>NW_028318297.1:235000-835000 GCF_062004578.1 Staurois parvus
GTCCAGTAAGTCTCTAGTGTCCACTTTAAGTGTTGGTAAAGCCGTATTGTGAATGTAATCATGCAAGCAATCATCAAAGGGTGTGGAGGTATTGTCCTGTGGATGAAGAGGCAAGTTGTACAGGGCCAAGTAAGGAGAAAGAAAAGGATGAGAAAAGAAAAAGGGGGGGGGGCTGGCTATGGCGGCGTAGACTAGCACAGGGTGAGTGCTCCCTGATGCCTCCGCATCGCCTCGGATACCTGTTGGGGTAAAGGCACTGAGCCAGGGACTTACCCGTTTGTAGCCAGATCTGAGGTTGGCGGCCCCGGGTGTGGCGGAGAGAGAGAGTGCAGAGACTAGGAACGCTGGAGGAAGAACGACCCAAGGAGGGGGGCTGCTGGGAGGACGAAGAGACGGGGCGTGATCTCACGACCAGCCACAGAGGAGCTCTGGGAAAGGGGAAAAGCCAGCCGGCGTCCGAGGAAAGGGAAAGACGCTGATGCTTCCCCCCCCCCCAGCATAGTGATATAATACAGACAGTGAGCCCCTAGCGCCCCTGGCTGAAAAGATTCTAATCAGAGAGGAGTGGGAAGTGAACTGCTGGAGGAGAAGCCCAGAGGAATCCCCCGAAGAGAAAAAGATGATTGAAGCTCTTTGTCGGAGGCCTGCGCTGTCCTAATTAATCCAATGGAGGGAATCGTAAGGAGAGGGTGAGTGTGGGCAGCTCGGGGCGGCCAAAACTGCATACAAGTATACTGCTGGAAAGATAAAGAGGACTAGTAAAAGGGGGGATTCCCTGGGGGAGTCTTCAAGTGATCTAATGTAATAACAAGAAGATACAGAAAGGAAATATATTGGGAAAGTGGACAATTTAAAAAGAGGATTGAAATCTGAGTCCCAGGCCTAAAGTGTCTAGATCTTATTGTGGTTGCAATATTTAAAGCGAGAGTAAGGAGCGAAGGAGGAAAAGCCGAGCCTACGAGATGAAAAACAAAAGTGTTAAAAGTAGTGGGCTAAAGGGGTCTCAGACAGGTACAATAAAAAAAAATATACGTCTCAAGGTAATGTGACTCCAGAAAGGTCTCAAGTTGTTGGGGAAAAAAGTGAACTGGAAATAAGCTTGGAAGGTAGCCCTAAGCCCTCGGTGGGAACGCAATTTAGTAGCCAACAAACAACAGAAAATTTGGAGATAAGAGAACTAGAAAATGAGCTACAAGTACCAAACAAGAAGGAGATGGCGGATATGTTTAAAAATTTTGAAAAAATGATAAAGCAAGAACTGGTAAATATTCGGAGTGACCTGGGGCAGATATTATTAAGGGTAGAGGAGATGGAGGAAAGAGTTAAAAACCACACCCAAGACATATTTGAACTGGAAAAAAGAACAATTGGTATCAGGAAAGAGCAAAAGAAACTACTTTATAAGATGGGGGTACAAGAAAATAGAGACAGGAGAAACAATCTCAGAGAAAGAGGAGTCCCAGAGACCGCAAAGGGAGAAGAGATACGAAGCATAATATGTAAAATCATAAACTCTATAATGGATAAACCAGAAACAGAAGTGGTGAATCTAGAAGGTGTATATAGAGTAGGAAGGATACAACAAAGAAGTGGAATAGAGAAACCAAGAGATATAATTGTCCAATTCCAGATATGGGGAGATAAAGAAGAGATTTGGAAAAAGATAAAAGGAAAAGCAAGTATAGAGATATGGATATACAGATTTATGCGGACTTGACACCAGAGACCATATGGAGAAGGAGATCCTTGAAACCCCTGTTAGAGCAGATGAAAAAGCAGAATGTGCACTATAGATGGGGTATACCAGAATGCTTAATCGGGTGGAAGAATGGAGTTACAGCACATCTGAGATTCCCTGAGGACCTAAGAGACTTTTGTGAGAGACTTGATTTACAAATAGTGGAGATCCCTGGGTGGGAAGAAGAAGAAGGGGATTGTGAAGCTAGAGGAAGGAGATTGGAAATTAGAAGAAGGAGATAATAGGGGGGATTGAGGGGAGATTTGTTTTTTTTTCTTCTCCCCTCTTCTTTCTCTCTATACAGAAGGGGCTTTATAATGCTTTTACTGAGACTTTAGAATTTTGCTAGAATCAAATGAAATTTCAAAAGATAGACCAAGGGTATCCGAGGGGGGGGGGGGGTAGGGGGCGCTGTGCATGGGTGGAGCTCAAAGGGCGTAAATCTATGGAGGGGTGGGGCCCTCAAAATATGAGTAGGCAAGTGGAAGCCTAAATAAGGGAGGGGTGGGAGAGGAAGAGAGGGGAGGTGGGGTCGGGGGTGGGGGGGTTTTAAAGCTGACACCCTGCATAAGAGAAGAGGTATAAGGAATGGGAAGAAGAAAGGAGATGGTAAAACAGGTAGAAGATAAATGAAATATGGAGGAAGTACAGTTTGTAACCCATAATGTAAATGGGTTAAATTGCTCAGGTAAAAGATTTAGGTTATTTAGAGAACTACAGCATAGAGCGGCCTCGGTGGTATTTTTACAGGAAACGCATATTGAGTTACAAAAAAACCTTAAGCTGAACTCTAGATACTATCCGATATGGTACTATGCAGATTCCCCAGTTCAGAGAGGGAAGGGGGTAGCTATAGGATTTGAAAAAAATATTAGGTGTGAACTGGAGGATAGGAAGAGGGATCTGGATGGGAGGTTTTTGTTCTTGAAGGGTAAACTCCAGGACATTGAGTGCACGCTCGCGAACATATTTTGCCCAAATAGGAAGCCGGAGATGTTTTTGAAAGGGGTTCTGAAGAAATTGATGGACTTTGGAATGGGATATTTAATAGTGTCTGAAGACTTTAACCTATATATGGATTCACAAATAGATACAACTTCTTTAGTGCAGAGAGGGGGGAATAAATCGATGGGATTATTGAAGAGGGTGATGAGAGAGAGGCAACTGGTGGATAGTCGGAGAATTGTAAATATGAGGGATAGAGATTATACTTTTTCTAGAGTACATGAGACATATTCTAGATTGGACTATATATTGATAGACCATCGACTCATTGAGGATTTGGTTGGGGTAAAGATAGAGGCAATGACTTTTTCGGATCACGCTCCTGTAGTAATGAAATTAAGATGGGGAGGGAAGTCGTCAGGAAGTCTATCATGGAGGTTGAATGAGGCACTTCTCATGGACCAAGACACTGAATGGAAGATTAGAGAGGAGATAAAGAGATTTTTTGAGGAGAATGAAACGGGAGATGTATCATTGGCTACAGTTTGGGAGGCGCATAAAGTATACATAAGAGGAGTCCTTATTGCGATAGGGGCAAAAAAAAAAAGGGAAAGGCAAGAGAAGATCAGTGGGCTTTTAAAGGAACTAGCTGAGATGGAACTACTACATAAAAATAATATAACGAAAGAGATAGAGCAAAAAGTGAAAAAAAAGGAGGGAAGAACTAGAGAAAGCGATGGAGGAAGAAAAAATTAGAACTTTTAATAAAATTACAGGGGAAAGATATAAATGGGGAGATAGAGCGGGAAAGTACTTAATGAGAGCCTTGAGGAAAAAGAATAGGAATTCTATAGATAAAATAAAAAATTCCAAGGGAGAGTTAGTCCAATCAACCAAAGATATCGCAAAGGTATTCAAGGATTACTATAGTAAGTTATATAACATTGCCCCCAATGATGCTACAAATAAGGATAAAATGGTAAATATTGATAAAAGAAGGGTGTATTTAAGAAATGCAGGACTACCAAAATTAAGTGAAGAACTACTAAACTCCTTAGAATCTGAAATTACACAGGAAGAATTAAAAATAGCATTAAAAAGCTCTATGACGGGAAAAAGTCCTGGGCCAGATGGGTATACTGTGAGGTATTATAAAAAATATAGTGACTTACTGTTACCTAAGTTAAAGACATATATGAATGCGTTAGGGGGAGAGATGGAGATGAGACAGGAATCCCTACTGGCCCAGTTGGTTCTAATACATAAAGAAGGTAAAGATATCTCTCAGTGCTCAAGCTATAGACCGATATCGTTATTGAACACAGATACGAAGTTGTACGCAAAGGTCTTGGCGGATAGCTTGAAATATCTGATGCCAGAGTGGATACATGGGGATCAGGTGGGCTTTGTTAGGGGAAGAGAGGCTCGAGATAATGGCTTGAGATCCCTGATGCTTATGTAGAAAAGGAAGAAATCCAGTAGTGTTGCTCTCGATAGATGCGGAGAAGGCGTTTGACAGGGTTAATTGGAGCTTCATGATGGATACATTAGAGGTTCTGGGATTGGGTATTAGGATGAGGAAGTGGATTGGAAGGTTGTATGGAGGACCTTCCGCGATGGTAATGGTAAATGGGGAGAGATCAGAGATTTTTTCGATGTCAAACGGAATCAGACAGGGTTGCCCACTGTCCCCATTGTTTGTTTTGTCTTTGGAATCCCTGCTGTCAACAATTAGGAAAAATATAGATATAAGGAGAATTAGCGTAGGAAAGATAGAGCATAAGGTAGCCGCATTTGTGGACGATTTATTGTTCTATATTGGAAACCCTAGGATAACACTTCCAAACCTAATGAAAACATTGAAGGAATATGGGGAATTGTCAAACCTAAAAATTAACCCGGGTAAAACAGAGATATTAAATATAAATCTTCCAAGGAGTGAAAAAGAAAAGATATAGAGAGAATTTCCCTTTATATAGAATGATAGAGAAATAAAATACCTGGGAGTGAAACTCACTTCATCACAGAAAAACCTATATAAAGCTAATTATATCCCATTGTTAAACGAGATTAGGGAGGAATTGAAGAAAATTGGTGGAGGAAATCCTTCCTGGTTAGGTGGTATTAATTTGATAAAAATGGTAATTCTCCCCAAGATCCTGTATAAATTCTAGATGATTCCCATTAAACTCCCAGAGCTTTATTTTAGAATAATTAAGAGAATGGTAACAAGATATATATGGAAAAATAAAAAACCTAGAGTATCATACGAAGTGCTAAGTAGAAATAAAGAAAAAGGTGGCTTGGGAGTGCCGGATTTTAGAAGATATTAAAGGGCAGTTATACTAGCAAGAATTTTTGATTGGATGCACAATTAAAAGGGTAAAAATTGGGTCACAATAGAAAACACACTCAGTGGAAAGGATTTGAGTAGGATTGTTTGGTTGTCAACACAGTTTAGAGAATTAGCTGAGAGTACGAGTCCCTATACTTTGATGGTATTAAGGGAGTGGGATAGAATGCACAAACAGAGGAATTGGGATTTTAATTCACTGTTAATGCCATTAAGAAATTCAGAGTTTTTTCCCCCAGGTAAAGAGGAGATTACAGGAAAATGGATCAAGAAGGAAGACGCTCAGTTGAGAGATGTAATGGAGGGGGTAAACTTAAGAACACTGGAGGATTTGAAAAGGGAAGAGGGAGGGATTTTCACTAAGATAGATATATGGAGGTATAATCAATTGAAACAATTTGTGGGGAAATTGACGAAGCCTCTTATAATTTGAAAAGATTGGAATTTATTTGAGAAGTATTTGGAAGTCCGAGGTGATGGGAAGCACAGCACTGCCAAAGTATATCAAATTCTCACTGATTTAGATAACAAGGAAAAATTAAGGTATATAGAAAAATGGGAAAAGGATTTAGGGGTGGAGTGGGAGGAGCACACACAAAGAAAAATATATAGATTGGTACACGAGAATATCAGTATGTGTGAGGTGGAGATGAACTACAAATGTTTGATAAGGTGGTATATTACACCGATGATAGAGCACAAGATCAGTGGGGAGAAACAACCTTGGTGTTGGAGAGGGTATGGAGGGCTGGGCACGATATATCACATATGGTGGGAATGTTCAAAAATACAAGTATTTTGGAAAAAGGTTATAAATCAAATTAGGATTATCACTGGAATTGAGATTGGACTGGACCCTGAAACTTGCCTTTTTTATAATACGAAAATACCAGTGATTAAATATAAAGAGCTGGGTATATGGTGCTATCTAAATGCAGCAAAAAGTTTGATACCTAGGTTTTGGCGTAAAGTTGAGGTGCCGGGGGAAGAGGATTGGATGAGTAGGGTGGATCAGATGGCTAGATTGGAGAAATTATATACAGGAAGATGGAATGGAGGCATATTATATGAAATGGGAGGAGTTTAAGGTAAAGGTGAAATAAATAAATTTATGATTAAGCACAAAAAAGAAAATATATAGAAATGTATCCTTTCTTTTAAATCTTTGTATCCAGAGAATGTGAGATAAAAGTTGATCAGATAGATGTCAGGGGTTTACTGAAGAGGGGGGGGGAGGGGGGGTTGAAGGAAGGGGGTAAAGGGGAGGAAAAGTATATGAAATAAGGGGTTTTATGAGAATGTTTTTGTATTTCCTTTTTGGATTTTGTATTGTCATATTTGAAAATGAATAAATATTTAAATAAAAAAGAAAAAGGGGGGGGGCGGAGATTGGGTTAGGAAAGGCTGTCGGAGATAACTCTCACAGGACCTGGAGCTGGCCAGAGTCCAAAAATGGGAATGCCAGGAAAAAAAACAGGAAAAGGGAAAGTTACCCCAAAACAAACCCTACCAGAGGGTTAATGATCCTACAGGGGAAAGTGGACACGCATGAGAGGTGCTCACAGAGGAGACCCAGGGGTATGCGGGCAACAGGTGAGAACCAACAATGGAAACAAAGCATCAAGAGGTGTAGTTTCTAAATAACATAAGCCAGTTGCAGCAGTCAGCATGGATCACAACAATCTGCAGCAGAAATGCCAACCGGGGGTGGGTCCAGCCTAGGTGTGGGAGCAAGAACATCCAGCAGTGGGTCATCTACCCAGTCCACCAAGGAGGATCCATGCAGGATAGGGTGTTCTAGCCATGTGACAACAACCCATCTTAACCACATAGAAGGCAACCATGCAGAACAATGGAAACATAACTTGTAAGGGCTCTGTGTGGAGAGGCTGAAGTAGGAAGATGAAAAAGCAAATAATTGCAGTCTCACACAGAACACCCTTCTAAAAGCCTGCATAAAGCAATATGAATCAGTGGAGCAAGCAGTGGGTACCACAAAATACCACAATATAGGAGGAGACCATAATGCTGGGAGTGTAGATAAAATGCAATACGGAGATGTACTGCGGAAGAGAGAACTGGTCCTCCGCCACCTGTACAAGTGAAACCTCCCAAACAGTACTGAGTTGGCAAAATGAGAAGAATCCTAGGGACCTTGGGAGAGGAAGTTTGGATTTATCTCCCTGCTATACTCCACTGCCATATGTATATTAGAAATTGTAAACCGACATCAAAAAAGAAACAAAGTTCAAAAATAGGAAACATAAGTAGGCATGAATAGATACGGAAATTCCACCCCGCCATCTCACAAACAGAAGGGGTGTGCAGGGAAGAAGTCCTATGGTTAGTCGTATCGCACAGGCCTACGTGAAAGGGCACTTCAAGGCAATGTCAACAGCTGCAAAGGCCTAAGCCCACTTTAACTTCACTCTGCCAGCTCTGGTGGTCTGAATCTAGCTGGCAGACTGGGACGTGGCCAGTATGGCTGCTGAGGCCATTCCTCAACATTGGACTCCTGGGGTTGGTTGAGCAGCGTCCATCCCTTCTTTTGTATTGGCAGACCAGGTAGATACAGGAACGTCTTTATCCCAGTGGTAGAGAGCAAGCAAGCCCAGGGCCAATCCAGAGAGGGGAGGTCAGGCAAGTTGAGAGCAGGCAAAAGAGGGGATGTGAGATGGACATCTGACGATGTGCAATTTACCCTCCGGCTGGATATGCAGCTGAAACTGAAAACCCCAGCGTATGGCAGGGGATACACCGTTAAAGTCCAATGGACACCTCCCCCTCACCTTCCACATGATATCTTCTTTAGTGTGATAAAAATGCACCCGGCAGATGACATCTCTGGATTTGGCAAAATCAGGATTGCGATGGCCCAGGGTCCGATGCACGAGATCAATCTCTATATCTATTGAAGCAGAAGTTCCCAAGAGGTTAGCAAAAATGCCTTTAACTGTGGGCAGGAGGTCTTCAGTGCCCATTGCCTCCAGAAATCCCCACAGCCATATGTTGTTTCGATGGTTGCGATTATCTTGGTCCTCAAGAAGTAAGAATAATATATAGATGTATTCTTCATGAGTATCAAGTTGCTGCCCCTGGGCTGCCACTGATTCAGACAGCATTTGGCAGGTATGCTCAAGCACAGTTATCTTGGAACGAGCTGCCTTCAAAGCTGTTCTGATGGATTGGAGCTCAGTACAATAGCCCTGCTCTAAATGCTGTACAAATGCCTCCATTTCTTTGCGGGTAGGCAGGGCTCGTATGTAGTCACAGAGGTCCCAATCCTCCTGCTTCCAAAGCCTATCAGCAGGAGAGAAAGGAGGGAAAGCTACAGAGTGGTGTCCCAGGGAGCCAGTAAGGGGAACCATTGAGGATCAGTAACAATGAGCCGGAGGTGACAGAGGCAGAGCTGCTTGGTGCTGCAGCAGCCATTTTGGTGGCAGAAGAAGACAACCGGGCCAGACCACCCGAAGAAAAGAACTCTGGAATGCCATGTCGAGGAGTTGCAGGAACTGGACCAGACAGGTGACTGGAGCTGCTGCGTCCTCTGTGACCCATGAGCAGGGGGGATAGCTGAACAAGTTGGCAAGTGAGTGGTGATTGCCCCCGAGTCTTGGCAGGAGCGAAGCTATCTAGCTGCTTCTCCATTCAGGCCACGCCCCAATAACAAAACAAATTTTAATAAAATTTGTTACTATTGTTCTGAAATTCAGATACATCTGAATAACCAAACATTATTCAAATTTAGATTCGGACCAAAACTAATTGCACATGCCTAGTATTAAATGTCATCTCTGATGATTCTGTCTGACTGCTTTGTGCCCTGAGCCATCTAGCGGTTTCCAGTTCATTGGCCTCTGTGCGTAACTGGGAACTTGAACCAAAACCCTACTGTGTGGGGCCGGACATTGTGTTTGCTTTGGGCACTGGTATTTGGAGTTCATTTTGGCACAAAATGCAACGTGTATAGTTAGCCACAGGGTGCTACACAGGCCCAGGACTTTGGTCTGTTTCTATGGCTCCCAGACCCTTGAGAACCCTTTGGGTATATGCTCATGCAAAGCCCGAACCTTTAGTAGGACCAGCATCTTGGATATGGTAAGAAAGGGTTTCCTTGTATTTTGATACCATTTCTTGACATTTAATAACAAAATCTGCAGTGCATAGCAGATTGTGCAGTTTTACAGGCAGAGGATTTGAGACCCCTTGCCATTTTGCCTTTTAAAATTGGTGGCGTTTCTCCTCCTATCCAGACTTAGTCTCCATGGGAGTATGAGGGAGCTGCACCATGCCTCCTAGATCACATTTTCCATCTCACCTTTTTCTCCAAAAACACACACAGCTCAATGCTGTACTCCTGCTGCCATCTTCTAAAGCGACACAGCCAGCACCTGAGGTATAGTGGCTCCTGTACCTGGACATTGCAAAACATCTATTTTTTCACTGGGGATTCCTTCACATCATAATGGCTGATCACAGCACAAGGAAAATAAAAGGGCTGAATAACGTGTTCTGCAGACAGCCTGCTGCAAACTCAAACCACCACTCAACGTGATTACAGTTTCCTTGCCCTGAAGCAATGTCCTATTACACCGCTCCCCTCATCTGACTCTAACTCTTTCTAAGGCCTGCACTATGCCACCTGTCTAACAAAAACAGATTTTTCTGCCACTTTGAATTCTTGGAAAAACATTTGGCACCTCTAGAATCTTGTTTCCAGAAACGCTACATGTCCTCTTTTGCCAAAGACCCTTTTCAGGAATCTGAGATGGAACCTCCTTTACTTGAGATTATTATAGAAGAAAGTAATGAGGACCCTGTTTTTTTGAAGCAGAGACAGTAGAGGGTTTTCCTTCCCCAGCATTTTAAAAGGTACAAGCTAAGTAATGCTTCACACCAAATGCCCTATACTGTGGACACATTAATTGATGAGGTGCACACTAGTATTTGTCTAGCAGCACTTGAACCCCAAGTGCCAAAATAAGCTCCCTGGGCACTAAGACTGGCTAGTTCAGAAAATACTTTTTTCATACACGCACCACTTGATTGATTGTGCACTTTGAGGGCACCCTGAGATTTTCCTATGGAAAAGGATTTTAATAAGAAATAGGCTATTCCTATAGTGCACTGATAGCGAACCTTTTGGAGCCCGAGTGCCCAAACTGTGACCCAAAATCCACTTATTTATCTTAAAGTGCCAACACTGCAATTAAACCTGACACAGAACACTTTCACTACACAGAATACATAACGCTTTCCCATTGCGTTCAATCACTTCAAATGGCTCTGTCCAGGCCTCTTGGAATGATCTTCTACTATCTGTTTTCATTTTTGCTTTTTTTGCTGTGGTCATTTTTTGTGTTCAAGACTAGAGTCTACAAAAACACAAAATTAAAAAAAAAATTTAGCACCCTATACAAATCTATCCCTATACCAAAAATAGCTAACACTATTAGTTAACACTAAAGAATTGGATAATCCCTGAATCAACAATCTACAGCTGGAGTTCCTCTTGAATTTGCTGACCACCAACACAAGGGGGCAAAGATCAACTGACCACCAGCACAGAGGGGCAATGGTTACAATGACCACCAGCACAGAGGGGCAATGTTCCACTGACCACCAGCACAGAGGAGCAATGTTCCACTGACCACCAACACAGAGGGGCAATGTTCCACTGACCAGCAGCGCAGAGGAGCAATGTTCCACTGACCACCAGCGCAGAGGGGCAATGTTCCACTGACCACCAGCGCAGAGGGGCAATGTTCCACTGACCACCAGCGCAGAGGGGCAATGTTCCACTGACCACCAGCGCAGAGGGGCAATGTTCCACTGACCACCAGCGCAGAGGGGCAATGTTCCACTGACCACCAGCGCAGAGGGGCAATGTTACACTGACCCCCAGCGCAGAGGGCAATGTTCCAGTGACGACCAGCACAGAGGGGCAATGTCACACTGACCATAGGCACAGAGAGGCAATGTTCCTAATGCTGCAGATTTAAATGCCAGGGTGACTGCACAGCATTAAAAGAATGTCAGCCTCAGTTAAATATGTATAAAAACTCACATCCAGTGCAGCAAATCAGCATTCTTGTTTGTAGCAGCTAGCTGTTGTAGCAGATCCACTGCTGACTGACCACGCTGACTGAAGCCATGCTGAAAGCTTTGATGAGCGGCTAGTCATTGACCGACTCCGTGACTGCGCATACGCAGGACAATTACTCAGCTGCAGGGCAGTAGTGGGGCGTCTTGGCTCGCATGCCAGCAGCGAGGGCTCTGCGTGCCTTCTGCACCATGCATGCCATAGGTTTGCCACCATGGCTATAGTGGATCCTGCCATTTCAGTTCTCATTAAACACCCTATAGTTCCAATTGAGGATGTTAACTTTTAAGGATTCAGTTGAAAGTTATTTTCAAGCCATCTTGAAGGCCTTATTTGCTTTTGCATACAGCCAGCAATTGCTCTCCTGTCTGTTTGTCAGACTATTGCAAACTGGACAGGGCATATAAATAAAGACCAACAGCCTGTCTTCAATGACCCTGCCCTCTTAGAACAATTGCATCTGATGCTCTCAACCTTATTGTCTTGTATTGATGCTTTGGAGAAAGTAATTTGCTAAGTCTCTAGAATGTTCCTTAACTATACATTTGCACAGAATTTTGTGACTAAAGCCTTGGTCTACTGAACTTGCTGAAAAAGTGTCTTCTATGCAAGCCTTTTTGATAGTGAACACCTATTTGGGGAAACTCCTTGATAAATTCATCAAGAAAGTTACTGGGGCCACAAGACCCTGAAACGCACATGACATGAGTCACTGGTTTAAACATAATGACTACAAACTATGGCCCTGATTCACTAAGATGTGAGTCTATCAGCAGAGTCTGACCATTCAGGCAGACTCCGGTCAATCAATCAGTCGTCTGACCAGCGTCTAGCAAGCTCATTAACAAGCGTCTACTGACTACTTTGCTATTACTAAATGTGGTATCCCGTCTGGCACATGTTTAGGTGCAACACCGGATATGTTCGCTAGATGGCGCACAAGCGCGGGCTTTATTAATATTGGCGTTTTTATGATGGCAAAAGAGAATTCTTAGAATGTAATAAATAGTACACCTGTATTAGAATTTTCTATTTTCTTCTATTTCTTTTTTTTGCTGTGTCTCCAAAATGATCAGGAAACTAATGCATTTACTAATGAATGTCATACATTCTGTATTCAAATGTTAAACATTTTCACACTTATATCTCAAATAATTTATATACTTTTAATTTCCCAATATAATTATATATCTTCATTCTCTTTAATCACGTAACTATTCTATGTTAAAGACAAGTGCAGCGCTATAAATGCATGTGATCAATAATGAACGCATGTAAAAACCAAAAAGTGCAAAGAATTGCAACAATGATGTAATATTGTAAATGGTGCTAAAATAAGTTTATAGAATCATTCCTGAATAATGGAATGTCCTTCGTGTGAGAGTACCAACTCAGAGAGTGCCTATGAATGGCACGTGTGGTCTCTCCGTGACGGACAGTAGTGCATGAACTCATGAAAGGTAAACCACCCTTGGGACTGGTCTACACTCACCAGAACAAAAGTATTAATGTGCATGGGTTATACACATCACACATCTGGGGGTGCAGCGGTATGCTGGCAGCTATGGGTTAGTCATCCAGCTCCATCCATCCATCAGCGTGGGTGCCCAAATGGTCCTGGGGAGGAATTAGCTCAGCCACAGGAGCCAGAAAGGTGCTCAATAGTGTAGTACACTGTCACAGGGGTGGATGACCTTTCACGAGTTCATGCACTACTGTTCGTGGTTATATTTATCTTGTGTAATACCATTTTACTAATCTATATAATTTGACCAGCGCTCGCTCTATCATTTTTAAACAATGTAACTATTCTACATTATAGCTCAACCTGTGTCTCCCACAGTGGTTTAGTGGTTAGAACTCAGAACTTACAGCACTTGGGTCATGGGTTCTAATCCCAGTCATGGCTACATCCTAAAAAATGGAGATCAATTTTCTGGGTTGTGTCAGTGCCAGGAATATTGATCAATCAATTATGATTTTGCCTAATGACTAGAAAGTGGATGAATGTTACCTATGTACTGTTCTTCTGCCAGTTGGGAAATGTGCAAGTTTCATGCCGTGTATATTTCATTGTAACATTTTTCTCTTTTAAATCTGTCTCCTTATACAACTTGACCCCCTCCCCCACCCCGTCATCACCTGTCCCATATGCAAATCTATGGATCACCGCCCCACTCTTTAACTATCTATTTACTGATCAAGTGAATGTGTCTCATTTTCTATCAGCTACAGCTCAGATCTCACATTATTAAACAATTGCTGATTGTATTTCACCACTAGTCTGATTGAATTCACAATTCCTGGTCAGTCCCGTTCCCTGACCTCTAATAACCTTTAGGGCCAGTTCACACTACATGTGTTTCAGTTGCTTTTTCGGCATCACAAATGCACAGAAAGAAGGTTATGTGGTTGTCAATGTCATAGTTCACATCAGCGCTTGCATTTTCAGTGCATTGCAGGTGCTGTAAACAAAGCTGACCACGCTGCATTGTTTCTGCACAGAACTGTACTGGAACACATTGAAACGTCCTTGAATGTACTAAAACGCACATGTCCCTAACTACATTGAATACAAAGAAAATAGAAAAAAATAAGTGGAAGGGATACAAAAATGCAATGTAAACATGTCCAAAACGCATCCAAAATGTACTGGAACACACTAAACATGCATGCCAAAAGGGCATGAAAAAAACCCATCAGGAACACATCTAGACTGTTTCTATAGTGTGAACCGGCCCTTAGGACTTGTTCACACCATTGGTGGTGCAGAAACGCATGCAAGAACACACATTTTCCAGCACAGCAAAGAAATGCAATGCCCTATGTAGATGTGTGCAGGTACCATGATGAAAACGTTGTTGCACCTACACACGTCTATTAAAAACAGCCCCATTCACAGCCACAAATACGCATGGCACCACACTACTGTGCGGTTAGGTGCGACACACTTGGAAAATAACATAAAAATAAGCCAACATGGCTAAAACATATCTTGAAAATATGGGGACTCTGATATCCGGCGACAGTCCGTTCACGAACGAGAAGCAATTCTGCACCCCTAAAACCAACATAGAGGAAAGGGATGGTCAAATTGCTGTGCTGCTTCCAAACGACCTCTGGCATGCCAGGGTCATTATGCAGGTCCTCGATGCCAGTTCTTGCCTGCGGCCACAAAATGTCCACTGGCCACAAGTGAAGGTGAGTGGAGGACGTGAAGGTGGATTTCTACCAGCTTCAACCGCAAGCAGTACCACTCCTGAAAAATGAGAGCAAATAATCATTGACACGTCATCATGACAGTCAATTCTCAGTGCAGGCTATCTAGAGTGTCTTTCCTTTTTAACCATTTCAAGAGTTCAAGGAAACATTCTTGGAGCATCTACTGTGTTTGGAAAGGCCAAAGGTCCCCCCCTCCCCCAGGCACACTAATGCTTATGCAGGCCATAGACGGGGAGAAAAACGGCCGATTTTTCTTTTAAAAAATGAAAAATCGGTTGTTCAAGCGGCCGACGTTACCAGCAATGGTAAAAAAAAAATCGGCCGATTTTCATCCCGTCTACAGCCAGCAAAAAGTGTCCCTGCAGAGAGCTCCGCTATTTCTTTGACAGTTCTTTGACATTTATAGCGGTTGCAACAATGTATTTGTATCCATTTAGGATACAGATGTTTTTATTCGGAAACAAATAGATACAATGTTGCAACCGCTGTAAATGTCAAGGAACTGTCAAAGAAATAGCGGAGCTCTCTGCAGGGACACTTTTTGCCATACTGGAATTCCTCTCATTTTTCATCCTTCTTCTTCCTCTTCTTCTACTTCTTCATCATCATCCTCTTCTACTTCTTCTTCATCATCATCCTCTTCTTCTTCATCATCATCATCCTCTTCTTCATCATCTTCCTCTTCTTCTTCTTCATCATCATCCTCTTCTTCCTGTTCATCATCTTCTTCATCATCATCATCCTCTTCTTCATCATATTCTTCTTCATCATCATCATCCTCTTCATCATCATCCTCTTCTTCATCATCATCATCCTCTTCTTCTTCATCATCATCATCATCCTCTTCTTCTTCTTCATCCTCATCTTCTTCTTCACCATCATCCTCTTCTTCTTCATCATCATCATCCTCTTCTTCATCATCATCCTCTTCTTCTTCTTCATCCTCTTCTTCTTTTTCTTCTTTTTGTCTTCCTCTTGCAGGTCACTGCTCATGTGGAGATTTTTTATCAGTAAAAAATCGGCCGATTTGCCCATCATTGCCGCAAAAATCAGCCGATCGGCAAATTCGGCCGTTTTTTTTTCCAACTTTACCGGAAAAAAAATCTGCCAAAATACCGAAAAACGGCCGAACAAATAGCCCACTAACGATCCGAAAATCGGGCGATTTTATTTTCGGCCGAAAAATGGGCCGATTTTTGACCCTATGGCCTGCATAAGATATGGTGTGACCCTAGGGTCAATGTGTGTTTAGAATACTTCCAAAATGCACATACAAAAACACTCCATCCAAATGCATGTTGCATTTCTATAGCATGTTAAACAGAAGAAAAATGCACTTACATAATGTTAACATGCGCAAGTAAAAATAGACAAAATACACATCCTTTTATTCTGGCTTCACATACATGCATTGTGGTCTAACACCGCACTCCTGGGCAAATCACATGCAATTTGTGTGCGTTGCAATTAGAGACAAACATTTTGCACACCTCAAATTGCACCGCATCCGGGCCAAAACTGTGCAGGACCCTTTTTCAGGGTATGCACATGGGTGTGAATAGGCATGCCATCCAATTTGGCAAATCGCAATACGCTTTGTGTACCAATTTTGGTGTGTTGGTAACTTCACCTAGAAAGTCGCAGCAGGTGGCATGAAGGGGTTGCGGTTGTGATGCGGTGCAGCGCTTGCACAGAAAACACTGCAAATTTCACATCGCATCTATGTGACACCAGAATGTGCCAATATGTGGCTTGACAAAGAACAGTGGTCAGTGCAGATTATTTTCAATCCATGTTTTTTGACACTTTTCATTCACTGGTTTAACTCAGGTGATCGTTAATCACAATTATCTCCGGCGATCACATGCAGCTCCTCAACCATCTACACATATCTCTGGAAATCTATACAGATCTCCTTGAAAAAATGTCTCCTCTCTTCTTCGGAAAACAATTGTCCTCCACCTCATAAACAGGGGGACAGAAGACTTCTCCTTGATAACTAAAATCAGATTAATTATCTGTGCTTAATAAACATACACCAATACTGCAAATGCATTGTACTGTCCAAGGCATTGCACACTAATGCATTGCACACTAGAAGTGTCAAATGCGTTAGTGTGTACAGTGCATGAGTGTAAAATGCTTTAGTGCACACTGCAGTGTACAATGTAATAACGTGTACACCAATACATTGTAGACTGTAATGCACTGTACAATGTAATACCGTGTACACCCACACATTGTAGACTAATGCACTGTACAATGTAATACCGTGTACACCAACACATTGTAGACTGTGATGCACTGTACACTGTCATGCAGGATGGAGCAACGCATTGCACACTGTGATACCGTGTACACCAACACATTGTAGACTGTAATGCACTGTACACTGTCATGCAGGATGGAGCAACGCATTGCACACTGTGATACCGTGTACACCCACACATTGTAGACTGTAATGCACTGTACACTGTCATGCAGGATAGAGCTACGCATTGCACACTGTGATACCGTGTACACCCACACATTGTAGACTGTAATGCACTGTACACTGTCATGCAGGCTGGAGCTACGCATTGCACACTGTGATACGCTGTCCACTGTCATGCAGAATCCAGCAACGCATTGCACACTGTAATACCATGTACACCAACACATTGTAGAATGTAATGCATTATACGCTGTATACATGTCCAGATATTCAAAGATTAGCCATGAAGGCCTAGCTGGTTACCTATTTGGCGACCGCAGATAGCCGAATAACGCTACACTGCATGCAGGCAGCTCTGGGAGGGCATCATATGACATCCTGGCAGAACGCGCTCTCCATGATTGCTGTGTCCTAAGGACACAGCTGATCACGTGATGTGGTAAAGGCCAATCACAGCGGCTTTTTACCATGTGATCAGCCATGTCCAATGACACGCTGATCACCGGGAAATGCATTTGCCGGGTCTTGGCTGCACTTTCATCACGCTGTCAGAATGTGTGGAAAGTACTGCCGAGAACCAGCAGTTATCAAAGCAGGGGTCGGCCCCGATGATCAGTGCCCACCAGTGCCACCCAACAGTTCCGCCCACCTGTGGCCAGCAGTGCCACCCACCAGTGCTGCCTCATCAACGCACATTAGTGTTGCTAAATTACCAGTTTACCAAATGTTATAATATAAACAGACTTTTATTCATTATGAGCTATTTTGTGGTTTATCGAGCAAAAAGTAAAACTCACAGCAGCAAGTCAATACCACCCAAAGAAAGCTCTATTTGTCTGAAAAAAACTGATACAAATTTAAGATGGGTACAATGTGGCATGACCGCACAATTGTCATTCAAAGGGTAATAGTGCAGAAAGATGAAAATTGGCCAGGACAGGAAGGGGGTAGGAGTACCCAGTAGGCAAGTGGTTAATATCATTGACCCATCAATACCCAGGAGCTAATGTACAGATAAGTAGCATGTGCACCAAGTGAGATTCTGCTAGGCCCCACCCACAAAATTGCAATTACCTGTCCCTCACATGTTATAAACATATTTGCAATGGCCACACTTACTGTACATATAAGGATCATCTCCTCAGTTGAGAACTGTGCTCTCGCCATGTCCAAATGCCAATAAAGTTATCAAAATTTTCAACCAACACAAAACCTCCAACCACTTGTCATCCACTTACACTCCCCACAACCACTTCCGGGTACGCGCGCACATGATGACGGACTTCCAGGATATCCGCTCATGCGCCATGCAGACACCTGTTTGGTGCTTATTTGTTTGCAATCGCGCATGTCTATGCACGGCTATGATAGCTTTCGCAAATGTGTGTTTCTTATTGATTTGTTTTTTTTAACCTTGGCTAATATTTGTTGCCAAAGGCCAAAAATCAACAAAGTGTGGACTATTTTATTACTGTAAATCGAATTGTAGAAAACCTGTAGCTGGCTGCACAGTGAATGTGACATTCATTAGTACATAACAATATTGTGGTGCAAGCGGGTTTTTTTTTTTTTTTGGTTTTGAAAAAGCCAGTTTGCACACACTTGCATATTCACGCTCTTACAAGCTACATTTGAGCAGATTATATAAGTATACAAAGTAACTATTAAGGTTGTTCATATATTGAACATAAAATAAACACAAAAACATCGGTCAAACATTTATTGATCAAATATATCTTCATTTATTTGGTCAGCAGGAACAAGTAGGTACAGTCAATATCTTGGTGAGTCACAAAAATAGGATTGAAGTGGCAAAAATAAAACACTCCTGCTCATAAGAGCTTACAATCTAAAGATACTTCTAGTGAACTGTGTGTGCTCAGGTTATAGCAGGAAACAAAGGGGAAGATGAATCAAGTAACATTTTCGTGCACATAGGATTTACTTACACAATCACTTAGTATGAAGATCCATTCACAAAAAAAAGTCTACAGATCAAAATATCAAGAAAACAAAGCATGTGAAAAAAAACCCGTCCCACCTCTACAAATCCCCTACACATACATTTGTCAGCAGGTTTGTCAGAAAAATGCATTGGAGTCTAAATAAGCAAGCAAAATTAAAACAAGAGCAGATTTTAAACAAAACGATTGACATGTGTGAGGCTTTCAATGCAAAGAGAAAAAACACAATCATTGTGCAATAACACACAAACACTTTACAAGGCCAAAAATATGCAAACATTTCCAGCCCACTTCCAAACACAGCCTGAGTGGTGTCTGGGGCAATTCAGCACAAAATCTCTTCTTCCCCCAAACCACACCATGCAAGGACTTCGTCACAAACCACACGGCCTAGTAACACGCCAAATCACTCACTACTGCACGTCTTTATATAAGCTAGGTTGTATTTGGAGCAAACAAGGCCCCACACCCAATGAAGCCACACCCACCACTGACCTTAATTTGGTCAGTGAAAGTGTTTTCACCTGATGAATCCGCTTCCTACCTGCATTAACCCTTGGTATACAGGCCCCACAAATCAGAAAGAAATATACAGTGAAATGTACGTGTGCAGCATACAACAGAACATTGAGCAGGGATGTGAAAGGGAACCCCAATTGGAACCTTTATTGCTACTATGGTCATAATTCCCTCCAGATTCTCGCATGAGTTAAGACAGTCACATGACCACATCTTGTATGCAATACTGAAAATGACAAATCGATTTGACTAGTATAGTGAATTTCCCATCAATTGGCAAAACACTCCAGAAATCAAACTTCACCAAACATTACACTCTGGGCAAAGCTGATTTACAAATCCTGCGACTTACAGTAAAATTGACCATTTCAATGCAATTTTCAAGACATCTGACACAGATTTCTATGCAAATTGCCACTAAAGTAGTACATGTACTACTATAGAAATCAATGTTTGAAACACACCCATGTGGTCGCTCTAATAGCATACAATAGGGTGCGACTTTGCAGACTTTCTCTCTCTCTGTCAGCTCTTTGCTTGCCAAATCCTTCACAAAAGTGGATGGAGTGTAAACCATCATTATCAAATCTATTATCTTATCCCATTGTATGACATTCACATAAGGTGCAGCTTTGAAGGTGTTTCAACAGACAAGGCCTCATTCTAATTCACATTTTAGGGATCATTTAGACAGAAAGCAAAGATGTTGCCAGAACATCTATTTGAAGACAGACACACACGGAGATCATGCTACTTCCTCGCCGGGGTTGGGATTCAAACCGACAACCCTAGAGTTGTGAGGCAGTAGTGCTAACCACTAATCCACAGAGCTACATTGCTAAGCCAGCCTGTATTTCTGTGCTGTGAATCAATCTTAGGTCCCTGGGCAAGGTCAGTGTAACTAGCCAGATATCTCCAATGTGACACAAATGTTGTGCTATGTTGCCAATTCAGATGTATGTTGGTTCTATGTATCCTAATACAAAGGATTGCAATACTAATACAGGCGTACCTCGGTTTACCAACGCCTCAGGGAACGTCATATTTGGGGTACAAATGCCAAACCATTTCAGTTAATTGGTCTGTTTACAAATGTTTGAATAATTTGGTATGGGCATGTGGCCTAGTATGGTTCAGGAGGGGGGGAGGCGCTCGCTTGTCCCCCCCCCTTTCCTGACCTGCTGGGCTGCATGCTCCGAAAAGTATCTGTTATGGATTTTGGGGGGTACCCCATGCTGTTTTTTATTTAATTTCAGCGTGGAGTTACCCCTTAACATCCATACGAGACCCGAAGGGCTTAGTATGGATAGTAGGGGGGACCCCATGCCGGGTTTTTTACAAATTGTTTATAATTCCCTGCAATACTTTTACATCAACTGTCAGTGGGGAACTCTGCCGACAGCTGAAACATGAGCGCTGCATTGGTTTTCGCTACTAAAATGCTGCATGAGTTGATAACATAACTCATGTGGGATTGTAGGAGCGACAGCCATGTGTTAATGTTTCAACTGTCAACGGGGTTCCCCACTGACAGCTGAATGTAAAAAAAAAAAAAAAGCGTGGGGTCCCCCCTCACATCCGTACCAAGCCCTTCGGATCTGGTATGGATATTAAGGGGGAACTCCACGCTGAAATAAAAAAAAACAGCTTGGGGATCCCCCCAAAATCCATACCAGACCCTTATCCGAGCATGCAGCCCGGCAGGTCAGGAAAGGGGGGGGGACGAGCGAGCGCCCCCCCTCCTGAACTATACCAGGCCACATGCCCTCAACATGGGGGGGTGCTTTGGGGAAGGGGGGCTCCCCCCCAAAGCACCTTGTCCCCATGTTAATGGGGATAAGGGCCTCTTCCGTTATTGGG
This sequence comes from Staurois parvus, assembly GCF_062004578.1. Taxonomy (NCBI): domain Eukaryota; kingdom Metazoa; phylum Chordata; class Amphibia; order Anura; family Ranidae; genus Staurois; species Staurois parvus. The sequence goes on from NW_028318297.1 coordinate 256,139, forward strand.
ATAATTGGTCGGCCATTTTTTGGGATTTTAGCATATTTTGTTTACCAGTAAAGTTGAAAATTTTTTGTTCCAAATTTACTGATAAAAAAATGTGCCAAAATCCCGAAAAACAGCTGACCAATTAACCCACTAACAACCCGAAAATCGTTAGATTTTTTTTTCGGCAGAAAAATCGGTCGATTTTAGACCCATCTATGGCCTGCTTTACATGGGTCTAAAATCATCCGCAAAAAAAATCGGCTGATTTTCGGCCCGTTAGTGGGTTAATTGGTCAGCCATTTTTGGGGATTTTGCAACTTTTTTTAATTGGTAAATTTGGATAAAAATTGGCCGATTTTGCAGATCGGCCGATTTTAGCTGCAATGATCGGCAAATTGGCTGATCTTTTAACAGATAAAAAATCTGCACATGAGCCATGACCTGCAAGAAAAAGAAGAATAAAAAAAAAGAATAAGAAAAAGAAAAATGCAGGCCATAGATGGGGCGAAAACTGACCGTTTTAAAAAAAAAAAAAAATCGGTTGTTCAATGGACCAACGTTACCACCAATGGTAAAAAAAATTGTTCGATTTTCGCTCCATCTACGGCCTGCAAATATAATAGCAAAGTAATTACTTCTGTCCCTGCAGAGAGCTGCGCTATTATATTTGACATTAAAAAGTATAAAGGTTGCAACATTGTATCTATTTGTATCCGAATAAAAACATCTATATCCGGAATGGATACAAATAGATACAATGTTGCAGTCTCTATACTTTTTAATGTCAAATATAATAGCGGAGCTCTCTGCAGGGACAGAAGGAATGTTTCAGCTGTCATCGGGGTTTCCCACTGACAGCTGAATTTTAAATTATTTCCGTGAATTAAATAAATAATAAAAAAAACAGTGTGGGGTCCCCCCTCCCATCCATACTAAGCCCTTCGGGTCTGGTATGGATATTAAGGGGGAACTCCACGCTGAAATTAAAATAGGTATGGGGCGGGGCCAGCCGGGGACATCATCTCCGCCCCTTACCTATTTAAAAAATATATTTTTACTGTGTCGATTTCCTTGAAAAAAACTATTTTTAACACATTCTTAATTTTTTTGGAAATAGCAGATATTGTTTAAAGTGAAGTCCTGATATTTGGCAAAGCAAATTTCTAAGTGAACATGTCTCTGCAGTGATTTGTCATGGTGTTAGACGTGCTTCTTAGCAAGTCTGCTTTGTGAGTCTGATTTCGGGCGTGTGTCTTTTTGTGAATTAGATTGGGCATCTGCTTATGGGCTCTGCTCAATAGTGAATTAGGTTGCAGGGTAAAAAATGAGGGACGCCCATGAAAATTGGGCTTAAGCCCATGAATATGCGCCCACGCCCAATAGTGAATCAGGGCCATAATGTCAAAATAAAATGTACACACAAAAAACAATAATATATCTGACGAATAAATTATTTCATCAGTAGTCAAAAGTCAATTGTGTTTATAAGTTCTTCCTCTATGAGATGCCTTGAGAATTCTTGTCTTCTTCTTCTAGTACTCTGTAAAGTTAGAATAACTTTTTTGAACATAAAAAGACAACAAAAACTATGATGAGTGAAATTGTTGTTGCAAAGCTTCTTCCAGAATAGATTTCCTTCTTGGAAAATGTATTATCATCTGGAAGGTTTAGAAATATTTGAGTTTTCTTCTAGCAGTTACTCTTAGGTCATTTCCTGTAACAGAAATGGCATTGATAATTTTACATTGATTAATCCTCTTACATTTCTCTATTAATATTACATATATATCACAAGCACAAGCATTTTTAGTCATAACATGGAAGACATATTTTGATTATAACATTTCTTATTGACTTGCATTGTTCTATTTTTCCTAAAATGGCCTAAATTCTTCTACAAGTGTTCTGTGAATTTAGATATAACAGGACACTACATCTCCTTTTTTGGTCATGAGTCAAAACCTTGTTTTCATAAACAAAAAAGGTTTTGTATCACCCCAGAGATGACAAGGGATTATGCCTTTGCTCTCATCTCTATAAAATTAGAAACATGCGTAACGGTTTTCTGTGCTGATGTCATTATTCTGGTGTTAGACTGTTCTGCAGTAATACATACTGGTTCAACACTTTTCTCAGTTCTTATGCTGAAAATGCGAGGTAAAGACCTCTCACCTACAGCTGTACAAACATGTGTTGGTATGTTTTCCTGAAAATATCTTCCTGTTACATCTATCTGAATGTGTTTGGATGACAATGTTCTGTACCATTGAGGATAATTTTCACGATAATTTTTTCCTCTAGGAGTTTCAGTGATGAATCAGGTGTCTGTAATATGATCTTACCAGATCTCACAATGTTTTCAGTTACCTAAACTGAAAAGAAAATACTTAACAATTTTTTCATATGTGCATCAAAGTTTTTCTCTATATTTTTTCAAAGCTCTTGAGAAGAAACCTATTATTTTCTGATTACCTTCTTTTAATTGAGACAAAGTTGCTGAGATTGCATTACTGGAAACATTGGTTTCTAATACAAAGGGAATTTTACTACAAAACTCAACAGTACTTAATGTAGTAGCATTCTGCAGATCCCTTTTCAACAGTTCAAAGGCTTCTTTCTCAGTTTGATCCCATTGATCAAATACACCATCTTTTTGTCTCAAACAATCAAATAATGATTTAGACTTTCCTGCAAAATCGTGTATGAAATCTTTGCAATGATTTACTTCACTCAAAAACTGATGCAAAGCCTTGTGGTTTGTTCGAATTGGAAAAGCAGAAATGGTTCTAACTTTTTCTTGCAATAATGGTCTCTGTCCATGACTAATTTGCATATGAAGGAATTCCACCTGTCTTTTCATTAACTGAACTTTCTCTGTATTCACTTTCAGTCCTGCAGTTTGTAACAAAGTAAATATCTCAGACATATGTTCATTCATATTTTGTGTAGCCAGCAGAAGCTTGCCTACATGCTGGACAATACATTCTGGCCTAGAGAATTTAGATAATATTTTTCCCAAATACTCATGAACAATTCCATCACTCACATCCAAGCCTGGGACTAGCCTCGTGAATGTACACATTTCTTTGCTGAAGCTAAAGTCAATTTTATGTTGACAACTCTTAGCTAATGGTACTGAAAAATGGCTATTGGCGATTTCCAGTACAGAGAATATTTTATACTTGGCATCCAGATGTGACATTATGTTAAAATAAAGAACAATAGATTTGTTATTTTGTGATGCATTTATTCAATGTCCTGAAATAAACTGATAAAGAATATGAATTATCAGCTTTCTTGATAGGCCAAATACAATTATTCACCACTGATTGTGCTTTCTTTAAAATTCCTTGCTGTAAAATCTCCTGTATAATAGCAGAAATTGGATTAATTGATTCTATTGGCAATTTGTAATGAGGTTGGGGCTTAGGGTCTCTACCTTCAATGCAAACTTCAAAATCTTTAAGCAAACCTGCATAATTTTTGCTTTGACTCCACAGATCTTTATGTGATCGAACCAATTGTTCAAATTCAAGATTGGTTCTTGTATGTGGCCATTTTTGATCTGAAGACATGTCAGCAATTGCTGTACAAATACTTCCAACATTACTGTACATGGAAGAATCAATTACCGTTGATTTGGGCCTAGATGGATCTCTCCATAATGTAGAAGTACATAAATCAATTATCAAATTGAGTTTACTAATCACATCAATACCAAGAATATTCTCTGTACCATGACAATACCAGATGTCAATGTCAGTTTTCAGAAATCCTGGAATCTCAAAAGTCACATTAGAAACTTTCCTAGCAACTGAACTACATTTTCCACTAAAATCAAATAAATCGCATTTTGGAGAACTGGCATTTACAGGTAATTTATGTTTAGTTAAACTGAGTTCAGCTCCTGTATCTACTAAAAACTTTATGTTCCTGCCATTCAATACACCCTGTACATATGGTCTTCCACTTTCATCCAATAAAATTGGAGTTAATGACAACAACACTGTTTTCCTTATTGTTTAAGCTGTTGTTGACACTCAACTGATCTCTTTGACTTCTGAGGCATAAGGCAACTCAGACAGACTATTGTTGGAACATGGAGGAGTAGATTGTTCAGAAATTGTATTTTCATTTTCTAATTCCAAAGTTTTTCTTTGAAAAGAGATTGTATTCAATATAAATTAGATTTACAAATGACCAAATCATTTACAATAGAAACAAATGGTATTTCCTGTCTGCTCTTAAACTCTCATTCTGCCTGTGACGTATCCATCATCATTGGATGTGGCCATGGATGTGGTCTCTCTCTGTTCTCCATTTTGAATAGCTACACTTTCCATCTTATGATTGTTTAGTTTAATTTGTCTTCTAACTGTATCTATAACTTTGGCTGCTTGATCTAAATTATTTTTTCCGACAGCAATATTAAGAGATGCTGGATCTAGATACTTACATTATTTAACAAAAGCTTTTACCATAGCTGGGCTCTCATTTTCCAAATTAAATACCATTTTGTATACTTTGGAAAATCTATTTTTAAAATCAAAAGGATCATCATTGATCGTAGCTCCTAAGGAGTGTAAGATTTCCAGAGAAGGAGTTTCCTCTCCATTTGTACATAGCAATAACTGACGCAATCGGTCTGATGCATTGCTATGAATTTCCACATCATCCTCATTAAGATATGGCATCTTGGTTAATCGACGTTCTAATCGATGTTCTATAAAGTTGGGGAGCCATAATCTGAAGAGAAAATTTCTTTGCTCCTCATTCAGGCAAAAGTTATTGCACAAAATTTCAAAAACCTCTGAATTATGAAATTCGTCCGCTTTCATATCATAGGCTGGCATATCCTTCAAAATTTTCATGAGCTGATCAAGGATCTTAAGATTAAGTTCTGCAGCTTTATCCATTAATTTTCTCTTAAGCATTGCTTCATGATCCTGCAGATCATTTTCTATAAACTGGATGTCTGGTATAAAAGATTTTTGTCTCTCTGCCTTAGTATTTACACAAATTCTTTTTATATCATTCTGTAGTTCAGATAGCTGAATGTCTTTTTTTTTTAATTGCACTTTGCAGGTCATCCATTTGCTCAGTCAAAGTCTGGCAATTAGCACATACACTGTTATCTTGCTCTGACTTCATTACACAAGCAGCATTCCTAGGAACCTCAAATATCATGGTGCTAAAAACATTAACTAACTTCATTACATTTCTAACTTGTTTGCTCAATTTCTTAAAGGAAAACCTAGATTTTTCTATCTTAATATTAGCCTGTAAGCATTCATTATACGTGTACCTCCAAAGTTCGTCATCTTTAACAAATTTAGACAGATTTTTGAATTCTAATTTACTCTCTCTAGATAATTCATCAATAAAATCCATTCCAAAATTCTCACCAATTCTCACCAATTCTGATTCTAGATTGATTTGATTATGCCGAAGGGTCATCTGTTGAAGGATTTTACTTCTCCTTAAAGCTTGACTTCATATTCTGCTGACTTTGCAGCCATCTTCCCTCTCATCAAGATGAAGGAGAAAAAAATAAAAAACGATCGATATTTGGAAAATATCGAACTGGCCTGACTCGCCAATGTAAATAATCGTATTGTCTTGATATTTTGTTAACTTGTATTGATGAGAAAAGTCCAAAATAGAAAGCCCTTCCAGCTCTTTCATAAATTCAAAAATTAATTTAATAATAATATTGCATAAAGTTAGAAATAAAATATTGGAATACAGAATGTTTAGATAATGTCCAAAAAATATAGTTAGGTTCTTGATAGAAAAATGATATGTAAAATTGTGCTTGTGTAGTGTGAATCTGTAGGCTTCTTAGCCCAGCTTCTAAAAAAGTGTGCCACGGGGTGCATGCGCGGCTGGCTCCGGAGATGGATGCTCAGTGAGGTGAGCTCCCTCCATCTGCCAGATTGTTAGCGGCTCACTACGACCCCAGGGAATATAACCAACACAGAGAGAACCATTAACCCCTCGGCACCTGAACGGGCTATGACCCGCAGCGGCAAAACTCCGGGGCATCCAGGGAAGATGACAAGCTTCTTCTCTGCACTCAGCCCCTGCAGCCAAGATGGCGCCGGCTGCACACAGAACGGCCTTTCAGAACGCAGCACACCAGGCAGACTACAATCCAGACCCCAGGCTGAAGGGATCACTATATCCAGGGGATCCGGGTGAGTCTTCTCCTACCCTGTCTCCTACATCCAGTAGCCCTGCAAAATCAGGCCCAGACTGGACACAGGATCACCTTCTGACAGACAACCCTCTCTCTCAGCTACAATTCTGACAGCTAATGCTCCATCTTTAATGAAATCCTATCATGCTTCTGACCAACCTATCACAGAGATTTCCATGAAAAACATGCTTCTTTCTCTGCGACAAACACTACATAATGACCTGACAGCATCATTATCTCAAATCTCAAATACGGTTCAAAAACAAGAAAAATGTATCCGCCATATCGAGAACAAGCTAGGAGAAATGTGTACCACACATAATGACCTCATAGATGCACACACAGACCATAAGGCAGACATCAAACAAATCAATCTCAAATTGGCAGATTTAGAAGATCGCTCCAGGTGAAACAACATCAAATTCCGTGGCATCCCGGAATCCGTCACTATAGACGCCATAGTCCCATATATTCAACAATATATGAAAAATCTCATCCCTACCCTCACAGATGTAGAACTGGCTATAGACCGAGCACATAGAATCCCTAAACCATCATTTCTACCAGCGGCGGTCCCCAGGGATACACTGGCACGCATACTCTTTTACCACGTGAAAGAAAGAATAATGATTGCGGCAAGAAATTCTACCTCAATTCCCTCAGCCCAAGTACACATCAAATTGTTTGCAGACCTATCCAAAGCCACACTCTCCAACCGTAAAAAGCTTGTCACCATAACTAAAGAATCATGGAATCGGATACCAATGTCTTACCATGGACACATGAACATCAAGGCTTTTGGAGATACTTTTGTAACCCTTTCCAGCTTCATGCAAGTCAACAATTCTTGATCGTAGGTCTTCTGAGAGCTCTTTTCTGCGAGGCATGGTTCACATCAGACAGTGCTTCTTGAAACCAGTAAACCCAAAACAGGTGTGTGTTTTTTAAGGGCAGGACAGCTGTCAGCAACACATCCAATGTCATCACACTGATTGGAGTCACTCCTGGCTCCAATTAGCTCTGGGAGAAGTAATTAATCTAGGGCCTCACATACTTTTTCCTCCCTGCACTGTGAATGTTTACATGTTATGTGCAATTAAACCATGGCAACATCTAATGTTTGTGTAGTATTATGTTCAGCAGACTGTGTTCTTCTATTGTTGTGACTTAGATGACGTTCAGAGCACATTTTATGCCCAATTCATGCAAAACTCCACGTAATCCCAAGGGGTTCACATACTTTTTCTTGCAACTGTAAACACCCATCCACACATACCCTAAACACAAACCCGCAAGATATAGCTAACACTTTTGCAAAATATTATCAAAACCTATACGACCTCAAGAATGACCTAGACACCATCCAACCAACAATCGCATCCATACAACAATTTCTCCACACGACCAATCTCCCTCAACTATCCCCAGCCCAACTTGACACCATCTCTATCCCAATTTCCCTCAGGCAAATAGAAAAGACCATTGAAACACTCCCACTCAACAAATCTCCAGGAAATGACGGATACACAAACGAATACTATAAACACTTTTCCACAGACCTATCACCATACCTGACCAAACTCTTCAACCATGCTGCCACCACAAGCTCATTTCCCAAAGACATGTTACAATCCATCATAACGACTATACCAAAACCTGGCAAGGACCCACAACTTGTCCAAAACTACAGGCCAATATCATTATTAAATACAGACATAAAACTATATGTGAAAATCATATCCCGAAGAATTTTCCCATACCTCCCCACCCTAATCCACCCAGACCAAGTAGGTTTCATCCCAGGTCGCCAAGCACCTGACGCTACCAGAAGAATTATCTCCCTCCTACACAACTTAGAAAACACCAAAAGCCCCTCCTTACTCTTATCTTTGGATGCAGAGAAAGCATTCAACCGGATACACTGGCAATTTATGCAACTCACTCTGGAAAAATTCAGTATCACAGGTTGGATGCTGAACACCAGCCTATCACTATATTCACATCCCTCCGCCAGAGTGTTGACAGATGGCACATTATCTGACCCTTTTGACATCTATAACGGCACCAGACAAGGCTGTCCACTCTCCTCGATAATATTTACACTCCTTATTGAACCCCTAGCATCCAAACTCAGAGAGGACCGGTCATTTACAGGAATCAAACACCTCAATGTGGAACACAAAATTAGCCTATTTGCGGATGATATTATATTGATGGTGACCAATCCAAAATCGTCCCTTAAAACGATTCACTCACACCTCTATACCTACTCAACCGTCTCATACTACAAGCTTAACGAACCCAAATCTTCCATACTAAACCTTCGCATCCCACCCCAACTCCAAACTCTACTAACTACACAATTCCTATTCTCATGGGAAACGAATAACATTCCTTACTTTGAAATCAGACTCACACCAACGATGGACCAACTATACACCACAAACCATAAAACATTACTTGAAACTATTTCCCGAGAACTAACCAAACTTCGCACCTCAGAACTCTCTAAACTAGGTTGAGTGGCAATTCTGAAAATGTACATTCTACCCAAAATCTTATACATATTCCGCACACTCCGTGCGGCCAATGAAAGGGAAAGTTGCACTGACAGTGAACTACGGTGTCAGGAGGCAAGGTGATGTTTAAGGCCGATGACTTGGAATAATTAATTTTGAAATTGGAAATGTGCTGAAACGCATCCAGGGCTTTAATATTAGACTAATGTTGCATGTATTTGGTAGTATCCATATTATATATTGTTTCTTTATAAAGAATGTTAATAATGTAGTTAAAATATTTAGTAACAAATAACCCGTGCTACTATACACAAAACAATTTGTGACCAAAATATTGTGCTAAATAGTTTGCAAAAAATGCTGCTGTTCAAAGTAAAACACAGTGCATTACAAAATAGTCCACATATCTTGTGCTTTCTGCCTGTGTACTCCAATAAACAATGTCACATGCTCTGAAAAATACAATGCCAATGTCCCGTGCTATAAAACAATTCCAATCACGTTGTGCTCAGTGTTCCCTCCCCTGTTCAATCCTCACTCACCAGATAAGGTGGACTCCTAGCTTTATGGGCTTAAGAGTCAAAAAGCACTTTTCTCTGGTGGGATGTGCTCACCGATGTTTCCAGGATTCCATTATATAGAGTACCGGATCCATAGTTGTAATGTACCAAAGGGAAGCAAAATGAACACTGATAGTGTAATATTGTCATGCCATTTATTATCTATGATAAAATATATAAACATATATATATATATATATATATATATATAAAACATTCCATAAACTACAAATAGCCTTATATATAATAACGTAATATCCTCAGATAGTCTCAAAAAAGATCATGCAGTATCCTTATTTGGCTCTGGATAGCTGCTGGTTCGCGAGCGCTGCTCTCACCAGACATTGACGTCACTCCAAATGACCAGGTCTATGAGGACACCCTGTAGGAGGGGCAAAATGTGTTGATGCAGTTTCCGGTTTCACATGATTTCCTGACCAAGTAAGTGATTTATTGCTGCTCATTGTTTGGGCTTGTGCGCCCCCCTCCCCACCCCTTTGGTTTTCTCTCCCTTTTATTTCATTTTTTTGTGGGTTTCCTTTGTGCTAGGACACCATTATATGGGACATCAGGATGAACAGTGGATATGGGTGCCCACCCAAGACTACTCTGCTAATTCCCTATATGTGTACTGATGCCCGGTATGTGAGTTTGCGGAGAACAGTTTTTAATTTTCATGTTTTCTTTGGAACTTTATTTGTATGATTAATACTTTATGTACAGGTGAAACTCAAAAAAATGGAATATTGTGCAAAAGTTCATTTATTTCAGTAATGCAACTTAAAAGGTGAAACTAATATATGAGATAGACTCATTACATGCAAAGCAAGATAGTTCAAGCCGTGATTTGTCATAATTGTGATGATTATGGCTTACAGCTCATGAAAACCCCAAATCCACAATCTCAGAAAATTAGAATATTGTCAAAAGGTGCAATATTCTAGGCTCAAAGTGTCCCACTCTAATCAGCTAATTAAGCCATAACACCTGCAAAGGGTTCCTGAGCCTTTAAATGGTCTCTCAGTCTGGTTCAGTAGGAATCACAATCATGGGAAAGACTGCTGACCTGACAGTTGTGCAGAAAACCATCATTGACACCCTCCATAAGGAGGGAAAGCCTCAAAAGGAAATTGCAAAAGAAGTTGGATGTTCCCAAAATGCTGTATCAATAGAAAGTTATGTGGAAGGGAAAAGTGTGGAAGAAAAAGGTGTACAAGCAGCAGGGATGACTGCAGCCTGGGGAGGATTCTCAGCAAAAGGCCATTCAAAAGTGTTGGGGACTTTCACAAGGAGTGGACTGAGGCTGGAGTCTGGAGTCAGTGCATCAAGAGCCACCACACACAGACGGATCATGGACATGGGCTTCAAATGTCGTATTCCTCTTGTCAAGCCGCTCCTGAACAACAAACAACGTCAGAAGCGTCTTACCTGGGCTAAAGAAAAACACACCTGGTCTGTTGTTCAGTGGTCCAAAGTCCTCTTTTCTGATGAGAGCAACTTTTGCATCTCATTTGGAAACCAAGGACCCAGAGTATGGAGGAAGAATGGAGAGGCACACACTGCAAGATGCTTGAAGTCCAGTGTGAAGTTTCCACAGTCTGTGTTGATTTGGGGAGCTATGTCATCTGCTGGTGTTGGTCCACTGTGCTTACGTCCAGGGTCAACGCAGCCGTCTACCAGGAGATTTTGGAGCACTTCATGCTTCCTTCCACAGACGAGCTTTATGGGGATGCTGACTTCATTTTCCAGCAGGACATGGCACCTGCCCACACTGCCAAAAGCACCAAAACCTGGTTCAAAGACCGTGGGATTACTGTGCTTGATTGGCCAGCAAACTCGCCTGACCTGAACCCCATAGAGAATCTATGGGGCATTGCTAAGAGAAAGATGAGAGACATGAGACCGAACAATGCAGAAGAGCTGAAGGCCGCTATTGAAGCATCCTGGTCTTCCATAACACCTCAGCAGTGCCACAGGCTGATAACTTCCATGCCACGCCGCATTGAGGCAGTAATTGCTGCAAAAGGGGCCCAAACCAAGTACTGAGTACATATGCATACTTATACTTTTCAGAGGTCCGATATTGTTCTATGTACAATCCTTGTTTTATTGATTGCATGTAATATTCAAATTTTCTGAGATTGTGGATTTGGGGTTTTTATGAGCTGTAAGCCATAATCATCACAATTATGACAAATCACAGCTTGAACTATCTTGCTTTGCATGTAATGAGTCTATCTCATATATTAATTTCATATTAATTTTATATTAATTTTAAGTTGCATTACTGAAATAAATGAACTTTTGCACGATATTCTAATTTTTCGAGTTTCACCTGAATGTGTGTATATATATTTTCTTACCCAAGGCAATTGAACTCTTTGCCACCAATTTCTACGGTCCTGAAGACGTTAACAAGCAAAACGCATCGACCTTTGGTGGACACAATGTTATAGAGAACAATACTGATACTACTTGGGCTGGTTGGCTATGTATTGTTTTTAAACAATGTTCAATATGTACTCAATAAAAAGTGTAAATTTATCAATTCGTGTTTGTCCTATACTGTACCTGTAATGTTCTTTTTGGGTATTCTTACAGTTGCTTATCAGGGATGAGGTACAATGCAGTGTACAGGATAATATTCAAGATATATGGACTTTATTTTGTAATGCTCTGTTTTATTAATTATTTTAACAATATAGTTAAATTACTATGCAGTAAACTTTCTTTTAGCCCTTGTTCACACTAGCACGACATGAAAATTGCTGCGACTTCCAAGCGATTTTGCTGTACAACTTCCCAGCGACATGGTACAATTTTGAAGCGATTTTAAAGCGACTTTACTGAAAAGAAGCATTCCTATACGACTTTACGGTTTTGATTGATGGATGTGTTTGTAAAAATGCAGATGCAAATGCTGCCTAAATGGCAGAACGTGCATGAAGTGAGTTGGACGCGAGTTTCTGAAACACCAGTTGCTGTGCGTTTGGAAATTTGTAGATGTGAATGCAGGCTAATTGTTAATGACATTCCAATCGCGGTTAGCAGTCGTGTGTTTTCCTGCCAAAATGCGTGGCGTTCATGACCGAAAAGGTTCTTGAGCTACTTTGGGGGACTTTGTCACGCATAGGACAAGCACATTCAAGTGAATGGGCTGTCCGATACACAATGCATGTTTACACATGAAAAACGAAAAAAAATAAAACCCACATGAGCGGGAACGTGCATTTCTACTATGCTCAAGTGTGAATGGGATGTGCTAGGAAGGAAGTTTTTGGGCAGCAAGGATGATCAGGGAGGAGAGGTGAGAGTTAAAAAAAACACTGCCTCAAAAGTCTCAGCAAAGTCTCTGCAATTAAGACAAACATACAACTTGCTGGTCATTTTACAATGAAGTCTATGAGTCGTGCAGCACAAGAATCTTCCAAAAGTGTTTTTTTTTTTATCTCAGCGACTCCAGTTGTACCAGTTAAGACAGCATCATTAAAATCTATGTTTTTTCACTTCACTTGTGGTTTTTTGTTAATCATTCAAAGTTGGACTGTTTCACCTCCTTCTATTGCAGGCCATTTTTCAGTTTTCACCACTGTCACACTTTGAATGACAATTAGTTATGCAACACTGTACCCAAATGAATTTGATATCTTTTTTTTTGAGACAGAGCTTTGTTTTGGTGGTATTTAATCACCACTGAGGTTTTTATTTTTTGTTATATAAACAAAAAAAAATTAAAATAAAAACAAAATAAGTTTTTGTTATAAAATTTAGCACATTTTTTTCATAACTTAGGTCAAAATGTATTCTGCTACACTTTTTTCATAAAAATTACCCAAATCCATGTTTATTATGTAGTATTAAAAAAAATGGATACACAGTCCTCCTGCGCTTATGGAAGCAACCTACACACACCAGCAGCTGACACTCTAACTGGTACCTTAACAGTGATCAACAGTGCAAAACAATTATAGTGCAGTGCTTTATGACCCCACACCCCCCGAACCAATAAATGACAAATAAATAAAAGCGTGCCACAAAAAACAAAAAAAATGTATCACGTGACCTTAATCTTAGTGCTCAATAATAGTGAATATACCAACAACTGAAAAAACATGTGACAACTGAATGATTAAATGAAGAAGAACCCCTAAATAAAGGGGTATTAAGTGATTAAGTGAACAAACGTGATCAAACACAGAATCAATCAAAAACAATGTCCATAAACTTGTGCTTCAAACACCATGCAGCATCGTGTGGTGAAGGTAACTGTGAATGTGTCAGCACACTCAGATCCTCAAATGGCTAGATTGCCTCCTCACCTCCCCTCTGTGACCCAATGGGCCACTTCACTTTCAGAATCACCCAGGATCCTACTCCAACACTGGCAGGTGGTTCTGGGACCTGTGGTTCCTCTCCAAAAAAACAGGTTTCACAGGAAGGTTTTCTGTTTGAAAATATCTCACACCCCACAGGGTGAGAGAAAAGAATCCTCCATAGTGTAGTATGCGATAATAAAAGTTTTTTAATATCAGAATAAAAAATGCACACTCACATAGACTGTGTCATCCACAGCAGATCCTTCATGTCTGAGTATATTGCAAGAAATAGGGGACTTTCAGGTTCCTCAAAATGGCGTCCGACACCGGATGTGCGTCACCGCGCTTCGGAAGCTGCGTCACGGCATACCTACGCGTTACGTCACCAACCTTGTGACTTCCTCAGGGTATATGTGTATTGTTGCTCTAGGTAGATATTTTGAGCACAATAAAAGTTTAGACTACAGATAAAAAACTAAGTAAAAATGTATTTAACAATTCAGTCACTAACAATCACATGTATCAATAGGATTAGTTGTATGACATATAGCATAAGTACTGCTTCAGGGCTGCTCAAAATCACATGTATTTTGCACTTCCGGGTAAGGCTCCCTACCCGCATTGCTATTGGCTCCTCGGCATGTCAATCTCCGGGTTCTGGCCGCCGGTTCTCGTCTGGGACTTGGTGATCTGCGGGAGAGCTGACAGGGGAGAGGTCTGTATGTAAACAATACAGATCTCTCCCCTGTCAGCATGAACATGCTGCTTTGTATTGCTCTATCCAGCAGAGCAATACAAAGCAGCTTATCTACACAGTAAAACACACACAGTACACATAGTAAAACACAACACAGCACACAATTAACCCTTTGATCGCCCCAGATGTCAACCCCTTCCTGCCATTACTAAAGTGACAGTGCTTTTTATTAGCACTGATCACTGTATTAGTGTCACTGGGGATATCAGTGACAGTTAATCAGTTCCCACCCAGTGTCAGAATGCCCGACACAGTCCCGCAATAAGTCACTGAGCGCCGCCATTACTAGTAGAAAGAAAGAAAGAAAGAAAGAAAGAAAGAAAAAAGACCTCCATTTGTAGATGTTATAACTTTCATGTAAACCAACTAATTTAGATGTATTGGTTTTTTTTTAGCAAAGACAACATTTTTTACTGGATATGTTTTATAGCAAAAAGTCAAAAATATATATTTTTTTCAAAATTGTCGGTCTCTTTTTGTTTATAGTGCAAAAAATAAAAAACGCACAGTTGATCAAATATCACCGAAAGAAAGCTCTATTTGTGGCAAAAAAGGACATACATTTAATTTATGTACAATGTTGCATGACCGTGCAATTTTCAGTTAAAGTAAGGCAGCGCCGTATTGCAAAAAATGGCCTGATGAGGAAGGAGGGTAAATCCTCTGGAGGGCAAGTGGTTAATTTGGCTAAGAATGTATGTCTAGGAATATTATGAACTAGACCATTTCCCATTCATAGATATTACAACCCTAGTACTGAGTACAAACAATTTGACTAACCTAGCTGACAACTAGGTCTGCACTGTCAGATCATACCCTTTTGTTTCTTCTACAGCAAAGGGGTCAAGTCTATACTACAGGCTGTGTTAATCTTGGATTTGATCCAATGTTATCAGTGCACAAGTGTCCAAAAAAAACAAACAGTCTCCCATCAGCTGGATACATTTTTAACACCGCCTGGCAATACACAAGACTCTTATCCTATGGACAGTGCTCTTTCAGTCTACGAATCACAATTCAGTTCCACAAACTCATATATCTACTGACGTGTGTTTCTTACTGCATATAGTGGACTAGATTGTTACCAGTTTGAATGACCTACAGAATAAAAAGAGTCTAATAAAGCTTTTTCCAATGACTGTGTCTTTAAATTGAATCTTTCTCTCTTCTCACATATATTCCCCCAAAAAAGAAAAACTCATATGGTGCAGTATGCTGTTAATCAATTAAAAATAATATATATAATACTGTGCTCACAAGTGACAGCATGCCATATACTACCACCTGACTTGTGTCTTCTACATTTCCACACTGCTCATATCCTTACCGGATTTACAAACTCAAACCTCATATAAAGTCTCCTCTTAAGTTTTTCTGTCAACCTTCAATTGTTGTAACATGCAATATACCAAAAAATAAAAACCTCAAGAGTGTAATACGTTCAAAAACCTCCAAATAACACTCAAAATGGTGCTCACATTCTCAAGAGTGCTTGAAATCCTGCAACATAAATCACCCCAGGATCATATATATATACATATATGATAATTGTTCAGTCCTGATGTACTGACAGTCCAAGGTATTTAGTAGGAAGCATGGTGAGGTTTTTAAAGTTATTTTTTTTAACTTTTTTTTGTAAAATGAAGAGATTAAATACCTTTTTTTCACAAAGTTGTATATTTAACAAGTTATTTCTTACACACAGCATATGCATACTTACATACTATATATGTGAGCCTTTTTCACATCCTAGATGCAAAAAGGGGTCCAAAATACAAGGAATACCTTTGGGATTTCAAGGAGCATAATTTACACATCTAATTTTCTGATTGCCTTTCATTTTTATCCTGTCCCCGAAGTGCCAGGACAGGAGAAACACCCAGTCAAAATGACCCAGTTTTGGAAAGCACTCACTCCGAGGTATTTTTTTTTA
Organism: Staurois parvus; assembly: GCF_062004578.1. Taxonomy (NCBI): domain Eukaryota; kingdom Metazoa; phylum Chordata; class Amphibia; order Anura; family Ranidae; genus Staurois; species Staurois parvus. Next base: position 272,402 of record NW_028318297.1, read on the forward strand.
AAGGCATAATAAGCCGTTTGAAAATGTAAATTTTTTTGCTACACGTTTTTGGAAAATGTGGAAAGAAAATAAAAGTATATTTTTTTTACAAAAAGTTAAATAGTTAATCTGCTTGAGAAAAAAGGCACTACTTCATTCAACTGGACTCAACCAATATACAAAAAAAAATAAATAAACATACACACAATGACACAGAAAATCTTAATATATGCAGCACTACCCCCTTAGGAGTTGCTGAAGTTTTGGGTCCCCCTATAGTCCTGCACAGCCAGGCAACATGCATTTCTCACAGATTTGCATCCAGTAGTAAAAAAATCAGTCCTTGAGCTTGTTTTTCATATTTTATTAAGGGAATATCAACTTGGATGGGGAAAGGGGTATATGGGATGCCCAATGGAACTGATAAACTGAGGACAACTTACTGGAACTATTTATATGGACTTCCAATGCAACACAGTCTCTGTTGGAGAGCTAGTCAACATCTCCCAGTTTACCTCTCGAGACCCCACATATTCCTCGATCTGGCTGCCTGAAGGAAATCCCTGGACAGGGAATCCAGTTCTGCCACTTTAAATGAAAGACAGTCCCATCAGGTTTTCTATTCTGGTTTGCCACCAGAGTGCTCCTATCTGGCCCAGGGGGGAGTAGGCTTACCTACTGAGCTGGCCAGAACCAACTCCTGAGGGAGTCTATTCCACAATTTCACAGCTCTTACTGTGAAGAAGCCTTTCTGTAGTTGGAGATTAAATCTCTTTTCCTCTAGACGTAAAGAGTGCTCCCTTGTCCTCTGTGATTGAATAACTCAACACCAAGTTCACTATATGCACCATTTATGTATTTATACATGTTGATTATATCCCCCCTATATCTCCTTTTGTCAAGAGAGAATAAATTCAGTTCAGCTAATTGTTCCTCATAGCTGAGCTCCTCAGTACCTCTTATCAGTTTGGTTGCCCTTCTCTGCACTTTCTCCAGTTTCACAATATCCTTTCTGTGAACTGATGCCCAAAACTGAACTTCATATTCCAAATAAGGTCTTACTAATGATTTGTACAGGGACAAAATTGTGTCTGCATTTCTTTTAATACAAGAAAGAATTTTGCTTGCTTTGGTAACGGCGGCTTAGTATTGCATGCCATTATTAAGCTTATTATCTAGCAGAACATCCAGATCCTTCTCCATCATTGATTCTTCCAGTTGTACTCTCCCTAGTATGTATGATGCATTCATATTTTTAGCTACCAAGTGAATAACCTTACATTTATCAACATTAAACGTCTTGTGCCACACAGCTGCCCAATTAAACAGTGCATTGAGGTTGAATCGTACGTTGGAGACATCCTGTAAGGACATTATTCCACTGCATAGACTGAAATGTTTCTCTATCTGACCTGTTTGCCAAATTATAATATAATTTACCCTCCTCCCTCAATCCTAGTTTAAATACTCCTTCAGCCTTCCCATAAACCTCTCCCCCAGCACAGCAGACCCCCTTCCATTTAGGTGAAAACCATCTTTAGCATTTAGCTTGCTATGAAAAGTAATATGCAGCTTTGCAGGTAGTTTAAAGAGACCTCCCCCGGCATGATATTTAAAGGAATTGTTTTATTTTTAGAGCAGTGAAAAAATTACTGCCCCTCTAAAATGAGCACTTTTGAATTTGTAAGTTCGAGTCTCATAAACTTGCATTAAGTTTGAAGTTCGTGGTCAAACATTTATTAGGCTCAAATGTTTGACAGCGACCCGAACAGAGGGGTGTTTGGCCCATCACAACAGGTCTTTAGCCATGCATTCAGCTCTGTAATCTCCTGTGATGGAAGCGTAGGCAGGACAGAACACACCACACAAAGAGGTTGAAGAACACACACAGTTTTATTGAGACAACAAAATGACAGTCACTCAATGGGGAAATGGCAGGAAGGGTGATCTGTGCGCAAACTAGGGATGAGTCCTGGCACGGGTGGTCTGGCCAATAGGGGGGTGACAGCGAGGAGGGTCATCACAGGAACATTTCGGGTAAAACAAGCATGTGCCCACGGATCCGACAGGGTGTCTGGTCCCCCAGGGATAAGCAAGTAAGACACAGATACCTGTTGGAGGTTCGGGACAGGCAAGGGGTCTCAGGCAGGCTGACTTGTGTGGTCTTCCCCCCCTTTGGACTGGGGTTTTCGGCAGCAGGCGAATGATCTCCCCCCTAGTTTTGGGTCTTCGGCGACAGGCAGGCAATCCACCCCTGGACTGGGGTCTCGGGCAGCAGTCGAGCGATCTTCCCCCTAGGTTGGGGTCTTCGGTGACAGGCAGCCTATCCACCCCTGGACTGGGGTCTCGGGCAGCAGGCAGGCCATCTACCCCTGGGCTGGGGTCTCGGGCAACAGGCAGGCAACCTACCCCTGGACTGGGGTCTCGGGCAACAGGCAGGCGATCTCCCCCCCCAGGCAGAGTCTGGTCATGAGGGTCCCGCCTCAGCTGGGCTCCCTCCGTGACTGCACAGTGGACTGGGGTCTCGGGCAACAGGCAGGCAACCTACCCCTGGACAGGGGTCTCGGACAACAGGTGGGCAACCTACCCCTGGGCTGGGTTCTCGGGCAACAGGCGGCAACCTACCCCTGGGCTGGGGTCTTGGGCAACAGGCAGGTGATCTCCCCCCTAGGCTTGAGGGGTCCCAGGCAGAGTCTGGTCACGAGGGTCACGCCTCAGCTGGGCTCCCTCCGTGACTGCACAGCGGGCTGGGGTCTCGGGCAACAGGCAGCAACCTACCCCTGGACAGGGGTCTCGGGCAACAGGCAGGCGATCTCCCTCCTAGGCTTGGATGGTCCCAGGCAGAGTCTGGTCACAAGGGTCCCGCGTCAGCTGGGCTCCCTCCGTGACTGCACAGCGGACTGGGGTCTCGGGCAACAGGCGGGCAACCTACCCCTGGACAGGGGTCTTGGAAAACAGGCGGGCAACCTACCCCTGGGCTGGGGTCTCGGGCAACAGGCGGCAACCTACCCCTGGACTGGGGTCTGGGGCAACAGGCAGCAAACTACCCCTGGGCTGGAGTCTCGGGCAACAGGCGGCAACCTACCCCTGGACTGGTGTCTTGGGCAGCAGGCGGCAACCTATCCCTAGGCTGGGGTCTTGGGCAACAGGTGGCAACCTACCCCTGGACAGGGGTCTCAGGCAACAGGCGGCAACCTACCCCTGGGCAGGGGTCTTGGGCAACAGGCAGCAACCTACTCCTGGAAAGGGGGTCGGACAACAGGCGGCAACCTACCCCTGGACAGGGGTCTCAGGCAACAGGCGGGCAACCTACCCCTGGACAGGGGTCTCGGGCAACAGGCAGCAACCTACCCCTGGACAGGGGTCTCGGGCAACAGGCGGCAACCTACCCCTGGACAGGGGTCTCGGGCAACAGGCGGGCAATTTCCCCTCGGCTGGAGGGTCTCAGGTAGCGGGCAGGCGGTCTCCCCTTAGCTTGGGTGTCTCAGGTAGCGGGCAGGCAGCTTCCCCTTGGCTGGAGGGTCTCAGGTAGCGGGCAGGCAGTCTCCCCTTAGCTTGGGGGTCTCAGGTAGCGGGCAGGCAGCTTCCCCTCGGCTGGAGGGTCTCAGGTAGCGGGCAGGCTGTCTCCTCTTAGCTTGGGGGTCTCAGGTTGCGGGCAGGCAGTTTCCCCTCAGCTGGAGGGTCTCAGGTGGGGTCAGGCAATCTCCCCCCTAGGTTTGGGGGGCCCCCGGAAGGGCCTGGTCACGAGGGTCCCACCTCAGCTGGGCTCCCTCCGTGACTGCCCAGCGGCGGGGGACAGCAGCAGGGGTCATGGCCGTGGGGTCTGACCTGTGGTGAGGGCTTATGCAGAGCGTGCAGCGGGGATGCTTCCAGAGGCCCAAGCCCCACCCGGACCTCTCACAACCGCGGCAGCCCCAGGGACATCAGCGGGAGGAAAGAGAGACCGGACGGCTCCCGCGCCGGCCTTTTAAGCTCCCCGGACGCTTCTGGGTTGCCCCGGCAATAGCCGGCCCAGCACCGCATTGCCGGGGCAATGAGACACGCCCCCTTTGCCTTCGGTGGGTACAGAGCGCGGGAACACCTCGTGCCCGTGCCGTGCCCGCAGGGCCACGTGCGGAGATACCTTGCCGGCCTGCCGCTGGGGTCTCCTGGCAGGGGGTCCCCTCCCCCCATCCTACACAGCCTGGCTTCCTAGGCTGTGTAGGATAAGGACGCGGCAAGGGGGGAGGAGGGGAGAGTGACATCATGACACCTCCCCCATCTTTCATCTGTTGCGCATGGCACAGGCAATATTTCAGAGAATATCACCTTCCCTTCAACTTGCAGTCTAGTTCTTTAAATTGATTCTTAAGGAGCCTCCACCTTCCATGTATTCTGTCATTGGTTTCAACATGGACCACAACAGCTGGATCATGCCCAGCCCCTCCTAGTGATTTTTCAACCTGGGCCACAACATGCTGAACCCTGGCACAGGGAGACAGCAAACTATTCAGTTGAGACGATCCTGGTGACAAATTATTCAATCAGCCATTCTGATTAAAGAATCCCCTATTACCACCAACTGTCCCTGCACTACCCTCACTTACAATATTTGATGGGCTGCTCTCCTAGCTGTTAGGGATAGCAGAGACATGTAGGGCTGTCAACTCTGAGTTTGTCACCCCCACATCTTCACCCAACTTGGCAAATCTGTTCCGTGCTCAAACCCAGGGCTGGCCTTCTTTTTCTGTGAGCCCCTACTCCACTCCCTCTGGCTACAGTAACCCATATTCCTACCTGACAATCCGGACCTACCCCTCCACCCTCCACATCAACCCCAGGGCAGTGGAAACACCCACAGAATTGCCACATTTTAGAGAGTAAACAACCCAATGTATTTTTAAGAGGCATAATGAATCTTTTGAAGACTTGATTTAATTGTTTTGATGTTACCCTTTAGCTGTTTGACACTTAGACCCTGATTCACTATTGGGCGTGGGCGCATATTCATGGACTTAAGCCCAATTTTCATGGGCGTCCGTCTATTTTTTACCCTGCAACCTAATTCACTATTGACCAGAGCCCATAAGCAGATGCCCAATCTAATTCACAAAAAGACACACGCCCGGAATCAGACTCACAAAGCAGACTTGCTAAGAAGCACGTCTAACACCATGAAAAATCACTGCAGAGACATGTTCACTTAGAAATTTGCTTTGCCAAATATCAGGACTTCACTTTAAACAATATCTGCTATTTCCAAAAAAATTAAGAATGTGTTAAAAATCGTTTTTTTTAAGGAAATCGACACAGTAAAAATCTAGACGCCCGTGCAGTGTCTTTGGCAGATAGAACTGAGCATGTGCAGAACACATTTTAGACTTCTGCCATGGGCGTTTGTTTTTTAGCCACTGACTAATAGTGAATCTTACTGTGGAGTCCTCTGACAGCCGGCACTCGGTCGTGACTACTGTGTTTAATAAACAGCACTAAGCATATCTTCATGTAATCTAATTAGATTTCCTTAGTTCTAGTGATTCTATTTTTGTTTTTTATACTTTATAATTATTTCTGTAATGATTTTACTTATTTCAAAGGTCTAGATAATATTTATTTTGACAGCTGAATGTAAAAATAAAGGTCCGCAATAAAAAAAACAAAACAAAAAAACAGCGTGGGTCCCCCCTCTCATCCTTATCAAGCCCTTCAGGTCTGGTATGGATATTAAGGGGGAACTCCACGCTGAAATTTAAAAAAAAAACAGCGTGGGTCCCCCTCAATATCCATACCAGACCCTTATCCGAGCATGCAGCCCGGCAGGTCAGAAAAGGGGGGGGACGAGCGAGCGCCCCCCCTCCTGAACCATACCAGGCCACATGCCCTCAACATGGGGGGGTGCTTTGGGGCAGGGGGGCTCCCCCCCAAAGCACCTTGTCCCCATGTTGATGAGGACAAGGGCCTCTTCCCCACAACCCTGGCCGGTGGTTGTGGGGGTCTGCGGGCGGGGGGCTTATCAGAATATGGAAGCCCCCTTTAACAAGGGGGCCCCCAGATCCCGGCCCCCCCCTACGTGAAGGAGTCTGAGGTACATGCTCCCGCAGACTCCTTCAAAAAAAAAAAGTGTGGTGTAAAAAAAACACAGTACAGGGTCTTTGACAAGTCCTTTATTAAAACAATGTCCCCCGAAGTAGATCCAACGTCAATCGCAGCGGCAGGGACCCGAAAAAAAAAAAAAGTTCTGCTCCCGTCCGAGGCTTCCAGCTTTGTGAAGAAAAGGCTAGTTGACATTTCTTATATAGGTATGGGGCGGGGCCTGGTATGGTTCAGGAGGGGGGGGCGCTCGCTCGTCCCCCCCTTTTTCTGACCTGCCAGGCTGCATGCTCGGATAAGGGTCTGGTATGGATATTGAGGGGGACCCACGCTGTTTTTTTTTAAATTTCAGCGTGGAGTTCCCCCTTAATATCCATACCAGATCTGAAGGGCTTGGTACAGATGGGAGGGGGGACCCCACGCTTTTTTTTTATTATTTCTGCAATAAAGGGAATTATTTTACATTCAGCTGTCAGTGGGGAACCCACTGACAACTCATGGCTGTCGCTCCTGTCGCTCCTACAATCCCGCATGATATGTTATTAACTCATGCGGCGTTTTAGTAGTGAAAACCAATGAAGCGCTCATGTTTCAGCTGTCGGCGGAGTTCCCCACTGACAGTTGAATGTCAAAGTATTGCAGGGATTTATAAACAGTGTTTTAAATAACCGGCGTGGGGTCCTCCCTCCCATCCATACTAAGCCCTTCGTGTCTCGTATGGATGTTAAGGGGTAACTCCACGCTGAAATTAAATAAAAAACAGCATGGGGTACCCCCCAAAATCCATAGCACATACTTATCCGAGCATGCAGCCCGGCAGGTCAGGAAAGGGGGGGGGGCAAGCGAGCGCCCCCCCCCCTCCTGAACCATACCAGGCCACATGCCCATACCAAATTATTCAAACATTTGTAAACAGAACAATGAACTGAAATGGTTTGGCATTTGTACCCCAAATATGACGTTCCCTGAGGCGTCGGTAAACCGAGGTACGCCTGTATTAGTATTGCAATCCTTTGTATTGGGATACATAGAACCAACATACATCTGAATTGGCAACATAGCACAACATTTGTGTCACATTGGAGATATCTGGTAGTTACACTGACCTTGCCCAGGGATTTAGGGTTGATTCACAGCACAGAAATACAGGCTGGATTAGCATTGTAGCTCCGTGGATTAGTGGTTAGCACTACTGCCTCACAACTCTAGGGTTGTCGGTTTGAATCCCAACCCCGGCGAGGAAGTAGCATGATCTCTGTGTGTGGCTGTCTTCAAATAGATGTTCTGGCAACATCTTTGCTTTCTGTCTAAATGATCCCTAAAATGTGAATTAGAATGAGGCCTTGTCTGTTGAAACACCTTCAAAGCTGCACCTTATGTGAATGTCATACAATAAAGGCCTGAATCACTAATAGATTTGATAATGATGGTTTACACTCCACCCACTTTTGTGAAGGATTTGGCAAGCAAAGAGCTGACAGAGAGAGAGAAGAGCGAGCCAGTGAGACGAAGAAGAGTGAGCGAGATATACATACTGAAGAGTGATAAAGAGAGACATTCAGAAGAGTGAGCGAGAGAGAAAAGACTTGGTTGGTGAATCCACACATCAAACTTGTCACAAATCCTGGCGTGCATTTTTCCCCCAAATGCATAGCAGACCCTTATCCCAGCAGGCAGGTACCGCACGCCTTCAAAGATTTATTTCCTTTGTTGATTTTCCTGCTTCGTTCACACTATATGCAATTGAAAATTACTCTTAAAGTTGCAAATTTTACCGTGTTTTCTAGAGAATTACTAACTAGTTGTGTTTTCAATTGTGTGTAGCATTGCGATTTCTATTGGAATCTAGATGTTAAATTGCTAATAAATGGCCACAATTCTCAAATACCTTTGAACTCTCGCTGCAACAAATGGCGTATGTTAATACACTCACATTCACATTCATTATAGCCAATATCAGGTACGATGTCAATGCACAAATCGCACCTGAAATTGCACACCCTGGATGTGACTTGTCATGTGATTGGCATGGCCAGCAGCTTGTTCTTTGCATGGCAAATTGCACACAATGTTACTGGGGGCCAACACCACTGTCACATCTAATCCGATGCGGCAATTGCCCAACTTACAGTGAAGTTGCACGAGTTCACAATCCAATTGGATGTGAACAGAGCCTACAGTGGCCAATAGGGTGCGACTTGGTCTACGATTTGCAGGTCGCCTGTCATGCCAATTGCATGGCAATCCCAAAAAATGTTACTGGGGGCCACCCGGTCACATTAAAGCAGATTTCTAAGTGGTGTTATTGACACCACAGTCACATCATGTGACTTGCATAGAAGTTGCATGATTTCAAAGTCGGGGTACATGGTGATTTCAAGTGCAATTTGCAAGACATCCGACACCGATCTCTCAGCAAATTGCATGAAAAGTAGTGTATTCATTCCTCTATTATTACTTGCGGCTCCAACCAAGTTTGAACCACAACAATATGAACGCTACAATAGCGTGCACATTGAGTGGGACTTGGTATGTGATTTGCACAACATGCAAGTTGTAAATCGTCTGCAAAGTCGCACCCTATTGTCTGCTATTAGAGCAGTGTTTCTCAACTCCAGTCCTCATGGACCCCCAACAGGTCATGTTTTCAGGGTTTCCATTAGTTTGCACAGGTGATTTGATCAGTTTCACTGCCTTAGTAATTACCACAGCTGTTTCATCTGAGGGAAATCCTGAAAACATGACCTGTTGGGGGTCCATGAGGACTGGAGTTGAGAAACACTGTATTAGAGCGACCATATGGGTGTGTTTCAAACACTGATTTCTTAACTAGTACATGTTCTACTTTAGTGGCAATTTGCATAGAGATCTGTGTGAGATGTCTTTGAAAATTGCATTGAAATGGTCAACATTACTGTAAGTCGCATCATTTGTAAATCCGCTTTGCCCAGAGTGTAATGTTTGGTGATGTTTGATTTCTGGAGTGTTTCGCCAATTGATGGGAAATTCACTATACTAGTCAAATCGATTTGTCATTTTCAGTATTGCATACAAGATGTGGTCATGTGACTGTCTTAACTCATGTGAGAATCTGGAGGGAATTGTGACCATAGTAGCAATAAAGGTTCCAATTGGGGTTCCCTTTCACATCCCTGCTCAATGTTCTGTTGGATGCTGCACACGTACATTTCACTGTATATATCTTTCTGATTTGTGGGGCCTGTATACCAAGGGTTAATGCAGGTAGGAAGCGGATTCATCAGGTGAAAACACTTTCACTGACCAAATTAAGGTCAGTGGTGGGTGTAGGCTTAATTGGGTGTGGGGCCTTGTTTGGCGCGCTTCAAATACAACCTAGCTTATATAAAGATGTGCAGTAGTGAGTGATTTGGCGTGTTACTAGGCCGTGTGGTTTGTGACTAAGTCTTTGTATGGTGTGGTTTGGGGGAAGAAGAGATTTTGTGCTGAATTGCCCCAGACACCACTCAGGCTGTGTTTGGAAGTGGGCTGAAAATGTTTGCATATTTTTGGCTTTGTAAAGTGTGTTTGTGTGTTATTGCACAATGATTGTTTTTTCTCTTTGCATTGAAAGCCTCACACATGTTAATCGTTTTGTTTAAAATCTGCTCTTGTTTTAATTTTGCTTGCTTATTTAGACTCCAATGCAGTTTTCTGACAAACCTGCTGACAAATGTATGTGTAGGGGATTTGTAGAGGTGGGAGGGTTTTTTTTCACATGCTTTGTTTTCTTGATATTTTGATCTGTAGACTTTTTTTGTGAATGGATCTTTATACTAAGTGATTGTGTAAGTAAATCTTATATGCACGAAAATGTTACTTGATTCATCTTCCCCTTTGTTTCCTGCTATAACCTGAGCACGCACAGTTCATTAGAAGTATCTTTGGATTGTAAGCTCTTATGAGCAGGAGTGTTTTATTTTCGCCACATCAATGCTATTCTTTTTGTGACTCACCAAAATATTGACTATACCTACTTGTTCCTGCTGACCAAATAAATGAAGATATATTTGATTAATAAATGTTGGACTGTTGTTTTTGTGTTTATTTTATGTTCAATATATGAACAACCTTAATAGTTACTTTGTATACTTACAAGCTACATTTGAGTAGATTATATAAGAGTGTGAATATGCAAGTGGGTGCAAACTGGCTTTTTCAAAAACAAAAAAAAAAGAACCAGTTTGCACCACAATATTATGTACCAATGAATACGTCACATTCACTGTGCAGCCAGCTACAGATGTTCTACAATTCGATTTACAGTTATAAAATAGTCCACACTGTGTTGATTTTTGGCCTTTAGAAACCAATATATATTAGCCAAGGTTAAACAAATCACTAAGTAACACACATTCACGAAAGCTATCATAGCCGCGCATAAAAATGCGCGATAGGGTACAAAATTGCGCGATCGCATACGAATAAGTGCCAAACAGGTGTACCCCATGGCGCACGAGAGGCTGTTCTCCCAGAAGTCCGTCATCACGTGCGCGCGCACCCGGAAGTGGTTGTGGGGAGTGTCAGTGGATGAGGAGTGGTTGGCGGTTTGCTGTGTCGTATATTTTGAGAACTCTAGTGGCATTTGGACATGGCGAGAGCACAGTTCTCAACTGAGGAGATGATCCTTATATGTACAGTAAGTGTGGCCATTGCAAATATGTTAATAACATGTGAGGGACAGGTAATTGCAATTTTTTTGGGTGGGGCCTAGCAGAATCTCACTTGGTGCACATGCTACTTATCTATACATTAGCTCCTGGGTATTGATGGGTCAATTATATTAACCACTTGCCTACTGGGTACTCATACCCCCTTCCTGTCCTGGCCAATTTTCATCTTTCTGCACTGTTACCGTCTGAATGACAATTGTGCGGTCATGCCACATTGTACCTATCTTAAATTTAGATAATTTTTTTCACACAAATAGAGCTTTCTTTGGGTGGTATTGACTTGCTGCTGTGTGTTTTACTTTTTGCTCGATAAACAACAAAATAGCTCATAATGAATAAAAGTCTGTTTATATTATAACATTTGGTAAACCGGTAATTTAGCAACACTGATGTGCGTTGATGAGGCAGCACTGGTGGGTGGCACTGCTGGCCACAGGTGGGTGGCACTGGTGGGCACTGATCATCAGGGCACTGATCATCGGTGCTGACCCCTGCTCTGATAACTGCTGGTTCTTGGCAGTACTTTCCAAACATTCTGACAGCGTGAGGAAAGTGCAGCCAAGACCCGGCAAATGCATTTCCCGGTGATCAGCGTGTCATTGGACATGGCTGATCACATGCTAAAAAGCCGCTGTGATTGGCTTTTACCATATGACGTGATCAGCTGTGTCCTTAGGACACAGCAATCACGGAGAGTGCGTTCTGCCAGGATGTCATATGATGCCCTCCCAGAGCTGCCTGGATGCAGTGTAGCGTTATTCGGCTATCTGCGGTCGCCAAATAGGAAACCAGCTAGGCCTTCATGGCTAATCTTTGAATATCTGGACATGTATAATGCATTACATTCTACAATGTGTTGGTGTACACGGTATCAGTGTGCAATGCGTTGCTCTATCCTGCATGACAGTGTACAGTGCATCACAGTCTACAATGTGTGGGTGTACACGGTATCACAGTGTGCAATGCGTTGCTCTATCCTGCATGATAGTGTACAGTGCATCACAGTCTACAGTGTGTGGGTGTACACGGTATTACATTGTACAGTGTATTACAGTCTACAATGTGTGGGTGTACACGGTATTACATTGTACAGTGTGCAACGCGTTGTACGCTGCAGTGTATGCTAAAGCATTTTACACTCATGCACTGTACACACTAACGCATTTGACATTTCTAGTGTGCAATGCATTAGTGTGCAATGCCTTGGACAGTACAATGCATTTGCAGTATTGGTGTATGTTTATTAAGCACAGATAATTCATCTGATTTTAGTTATCAAGGAGAAGTCTTCTCTGTCCCCCTGTTTATGAGGTGGAGGACAATTGTTTTCCGAAGAAGAGAGGAGACATTTTTTCAAGGAGATCTGTATAGATTTCCAGAGATCTGCGTAGATGGTTGAGGGGCTGCATGTGATCTCCGGAGATAATTGTGATTAACGATCACCTGAGTTAAACCAGTGAATGAAAAGTGTCAAAAAACATGGATTGAAAATAATCTGCACTGACCACTGTGCTTTGTCAAGCCACATATTGGCACATTCTGGTGTCACACAGATGTGATGTGAAATTTGCAGTGTTTTCTGTGCAAGTGCTGCACCGCATCACAACCGCAACCTCTTCATGCCACCTGCTGCGGCTTTCTAGGTGAAGTTACCAACACACCAAAATTGGTATACAAAGCGTATTGCGATTTGCCAAATTGGATGGCATGCCTATTCACACCCATGTGCATACCCTGAAAAAGGGTCCTGCACATTTTTGGCCTGGATGCGGTGCAATTTGAGGTGTGCAAAATGTTTGTCTCTAATTGCAACGCACACAAATTGCATGTGATTTGCCCAGGAGTGCGGTGTTAGACCACAATGCATGTATGTGAAGCCAGAATAAAAGGATGTGTATTTTGTCTACTTTTACTTGTGCATGTTAACATTATGGAAGTGCATTTTTCTTCTGTTTAACATGCTATAGAAATGGAACATGCATTTGGATGGAGTGTTTTTGTATGTGCATTTTGGAAGTATTCTAAACACACATTGACCCTAGGGCCACACCATATCTTATGCAGGCCATAGATAGGTTGAAAATCGGCCGATTTTTCAGCCGAAAATAAAATCGGCCGATTTTCGGATCGTTAGTGGGCTATTTGTTCGGCTGTTTTTCGGTATTTTGGCAGATTTTTTTTTCGGTAAAGTTGGAAAAAAAACCGGCCGAATTTGCCGATCGGCCGATTTTCGCGGCAATGATGGGCAAATCGGCCGATTTTTTACTGATAAAAAATCTGCACATGAGCAGTGACCTGCAAGAGGAAGACAAAAAGAAGAAAAAGAAGAAGAGGATGAAGAAGAAGAAGAGGATGATGATGAAGAAGAAGAAGAAGAGGATGATGATGATGATGAAGAAGAAGAAGAGGATGATGATGATGAAGAAGAAGAAGAGGATGAAGAAGAAGAAGAAGAAGAGGATGATGGTGAAGAAGAAGATGAGGATGAAGAAGAAGAAGAGGATGATGATGAAGAAGAAGAAGAGGATGATGATGATGAAGAAGAGGATGATGATGAAGAGGATGATGATGATGAAGAAGATGATGATGAAGAAGAAGAAGAAGAGGATGATGATGATGAAGAAGAAGAGGATGATGATGATGATGAAGAAGAAGAGGATGATGATGATGAAGAAGAAGAGGATGATGAAGAAGAGGATGATGATGAAGAAGAGGATGATGATGAAGAAGAAGAGGATGATGATGAAGAAGAAGAGGATGATGAAGAAGAAGAAGAAGAAGAAGAAGAAGAGGATGATGATGATGAAGAAGAAGAAGAAGAAGAGGAAGAGTAGGATGAAAAATGAGAGGAATTCCAGTATGGCAAAAAGTGTCCCTGCAGAGAGCTCCGCTATTTCTTTGACAGTTCCTTGACATTTACAGCGGTTGCAACATTGTATCTATTTGTTTCCGAATAAAAACATCTGTATCCTAAATGGATACAAATACATTGTTGCAACCGCTATAAATGTCAAAGAACTGTCAAAGAAATAGCGGAGCTCTCTGCAGGGACACTTTTTGCTGGCTGTAGACGGGATGAAAATCGGCCGATTTTTTTTTACCATTGCTGGTAACGTCGGCTGCTTGAACAACCGATTTTTCATTTTTTAAAAGAAAAATCGGCCGTTTTTCTCCCCGTCTATGGCCTGCATAAGCATTAGTGTGCCTGGGGGAGGGGGGGGGACCTTTGGCCTTTCCAAGCACAGTAGATGCTCCAAGAATGTTTCCTTGAACTCTTGAAATGGTTAAAAAGGAAAGACACTCTAGATAGCCTGCACTGAGAATTGGCTGTCATGATGACGTGTCAATGATTATTTGCTCTCATTTTTCAGGAGTGGTACTGCTTGCGGTTGAAGCTGGTAGAAATCCACCTTCACATCCTCCACTCACCTTCACTTGTGGCCAGTGGATATTTTGTGGCCGCAGGCAAGAATTGGCATCGAGGACCTGCATAATGACCCTGGCATGCCTGAGGTGGTTTGGAAGCAGCACAGCAATTTGACCATCCCTTTCCTCTATGTTGGTTTTAGGGGTGCAGAATTGCTTCTCGTTCGTGAACGGACTGTCGCCGGATATCAGAGTCCCCATATTTTCAAGATATGTTTTAGCCATGTTGGCTTATTTTTATGTTATTTTCCAAGTGTGTGGCACCTAACCGCACAGTAGTGTGGTGCCATGCGTATTTGTGGCTGTGAATGGGGCTGTTTTTAATAGACGTGTGTAGGTGCAACAACGTTTTCATCATGGTACCTGCGCACATCTACATAGGGCATTGCATTTCTTTTCTGTGCTGGAAAATGTGTGTTCTTGCATGCGTTTCTGCACCACCAATGGTGTGAACAAATCCTAAGGGCCGGTTCACACTATAGAAACAGTCTAGATGTGTTCCTGATGGGTTTTTTTCATGCCCTTTTGGCATGCATGTTTAGTGTGTTCCAGTACATTTTGGATGCGTTTTGGACATGTTTACATTGCATTTTTGTATCCCTTCCACTTATTTTTTTCTATTTTCTTTGTATTTAATGTAGTTAGGGACATGTGCGTTTTAGTACATTCAAGGATGTTTCAATGTGTTCCAGTACAGTTCTGTGCAGAAACAATGCAGCGTGGTTAGCTTTGTTTACAGCACCTGCAATGCACTGAAAATGCAAGCGCTGATGTGAACTATGACATTGACAACCACATAACCTTCTTTCTGTGCGTTTGTGATGCCGAAAAAGCAACTGAAACACATGTAGTGTGAACTGGCCCTAAAGGTTATTAGAGGTCAGGAAACGGGACTGACCAGGAATTGTGAATTCAATCAGACTAGTGGTGAGATACAATCAACAATCGTATAATAATGTGAGATCTGAGCTGTAGCTGATAGAAAATGAGACACATTCACTTGATCGGTAAATAGATAGTTAAAGAGTGGGGCGGTGATCCATAGATTTGCATATGGAACAGGTGGGGGTCAAGTTGTATAAGGAGACAGATTTAAAAGAGAAAAATGTTACAATGAAATATACACGGCATGAAACTTGCACATTTCCTAACTGGCAGAAGAACAGTACATAGGTAACATTCATCCACTTTCTAGTCATTAGGCAAAATCATAATTGATTGATCAATATTCCTGGCACTGACACAACCCAGAAAATTGATCTCCATTTTTTAGGATGTAGCCATGACTGGGATTAGAACCCATGACCCAAGTGCTATAAGTTCTGAGCTCTAACCACTAAACCACTGTGGGAGACACAGTTTGAGCTATAATGTAGAATAGTTACATTGTTTAAAAATGATAGAGCGAGCGCTGGTCGCTGATATAGACTAGTAAAATGGTATTACACAACATAAATATAACCACGAACAGTAGTGCATGAACTCGTGAAAGGTCATCCACCCCTGTGACAGTGTACTACACTATTGAGCACCTTTCTGGCTCCTGTGGCTGAGCTAATTCCTCCCCAGGACCATTTGGGCACCTACCATGATGGATGGATTGAGCTGGATGGCTAACCCATAGCTGCCAGCATACCGCTGCACCCCCAGATGTGTGATATGTATAACCCATGCACATTAATACTTTTGTTCTGGTGAGTGTAGACCAGTCCCAAGGGTGGTTTACCTTTTACGAGTTCATGCACTACTGTTCGTCACGGAGAGACCACACGTGCCATTCATAGGCACTCTCCGAGTTGGTACTCTCACACGAAGGACATTCCATTATTCAGGAATGATTCTATGAACTTATTTTAGCACCATTTACAATATTACATCATTGTTGCAATTCTTTGCACTTTTTGGTTTTTACATGCGTTCATTATTGATCACATGCATTTATAGCGCTGCACTTGTCTTTAACATAGAATAGTTACGTGATTAAAGAGAATGAAGATATATAATTATATTGGGAAATTAGAAGTATATAAATTATTTGAGATATAAGTGTGAAAATGTTTAACATTTGAATACAGAATGTATGACATTCATTAGTAAATGCATTAGTTTCCTGATCATTTTGGAGACACAGCAAAAAAAAAAAAATAGAAGAAAATAGAAAATTCTAATACAGGTGTACTATTTATTACATTCTAAGGATTCTCTTTTGCCATCATAAAAACGCCAATATTAATAAAGCCCGCGCTTGTTCACCATCTAGCGAACATATCCGGTATTGCACCTAAAAATGTGCCAGAGGGGATACCACATTTAGTAATAGCAAAGTAGTCAGTAGACGCTCGTTAATGAGCTTGCTAGATGCTGGTCAGACGACTGATTGATTGACCGGAGTCTGCCTGAATGGTCAGACTCTGCTAGTAGACTCACATCTTAGTGAATCAGGGCCTTAATATGGAGTGTTTGCTTATTTACTTTTCATATCACATTATCTGTGTTACTGATTTCTTTACACCTTGCTAATTTCACTGTGTGCATCTATTATTATTTCAATGTTATTTGTCATTACTCAGTATTTATTTCATTTTATGTGTCAGACAGGCTGGTGGTTGTTTATTCATTCATATTTCATATGTTGCACTATATCCATGCACTGTGATTATCACTTTATTATATAATACTTATTATTTTGATTGAAAATTATTACTTGGTTGTTCAGTTTTGTATATATGAGTGTTAGGCTGGTGGTTATTTGTTTACCCATTTAGTAACATTATCCAGTTGATTAGTTCTGCTTATGTGTGTGTAGGGTTGTATGGTGTTCTCTTACACTTCTATCAATTACTTTAAGTGTGCACACGCAGATATTGATTAGCAGCACAGCACTATATTTTATTAATTTTTTCTACTGACGTGGGAACACATTGTGGGTACATGCAGCAACTTTGATTATGGTTATTTTTCTTATCAACAATTTGTGGCAGCCCATTAGATTTATTTGTTCTATTTTGTTTTTTGCCACGGTTTTGGAAAATGCAGGAAAATAATTAATATTTTGTTTTTACACAAAGTTGTCAATTTTATAAGATATTTCTCACACACAACATGGGCATACTTAGAATTACACCTCAAAATACATTCTGCTCCTCCTACCAAGTATGGTGATACCATACGTGTGGGACTTTTTCACTGTTTGGTCTGATATGTACTGGACATTGTATCTTGAGTATCACACAAATCAACCAGTCATGTCAAAAGTCATTGTCCTGTAACGGTCATCTCTATATGAATGGTCAGGAAATCTAGCTTTCTTTAACAGATGTAAATTTTTTTCAAGTTATGCAATAATATACAAGTAGGCGAGCGGGCGAGAGGAAATAAGGTGGGGGCGAGCAGTGCCAGGACCAGGGGTGGGTGAGGTCAGTGACATGCAGCGATCTCCTGTATGGCTTTAAATGAAGCAGCTGAAAGCAACAGGAGGGAGAGGAGAAGAAGCGACTTCCAGCTGCTTCATTGAAAGCCATACAAGATATCTCTGCCTCCCCCCAGCTGTGTGCTCGTCAGTGCCCAGCTCCTCCCCCCATCATCTGCACCAATAGAAGAGGGGAGAGAAGCTGGATTTGCTCTGCCTCCCCCTGTGCCCGCCCACACTCCAGTCCGTACAGCTTCAGAGGATGTGCGGGTGGGAAATTGAACACAGAGCAGCCGATAGCTCTGAAGGGAGTTGTGGGATGGAGGAAGGAAGGTAGGGGTGGGTGAAAGGGAGGGAGTGGAAGGGAGGAAGGATGGGAGGGGTGAGTGGAAGGAAGGGAGGTCAGACTCACAAGCTCTGTCAGGTGACTGAGCATGTGAGTCTGACCTCCCTTCCTTTCACCCCTTCCTTCCTCCCTTCCACCAACCCCTCCCTTTCACCCTCCATTCTTTCTACCCCTCCCTTCCTTTCACCCACCCCTACCTTCCTTCCTCCCTTTCCACCACTTCCTTCCTTCCTTCCTTCCTTCCACCCTTCTTTCCTTCCACCCCTCCCTTTCTTCCTTCTATTCCTCCCTTCCACCTCTCCCTTCGTTCCTTTCACCCACCCCTCCTTTACTTTCCTTCCTTCACCCTTCCCTCCCTTCCACCCCTCCCTTCCTTCCTTCACCCCTCCCTATCTCCCTTCCTTCTCCTCTCCCTATCTCCCTTCCTTCCCACCCCTACCTCCCTCCCTTCCTTCCTTCCATCCCTCCCACCCTGCCTTCCTTCCACCCCTCCCTTCCTTCCCTCCACCCCTCCTTCACCCCTCCCTTCCTTCCTTCACCCCTCCCTATCTCCCTTCCTTCCACCCCTTCCTTCTTTCCACCCTTCCCTCCCTGCCTTCTTTCCTTCCACCCCTCCCTTCCTTCCTTCCACCCTTCCCTCCCTGCCTTCCTTCCTTCCACCTTTCCTTCCACCCCTCCCTCCCTTCCCACCCCTTCCTTCCTCCCCTCCCTTCCACCCCTCCCACCCTTCTTTCCCTCCCCTCCCTTCCTTCCAGCCCTTCGTCCCTTCCTTCCCTCTCTTCCTTCCACTCCTCCCTCCCTTCCTTCCTTCCATTTCCTTTCTTCCTTCCTTCCCTTCCTTCATTCTGCATAAAACATTTAACAATGCCATTTCATGAGATAATTTATGAGTGAGCACAGTCTAGTAATGAGTAGTGATGGGATTAACACCCCCATGTTTTCTGTCGAACATTCAAACTTAATGAACGTTCGACCACGAATGTCAAGCTCAATGCAAGTCTATGGGACATGCAAACATTTTAAAAAGTGCCGTTTTTAAAGGGGAAGTCATCTTTCATTGCTTAAAGTTAAAAACAAGGAAAAATTCCTTTAAATATTATGCCTGAGGGGGCCTCCTTAAACTACCTACAAAGTTGCTTTTTTTTTCATTTCAGCAAGTTGATGTCTTTGGGACAATGCTGGATGCCATGACTGATGATGGATTACATCGATGGAACCAATTTTATTTTGCTTTTTGTCAAAAACATGTTTTTTTTGTTCAATTAAAGGAATTTTTCAAAAGTTTGGCGTCTTTATTTTTTCTTAATGAAAAGGGTAGGGGCACAAGTACCCCTTACTCATTCACAAGGGGGGGCAGCAACAGGGTACCCCTTTAATGAGGTCCCCTGCCCGTAGACCCCCACAACCACCTGGCAAGGGTTGTGGGGAAGAGGCCCTCGTCCCCATCCACATGGGGACCCTGTCCCAATGCAGAGTGCATATGCCGCATGGAGGGGGGGCGCTTGATTGCCCGCTCCCCCTTTCCTGGCCTGCCAGGCCTGTGCTCGGATCAAGTGTCTGGTAGGAATTTAAGAGGGGCCCCATGCTTTTCCCACCCGCACACATTTTTTGGGGGTGGGGGTACCTAATGGGCCTGGTAGGGCTTTTAGGGGGAACCCCACGCACTTTAAAAAAAAATGTTTTTACTGTGAAGTCCTTCCTAGCGTTCCTACCAGACCTAAAGGACCTGGTATGGATTGAGGGGGGGGGGGGTAATGAACCCTCACTGGTTTTTTTTTTTGTATTTTTTGTTTTATTTTTATTTATTTATTTATTTTTTAATTATACATTTTTTCTTTTTTTTTTTTTCAGGGAGAGTATTCTCCCCTCTGTCTTCAGCAGTGTTCAGCAACACACTGTATACGGCTGCAGTAATGTGGGGTGGGGACTGTGCACTGTGAGAGTGCAGTGCATTGTGGGGCATTTGGTGGGCAAACAGTTGGTGGTACCTTCACAGCGTAACCCTTCAGAGTTATTCTTGACGAGTGCAGGATTGGACCCTGCTCTAAAAATTCAAATTATATGCGCATGTCACACACTGTGTTGAAAAAATGGGCCTTTGGTGTCGGTGTAACCCTTACACTTGATGAGCACAGGAATTGGCACTTCTCTACAAAACTAAAATTATATTGTAGAAAAAAATTGTAAAAAAATTGAAAATAGATTTTCAATCTATGCAGAAAAATTGGGCCTTGGGTGTTGGTGGTGCCTGAACACTATAACCCCTCACACATATCTAAGAAAAACGAGCGCTAGATCTATATAGTGGAGCAGCTTAGCATAAAAGGGTAAAACCTCAAAAAACCTCTTAGGATGACATCAATATATAAAACAAGCATGCAGCGCTCCTATATGATATAAAACAAACAAAATACCAAACGCATGTATATTACTTCGAATTTGAGAAATATGCTTATATATGTGCAAAATGGTGCATAACGCACATGGCTATATATCGCCAAGCATGGATAAGTTCATGAGTGGATTTCCCAAGTTCAAACGTGAGAATGAGTGACAGTCTGTTTGTAGCAAACTTCAATATATTCGTGACATCAAATGGTGAAGAAAAGAGAATAATATGCACTAACCAGATAGCGCTATATAAACGCATGTAGATGATGAGATCATCTAGGTGTGAGCATCTGGACCCAGGTGTTCTGATTATGGCAACATCTATCGCAGCATTACAGCAGGATTTCCAAATGGCAGGGGTATGATTGAAGACCACCGGAGGGAGCCAGCAACCAGGATCACTTCAGACCAGGTATCCCAAAGCATATAGTATGTTCTTTTTCCCCCTGGTGGTCGGCGAACATACTATATGCTTTGGGATACCTGGTCTGAAGTGATCCTGGTTGCTGGCTCCCTCCGGTGGTCTTCAATCATAACCCCTCACAGTTACTCTTGTTGGACACAGGAATTAAAAAAAAATTGTTAATAATCGTTAAAAATGAAAACAAAAATGTAAAACATTTCAATTACTAAATTGACAATCAGCTGTCACATGCGGGTGGGTGTTGATTGTGCCTGAACACTGTAACCCCTCACTAATACTCTCCATGAGCACAGGAATTAAAATTTGAATAAGTTTTAAAAAAAATTAAATTACAATCACCTATCAAACAGGTGCAGAAAAATTGGAGGTGCCCTAAACCAAAACCATTGTTGGAAGCTAGCATAATCAGGAATAGAATAGGCAGCATAGGCAGTCTTCAAGGGATCCCAGATCCCTAACAAATTTAATCAGGATGAGGGGCTTGATAGCTGCTGTTTATCTAGGACTGATTCATTTTGATAAATTTCAGCTAGTCAACGGAGTCTGTAGACAGACGCACTATTTTATACATCACAAAACCACCAGCAACACTGAGGCCCTGATTCACTATTGGGTGTGGGCGCATATTCATGGCCTTAAGCCCAATTTTCATGGGCGTCCGTCTATTTTTTACCCTGCAACCTAATTCACTATTGACCAGAGCCCATAAGCAGATGCCCAATCTAATTCACAAAAAGACACACGCCCGGAATCAGACTCACAAAGCAGACTTGCTAAGAAGCACGTCTAACACCATGAAAAATCACTGCAGAGACATGTTCACTTAGAAATTTGCTTTGCCAAATATCAGGACTTCACTTTAAACAATATCTGCTATTTCCAAAAAAATTAAGAATGTGTTAAAAATCGTTTTTTTTTCAAGGAAATCGACACAGTAAAAATCTAGACGCCCGTGCAGTGTCTTTGGCAGATAGAACTGAGCATGTGCAGAACACATTTTAGACTTCTGCCATGGGCGTTTGTTTTTTAGCCACTGACTAATAGTGAATCTTACTGTGGAGTCCTCTGACAGCCGGCACTCGGTCGTGACTATTGTGTTTAATAAACAGCACTAAGCATATCTTCATGTAATCTAATTAGATTTCCTTAGTTCTAGTGATTCTATTTTTGTTTCTTATACTTTATAATTATTTCTGTAATGATTTTACTGATTTTGAAGGTCTAGATAATATTTATTTTGACAGCTGAATGTAAAAATAAAGGTCCGCAATAAAAAAAAAAAAAAAAAAACAGCGTGGGTCCCCCCTCTCATCCATACCAAGCCCTTCAGGTCTGGTATGGATATTAAGGGGGAACTCCACGCTGAAATTTAAAAAAAAAACAGCGTGGGTCCCCCTCAATATCCATACCAGACCTTTATCCGAGCATGCAGCCCGGCAGATCAGGAAAGGGCGGGGGACGAGCGAGCGCCCCCCCTCCTGAACCATACCAGGCCACATGCCCTCAACATGGGGGGGTGCTTTGAGGCAGGGGGGCCCCCCCCCCAAAGCACCTTGTCCCCATGTTGATGAGGACAAGGGCCTCTTCCCCACAACCCTGGCCGGTGGTTGTGGGGGTCTGCGGGCGGGGGGCTTATCAGAATCTGGAAGCCCCCAGATCCCGCCCCCCCCCACGTGAAGGAGTCTGCGGTACACGGTCCGAAGACTCATTCACAAAAAAACTAAGTGTGGTGTAAAAAAAACACAGTACAGGGTCTTTGACAAGTCCTTCTTTAAAACAATGTCCCCCGAAGTAGATCCAACGTCAATCGCGGCGGCGGCGACCCGAAAAAAAGGAAAAAAAAAAAAGTTCCGCTCCCGTCCGAGGCTTCCAGCCTTGTGAAGAAAAGGCTAGATGACATTTCTCATATAGGTATGGGGCGGGGCCAGCCGGGGACATCATCCCAGTGACCCGCCCCATGTCACATGCTTGCTGTTCCCGGCTGGCCCCGCCCCATACCTATATAAGAACTGTCAGCTAGGCTTTTCTTCACAAGGCTGGAAGCCTTGGACGGGAGCGGAACTTTTTTTTTTTTTTCCGGGTCCCTGCCGCCGCGATTGACGTTGGATCTACTTCGGGGGACATTGTTCTAATAAAGGACTTGTCAAAGACCCTGTACTGTGTTTTTTTTTACACCACACTTAGTTTTTTTGTGAATGAGTCTGCGGGACCGTGTACCGCAGAATCCTTCACGTAGGGGGGGGGGCGGGATCTGGGGGCCCCCTTGTTAAAGGGGGCTTCCAGATTCTGATAAGCCCCCCGCCCGCAGACCCCCACAACCACCGGCCAGGGTTGTGGGGAAAGGGCCCTTGTCCTCATCAACATGGGGGGGAGCCCCCCTGCCCAAAAAGCACCCCCCCCCATGTTGAGGGCATGTGGCCTGGTATGGTTCAGGAGGGGGGGGCGCTCGCTCGTCCCCCCCCTTTCCTGACCTGCCGGGCTGCATGCTCAGATAAGGGTCTGGTAAGGATATTGAGGGGGACCCACGCTGTTTTTTTTTTAATTCCAGCGTGGAGTTCCCCCTTAATATCCATACCAGATCTGAAGGGCTTGGTACAGATGGGAGGGGGGACCCCACGCTTTTTTTTTTATTATTTATGCAATAAAGGGAATTATTTTACATTCAGCTGTCAGTGGGGAACCCCGCTGACAGTTGAAACATTAACACATGGCTGTCGCTCCTACAATCCCGCATGAGTTATGTTATCAACTCATGCGGCGTTTTAGTAGTGAAAACCAATGCAGCGCTCATGTTTCAGCTGTCGGCGGATTTCCCCACTGACAGTTGAATGTCAAAGTATTGCAGTGATTTATAAACAGTTCTTTAAATAACTGGCGTGGGGTCCCCCCTCCCATCCATACTAAGCCCTTCGGGTCTCGTATGGATGTTAAGGGGTAACTCCACGCTGAAATTAAATAAAAAACAGCATGGGGTACCCCCCAAAATCCATAACACATACTTATCCGAGCATGCAGCCCGGCAGGTCAGGAAAGGGGGGGGGGGACGAGCGAGCGCCTCCCCCCCTCCTGAACCATACCAGGCCACATGCCCATACCAAATTATTCAAACATTTGTAAACAGACCAATTAACTGAAATGGTTTGACATTTGTACCCCAAATATGACGTTCCCTGAGGCGTTGGTAAACCGAGGTACGCCTGTATTAGTATTGCAATCCTTTGTATTGGGATACATAGAACCAACATACATGTGAATTGGCAACATAGCACAACATTTGTGTCACATTGGAGATATCTGGTAGTTACACTGACCTTGCCCAGGGACCTAGGATTGATTCACAACACAGAAATACAGGCAGGGTTAGCAATGTAGCTCCGTGGGTTAGTGGTTAGCACTACTGCCTCTACAACTCTAGGATTGTCGGTTTGAATCCCAACCCCGGCGAGGTAGTAGCATGATCTCCATGTGTGGCTGTCTTCAAATAGATGTTCTGGCAACATCTTTGCTTTCTGTCTAAATGATCCCTAAAATGTGAATTAGAATGAGGCCTTGTCTGTTGAAACACCTTCAAAGCTGCACCTTATGTGAATGTCATACAATGGTATAAGATAAGGGCCTGAATCACTAATAGATTTGATAATGATGGTTTACACTCCACCCACTTTTGTGAAGGATTTGGCAAGCAAAGAGCTGACAGAGAGAGAGAAGAGTGAGACGAAGAAGAGTGAGCGAGAGATACATATGAAGAGTGATAAAGAGAGACATTCAGAAGAGTGAGCAAGAGAGAAAAGACTTGGTTGGTGAATCCACACATCAAACTTGTCACAAATCCTGGCATGCATTTTTCCCCCAAATGCATAGCAGACCCTTATCCCAGCAGGCAGGTACCGCACGCCTTCAAAGATTTATTTCCTTTGTTGATTTTCCTGCTTCGTTCACACTATATGCAATTGAAAATTACTTGTTAAGTTGCCAATTTTACTGTGTTTTCTAGAGAATTACTAACTAGTTGTGTTTTCAATTGTGTGTAGCATTGCGATTTCTATTTGAGTCTAGATGTTAAATTGCTAATAAATGGCCACAATTCTCAAATACCTTTGAACTCTCGCTGCAACAAATGGCGTATGTTAATACACTCACATTCACATTCATTATATCCAATATCAAGTACCATGTCAATGCACAAATCGCACCTGAAATTGCACACCCTGGATGTGACTTGTCAGGTGATTGGCATGGCCAGCAGCTTGCTCTTTGCATGGCAAATTGCACACAATGTTACTAGGGGCCAACACCACTGTCACATCTAATCCGATGCGGCAATTGCCCAACATACAGTGAAGTTGCACGAGTTCACAATCCAATTGGATGTGAACAGAGCCTACAGTGGCCAATAGGGTGCGACTTGGTCTACGATTTGCAAGTCGCCTGTCATGCCAATTGCATGGCAATCACAAACAATGTTACTGGGGGCCACCCGGTCACATTAAAGCAGATTTCTAAGTGGTGTTATTGACACCACAGTCACATCATGTGACTTGCATAGAAGTTGCATGATTTCAAAGTCGGGGTACATGGTGATTTCAAGTGCAATTTGCAAGACATTCGACACCGATCTCTCAGCAAATCGCATGAAAAGTAGTGTATTCATTACTCTATTATTACTTGCGGCTCCGACCAAGTTTGAACCACAACAATATGAACGCTCCAATAGCGTGCACATTGAGTGGGACTTGGCATGTGATTTGCACAACATGCAAGTTGTAAATCGTCTGCAAAGTCGCACCCTATTGTCTGCTATTAGAGCGACCACATGGGTGCGTTTCAAACACTGATTTCTTAAGTAGTACATGTACTACTTTAGTGGCAATTTGAATAGAGATCTGTGTCAGATGTCTTGAAAATTGCATTGAAATGGTCAACTTTACTGTAAGTTGCATGATTTGTAAATCAGCTTTGCCCAGAGTGTAATGTTTGGTGATGTTTGATTTCTGGAGTGTTTTACCCATTGATGGGAAATTCACTATACTAGTCAAATCGATTTGTCATTTTCAGTATTGCATACAAGATGTGGTCATGTGACTGTCTTAACTCATGCGAGAATCTGGAGGGAATTGTGACCATAGTAGCAATAAAGGTTCCAATTGGGGTTCCCTTTTACATCCCTGCTCAATGTTCTGTTGTATGCTGCACACGTACATTTCACTGTATATATCTTTCTGATTTGTGGGGCCTGTATACCAAGGGTTAATGCAGGTAGGAAGCGGATTCATCAGGTGAAAACACTTTCACTGACCAAATTAAGGTCAGTGGTGGGTGTAGGCTTAATTGGGTGTGGGGCCTTGTTTGGCGTGCTCCAAATACAACCTAGCTTATATAAAGATGTGCAGTAGTGAGTGATTTGGCCTGTTACTAGGCTGTGTGGTTTGGGGGAAGAAGAGATTTTGTGCTGAATTGCCCCAGACACCACTCAGGCTGTGTTTGGAAGTGGGCTGGAAATGTTTGCATATTTTTGGCCTTGTAAAGTGTGTTTGTGTGTTATTGCACAATGATTGTGTTTTTTCTCTTTGCATTGAAAGCCTCACACATGTCAATCGTTTTGCTTAAAATCTGCTCATGTTTTCATTTTGCTTGCTTATTTAGACTCCAATGCATTTTTCTGACAAACCTGCTGACAAATGTATGTGTAGGGGATTTGTAGAGGTGGGAGGGTTTTTTTTCACATGCTTTGTTTTCTTGATATTTTGATCTGTAGACTTTTTTTGTGAATGGATCTTTATACTAAGTGATTGTGTAAGTAAATCTTATATGCACGAAAATGTTACTTGATTCATCTTCCCCTTTGTTTCCTGCTATAACCTGAGCACGCACAGTTCATTAGAACTGTGCCACATCAATCCTATTTTTGTGACTCACCAAGATATTGACTATACCTACTTGTTCCTGCTGACCAAATAAATGAAGATATATTTAATCAAATGTTTGACCGATGTTTTTGTGTTTATTTTATGTTCAATATATGAACAACCTTAATAGTTACTTTGTATACTTAATATAATCTGCTCAAATGTAGCTTATAAGAGCGTGAATATGCAAGTGTGTGCAAACTGGCTTTTTCAAAACCAAAAAAAAATAAATAAAAAACCCGCTTGCACCACAATATTATGTACTAATGAATGTCACATTCACTGTGCAGCCAGCTACAGGTTTTCTACAATTCGATTTACAGTAATAAAATAGTCCACACTTTGTCGATTTTTGGCCTTTGGCAACAAATATTAGCCAAGGTTAAAAAAACAAATCAATAAGAAACACATATTCTCGAAAGCTATCATAGCACAAAAAATGCGCGATCGCGTACAAAAAATGTGCGATTGCAAACAAGCGCCAAACAGGTGTCCCCATGGCGCATGAACGGTTATCATCCTGGAAGTCCGTCATCACGTGCGTGCGCACCCTGAAGTGGTTGTGGGGAGTGTAAGTGGATGACAGTGGTTGGAGGTTTCTGGAGTTGGAAATATTTTGTAAGTTTGGTTGGCATTTGGACATGGCGAGAGCACAGTTCTCAACTGAGGAGATGATCCTTATATGTAAAGTAAGTGTGGCCATTGCAAATATGTTTATAACATGTGAGGGACAGGTAATTGCAATTTTTTGGGTGGGGCCTAGCAGAATCTCACTTGGTGCACATGCTACTTATCTGTACTTTAGCTCCTGGGTATTGATGGGTCAACCACTTGCCTACTGGGTACTCCTATCCCCTTCCTGTCCCGGCCAATTTTCATCTTTCTGCACTGTTACCCTTTGAATGACAATTGTGCGGTCATGCCACATTGTACCCATCTTAAATTTATATCAGTTTTTGCAGACAAATAGAGCTTTCTTTGGGTGGTATTGACTTGCTGCTGTGTGTTTTACTTTTTGCTCGATAAACAACAAAATAGCTCATAATGAATTAAAGTCTGTTTATATTATAACATTTGGTAAACCGGTAATTTAACAACACTGATGTGCGTTGATGAGGCAGCACTGGTGGGTGGCACTGCTGGCCACAGGTGGGCAGAGCTGTTGGGTGGCACTGGTGGGCACTGATCATCGGTGCTGACCCCTGCTCTGATAACTGCTGGTTCTCGGCAGTACTTTCCACACATTCTGACAGCGTGATGAAAGTGCAGCCAAGACCCGGCAAATGCATTTCCCGGTGATCAGCGTGTCATTGGACATGGCTGATCACATGGTAAAAAGCCGCTGTGATTGGCCTTTTACCACATCACGTGATCAGCTGTGTCCTTAGGACACAGCAATCATGGAGAGCGCGTTCTGCCAGGATGTCATATGACGCCCTCCCAGAGCTGCCTGGATGCAGTGTAGCATTATTCGGCTATCTGCGGTCGCCAAATAGGTAACCAGCTAGGCCTTCATGGCTAATCTTTGAATATCTGGACATGTATACTGCGTATAAGGCATTACATTCTACAATGTGTTGGTGTACATGGTATTACAGTGTGCAATGTGTTGCTGGATTCTGCATGACAGTGGACAGCGTATCACAGTGTGTAATACGTAGCTCTATCCTGCATGACAGTGTACAGTGCATTATGCAGGCCATAGACGGGGAGAAAAAAGGCCGATTTTTCTTTTAAAAAAATCGGTCGTTCAAGCGGCCGACGTTACCAGCAATGGTAAAAAAAATCGGCGATTTTCATCCCGTCTACAGCCGGCAAAAAGTGTCCCTGCAGAGAGCTCTGCTATTTCTTTGACAGTTCTTTGACAGTTCATTGACATTTACACCATATACCAAAATAGTGAAGTCGTGACTTCATCAGGGTCCTGATGAAGTCACGACGCACGTGACGCAACGCGTCGGAACGCCATTCCCAGCTCGTAGTACATCACTTCCGGTCACGTGGGGACGCATGTCCGGACGTAGCGGCCATATTGGTTTCCCTCCCTGTATGTGAATACACCCATGGTATGAGGTGGAAAGCGCTGTATACAAAGGAATACATGTGAGTGGAATCAGTATGTTACACTGAATGTTCTTATTAAACGGTATTATACTATGGGAAGCTCTGTTTGTGTCCTATATGACCCTTGAGAGGAGGTGGAGTGGAAGTCCTGTGGTCCCTCGCTGAGCTGCCTGGAGTAAAGGATTGCCTGTGAGGAAAGTCTTTGCCTTGTGGCCCTGTGTGGGTCTGGGCGGGGAGGTGAGCAGGCATTGCTGCCATTGGAGGATTCCTTTTTTGAGCACTAGAAGTGGAGATCACTGAGTGTTTCACATTATATGCATGGACTTTTTTTGAGTGTAATTTAGACACCGTGTATATAGACCCATCACCCAATTATATTTAAATTAATTTTACTCTGTTATTTTGTATATCACATAGTTTATGAATCACGTATTCATTTGATGAAGAAATCACAGTTTATCTCAATTTATAGGATTGTCACTATGTATTGTGGATAGGTACACTTTTTTTATTTTTGGAATTATGATTACTGATTTCATATCACTGATTTATCCAAGGATTATTTATTAATATAACATTTGGCATTTTATCACGGATTAATTAATGAGGTAATTAGGGTATTTATGTATGAGATATTTATGTATCGTAGTTTTCACCAATTAGACTCATTATATTATACTTTTATCACTTTAAGGGATTGATTATAGGTTTAGATGGTATTTGAGACATGTTCGTGGGTATTTTTTAGCTATTTATTAGTGCTTCACTATTTTGGTATATGGTATTTATGATCTACTGGTTGAGGCAGAGTGACAGCAGCTGTAGAATAGGGACGCATCCATATTAAGCGCAGGAGGATTTTTTCCTATTTTTCATTGACATTTACAGAGGTTGCAACAATGTATCTATTTCTATCCATTTAGGATACAGATGTTTTTATTCGGAAACAAATAGATACAATCTTGCAACCGCTGTAAATGTCAAGGAACTGTCAAAGAACTGTCAAAGAAATAGCAGAGCTCTCTTATTTTTCATTCTTCTTCTTCTTCTTCATCATCATCCTCTTCTTCTTCGTCATCATCCTCTTCTTCATCATCATCATCCTCTTCTTCTTCATCATCCTCCTCTTCTTCATCATCATCCTCTTCTTCTTCATCATCATCATCATCCTCTTCTTCTTCTTCATCATCATCCTCTTCTTCTTCTTCATCATCATCCTCTTCTTCTTCTTCATCATCATCATCATCCTCTTCTTCCTCTTCTTCTTCTCCATCATCCTCTTCTTCTTCTTCTTCATCATCATCATCATCCTCTTCTTCTTCTTCTTCATCATCATCATCATCCTCTTCTTCTTCTTCTTCTTCTTCTTCATCATCATCCTCTTCTTCTTCTTCATCCTCTTCTTCATCCTCTTCTTCTTTTCTTCTTTTTGTCTTCCTCTTGCAGGTCACTGCTCATGCGCAGATTTTTTATCGGTAAAAAATCGGCCGATTTGCCCATTATTGCCGCGAAAATCGGCCGATCGGCAAAATCAGCCGATTTTTTTTCCAACTTTACCGATAAAAAAAATCTGCCAAAATACCGAAAAACGGCCGAACAAATAGCCCACTAACGATCCGAAAATCGGCCGATTTTATTTTCGGCCAAAATCGTCCGATTTTCGACCCATCTATGGCCTGCATTACAGTCTACAATGTGTTGGTGTACACGGTATTACATTGTACAGTGTATTACAGTGTGCAATGCGTTGTACACTGCAGTGTGCACTAAAGCATTTTACACTCATGCACTGTACACACTAACGCATTTGACATTTCTAGTGTGCAATGCGTTAGTGTGCAATGCCTTCGACAATACAATGCATTTGCAGTATTGGTGTATGTTTATTAAGCACAGATAATTCACCTGATTTTAGTTATCAAGGAGAAGTCTTCTCTGTCCCCCTGTTTATGAGGTGGAGGACAATTGTTTTCCGAAGAAGAGAGGAGACTTTTTTTCAAGGAGATCTGTATAGATTTCCAGAGATCTGTGTAGATGGTTGAGGGGCTGCATGTGATCTCCGGAGATAATTGTGATTAACGATCACCTGAGTTAAACCAGTGAATGAAAAGTGTAAAAAAACATGGATTGAAAATAATCTGCACCAACCACTGTGCTTTGTCAAGCCACATATTGGCACATTCTAGTTTCACACAGATGCGATGTGAAATTTGCAGTGTTTTCTGTGCAAGCGCTGCACCGCATCACAACCGCAACCCCTTCATGCCACCTGCTGCGGCTTTCTAGGTGAAGTTAACAACACACCAAAATTGGTACACAAAGCGTATTGCGATTTGCCAAATTGGATCGCATGCCTATTCACACCCATGTGCATACCCTGAAAAAGGGTCCTGCACATTTTTGGCCCGGATGCGGTGCAATTTGAGGTGTGCAAAATGTTTGTCTCTAATTGCAACGCACACAAATTGCATGTGATTTGCCCAGGAGTGCGGTGTTAGACCACAATGCATGTATGTGAAGCCAGAATAAAAGGATGTGTATTTTGTCTACTTTTACTTGCGCATGTTAACATTATGGAAGTGCATTTTTCTTCTGTTTAACATGCTATAGAAATGGAACATGCATTTGGATGGAGTGTTTTTGTATGTGCATTTTGGAAGTATTCTAAACACACATTGACCCTAGGGCCACACCATATCTTAAGCCGCGTTTGTCAGAAATGCTGTACAGGACATTTAAAGCGGATTTACACTCCACCTATCAAAAAATAACAGTCATCAGCTACAAAAACGGTAGCTGCTGACTTTTAAAAAGCAGCCGCTTACCACAGAGCAGCCAAAATCATTCATTTAGCTGCTCCCATGCCAGCATTCCTTGGCCCCTCTCTCCTGTCCATTGCTCCCCGAACAAGCACCTTGTTTTGGTGTGATCCCAAGAACACTCCTTCATGAGCCACGTAGACCAGAGAGGCAAGCTTTTCAAGCACATCATGTAAGCGTTAGTGTGCCTGGGGAGGGGGGGACCTTGGGCCTTTCCAAACACAGTAGATGCTCCAAGAATGTTTCCTTGAACTCTTGAAATGGTTAAAAAGGAAAGACACTCTAGATAGCCTGCACTGAGAATTGACTGTCATGATGACGTGTCAATGATTATTTGCTCTCATTGTTCAGGAGTGGTACTGCTTGCGGTTGAAGCTGGTAGAAATCCACCTTCACATCCTCCACTCACCTTCACTTGTGGCCAGTGGATATTTTGTGGCCGCAGGCAAGAATTGGCATCGAGGACCTGCATAAAGACCCTGGCATGCCAGAGGTGGTTTGGAAGCAGCACAGCAATTTGACCATCCCTTTCCTCTATGTTGGTTTTAGGGGTGCAGAATTGCTTCTCGTTCGTGAACGGACTGTCGCCGGATATCAGAGTCCCCATATTTTCAAGATATGTTTTAGCCATGTTGGCTTATTTTTATCTTGAGTCAATTAAAGACTATTTTTTGTTACCTTAAAAAAGTGTCAGATCCTCTTGATTGTATTCCCGAGACTTCAGATGGCCAGATAATATGCAATCTGAGGAAAAGTCAGTGCAATGTCCGACACAAGTAGCTAAAGTCTGTCATAGGAGGACCTACCAGAACAATGCATTCATTTGGAGTGGGCCAGGCCCATACAGTACATCATGGAGGCTTGCTATGAAGGAACATTCAGGTTTGGATACTTGAGCTCATGTGGTTTGTTTCCAAATATTTCTGCCCATTGCAGTGTATTGACTATTGCAGCTCAATAAAGATCAGGCATACAGAAAGGTGTACCTTGTCCATAGATTAGCCACTGGGAGGTCCTATCTGGGCACACAGATCTGGCCTATGCATAATTGTGGAAAATGCCAATCCGGTCTGCTTTATAATATAAAGGGGTTAGTTCACGCTTGCTTCAGGGGAAACATTGTAACAAATTTTGTTATTTTTCATAGGAAAACGTGGCCGATCCCTAGATGCATTGAGGTACATAGCAGAGGTTCAAGATACTCCATAGAAGAACTTATTGTTCTTCCTAACTATACAGGTGGCACAGACACAAGCATACACCCAGGGCCACTGTTAGATATCACGGGGCCCCATACAGCATACCTGACAGGCCCCCACCACCAGAGAAAATATCCAAATTATATATATATGGTAACAGTACACAACATTTTCTTCATGGACACAATCACAAACAAATTCCTGTTCAATCCAAATGATAAAACTGTACTGAGTTAATAAATCAAATGTTGTGTAATTGAGGGCTCATTCACATGGGTGCTGTGGCCTGTAGAGTGCGAATCAGTGTTTGGTTTTCGTAGCTGTTGCCATTAGCATGCAACCTATGTTACACTATGTGAATACTGCAGCTCCTGCATTCAGGGCCACTTCCCCACGCCTTCACACTTGTCAGATTAAAACCTGTGTTCATACAGCTGCTGTGTCCCCATAGTGTAACAGGTGGCTCTAGCCACATAAACAACCCACTCATTCATGCTGTACAGGTCAGAGGACCCGTGTGAATGTGGCATTTTGTGTTTTTTATATTTTTTTTTTCACAAAGCCCATTGAATTCAATGGGCTGCTTAACATGTGCAAACATGCCAAAATACTGCAGGCATGTTATTTTCCAAGTGTGTTGCACCTAACCGCACAGTATTGTGGTGCCATGCGTTTTTGTGGCTGTGAATGGGGCTGTTTTTAATAGACGTGTGTAGGTGCAATAACGTTTTCATCATGGTACCTGCGCACATCTACAGAGGGCATTGCATTTCTTTCCTGTGCTGGAAAATGTGTGTTCTTGCATGCGTTTCTGCACCACCAATGGTGTGAACAAATCCTAAGGGCCGGTTCACACTATAGAAACAGTCTAGATGTGTTCCTGATGGGTTTTTTTCATGCCCTTTTGGCATGCATGTTTAGTGCGTTCCAGTACATTTTGGATGCGTTTTGGACATGTTTACATTGCATTTTTGTATCCCTTCCACTTATTTTTTTCTATTTTCTGCATTCCAGTTAATTTTTTTCCCCTCTTTTTGTTAAATTTAATTAGGGACATGTGCGTTTTAGTGCATTCCAGGGCGTTTTACCGCGTTCCAGTACAGTTCTATGCATAAACAATGCAGCCTGTTCGACTTTTTTGGCAGCACCTGCAACGCACTGGAACTGTAAGTGCTGTTGTGAACTATGACATTGACAACCACATAACCTTCTTTCTGTGCGTTTGTGATGCCGAAAAAGCAACTGAAACACATGTAGTGTGAACTGGCCCTAAAGGTTATTAGAGGTCAGGGAACGGGACTGACCAGGAATTGTGAATTCAATCAGACTAGTGGTGAGATACAATCAGCAATCGTATAATAATGTGAGATCTGAGCTGCAGCTGATAGAAAATGAGACACATTCACATGATCAGTAAATAGATAGTTAAAGAGTGGGGCGGTGATCCATAGATTTGCATATGGGACAGGTGATGATGGGGTGGGGGAGGGGTCAAGTTGTATAAGGAGACAGATTTAAAAGATAAAAATGTTACAATGAAATATACACGGCATGAAACTTGCACATTTCCTAATTGGCAGAAGAGTACATTCATCCACTTTCTAGTCATTAGGCAAAATCATAATTGATCAATATTCCTGGCACAACCCAGAAAATTGATCTCCATTTCTTAGGATGTAGCCATGACTGGGATTCAAACCCATGACCCAAGTGCTGTAAGTTCTGAGCTCTAACCACTAAACCACTGTGGGAGACACAGTTTGAGCTATAATGTAGAATAGTTACATTGTTTAAAAATGATAGAGCGAGCGTTGGTCAAATTATATAGACTACTAAAATAGTATTACACAAGATAAATATAACCACGAACAGTAGTGCATGAACTCGTGAAAGGTCATCCACCCTTGTGACAGTGTACTACACTATTGAGCACCTTTCTGGCTCCTGTGGCTGAGCTAATTCCTCCCCAGGACCATTTGGGCACCCACCCTGATGGATGGATGGATGGAGCTGGATGACTAACCCATAGCTGCCAGCATACCGCTGCACCCCCAGATGTGTGATGTGTATAACCCATGCACATTAATACTTTTGTTCTGGTGAGTGTAGACCAGTCCCAAGGGTGGTTTACCTTTCACGAGTTCATGCACTACTGTCCGTCACGGAGAGACCACACGTGCCATTCATAGGCACGCTCTGAGTTGGTACTCTCACACGAAGGACATTCCATTATTCAGGAATGATTCTATGAACTTATTTTAGCACCATTTACAATATTACATCATTGTTGCAATTCTTTGCACTTTTTGGTTTTTACATGCGTTCATTATTGATCACATGCATTTATAGCGCTGCACTTGTCTTTAACATAGAATAGTTACGTGATTAAAGAGAATGAAGATATATAATTATATTGGGAAATTAAAAGTATATAAATTATTTGAGATATAAGTGTGAAAATGTTTAACATTTGAATACAGAATGTATGACATTCATTAGTAAATGCATTAGTTTCCTGATCATTTTGGAGACACAGCAAAAAAAAGAAATAGAAGAAAATAGAAAATTCTAATACAGGTGTACTATTTATTACATTCTAAGAATTCTCTTTTGCCATCATAAAAACGCCAATATTAATAAAGCCCGCGCTTGTGCGCCATCTAGCGAACATATCCAGTATTGCACCTAAACATGTGCCAGACGGGATACCACATTTAGTAATAGCAAAGTAGTCAGTAGAGGCTCGTTAATGAGCTTGCTAGACGCTGGTCAGACGACTGATTGATTGACCGGAGTCTGCCTGAATGGTCAGACTCTGCTGATAGACTCACATCTTAGTGAATCAGGGCCAATATGACTTTCAGCAGATAGCTTAGGGTGTCTAATTTACGAAAAGGGGTCATTTGAGGGTGTTTGTACTATCCTGGCATTTTAGCACCTCATGAAATGTGATGGGCAGTCAGAAAGTAAATGCTGTGTAAATTCCATTATCTATACCATAGTTTGTAGATGCTATAATTTTCACACAAAGCAATAAATGTACACTTACTTGGATTTTTTTAACCAAAAACATGTAGCAGAATACATTTTGGCCTAAATTTATGACAACATTTTTGTTTTTTTCTTATATTTTTTATGACCGAAATGAGAAAATATTGTTTTTTTCAAAAAAAATTTTTTCTCTTCAAAAATGTTTTTGTTTCAATTACCACCAAAAGAAAGCTCTATTTGTGTGAAAAAAAGGACATAAATTTAATTTATGTATCGTATTGCATGACCACACAATTGTCCATTAAACTAGCGCAGCGCTGTATAGCAAAAAAATGTTGTAATTTTCAGTATCTATACCATAGTTTGTAGACGCTATAACTTTCACACAATGCAATCAATATATACTTATTGGGATTTTTTTTTACCAAAAACATGTAGCAGAATACATTTTAGCCTAAATTTATAACCAACTTTGAGTTTACTATATATTTTTTATAGCTGTAAGTAAAAAATATCGTTTTTCTTCAAAATTTTTGGTCTTTTTTTGTTTATAGCGTGAAAAATAAAAAGCGTACAGGTGATCAAATACCATTGAAAGAAAGCTCTATTTGTGTGAAAAAAAGGACGTAAATTTCGTTTGGGTGCAGCATTGCTTGACCGCGCAATTATCAGTTGAATTAGTGCAGCGCCGAGTAGCAAAAAGAGGCCTGGTAAGGAAGGGGGGAAAATCCTCTGGATGGCAAGTGGTTAAGAAGATAGCCACAACGGCAGGCAAGACATTGTTCTAACCATCGGTCTACCCTATCCACTATACATCTGTACCAGTCTAAAAGGCTGGTCAGCAGCTCTGAGGAAAGGGACTCGTCCCCGAAACGCGTCAGCCATTTGGCCACGCTGACAGTTGGAACACCTTGCCTGCCGTTGTGGCTATCTTCTTTATGCAAAAGCTTTTTATACATGTTTCGTCTGTGAGTATGTTTTTGTCTTTTATACCTTTGAATAAACCTTGGATAATGCACTAGGTGTGTACGCCACCTGTTACTCTTTATCTGAAGGCCTTGAGATCATTAAGAGTCTCTACTTTGGCAAGCTCATCCTTTACCTGTTCAGAAAGCCCTTGGTGGAACTGGCTTTTTTGTGCTGCAGGGTTCCAAGTGGTATCTGCAATCCAACATCTGAATTCAGCTGTGTACTCAGAGACGGAGTGTTTTCCCTGCCGCAGAGTATGCAACTTTGCTTCAACAGTAGCACATCAGTTGGGATCATCAAAAACCTGATTAATTTTGGTCAAAAAGGTCTCAAAATTATTCAGAGTGGCACTGTCTTGTTTTATATAAGGGGAGGCTCAAGCTAGAGCTTCCCCAGTCAGAGGTCCAATAATAAACATTATCTTCTTTTTCTTTAAAAGAAATGCAGCAGGGTGCATTTGGAAATACATACGACACTGATTCAGAAAACCCCTGTAATGGTGGCAGTCTCCATTAAACTTAGATGGTTGATGTGTTAGTATCATCTCGGTCCAGCAGTTGTCTCTGCAGAGTATAAACCTCACCCTGTTGTCTATCCACTATACTTTCTAGTTTGGCAGCTTTTTATTGATAGGTTACCCAGAATTCCTGCAGCTCAGCAATTTGCTGCCTAAGAGGAGCCACAATGTTTGCTATATCAGCCTCCATGATTTGGCCAGAATATTCTGTCACGATCAGGGGTTAGGCTCAAAGACCAGTTGCTATATCATTGGAAAGGCTCACACAGAAACCAGCAGGATAGGTAGGCAGGTTGCCCTGGTGGAGGAGTGGGCTCACCTGAGGTGCGAAGTATAAGTACTAATTGGTGTTCACCAAAGCTCCTGATGTTGGAGATGGATTTTGCTGTGTGTTAGCACCAGGTCACGGTCCTCAGGATCAACCCACCAGGAGTTGAGAAAGCAGAGGTCCAGTAGCATATTAACCAGGTAAGGATCAAACAGAAGCATAGTCAGTAAACAAGCCAAAGGTCAGTAATGAGTAGTTGCAGGTTGAAATCAGGCAGAAGCATAGTTGAGGTACAAGCCAAGGTCAATAACGAGTGGTTGCAAAATATGGACAGCAGCAGGGAAGGCAAGCAGCGATATACTGGCTGAATAGAGCACAATAATCTGGAAAACAGGAAGTGAAGAGACATGGCTTACATCACATGCCTTGAATGCTGTATATACACAAAAGAGACAACCATAGGCCACAGTATATTTTTAACAAAGGCTACTATTCAATATTACTGCAATTCACATATATCTGTGCTTTCCACCTCAGATTTTAATAGCTGTTAGTTTACTTACAGTGAGTGGTCTATGATGTTGACTCCAAAGGTCCTCAAATCATCTACATGAGCTGCCTCTGCCTCCAATAACTGTCTAATAATAATAGTTCAAGGGATGCCTTTATATAAGTGTGTGCAAAAAAGGGTACGATCGTTCTCCCATAAATTCAAACTGGTAAATTTCCTTTCCTAGGTCCTGGGGAAAGATGGCACCTGTTTGTGGTCCTCATGGTCCAATCATCACACATGCGCAACAAAATGGCACTCAGCACAATGACTTCACATCCGGCGTCATGACGCACTCGCATCATGTCCGGTATCGCGTGAGCGACTTCTGGAGACCAGATTAGTGGCGAATTGGAGACACAACGATGGCACAGGACATCCGCAATACCCACTGTATACAAGCAGTAGGAGGGAAGGACACACACAAGAGATTGCCCATGTCCCTCCCCCTACGGAAATAAAGGCCTCCCTCCAAACCAAGGAGGGAGGCCTTCTATGCCGGGTGTGGGGGGGTCTGTCTAGCTTCACCGCTGCACTACAACAGCAAAGAGGAAGCCATGATTGCACTAATAGTTATCGTATATCCCACTTTTGTAACCTGTCAGGGTCCTAATATCAAAGTCCCCTCAGAGTTGCCCCCTGGATTTTAGAATTTTTTTTTTTCAGTCAGTTTTACATGAACTGAAGTCTAAAGCTCTCAGTTTCATTGAGGCCTGGTGGGTTTGTGGCATTTAAGTACCTAATCCAGCGCATTTTTTTGCTGGAAAGGCACTTTATTCTGATCTCCTCCTCTTATTGAGACATGAATTCTGTCAAGAACTGAAAACACTACCTTTGGCATTCTATATTTGTGAATTTTGGCTACATATCTACCCAACGGCACATATAAATTTCCAGTTTGCATACTATGTAGATGTTTACACAGTATCTCCCAGAAGTGAGTAAACCCCTCACATTTTTGTAAATATTTTATTATATCTTTTCATGTGACAACACTGAAGAAATGACACTTTACTACAATGTAAAGTAGTGAGTATACAGCTTGTAGAACAGTGTAAATTTGCTGTCCCCTCAAAATAACTCAACACGCAGCTATTAATGTCTAAACCGCTGGCAACAAAAGTGAGTACACCCCTAAGTGAAAATGCCCAAATTGGGCCCAAAGTGTCAAAATTTTGTGTGGCCACCATTATTTTCCAGCACTGCCCTTAACCCCCTTGGGCACAAGAGCTTCACAAGTTGCCACTGGAGTCCTCTTCCACTCCTCCCTGACGACATCACGGAGCTGGTGGCTGTTAGAGACCTTGTGCTCCTCCACTTTCCGTTTGAGGATGCCCCACAAATGCTCAATAGGGTTTAGGTCTGGAGACATGCTTGGCCAGTCCATCACCTTTACCCTCAGCTTCTTTAGCAAGGCAGTAGTCATCTTGGATGTGTGTTTGAGGTCGTTTTCATGTTGGAATACTGCCCTGCGGCCCAGTGTTCGAAGAGAGGAAATCATGCTCTGCTTCAGCATGTCACAGTATATGTTGGCATTCATGGTTCCCTCAATGAACTGTAGCTCCCCAGTGCCAGCAGCACTCATGCAGCCCCAGACCATGACACTCCCACCACCATTAGAGATGAGCGAATTATTCAAAAATTCGGTTCGGCTGATTCGCCGAATTCGCGGAAAAAATTCGCTTCGAGCCGAATATATTCGCTGCAAATTTAACTTATAAAAAGGGTGTTTCTAGGCTTCAGAGAGCCTTTATATTAGTGCAGAACACTGTACCTTTAATTTAAATGCCCTTGGAGTCTGCTGGGGAAGAGAAATAATACTGTCAGTCAGTATGACATGCAGATGAGTGCCGTCGATCTTAGAATCACCGCACACTTCACTCATTTGGGCAGTCACGGGGCCAAAACCAGAGTGTGGAGCCACAGTGTGGCAGTGGAGGCAGCAGCAATGGGAGGCCATACAGCACCCTATGACAAAATGGAACCCACCAGCAGTGTGAGGAGACCTGAAAGTGGCACATGGCAGAGTGTGGCGATGGAGACAGCAGCAATGGGAGGCCGTACAGGGACCCATGACACACTCTGGACCTGGCAGCAGCATGAGGAGGCGGTACAGGGGCCCATGACAGATTACGGGCCTGGCAGCAGCATGAGGAGTCGGTACGGGGGCCCATGGCAGATTACGTGCCTGGCAGCAGCATGAGGAGGCGGTACAGGGGCCCATGGCAGAGTGGCGGAGCGTAAGCAGCTAAAATTGAAGGCCATACAGAGGCCTATGTTAAAAAGTCCCCCCAGCAGCAGCGTGGGGAGACGACTATCAAGAGTCCAATGGCAGAGTGGCGGAGCAGAAGCAGCTTCAATTGAAGGCCATACACAGGCCTAGGTTAAAAAGCGGAAGCCGTCAGCAGCGTGAGCAGACGACAGAGACACATGGCGCAGGGTGGCGGTGGATGCAGCAGTATTCGGAAGCCAAACACAGGACTAGGTTAAAAAGCGGAAGCCGTCAGCAGCGTGAGCAGACGACAGAGACACATGGCGCAGGGTGGCGGTGGATGCAGCAGTATTCGGAAGCCAAACACAGGCCTCGGTTAAAAAGCGGAAGCCGTCAGCAGCGTGAGCAGACGACAGAGGCACATGGCGCAGGGTGGCGGTGGAGGCAGCAGCAATGGAAGGCCATACAGCACCCTATCACAAAATGGAACCCACCAACAGTGTAAGGAGACCTGAAAGTGGCACATGGCGCAGGGTGGCGGTGGAGGCAGCAGTATTCGGAAGCCATACACAGGCCTAGGTTAAAAAGCGGAAGCCGTCAGCAGCGTGAGCAGACGACAGAGACACATGGCGCAGGGTGGCGGTGGATGCAGCAGTATTCGGAAGCCAAACACAGGCCTCGGTTAAAAAGCGGAAGCCGTCAGCAGCGTGAGCAGACGACAGAGACACATGGCGCAGGGTGGCGGTGGATGCAGCAGTATTCGGAAGCCAAACACAGGCCTCGGTTAAAAAGCGGAAGCCGTCAGCAGCGTGAGCAGACGACAGAGGCACATGGCGCAGGGTGGCGGTGGAGGCAGCAGTATTCGGAAGCCATACACAGGCCTAGGTTAAAAAGCGGAAGCCGTCAGCAGCGTGAGCAGACGACAGAGACACATGGCGCAGGGTGGCGGTGGATGCAGCAGTATTCGGAAGCCAAACACAGGCCTCGGTTAAAAAGCGGAAGCCGTCAGCAGCGTGAGCAGACGACAGAGGCACATGGCGCAGGGTGGCGGTGGAGGCAGCAGCAATGGAAGGCCATACAGCACCCTATCACAAAATGGAACCCACCAACAGTGTAAGGAGACCTGAAAGTGGCACATGGCGCAGGGTGGCGGTGGAGGCAGCAGTATTTGGAAGCCATACACAGGCCTAAGTTAAAAAGCGGAAGCCGTCAGCAGCGTGAGCAGACGACAGAGACACATGGCGCAGGGTGGCGGTGGATGCAGCAGTATTCGGAAGCCAAACACAGGCCTCGGTTAAAAAGCGGAAGCCGTCAGCAGCGTGAGCAGACGACAGAGACACATGGCGCAGGGTGGCGGTGGATGCAGCAGTATTCGGAAGCCAAACACAGGCCTCGGTTAAAAAGCGGAAGCCGTCAGCAGCGTGAGCAGACGACAGAGGCACATGGCGCAGGGTGGCGGTGGAGGCAGCAGTATTCGGAAGCCATACACAGGCCTAGGTTAAAAAGCGGAAGCCGTCAGCAGCGTGAGCAGACGACAGAGACACATGGCGCAGGGTGGCGGTGGATGCAGCAGTATTCGGAAGCCAAACACAGGCCTCGGTTAAAAAGCGGAAGCCGTCAGCAGCGTGAGCAGACGACAGAGGCACATGGCGCAGGGTGGCGGTGGAGGCAGCAGCAATGGAAGGCCATACAGCACCCTATCACAAAATGGAACCCACCAACAGTGTAAGGAGACCTGAAAGTGGCACATGGCGCAGGGTGGCGGTGGAGGCAGCAGTATTTGGAAGCCATACACAGGCCTAAGTTAAAAAGCGGAAGCCGTCAGCAGCGTGAGCAGACGACAGAGACACATGGCGCAGGGTGGCGGTGGATGCAGCAGTATTCGGAAGCCAAACACAGGCCTCGGTTAAAAAGCGGAAGCCGTCAGCAGCGTGAGCAGACGACAGAGACACATGGCGCAGGGTGGCGGTGGATGCAGCAGCAATGGAAGGCCATACAGCACTCTATCACAAAATGGAACCCACCAACAGTGTAAGGAGACCTGAAAGTGGCACATGGCGCAGGGTGGCGGTGGAGGCAGCAGTATTCGGAAGCCATACACAGGCCTCGGTTAAAAAGCGGAAGCCGTCAGCAGCGTGAGCAGACGACAGAGACACATGGCGCAGGGTGGTGGTGGATGCAGCAGTATTCGGAAGCCAAACACAGGCCTCGGTTAAAAAGCGGAAGCCGTCAGCAGCGTGAGCAGACGACAGAGGCACATGGCGCAGGGTGGCAATGGAGGCAGCAGCAATGGAAGGCCATACAGCACCCTATCACAAAATGGAACCCACCAACAGTGTAAGGAGACCTGAAAGTGGCACATGGCGCAGGGTGGCGGTGGAGGCAGCAGTATTCGGAAGCCATACACAGGCCTAGGTTAAAAAGCGGAAGCCGTCAGCAGCGTGAGCAGACGACAGAGACACATGGCGCAGGGTGGCGGTGGATGCAGCAGTATTCGGAAGCCAAACACAGGCATCGGTTAAAAAGCGAAAGCCGTCAGCAGCGTGAGCAGACGACAGAGACACATGGCGCAGGGTGGTGGTGGATGCAGCAGTATTCGGAAGCAAAACACAGGCCTCGGTTAAAAAGCGGAAGCCGTCAGCAGCGTGAGCAGACGACAGAGACACATGGCGCAGGGTGGCGGTGGATGCAGCAGTATTCGGAAGCCAAACACAGGCCTCGGTTAAAAAGCGGAAGCCGTCAGCAGCGTGAGCAGACGACAGAGACACATGGCGCAGGGTGGCGGTGGATGCAGCAGTATTCGGAAGCCAAACACAGGCCTCGGTTAAAAAGCGGAAGCCGTCAGCAGCGTGAGCAGACGACAGAGACACATGGCGCAGGGTGGCGGTGGATGCAGCAGTATTCGGAAGCCAAACACAGGCCTCGGTTAAAAAGCGGAAGCCGTCAGCAGCGTGAGCAGACGACAGAGGCACATGGCGCAGGGTGGCGGTGGAGGCAGCAGCAATGGAAGGCCATACAGCACCCTATCACAAAATGGAACCCACCAACAGTGTAAGGAGACCTGAAAGTGGCACATGGCGCAGGGTGGCGGTGGAGGCAGCAGTATTCGGAAGCCATACACAGGCCTAGGTTAAAAAGCGGAAGCCGTCAGCAGCGTGAGCAGACGACAGAGACACATGGCGCAGGGTGGCGGTGGATGCAGCAGTATTCGGAAGCCAAACACAGGCCTCGGTTAAAAAGCGGAAGCCGTCAGCAGCGTGAGCAGACGACAGAGACACATGGCGCAGGGTGGCGGTGGATGCAGCAGTGTTCGGAAGCCAAACACAGGCCTCGGTTAAAAACCGGAAGCCGTCAGCAGCGTGAGCAGACGACAGAGGCACATGGCGCAGGGTGGCGGTGGAGGCAGCAGTATTCGGAAGCCATACACAGGCCTAGGTTAAAAAGCGGAAGCCGTCAGCAGCGTGAGCAGACGACAGAGACACATGGCGCAGGGTGGCGGTGGAGGCAGCAGTATTCGGAAGCCATACACAGGCCTAGGTTTAAAACTGGAACCCAGCAGCGTGAGCAGACGACAAAGACACACATGGCAGAGGATGGATCTGGCAGCAGTATGAGAAGGCGGTACAGGGGCCCGTGGCACAGTGTGGGGCTACAGCAACTGGATGCCAGAAAGTGGCCGATAGGGCTATATACTGCATGGAATTATAAAGTTGTAAAGACAGCGGCCTATAAGGCTATACACACTATAACAATCATGACTTGATTGACCATTGGCCTATAATGCTATACACAGCATGAATATCATGACTTATTCTGAGAGTGGTTTGGAAGGCTATATACAAAAAGTAATTCATGAGCTGTCCGGACAGCGGACAATAAGTACATATATACAAATCAATTCATCAGCTGTCCAGCCAGCGGCCTCAAAGGCGACGCATATAGAAAGCAATTCATGAGCTGTTCAGATAGCGGCCTCTAAGGCGACAGATATACAAAGCAATTCCCGAGGTGTTCAGGGAGCGGC
Organism: Staurois parvus; assembly: GCF_062004578.1. NCBI lineage: Eukaryota > Metazoa > Chordata > Amphibia > Anura > Ranidae > Staurois > Staurois parvus. The sequence goes on from NW_028318297.1 coordinate 316,656, forward strand.
CTGAACGGCTAGGTTATTAGGTTAGTTGTGTCAGGAACTGGTGGTTTGAAATCCAGACTAATCCACGCCTGATTCATTTTTACAAACGTGAGTCTCTCCACACTTTGGGTGGACAGTCGTGTCCTCCGCGGAGTTACAATACCTCCTGCCGCACTAAACACGCGCTCCGATGCCACGCTACTGGCCGGGCATGACAGCCTTTCAAGGGCAAATTCAGCTAGTTGGGGCCAAAGGTCAAGTTTCGTTGCCCAGTAGTCAAGGGGATTGTCTACCTCGGTTGGCAGGGTGCTGTCCAAGTAGGCCCAAGCTTGTTGTTTGAGGTCCTGCTCCAGGTCCACCTGATGCTGCTGCTGCTGCGGCTGGTTAGTAGTTTCCTCACTGCGCTGGTGAAGAAAGCTACTCATCTTTGACTGCAGACTGAGGCAGCCGCTGCTGGTGGAGCTGCCACTGCTCCTACCACCCCACCCCTCCCCTGCTGCCATGGCAGCGGAACGCGAGCGCACAGGGCCCACAGTGTCTGAGGATGGACGTTGGCGCAGAAAGGCAGAGACCAACTGACTACATAGGTGGTTTTTATAGTACTTTATTTTGGCCTCCCTCTCAGCAGGTGTGAAAAAGGCCACCATTTTTGAACGGTAGCGAGGGTCCAACAAGGTGGACAGCCAAAAGTCATCCCTCTGTCTGATGGTTATTATTCGGCTGTCGCTACGCAAGCAACCGAGCATGCTATGGGCCATTTGTGCCAAGGAATGCGAGGGACTCCCTGCCTCCATCTCCACAGCATACTGCCACGGTGCGTCTGGGTCCTCTGTCTCCTCCTCCTCCTCTACCAGATGCTCCTGCTCCTCCACTCCTGTCCGCTGAGTGGAAAAACCACCCATTTCACTCAATAATTCCTGAGCACCAATGTCCTCCTCTACCTCCTCCTCTTCTTCCTGTCCTGCCCCCACAGGGGTCATGTGGCATTGAGATCTGTGCGCCACGTCTACCGCACCCTGACCAGCCATTGTTAACAGCATTTGTTCCAGGACGTGCAACAGAGGAATGACGTCGTTCATCCCATAGTCCTGCCGACTCACGAATAGCGTGGCCTCCTCAAAGGGCCTGAGCAAGCGGCAGGTGTCACGCATGAGCTGCCAATGGCTGACATCTAAGTTACACAGGGGAGTACCTTTATCCGCTTGTAACATCAGGAAATCGGTGATGGCCTTTCGCTGTTCGTAAAGGCGGTCTAACATATGTAGGGTTGAATTCCACCTTGTTGCAACGTCGCAGATCAGGCGATGCTGTGGAATTCCGTTCTGCCGCTGCAGCTCAAGGAGGGTGTGCTTTGCGGTGTAGGAATGGCTGAAATGCATGCAAAGTTTACGTGACATTTTAAGGATGTCTTGCAGTGGGATGGTGGATTTTAGGAACCGCTTGACAACCAGATTGAACACGTGAGCCATGCATGGCGCATGGCACAACCTTCCTTGATGCAGAGCAGACACCATGTTCTTTCCGTTGTCGGTCAACATGGTTCCGATTTTCAGTTTGCGCGGAGACAGCCATCTGTCGATTTCTCTGTTCATTACACTCAGAAGTTCCTCCCCTGTGTGACTACGTTCGCCAAGGCATACCAGGTGCAGCACAGCGTGACACCGTTGCGCCCTGCACATGTGATATGCGGGTCGGGTAATGGGACTTGGCACGGGGGTGGCGGCTGAGGACACGGCAGAAGAAGAGGTGGTAGAGGCAGACATCTTTGCTGGACCAAGGACGTGCAAACGTGGAGGCAAAAGCGGCGTGACCTGTCCAAGTTGCTGGTGCGGCTGTGCCGGCACCACGTTCACCCAGTGGGCCGTAAATGACATGTACTGTCCCTGACCATAGTTACAGCTCCACACGTCGGCGCTGCCGTGCACTTTGGCAGAGACCGACATGCTCAAAGACTGGCCCACCATCTCTTCTACATGTGAATGCAGGGCTGGCACTGCCTTTTTGGCGAAGAAATGCTGGCTTGGCACTCTCCACCGCGGCTCGGCACAAGCCATCATTTCTCGGAAAGGTGCTGAGTCCACCACTTGGAAAGGGAGGGACTGCAGCACCAGCAACTTGGACAGGAGGACATTCAGCTTCTGCACCGTCGGGTGCGTGCTCGCAAACTGTTGTCTCTTGGAAACGGATTCCAAGAAAGACTGCTGACGGAATCCGTGAAGAGGAGTAGCAGGAGAAGGAGCATCTGAATGAGCGGAAGATGCCAACGAGCGACAACTCCCCTCAGCAGAGGTGTTGGAGCCTTGACTGGCTGATAGAGGGCGATTGACGTCGGGTGACGGAGCAAGTAACGGAGCGGGTGATGGAGCGGGGGCTGGGGCAGGCAGAACCGCCGTATCTTTATCACGGTTTTCCCAGGCCACCGAATGGCGACGCTGCATATGCTGACGCAACGCTGTAGTCCCAACATTGGCCCCCTGGCCACGCTTGACTTTCTGGCCACATAGTCGACATACGGCTACGTTTACTTCCTCGGGCGGCTTGACGAAAAATTGCCACATCGCCGAGTAGGAAACTTTGCCCCCGCTACTCCTCACTGGCTGACTGCTACTTCCTCCGTGCACACCGGCACCACTACTGGCCGTGGTGGTAGGCTGCAATGGAGCTGGTGCTCTACTCCGTGTCCGTTTGGCTCCACTGACACTGCTGCGACCCTGCTGCCTCCTGGGCAACCCACCGACTGTTTTGCTCACTGGCAAGCTGGCACCCTCTTCTCCTGATGATGCGGAAGCAATAGCCTGATGACGACGAGGCTGCCAAGTGCGATCAGCCTCATCATCATCAATTAGGGTCTCCGCATCACTACTAGCCCCCTCGGCTGCGTGTGGGTCAGGAGACAGACCTGTCTCTAGACCGGCTACCGAGCCACTCTCCTCGCCAGTACTTCTTCGCCTGGCTGCTGAAGAGGCGGATGTCTCCCCCCGTTCCTGACCGCCCTCTGTTAGCTCTTCCTCACTGTACAGTGGGGCTGAGCCCACAGCATGCGATACTTCGCTTGGTGAGGGAACACCAAAGGACAGGGGCAGGTCGAGGACACGTGATTTCAGTGGGCTTGCTCCCGGGCCATGCCAACTAACAGTTGTGTCTGACGTACCCACTGACCGTTGGCTGTAGGTGTCAGAGGTGACCTGGGAAGAGGAAGACGACCGAGTCAACCAATCGATGACGGCAGGGTTGTCGGTGAAGACACGACCGCTGGATGACACCGGGAGCACTGGCCTCTGGCTGCGACTAGTGCTGCCTCGACCCCTTCCTCTGCTGCCACGTCTGCTCGCTCCTGAAACATTGCCTCCTCTGCCACTCCTCTGTGTGTTGTCTGACATACTCTTTAATTCAATAAGCACCCCAAAAATAAAACCGGATTTAACTCTTTGAACGTACAATAGTGGTTGTGAAGCAGAAAGTCAGTTTATTGTACACAATCGGTCAATTGCAGCTTGCCGTTGGCTGGAAACTGTACGTTTATGTCACTGGAATGCACTAATCACCCAAAAAATATTACCGCCACCCGACGTGTAAATGGATCTAACTCTTTGAACGTACAATAGTGGTTGTGAAGCAGAAAGTCAGTTTATTTAGCACAATCGGTCAATTGCAGCTTGCCGTTGGCTGGAAACTGTACGTTTCTGTCACTGGAATGCACTAATCACCCAAAAAATATTACCGCCAGCCGGCGTGTAAATGGATTTAACTCTTTGAACGTACAATAGTGGTTGTGAAGCAGAAAGTCAGTTTATTGTACACAATCGGTCAATTGCAGCTTGCCGTTGGCTGTAAACTGTACGTTTATGTCACTGGAATGCACTAATCACCCAAAAAATATTACCGCCAGCCGGCGTGTAAATGGATTTAACTCTTTGAACGTACAATAGTGGTTGTGAAGCAGAAAGTCAGTTTATTGTACACAATCGGTCAATTGCAGCTTGCCGTTGGCTGGAAACTGTACGTTTCTGTCACCGGGAGCACTGGCCTCTGGCTGCGACTAGTGCTGCCTCGACCCCTTCCTCTGCTGCCACGTCTGCTCGCTCCTGAAACATTGCCTCCTCTGCCACTCCTCTGCGTGTTGTCTGACATACTCTTTAATTCAATAAGCACCCCAAAAATAAAACCGGATTTAACTCTTTGAACGTACAATAGTGGTTGTGAAGCAGAAAGTCAGTTTATTTAGCACAATCGGTCAATTGCAGCTTGCCGTTGGCTGGAAACTGTACGTTTATGTCACTGGAATGCACTAATCACCCAAAAAATATTACCGCCAGCCGGCGTGTAAATGGATTTAACTCTTTGAACGTACAATAGTGGTTGTGAAGCAGAAAGTCAGTTTATTTAGCACAATCGGTCAATTGCAGCTTGCCGTTGGCTGTAAACTGTACGTTTATGTCACTGGAATGCACTAATCACCCAAAAAATATTACCGCCACCCGGCGTGTAAATGGATCTAACTCTTTGAACGTACAATAGTGGTTGTGAAGCAGAAAGTCAGTTTATTTAGCACAATCGGTCAATTGCAGCTTGCCGTTGGCTGGAAACTGTACGTTTATGTCACTGGAATGCACTAATCACCCAAAAAATATTACCGCCACCCGGCGTGTAAATGGATCTAACTCTTTGAACGTACAATAGTGGTTGTGAAGCAGAAAGTCAGTTTATTTAGCACAATCGGTCAATTGCAGCTTGCCGTTGGCTGGAAACTGTACGTTTCTGTCACTGGAATGCACTAATCACCCAAAAAATATTACCGCCAGCCGGCGTGTAAATGGATTTAACTCTTTGAACGTACAATAGTTGTTGTGAAGCAGAAAGTCAGTTTATTTAGCACAATCGGTCAATTGCAGCTTGCCGTTGGCTGGAAACTGTACGTTTCTGTCACTGGAATGCACTAATCACCCAAAAAATATTACCGCCAGCCGGCGTGTAAATGGATTTAACTCTTTGAACGTACAATAGTGGTTGTGAAGCAGAAAGTCAGTTTATTTAGCACAATCGGTCAATTGCAGCTTGCCGTTGGCTGTAAACTGTACGTTTATGTCACTGGAATGCACTAATCACCCAAAAAATATTACCGCCACCCGGCGTGTAAATGGATCTAACTCTTTGAACGTACAATAGTGGTTGTGAAGCAGAAAGTCAGTTTATTTAGCACAATCGGTCAATTGCAGCTTGCCGTTGGCTGGAAACTGTACGTTTATGTCACTGGAATGCACTAATCACCCAAAAAATATTACCGCCACCCGGAGTGTAAATGGATCTAACTCTTTGAACGTACAATAGTGGTTGTGAAGCAGAAAGTCAGTTTATTTAGCACAATCGGTCAATTGCAGCTTGCCGTTGGCTGGAAACTGTACGTTTCTGTCACTGGAATGCACTAATCACCCAAAAAATATTACCGCCAGCCGGCGTGTAAATGGATTTAACTCTTTGAACGTACAATAGTTGTTGTGAAGCAGAAAGTCAGTTTATTTAGCACAATCGGTCAATTGCAGCTTGCCGTTGGCTGGAAACTGTACGTTTCTGTCACTGGAATGCACTAATCACCCAAAAAATATTACCGCCAGCCGGCGTGTAAATGGATTTAACTCTTTGAACGTACAATAGTGGTTGTGAAGCAGAAAGTCAGTTTATTTAGCACAATCGGTCAATTGCAGCTTGCCGTTGGCTGGAAACTGTACGTTTATGTCACTGGAATGCACTAATCACCCAAAAAATATTACCGCCAGCCGGCGTGTAAATGGATTTAACTCTTTGAACGTACAATAGTGGTTGTGAAGCAGAAAGTCAGTTTATTTAGCACAATCGGTCAATTGCAGCTTGCCGTTGGCTGGAAACTGTACGTTTATGTCACTGGAATGCACTAATCACCCAAAAAATATTACCGCCACCCGGCGTGTAAATGGATCTAACTCTTTGAACATACAATAGTGGTTGTGAAGCAGAAAGTCAGTTTATTTAGCACAATCGGTCAATTGCAGCTTGCCGTTGGCTGGAAACTGTACGTTTATGTCACTGGAATGCACTAATCACCCAAAAAATATTACCGCCAGCCGGCGTGTAAATGGATTTAACTCTTTGAACGTACAATAGTGGTTGTGAAGCAGAAAGTCAGTTTATTTAGCACAATCGGTCAATTGCAGCTTGCCGTTGGCTGGAAACTGTACGTTTATGTCACTGGAATGCACTAATCACCCAAAAAATATTACCGCCAGCCGGCGTGTAAATGGATTTAACTCTTTGAACGTACAATAGTGGTTGTGAAGCAGAAAGTCAGTTTATTTAGCACAATCGGTCAATTGCAGCTTGCCGTTGGCTGGAAACTGTACGTTTATGTCACTGGAATGCACTAATCACCCAAAAAATATTACCGCCACCCGGCGTGTAAATGGATCTAACTCTTTGAACGTACAATAGTGGTTGTGAAGCAGAAAGTCAGTTTATTTAGCACAATCGGTCAATTGCAGCTTGCCGTTGGCTGGAAACTGTACGTTTATGTCACTGGAATGCACTAATCACCCAAAAAATATTACCGCCAGCCGGCGTGTAAATGGATTTAACTCTTTGAACGTACAATAGTGGTTGTGAAGCAGAAAGTCAGTTTATTTTGCACAATCGGCAAACTGCAGCACCAACTGTGCACGACAGCCACCAAAAAAAAAAATGGTGTATGTCACTTTAAATTTTCGATTCTTTGATAGCTGTGGCCCTAAGTAACGATTCTGTGTCCCTGAGTAACGATTCTGTGTCCCTGAGTAACGATTCTGTGTCCCTGAGTAACGATTCTGTGTCCCTGAGTAACGATTCTGTGGCCCTAAAGTCTCTGTGGCCCTAACTCTGTCCCTCAATACACAGAGGTCTGTCTCTCTTGAATGACCGGAGGCTAATGGAGAATTCTAAGATGGCCGCGATTTATAGCTCCACCATTACACAGTGCTGGCTGGCTGGCTGCTGATTGGCTAATGCAATCACATGTCATGATTCATGACTCATGAATGCATTATGGGTCAGCGCGCCTTGTCTGCGTGCCTTCCCAGAGATCCCCGCCCCATCTTCTCTGTCCATTTTTTCCCGTCGCCACACATGTCGCCGCCATTTTTGGGAAAATTCGATTCGTGCATCCGAAGTTTGCTAATCTTCGGATTCGTCGCGAATAGAATTTTTCCAAATCTTCGGAACGAATTCCACTTCGTCATGTTCGATTCGCTCATCTCTAACCACCATGCTTGACTGTAGGCAAGACACACTTGTTTTTGTACTCCTGTAATGGCAATTTTGGGCCTACATCTTCATGAAGGTTATTTTGACTGTTGGGGGATTACACTACAAAAGACTCAATGGAGCTGAGGGGGATGGAAGGCAACTTGAATTTCCTGTTCTTTCTTTTATTTAAACTGGCCATTGCTCTGAAGCCCACCCATTTGAGGTGTGATTTACTTGGGTGGGTGGGTTTAGGGATGGTCTTTTGGAAAGTGTATAAAACAACAAAAACAAAAGAGGCACTTCCCTTTTGTGCCATGTGCCTTCCACAGCACAGACCTCAGAAAATCAGGATGGCTGTAATGTATCACCATTGCTCTGTCTTTTTCTTGTAACTATCTCTTTCTTGTAGTCTTTGTATTGGTAACATTCTGTATTATATTTTTGTTGTATTTGATTAATAGAAAGCTTCCTTGCTGTGTAAATAAATTAGATCTTTATTTTTTGCACAGTGGTTATCTTTTAATATTAACACTATTGGCTAAATTCAGGTATAGACAAAGGGTTATAATCACTTATTACATTTATAATCTGTATAGAACCAAGTAAATAAGTGTGGGTAGGAAAACCGCCAAAACAAATGGTGCCCCTTTAGTGAGGAAGTCTGAATGTTTAGGTAAATGTTACTTCTTGTGTGGAATAGATAATTATTTACATCTTTCTTTGTTTTCATGCCTATCTTCCATTTCTGTCTAAAATACCTAGACTAGTAAGCTTTGTCGAATGTCATTTCTACCTTTTGTCTTTACTAATATTTTGATGAGACTGATTATGAACAGTATAATTGAAATAAAATTGTACTGAGAGTGTATGAGGAAACATCATAACTGCTGGGTTGCACCTATTGCAGCGGGGTGTGAGTATGAATGAAAGAGATCTGACTGAACTTAAGAGGCAGTGAAATAAACCGTAGGATCTGTGCCATTCTGCCTAAAGGTTTTCAGTTGACTCTCGAATGAGATTTTTGGTCAAGACGTTTCCCAATCTTTGCGATTGAAACGCACCTGTGGGCCTAAATCACATGGAATGATCTTATTGTGTATGAATCTGTCCTCTTTGTAATTTACTAATGGTGGATTGTAAGCATGTATTTAGACTTGTGAACAACAGTTATATTGTAACTGCTGAAAACTATACTGCAAGTTGCTGTGCCTCAATTAACTGCCTGATGCGTTCCAAGCACTCAAATTTTGATTATTTAAGTTTGCTACAATCCTTCTTGGGATAATAGGAGCAATTTAGGAAAAAATCTGTCAGAATACTTCAGAAACGTCCACGGGGGGGATTGAACTATCAAGTTCGGGTGATCCCCAGGCTGCTTGAAGGACTATATTACAAGTAGTGAAAAGCAGCAACAGTGACAGGGGCGGTACCTGTCAACCCAATCATTGGCCAGAGATTAGCTACCTCTGGGGGCAACCGCTTAAGGTTGGGGCAACCGCGTAAGGTTGGGAAATTATTCCAGGGTCCGGTATCCGTAAGGATGGGTAACAGCATCAACTCAAGGAGGGTGTCTAAGTGTGGCAAACCCTGCCAACTGACCCCAAGGGAAGAGACGATCGGTAAATATGGACCCTGGGTATATACATATATACATGATTGGGAGCACTGGACTGGAATGAAGTTTTCTAAAAGAGGTACTTTTAAACCTAAGACCTGGGAAGACCTCTGGTATGATCATCGTAAAAAGATGACACGCCCAAATGAAAGAGATGCTTGGAGTATATGGCTGTTAGAGTCAATGAGTAGGGAGGCAGGGAATGTTTTTAATATGGAATCATTCCATGAGAACTCATTCCAAACAATACTTGAAAGTAAATGTATAAAGGAACAGTCACAAAAGTCTAATCCCCAGAATTGTGGCATTGATGAACAGGGGGACAATGAGCAACCGTCAGGATTGGGGCCTTATGCAGTTACCCAGTCTTTGCCAGTGGAATTCTCAAGCACTGATATGGACTGTTATCAGCAGTTGATGAAAAGGGAGAGCCACAAGGTAAGGCCAAAAGACTGTGAGGAACAGGAACAGAACAAGGAAAACAGAGAAGTTAGTCAGAGAAAGGCCAGACTGGAGTTAGAAGATACAAAATCAAAACCTAGCGGGAAAAGTTATAGTAAGCGTGCGGGAAAGACTCCACTGATCTTTGCTTCCTGTTGGATGGCTAAGGAATATGAGCAACTGAAGGTGCAAAACGAATCACTACAGGAAGCTCTTGAAGTATCCAAAAGCGAACTGAGTAGTTTAAGAATTTCTGTAACTAATTCTGATGCTAGCCACCAACAGCTAACAAGAGATAACAAAAGATTACAGGAGGAAATTGATCAGTTAGTAGAAAAATTGAAGAACACAGAAAGTGAATTGAATCAATTTTCTGTTGACTGCCAGAAGCAGCTTGCTCATTTTCCCATTAAAGTAGATGATAAAAAGACTGATTTAAGTATTTGTGAATTCAGTGAAAAATCATCCTCCCCTAGTGTATGTGTGAATATTTGTAAATCTCTGGATGGTAGGAGTGATTGTATAGCTGCCCCTTCATCTTGTAAGCAGCCAGAAAAAGTTGCTAATCAGCTGTCAGTCACTGAATATTCTCAGTCTAAAACACAGCCTTTAGTTAATAGATGCCGGACCACCTTAGAAAAGATCAAATGTTATGCATGTGGATTATTTGGCCACATTGCACGATTTTGTCGATCCTCTTCTGCTGGAAAGGTAGTGAAAAAATCCATACAGGACAATGAGACGTGATGTGGAAGTTTATTCAGCACGCTTTGGTACTTGGCCGAGGTGTAATAAGTATGAACGGCCAAGATCATGGGTCCCATTCCAGCAGATGAAGGTAGAGAATGCATCTACACAGGCTGAGAATAAGCAACTGAAAAGGGAGGAATCATTAAAAGAATCTCAAACTTCCAAAATGGATTTTATGGAAGTAAAAAGAAAAAGTCCAGGTTATTGGAGAAGACATGATGGTATTAGTGGTATCTAGAGTTTGTCTTTAAGATAACAAATTGTAAGAGTGTGTTTATGGAATTTACGTTGTGTTGTCTGAAGGTAACTGTAATGTGTGTGTTAGAGCTTCAAAAAAAAATCTAATGTCTTCTCAGCAGCTGACAGCCCACCAACAACTGGCCCCCCTTCCTGTATAGCCAGGTCTGTGAGTGGAAATGACTATTCATATGCAAATGTACTGAGCTGTATTCACTATAATGTGTTTGTTTTTTTCTAGAAAGACAAGTTTTGAAGAATTTCTTTGGTGAAGTACAACATTTTGTAAATGAATGGTAACACTAAAATGTTTGTTTTGAGCTGCTCATTTAACCATGGTAAACAATTTTTTTTGGATATTAATGGTATACCATAAACAAAATCCATGTGGTAATAATTAGTTGACGTCAACAATTTTTTTGTAATAGAAAAAGTGCACTCTTTAAACATCTGAGAAAATGTTTTTTTTTTTTTTTTAATCACTGTAAGCTGTGTTGGTGTTGTAAAGTCCCTAACCATTGGTTGTTTATTTTTTAGGTGAAAATGTAATGTTTTATTTCTAAATTTTATTGGTGTTTCACCTCACAGGTTCTGTCATTGACTTTCAGGGCTTTCCGAACAGAAGGTGATCATGGCCTCCAATGATAAGAAGTGTTGTTCCAAAATTATCTTTTTCCTGTATTGTCTGTTTTCACGCGTCTATGTTTATGAGTTTCACCCCCCATTAGCTAGATGGTGCTTGTTTGAGTTTGTCAGTCCGGTTGTGTCTTACTGTTCAGGTCTAGGTGTGTGTTGTATGTTCTATTCTAATTGCCTTGTTGTAACCACATGATCGTTCATTAAAATGTTTGGCCCCATATTGGTGATCCTCAATGTGCTGGTGACAATTTCCCTTGCTGATTCTGTTCGGTTCCAGCAGACGGTCGCTGCAGCACCCACTTATACACACCACCATTTGTAATGAAAGAACGTGTGCATTTGGATTGTACACTTGTATGTCCTAATCTGCCATGTATGGAGCTCTGGTATGAACGAGTTTCTTTGCTCCACTGATTGGCGACTAGGTAAAGCCAGTTTTCAGATGTATATCTGATTAGGACAACGCTATAAGGCTAAAAAGTGTTAATACTTTTATTGTGTTTGTGTTTTGTGAAGATATTCCTAAGGATCAGTAGGTATGATGGTATATGTAATGCCATGGCTTTAACTTGTAAGGTTTGGCTGATCCTTGTTGTCTCACAAAACTTGTGTTGTGGACTGGTTAAACTCCTGCTGTTAATTCAGTTAGTTACACCCCGCCCCCAGCCAGGCTATCTCTTTTTAAGCTTGCCTAATTACCATAGGCTTATCACCTTATTGTTCCTAGCAGCCTGCCTTTGTGTACCCAATTGTATTTTAAGCCCGTTTCCTGTTCAGGGTCACTGTGCCCCTCTACCTGTCTTCTAGAGATTTCGCTTTGTTTGCATGGCTGTTTTTATGTGTTTTTGTATATTTGTCCCCAATATCTGTGTGTCTCTATGCACACCTGTCAACTTGAATTTTGCCCCCTAGGCCCTGATTCACTAAGATGTGAGTCTATCAGCAGAGTCTGACCATTCAGGCAGACTCCGGTCAATCAGTCTGACCAGCGTCTAGCAAGCTCATTAACGAGCTTCTACTTTGCCATTAGTGAATGTGGTATCCCCTCTGGCACATTTTTAGGTGCAATACCGGATATATTTGCTAGATGGCGAACAAGCACAGGCTTTATTAACATTGGCGTTTTTTCTGATAGCAAAAGAGAATTTTTAGAATGTAAAAAATAGTACAGCTGTATTAGAATTTTCTATTTTTTTTTTTTTTGCTGTTTCTCCAAAATGATCAGGAAAGTAATGCATTTACTAATGAATGTCATACATTCTATTTTCAAATGTTAAACATTTTCACACTTATATCTCAAATAATTTATATACTTCTAATTTCCCAATATAGTTATATATCTTCATTCTCTTTAATCACATAACTATTCTATGTTAAAGACAAGTGCAGCGCTATAAATGCATGTGATCAATAATGAACGCATGTAAAAACCAAAAAGTGCAAAGAATTGCAATAATGATGTAAACTGGTAAATCGTGCTACAATAAGTTCATATAATCATTCCTGAATAATGGAATGTCCTTCGTGTGAGAGTACCAACTCAGAGAGTGCCTATGAATGGCACGTGTGGTCTCTCCGTGACGGACAGTAGTGCATGAACTCGTGAAAGGTAAACCACCCTTGGGACTGGTCTACACTCACCAGAACAAAAGTATTAATGTGCATGGGTTATACACATCGCACATCTGGGGGTGCAGCGGTATGCTGGCAGCTATGGGTTAGTCATCCAGCTCCATCCATCCATCAGGGTGGGTGCCCAAATGGTTCTGGGGAGGAATTAGCTCAGCCACAGGAGCCAGAAAGGTGCTTAATAGTGTAGTACACTGTCACAGGGGTGGATGACCTTTCACGAGTTCATGCACTACTGTTCGTGGTTATATTTATCTTGTGTAATACCATTTTACTAGTCTATATCATTTGACCAGCGCTCGCTTTATCATTTTTAAACAATGTAACTATTCTACATTATAGCTCAAACTGTGTCTCCCACAGTGGTTTAGTGGTTAGAGCTCAGAACTTACAGCACTTGGGTCATGGGTTCTAAACCCAGTCTTGGCAACATCCCAAAAAAATGGAGATCAATTTTCTGGGTTGTGGTAGGAATATTGATCAATCAATTATGAATTTGCCTAATGACTAGAAAGTGGATGACTGTTACTTGCGTACTGTTCTTCTGCCAAATAGGAAATGTGCAAGTTTCATGCCGTGTATATTTCATTGTAACTTGTTTCTCTTTTAAATCTGTCTCCTTATACAACTTGACCCCCTCCCCCACCCCATCATCACCTGTCCCATATGCAAATCTATGGATCACCGCCCCACTCTTTAACTATCTATTTACTGATCAAGTGAATGTGTCTCATTTTCTATCAGCTACAGCTCAGATCTCACATTATTATACAATTGCTGATTGTATATCACCACTAGTCTGATTGAATTCACAATTCCTGGTCAGTCCTGTTCCCTGACCTCTAATAACCTTTAGGGCCAGTTCACACTACATGTGTTTCAGTTGCTTTTTCGGCATCACAAACGCACAGAAAGAAGGTTATATGGTTGTCAATGTCATAGTTCACATCAGCGCTGGCATTTTCAATGCATTGCAGGTGCTGTAAACAAAGTTGACCACGCTGCATTGTTTCTGCACAGAACTGTACTGGAACACATTGAAACGTCCTTGAATGTACTAAAGCGCACATGTCCCTAACTACATTGAATACAAAGAAAATAGAAAAAAATAAGTGGAAGGGATACAAAAATGCAATGTCAACGTGTCCAAAACGCATCCAAAATGTACTGGAACACACTAAACATGCATGCCAAAAGGGCATGAAAAAACCCATCAGGAACACATCTAGACTGTTTCTATAGTGTGAACTGGCCCTTAGGACTTGTTCACACCAAGAACATGCAAGAACACACATTTTCCAGCACAGCAAAGAAATGCAATGCCCTATGTAGATGTGTGCAGGTACCGTGATCAAACGTTATTGCACCTACACATGTCTATTAAAAACAGCCCCATTCACAGCCACAAAAACGCATGGCACCACACTACTGTGCGGTTAGGTGCAACACACTTGGAAAATAACATGCCTGCAGTATTGTGGCATGTTTCCACATGTTAAGCAGCCCATTGAATTCAATGGGCTTTGGGAAAAAATAAATATAACAAACACAAAATGCCACATTCACACAGGTCCTCTGACCTGTACAGCATGAATGAGTGGGTTGTTTATGTGGCTAGAGCCACCTGTTACACTATGGGGACACATCAGCTGTATGAACACAGGTTTTAATCTGACAAGTGTGAAGGCGTGGGGAAGTGGCCCTGAATGCTCACTGTGTGTTCAGGGCTGTACAATTGCAACCATATGATTGTCAAATTAGGATCTGCAGTATTCACATAGTGTAACATAGGTTGCATGCTAATGGCGACAGCCACAAAAACCAAACACTGATTCACACTCTACAGGCCACAGCACCCATGTGAATGAGCCCTCAATTACACAACGTTTGATTTATTAACTCAGTACAGTTTTATCATTTGGATTGAACAGGAATTTGTTTGTGATTGTGTCCATGAAGAAAATGTTGTGTATTTTTACCATATATATAATTTGGATATTTTCTCTGGTGGTGGGGGCCTGTCAGGTATGCTGTATGGGGCCTCGTGATATCTAACAGTGGCCCTGGGTGTATGCTTGTGTCTGTGCCACCTGTATAGTTAGGAAGAACAATAAGTTCTTCTATGGAGTATCTTGAACCTCTGCTATGTACCTCAATGCATGTAGGGATCGGCCACGTTTTCCTATGAAAAATAACAAAATTCATTGTAATGTTTCCCCTGAAGCAAGCGTGAACTGACCCCTTCATATTATAAAGCAGACCGAATTGGCATTTTCCACAATTATGCATAGGCCAGATCTGTGTGCCCAGATAGGACCTCCTAGTGGCTATTCTATGGACAAGGTACACTTTTCTGTATGCCTGATCTTTATTGAGCTGCAATAGTCAATACGCTGCAATGGGCAGAAATATTTGGAAACAAACCACATGAGCTCAAGTATCCAAACGTTAATGTTCCTTCATAGCAAACCTCCATGATGTACTGTATGGGCCTGGCCCACTCCAAATGAATGCATTGTTCTGGTAGGTCCTCCTATTACAGACTTTAGCTACATGTGGAGGACATTGCACTGACTTTTCCTCAGATTGCATGTTATCTGGCCATCTGAAGTCTCGGGAATACAATCAAGAGGATCTGACACTTTTTTAAGGTAACAAAAAATAGTCTTTAATTGACTCAAGATAAAAATAAGCCAACATGGCTAAAACATATCTTGAAAATATGGGGACTCTGATATCCGGCGACAGTCCATTCACGAACGAGAAGCAATTCTGCACCCCTAAAACCAACATAGAGGAAAGGGATGGTCAAATTGCTGTGCTGCTTCCAAACCACCTCTGGCATGCCAGGGTCTTTATGAAGGTCCTCGATGCCAGTTCTTGCCTGGGGCCACAAAATATCCACTGGCCACAAGTGAAGGTGAGTGGAGGACGTGAAGGTGGATTTCTACCAGCTTCAACCGCAAGCAGTACCACTCCTGAACAATGAATGATCTTGGCTGCTCTGTGGTAAGCGGCTGCTTTTTAAAAGTCAGCAGCTACCGTTTTTGTAGCTGATGACTGTTATTTTTTGATAGGTGGAGTGTAAATCCGCTTTAAATGTACTGTACAGCATTTCTGACAAACGCGGCTTAAGATATGGTGTGGCCCTAGGGTCAATGTGTGGTTAGAATACTTCCAAAATGCACATACAAAAACACTACATCCAAATGCATGTTCCATTTCTATAGCATGTTAAACAGAAGAAAAATGCACTTCCATAATGTTAACATGCACAAGTAAAAGTAGACAAAATCCACATCCTTTTATTCTGGCTTCACATACATGCATTGTGGTCTAACACCGCACTCCTGGGCAAATCACATGCAATTTGTGTGCGTTGCAATTAGAGACAAACATTTTGCACACCTCAAATTGCACCGCATCCGGGCCAAAAATGTGCAGGACCCTTTTTCAGGGTATGCACATGGGTGTGAATAGGCATGCGATCCAATTTGGCAAATCGCAATACGCTTTGTGTACCAATTTTGGTGTGTTGTTAACTTCACCTAGAAAGCCGGTGGCATGAAGGGGTTGCGGTTGTGATGCGGTGCAGCACTTGCACAGAAAACACTGCAAATTTCACATCGCATCTGTGTGAAACCAGAATGTGCCAATATGTGGCTTGACAAAGCACAGTGGTCAGTGCAGATTATTTTAATCCATGTTTTTTTACACTTTTCATTCACTGGTTTAACTCAGGTGATCGTTAATCACAATTATCTCCGGCAATCACATGCAGTCCCTCAACCATCTACACATATCTCTGGAAATCTATACAGATCTCCTTGAAAAAATGTCTCCTCTCTTCTTCGGAAAACAATTGTCCTCCACCTTATAAACAGGGAGACAGAGAAGACTTCTCCTTGATAACTAAAATCAGATTAATTATCTGTGCTTAATAAACATACACCAATACTGCAAATGCATTGTACTGTCGAAGGCATTGCACACTAACGCATTGCACACTAGAAATGTCAAATGCGTTAGTGTGTACAGTGCATGAGTGTAAAATGCTTTAGTGCACACTGCAGTGTACAACGCATTGCACACTGTAATATACTGTACAATGTAATACCGTGTACACCAACACATTGTAGACTGTAATGCACTGTACACTATCATGCAGGATAGAGCAACGCATTGCACACTGTGATACCGTGTACACCCACACATTGTAGACTGTAATGCACTGTACACTGTCATGCAGGATAGAGCTACGCATTGCACATTGTGATACCGTGTACACCAACACATTGTAGACTGTAATGCACTGTACACTGTCATGCAGGATAGAGCTACGCATTGCACACTGTGATACCGTCTACACCTTCACATTGTAGACTGTAATGCACTGTACACTGTCATGCAGGATAGAGCTACGCATTGCACACTGTGATACCGTGTACACCCACACATTGTAGACTGTAATGCACTGTACACTGTCATGCAGGATAGAGCTACGCATTGCACATTGTGATACCGTGTACACCCACACATTGTAGACTGTAATGCACTGTACACTATCATGCAGGATAGAGCTACGCATTGCACATTGTGATACCGTGTACACCCACACATTGTAGACTAATGCACTGTACACTGTCATGCAGGATGGAGCAACGCATTGCACACTGTGATACCGTGTACACCCACACATTGTAGACTGTAATGCACTGTACACTGTCATGCAGGCTGGAGCTACGCATTTCACACTGTGATGCGCTGTCCACTGTCATGCAGAATCCAGCAACGCATTGCACACTGTAATACCATGTACACCAACACATTGTAGAATGTAACGCATTATACGCAGTATACATGTCCAGATATTCAAAGATTAGCCATGAAGGCCTAGCTGGTTACCTATTTGGCGACCGCAGATAGCTGAATAACGCTACACTACATCCAGGCAGCTCTGGGAGGGCGTCATATGACATCCTGGCAGAACGCGCGCTCCGTGATTGCTGTGTCCTAAGGACACAGCTGATCACGTGATGTGGTAAAAGGCCAATCACAGCGGCTTTTTACCATGTGCTCAGCCATGTCCAATGACACGCTGATCACCGGGAAATGCATTTGCCGGGTCTTGGCTGCACTTTCATCACGCTGTCAGAATGTGTGGAAAGTACTGCCGAGAACCAGCAGTTAGAGCAGGGGTCAGCACCGATGATCAGTGCCCTGATGATCAGTGCCCACCAGTGCCACCCAACAGTTCCGCCCACCTATAGCCAGCAGTGCCACCCACCAGTGCTGCCTCATCAACACACATCAGTGTTGCTAAATTACCAGTTTACAAAATGTTATAATATAAACAGACTGTTATTCATTATGAGCTATTTTGTTGTTTATCGAGCAAAAAGTAAAACACACAGCAGCAAGTCAATACCACCCAAAGAAAGCTCTATTTGTCTGAAAAAACTGATCTAAATTTAAGATGGGTACAATGTGGCATGACCGCACAATTGTCATTGAAAGGGTAACAGTGCAGAAAGATGAAAATTGGCCAGGACAGGAAGGGGGTAGGAGTACCCAGTAGGCAAGTGGTTAATATCATTGACCCATCAATACCCAGGAGCTAATGTACAGATAAGTAGCATGTGCACCAAGTGAGATTCTGCTAGGCCCCACCCAAAAAAATTGCAATTACTTGTCCCTCAGATGTTATAAACATATTTGCAATGGCCACCCTTACTTTACATATAAGGATCATCTCCTCAGTTGAGAACTGTGCTCTCGCCATGTCCAAATGCCAATAAAGTTATCAAAATTTTCAACCAACACAAAACCTCCAACCACTTCTCATCCACTTACACTCCCCACAACCAGTTCCGGGTGCGCGCGCACGTGATGACGGACTTCTGGGAGAATAGCCATTCATGCGCCATGGGGACACCTGTTTGGCGCTTATTTGTGTGCGATCGCGCATTTTTGTGAGCTATAGGGGAAAATTTTTTCTACAGATCAAAATATCAAGAAAACAAAGCATGTGAAAAAAAAACCCTCCCACCTCTACAAATCCCCTACACATACATTTGTCAGCAGGTTTGTCAGAAAAAGGCATTGGAGTCTAAAGCAAGCAAGCAAAATTAAAACGAGCAGATTTTAAACAAAACGATTGACATGTGTGAGGCTTTCAATGCAAAGAGAAAAACACAATCATTGTGCAATAACACACAAACACACTTTACAAGGCCAAAAATATGCAAACATTTCCAGCCCACTTCCAAACACAGCCTGAGTGGTGTCTGGGGCAATTCAGCACAAAATCTCTTCTTCCCCCAAACCACACCATGCAAGGACTTCGTCACAAACCACACGGCCTAGTAACACGCCAAATCACTCCCTACTGCACATCTTTATATAAGCTAGGTTGTATTTGGAGCACGCCAATCAAGGCCCCACACCCAATTAAGCCTACACCCACCACTGACCTTAATTTGGTCAGTGAAAGTGTTTTCACCTGATGAATCTGCTTCCTACCTACATTAACCCTTGGTATACAGGCCCCACAAATCAGAAAGATATATACAGTGAAATGTACGTGTGCAGCATACAACAGAACATTGAGCAGGGATGTGAAAGGGAACCCCGATTGGAACCTTTATTGCTACTATGGTCACAATTCCCTCCAGATTCTTGCATGAGGTAAGACAGTCATATGACCACATCTTGTATGCAATACTGAAAATGACAAATCGATTTGACTAGTATGGTGAATTTCCCATCAATTGGCAAAACACTCCAGAAATCAAACATCACCAAACATTACACTCTGGGCAAAGCTGATTTACAAATCATGCGACTTACAGTAAAATTGACCATTTCAATGCAATTTTCAAGACATCTGACACAGATCTCTATGCAAATTGCCACTAAAGTAGTACATGTACTACTATAGAAATCAATGTTTGAAACACACCCATGTGGTCGCTCTAATAGCATACAATAGGGTGCGACTTTGCAGACTTTCTCTCTCTCTGTCAGCTCTTTGCTTGCCAAATCCTTCACAAAAGTGGATGGAGTGTAAACCATCATTATCAAATCTATTAGTGCTCCAGGCTCTTACCTTATCACCTTATTACCTTATTCACATAAGGTGCAGCTTTGAAGGTGTTTCAACAGACAAGGCCTCATTCTAATTCACATTTTAGGGATCATTTAGACAGAAAGAAAACATGTTGCCAGAACATCTATTTGAAGACAGCCAAACACGGAGATCATGCTACTTCCTCGCCAGGGTTGGGATTCAAACCGACAACCCTAGAGTTGTGAGGCAGTAGTGCTAACCACTAATCCACAGAGCTACATTGCTAACCCAACCTGTATTTCTGTGTTGTGAATCAATCCTAGGTCCCTGGGCAAGGTCAGTGTAACTAGCCAGATATCTCCAATGTGACACAAATGTTGTGCTATGTTGCCAATTCACATGTATGTTGGTTCTATGTATCCCAATACAAAAGATTGCAATACTAATACAGGCGTACCTTGGTTTACCAACGCCTCAGGGAACATCATATTTGGGGTACAAATGTCAAACCATTTCAGTTAATTGGTCTGTTTACAAATGTTTGAATAATTTGGTATGGGCATGTGGCCTGGTATGGTTCAGGAGGGGGGGGGAGGCGCTCGCTCGTTCCCCCCCCCCCTTTCCTGACCTGCTGGGCTGCATGCTCAGATAAGTTTCTGTTATGGATTTTGGGGGGTACCCCATGCTGTTTTTTATTTAATTTCAGCGTGGAGTTACCCCTTAACATCCATACGAGACCCGAAGGGCTTAGTATGGATGGGAGGGGGGACCCCACTCTGGGTTTTTTACAAATTGTTTATAAAACCCTGCAATACTTTTATATCAACTGTCAGTGGGGAACTCCGCCGACAGCTGAAACATGAGCGCTGCATTGGATTTCGCTACTAAAATGCTGCGTGAGTTGATAACATAACTCATGCGGGATTGTAGGAGCGACAGCCATGTGTTAATGTTTCAACTGTCAGTGGGGTTCCCCACTGACAGCTGAATGTAAAAAAAAAAAGCGTGGGGTCCCCCCTCCCATCCGTACCAAGTCCTTCGGATCTGGTATGGATATTAAGGGGGAACTCCACACTGAAATGAAAAAAAAACAGCTTGGGGATCCCCCCAAAATCCATACCAGACCCTTATCTCAGCATGCATCCCGGCAGGTTAAGAAAGGGGGGGGGGACGAGCGAGCGCCCCCCCTCCTGAACCATACCAGGCCACATGCCCTCAACATGGGGGGGTGCTTTGGGGCAGGGGGGCTCCCCCCAAAGCACCTTGTCCCCATGTTAATGGGGACAAGGGCCTCTTCCGTTAGTGGGATAATTGGTCGGCCATTTTTGGGGATTTTAGCATATTTTGTTTACCAGTAAAGTTGGAAATTTTTTGTTCCAAATTTACTGATAAAAAAAAGTGCCAAAATCCTGAAAAACGGCTGACCAATTAACCCACTAATGGCCCGAAAATCGTTTGATTTTTTTTTCGGCAGAAAAATAGGCCGATTTTAGACCCATCTATGGCCTGCTTTAGATGGGTCTAAAATCTTCCTCAAAAAAAAATCGGCTGATTTTCGGGCCGTTAGTGGGTTAATTGGTCAGCCATTTTTGGGGATTTTGCAACTTTTTTTAATTGGTAAATTTGGATAAAAATTGGCCGATTTTGCAGATCGGCCTATTTTAGCTGCAATGATCGGCAAATTGGCTGATCTTTTAACAGATAAAAAATCTGCACATGAGCCATGACCTGCAAGAAAAATAAGAAGAAAATGAAAAAGAAGAATAAAAAAAAAGAATAAGAAAAAGAAGAAAAAGAAAAATGCAGGCCATAGATGGGGCGAAAACTGACCGTTTAAAAAAAAAGAAAATCGGTTGTTCAATGGGCCCACGTTACCACCAATGGTAAAAAAATTGTTCGATTTTCGCCCCGTCTACGGCTGGCAAATATAATAGCAAAGTAATTACTTCTGTCCCTGCAGAGAGCTGCGCTATTATATTTGACATTAAAAAGTATAAAGGTTGCAACATTGTATCTATATGTATCCAAATAAAAACATCTATATCCAAAATGGATACAAATAGATACAATATTGCAGTCTCTATACTTTTTAATGTCAAATATAATAGCGGAGCTCTCTGCAGGGACAGAAGGAATGTTTCAGCTGTCATCGGGGTTTCCCACTGACAGCTGAATTTTAAATTATTTCTGTGAATTAAATAAATAATAAAAAAAACAGCGTGGGGTCCCCCCTCTCATCCATACCAAGCCCTTCAGGTCTGGTATGGATATTAAGGGGGAACTCCATGCTGAAATTTAAAAAAAAAACAGCGTGGGTCCCCCTCAATATCCATACCAGACCCTTATCCGAGCATGCAGCCCGGCAGGTCAGGAAAGGGGGGGGGACGATCGAGCGCCCCCCCTGCTGAACCATACCAGGCCACATGCCCTCAACATGGGGGGGTGCTTTGGGGCAGGGAGGGTTCCCCCCCCAAAGCACCTTGTCCCCATGTTGATGAGGACAAGGGCCTCTTCCGTTAGTGGGATAATTGGTCGGCCATTTTTGGGGATTTTAGCATATTTTAACAAGGGGGCCCCCAGATCCCGGCCCCCCCCCTACGTGAATGATTCTGCGGTACACGGTCCGCAGACTCATTCACAAAAAAAAAAAAAAAGTGTGGTGTAAAAAAAAACACAGTACAGGGTCTTTGACAAATCCTTTATTAGAACAATGTCCCCCGAAGTAGATCCAACGTCAATCGCGGCGGCGGCAGGGACCCGAAAAAAAAAAAAAAAAGGTTCCGCTCCCGTCCGAAGCTTCCAGCCTTGTGAAGAACAGCCTAGCTGACATTTCTTATATAGGTAAGGGGCGGGGCCAGCCGGGAACAGCAAGCATGTGACATGGGGCGGGTCACTGGGATAATGTCCCCG
This sequence comes from Staurois parvus, assembly GCF_062004578.1. Classification (NCBI taxonomy): domain Eukaryota; kingdom Metazoa; phylum Chordata; class Amphibia; order Anura; family Ranidae; genus Staurois; species Staurois parvus. The sequence goes on from NW_028318297.1 coordinate 339,173, forward strand.
GCTGGCCCCGCCCCATACCTATATAAGAAATGTCATCTAGCCTTTTCTTCACAAGGCTGGAAGCCTCGGACGGGAGCGGAACTTTTTTTTTTTCCTTTTTTCGGGTCGCCGCCACCGCGATTGACGTTGGATCTACTTCGGGGGACATTGTTTTAATGAAGGACTTGTCAAAGACCCTGTACTGTGTTTTTTTTACACCACACTTAGTTTTTTTGTGAATGAGTCTTCGGACCGTGTACCGCAGACTCCTTCACGTAGGGGGGGGGGGGGCGGGATCTGGGGGCCCCCTTGTTAAAGGGGGCTTCCATATTCTGATAAGCCCCCCGCCCGCAGACCCCCACAACCACCGGCCAGGGTTGTGGGGAAGAGGCCCTTGTCCTCATCATCATGGGGACAAGGTGCTTTGGGGGGGAGCCCCCCCTGCCTCAAAGCACCCCCCCCCATGTTGAGGGCATGTTCACTTAGAAATTTGCTTTGCCAAATATCAGGACTTCACTTTAAACAATATCTGCTATTTCCAAAAAAATTAAGAATGTGTTAAAAATCGTTTTTTTCAAGGAAATCAACACAGTAAAAATCTAGACGCCCGTGCAGTGTCTTTGGCAGATAGAACTGAGCATGTGCAGAACACATTTTAGACTTCTGCCATGGGCGTTTGTTTTTTAGCCACTGCCTAATAGTGAATCTTACTGTGGAGTCCTCTGACAGCCGGCACTCGGTCGTGACTACTGTGTTTAATAAACAGCACTCGGCATATCTTCATGTAATCTAACTAGATTTCCTTAGTTCTAGTGATTCTATTTTTGTTTCTTATCCTTTATAATTATTTCTGTAATGATTTTACTTATTTCAAAGGTCTAGATAATATTTATTTTGACAGCTGAATGTAAAAATAAAGGTCCGCAATAAAAAAAAAACAAAAAAAAAACAGCGTGGGTCCCCCCTCTCATCCTTACCAAGCCCTTCAGGTCTGGTATGGATATTAAGGGGGAACTCCACGCTGAAATTTAAAAAAAAAACAGCGTGGGTCCCCCTCAATATCCATACCAGACCCTTATCCGAGCATGCAGCCCGGCAGGTCAGGAAAGGGGGGGGGACGAGCGAGCGCCCCCCCCCCTCCTGAACCATACCAGGCCACATGCCCTCAACATGGGGGGGTGCTTTGGGGCAGGGGGGCTCCCCCCCCAAAGCACCTTGTCCCCATGTTGATGAGGACAAGGGCCTCTTCCCCACAACCCTGGTCGGTGGTTGTGGGGGTCTGCGGGCGGGGGGCTTATCAGAATCTGGAAGCCCCCTTTAACAAGGGGGCCCCCATATCCCGGCCCCCCCCTACGTGAAGGAGTCTGCGGTACATGGTTCCGCAGCTGAATGAAATGAATGACAGTTGAAACATTAACACATGGCTGTCGCTCCTACAATCCCGCATGAGTTATGTTATCAACTCATGCAGCATTTTAGTAGCGAAAACCAATGCAGCGCTCATGTTTCAGCTGTCGGCGGAGTTCCCCACTGACAGTTGATGTAAAAGTATTGCAGGGAATTATAAACAATTTTTAAAAAACCCGGCGTGGGGTCCCCCCTCCCATCCATACTAAGCCCTTCGGGTCTCGTATGGATGTTAAGGGGTAACTCCACGCTGAAATTAAATAAAAAACAGCATGGGGTACCCCCCAAAATCCATAACAGATACTTATCCGAGCATGCAGCCCGGCAGGTCAGGAAAGGGGGGTATGGCGAGCGAGCGCCCCCCCTCCTGAACCATACCAGGCCACATGCCCATACCAAATTATTCAAACATTTGTAAACAGACCAATTAACTGAAATGGTTTGGCATTTGTACCCCAAATATGATGTTCCCTGAGGCGTTGGTAAACCGAGGTACGCCTGTATTAGTATTGCAATCCTTTGTATTGGGATACATAGAACCAACATACATGTGAATTGGCAACATAGCACAACATTTGTGTCACATTGGAGATATCTGGTAGTTACACTGACCTTGCCCAGGGACTTAGGATTGATTCACACCACAGAAATACAGGCTGGGTTAGCAATGTAGCTCTGTGGATTAGTGGTTAGCACTACTGCCTCACAACTCTAGGGTTGTTGGTTTGAATCCCAACCACGGCAAGGAAGTAGCATGATCTCCATGTGTGGCTGTCTTCACATACATGTTCTGGCAACATCTTTGCTTTCTGTCTAAATGATCCCTAAAATGTGAATTAGAATGAGGCCTTGTCTGTTGAAACACCTTCAAAGCTGCACCTTATGTGAATGTCATACAATAGTATAAGATAAGGGCCTGAATCACTAATAGATTTGATAATGATGGTTTACACTCCACCCACTTTTGTGAAGGATTTGGCAAGCAAAGAGCTGAGAGAGAAGAGCGAGCCAGTGAGACGAAGAAGAGTGAGCGAGAGATACATACTGAAGAGTGATAAAGAGAGACATACAGAAGAGTGAGCGAGAGAGAAGAGCGAGCCAGTGAGACGAAGAAGAGTGAGCGAGAGATACATACTGAAGAGTGATAAAGAGAGACATACAGAAGAGAGAGAAGAGCGAGCCAGTGAGATGAAGAAGAGTGAGTGAGAGATACATACTGAAGAGTGATAAAGAGAAACATTCAGAAGAGTGAGCGAGAGAGAAGAGCGAGCCAGTGAGACAAAGAAGAGTGAGCGAGAGATACATACTGAAGAGTGATAAAGAGAGACATACAGAAGAGTGAGCGAGAGAGAAAAGACTTGGTTGGTGAATCCACACATCAAACTTGTCACAAATACTGGCATGGATTTTTCCACCGAATACAAAGCAGACCCTTATCCCAGCAGGCAGGTACCGCACGCCTTCAAAGATTTATTTCCTTTGTTGATTTTCCTGCTTCGTTCACACTATATGCAATTGAAAATTACTCTTTAAGTTGCCAATTTTACTGTGTTTTCTAGAGAATTATTAACTAGTTGTGTTTTCAATTGTGTGTAGCATTGCGATTTCTATTTGAGTCTAGATGTTAAATTGCTAATAAATGGACAAAATTTTCAAATACCTTTGAACTCTCGCTGCAACAAATGGCGTATGTTAATACACTCACAATCACATTCATTATATCCAATATCAGGTACGATGTCAATTCACAAATCGCACCTGAAATTGCACACCCTGGATGTGACTTGTCATGTGATTGGCATGGCCAGCAGCTTGCCCTTTGCATGGCAAATTGCACCCAATGTTACTGGGGGCTAACACCACTGTCACATCTAATCCGATGCGGCAATTGCCCAACATACAGTGAAGTTGCACGAGTTCACAATCCAATTGGATGTGAACAGAGCCTACAGTGGCCAATAGGGTGCGACTTGGTCTACGATTTGCAAGTCGCCTGTCATGCCAATTGCATGGCAATCGCAAACAATGTTACTGGGGGCTACCCGGTCACATTAAAGCAGATTTCTAAGTGGTGTTATTGACACCACAGTCACATCATGTGACTTGCATAGAAGTTGCATGATTTCAAAGTCGGGGTACATGGTGATTTCAAGTGCAATTTGCAAGACATTTGACACCGATCTCTCAGCAAATTGCATGAAAAGTAGTGTATTCATTACTCTATTATTACTTGCGGCTCCTACCAAGTTTGAACCACAACAATATGAACGCTCCAATAGCGTGCACATTGAGTGGGACTTGGCATGTGATTTGCACAACATGCAAGTTGTAAATCGTCTGCAAAGTCGCACCCTATTGTCTGCTATTAGAGCGACCATATGGGTGCGTTTCAAACACTGATTTCTTAATTAGTACATGTACTACTTTAGTGGCAATTTGCATAGAGATCTGTGTCAGATGTCTTGAAAATTGCATTGAAATGGTCAACTTTACTGTGCAATGCGTAGCTCTATCCTGCATGACAGTGTACAGTGCATTACAGTCTACAATCTGTGGGTGTACATGGTATTACATTGTACAGTGCATTACAGTCTACAATCTGTGGGTGTACACGGTATTACATTGTACAGTGCATTACAGTCTACAATGTGTGGGTGTACACGGTATTACATTGTACAGTGTATTACAGTGTGCAATGCGTTGTACACTGCAGTGTGCACTAAAGCATTTTACACTCATGCACTGTACACACTAACGCATTTGACATTTTTAGTGTGCAATGCGTTAGTGTGCAATGCCTTCGACAGTACAATGCATTTGCAGTATTGGTGTATGTTTATTAAGCACAGATAATTAATCTGATTTTAGTTATCAAGGAGAAGTCTTCTCTGTCCCCCTGTTTATGAGGTGGAGGACAATTGTTTTCCGAAGAAGAGAGGAGACATTTTTTCAAGGAGATCTGTATAGATTTCCAGAGATATGTGTAGATGGTTGAGGGGCTGCATGTGATCTCCGGAGATAATTGTGATTAACGATCATCTGAGTTAAACCAGTGAATGAAAAGTGTAAAAAAACATGGATTGAAAATAATCTGCACTGACCACTGTGCTTTGTCAAGCCACATATTGGCACATTCTGGTTTCACACAGATTCGATGTGAAATTTGCAGTGTTTTCTGTGCAAGCGCTGCACCGCATCACAACCGCAACCCCTTCATGCCACCTGCTGCGGCTTTCTAGGTGAAGTTAACAACACACCAAAATTGGTACACAAAGCGTATTGCGATTTGCCAAATTGGATCGCATGCCTATTCACACCCATGTGCATACCCTGAAAAAGGGTCCTGCACATTTTTGGCCCGGATGCGGTGCAATTTGAGGTGTGCAGAATGTTTGTCTCTAATTGCAACGCACACAAATTGCATGTGATTTGCCCAGGAGTGCGGTGTTAGACCACAATGCATGTATGTGAAGCCAGAATAAAAGGATGTGTATTTTGTCTACTTTTACTTGCGCATGTTAACATTATGTAAGTGCATTTTTTTTCTGTTTAACATGCTATAGAAATGGAACATGCATTTGGATGTAGTGTTTTTGTATGTGCATTTTGGAAGTATTCTAAACACACTTTGACCCTAGGGCCACACCATATCTTAAGCCGCGTTTGTCAGAAATGCTGTACAGTACATTTAAAGCGGATTTACACTCCACCTATCAAGAAATAACAGTCATCAGCTACAAAAACGGTAGCTGCTGACTTTTAAAAAGCAGCCGCTTACCACAGAGCAGCCAAAATCATTCATTTAGCTGCTCCCATGCCAGCATTCCTTGGCCACTCTCTCCTGTCCATTGCTCCCCGAACAAGCACCTTGTTTTGGTGTGATCCCAAGAACACTCCTTCATGAGCCACGTATACCAGAGAGGCAAGTTTTTCAAGCACATCATGAAATCAGGATGGGGCTCCACTTCAAGTAAGCATTAGTGTGCCTGGGGGAGGGGGGGACCTTGGGCCTTTCCAAACACAGTAGATGCTCCAAGAATGTTTCCTTGAACTCTTGAAATGGTTAAAAAGGAAAGACACTCTAGATAGCCTGCACTGAGAATTGACTGTCATGATGACGTGTCAATGATTATTTGCTCTCATTTTTCAGGAGTGGTACTGCTTGCGGTTGAAGCTGGTAGAAATCCACCTTCACGTCCTCCACTCACCTTCACTTGTGGCCAGTGGATATTTTGTGGCCCCAGGCAAGAATTGGCATCGAGGACCTGCATAAAGACCCTGGCATGCCAGAGGTGGTTTGGAAGCAGCACAGCAATTTGACCATCCCTTTCCTCTATGTTGGTTTTAAGGGTGCAGAATTGCTTCTCGTTCATGAACGGACTGTCGCCGGATATCAGAGTCCCCATATTTTCAAGATATGTTTTAGCCATGTTGGCTTATTTTTATCTTGAGTCAATTAAAGACTATTTTTTGTTACCTTAAAAAAGTGTCAGATCCTCTTGATTGTATTCCCGAGACTTCAGATGGCCAGATAACATGCAATCTGAGGAAAAGTCAGTGCAATGTCCTCCACAAGTAGCTAAAGTCTGTAATAGGAGGACCTACAGTTGTGGCCAAAATTATTCAACCCCCAATGCTGTAAAGGGGTTTAGGGACTATAGTGTACATTTGGAATTGTATTCAGAATCAAATCCTACAAGGACGTTGTAACTACCCAAATGCAACTAAAATGACATCAATTGTTTATGTAATACAGTAGTAAATGGTTCTTATGTGGTTTCTTCATTGCCACAATTATTCAACCCCTTAAAGACTACCACTCTGAAGAACAGAGGTTCATACAGGTGCTTTCCATCAGGTATTGAAAACACCTGTGGATGTCACCGAGCAGCAATCAAGCATAATAAGCACCAATTAGGCAGCTTTAAAATGACTGTGATACTCAGCTCCTTCTAGACATTTACTGGTGTGGTTACAAACATGGTGAAGGCAAGAGAATGGTCCAGGAAGACAAGAGAAGAGGTGATTTCTCTTCACAGGAAGGGCAATGGCTATAAGAAGATTGCAAAGATGTTAAACATACCAAGAGACACCTTAGGAAGCATCATTCGCAAATTCAAGGCAAAGGGCACTGTTGAAACGCTACCTGGTCGTGGCAGAAAGAAGATGCTGACTTCGACTGCTGTGCGCTACCTGAAGCGTAGAGTGGAGAGAAGTCCCCGTGTGACTGCTGAGGAACTGAGAAAAGATTTGTCAGATGTGGGTACAGAAGTTTCAGCCCAGACAATAAGACGCACACTGCGTAATGAAGGCCTCCGTGCCAGAACTCCCAGGCGTACCCCCTTGCTGTCTCCAAAGAATAAGAAGAGTCGACTGCAGTATGCCAAAAGCCATGTGGACAAACCACAAAAGTTGTGGGATAGTGTTCTGTGGACTGATGAAACAAAATTAGAACTGTTTGGGCCCATGGATCAACGCTATGTTTGGAGGAGGAAGAACAAGGCCTATGATGAAAAGAACACCTTGCCTACTGTGAAGCATGGTGGAGGGTCAATCATGCTTTGGGGCTGTTTTGCTTCTGCAGGTACAGGGAAGCTTCAGCGTGTGCAAGGTACCATGAATTCTCTTCAGTACCAGGAGATATTGGATGGAAACGTGATGCAGTCCGTCACACACCTGAGGCTTGGGAGACGTTGGACCTTTCAACAGGACAATGATCCCAAGCATACCTCCAAGTCCACTAGAGCATGGTTGCAGAGGAAAGGCTGGAACATTTTGGAGTGGCCATCGCAGTCACCAGACTTAAATCCGATTGAGAACCTCTGGTGGGACTTAAAGAAAGCAGTTGCAGTGCGCAAGCCTAAGAATGTGACTGAACTGGAGGCCTTTGCCCATGAAGAATGGGCGAAGATACCCGTAGATCGCTGCAAGACACTTGTGTCAAGCTATGCTTCACGTTTAAAAGCTGTTATAACTGTAAAAGGATGCTGTACTAAGTACTAAGATTGAATGTCACTTGGGGGTTGAATAAAACTGATAATGCTGTGAGCACAGAAAAGACATTTGTGGTTATTTCATTATAACTGTTATGTTATATTTGTCTGACCTACAAGTGCCTCTTTAATGTAAATGTAAGCAAGATGACTGAATGATCAAAAGCAATGTCAAACTGGCCAAAACACTCAATTTCAGTGGGGGTTGAATAATTTTGGCCACAACTGTACCAGAACAATGCATTCATTTGGAGTGGGCCAGGCCCATACAGTACATCATGGAGGTTTGCTATGAAGGAACATTCACGTTTGGATACTTGAGCTCATGTGGTTTGTTTCCAAATATTTCTGCCCATTGCAGCGAATTGACTATTGCAGCTCAATAAAGATCAGGCATACAGAAAAGTGTACCTTGTCCATAGAATAGCCACTAGGAGGTCCTATCTGGGCACACAGATCTGGCCTATGCATAATTGTGGAAAATGCCAATTCGGTCTGCTTTATAATATGAAGGGGTTAGTTCACGCTTGCTTCAGGGGAAACATTACAACGAATTTTGTTGATTTTCATAGGAAAACGTGGCCGATCCCTACATGCATTGAGGAACATAGCAGAGGTTCAAGATACTCCATAGAAGAACTTATTGTTCTTCCTAACTATACAGGTGGCACAGACACAAGCATACACCCAGGGCCACTGTTAGATATCACGGGGCCCCATACAGCATACCTGACAGGCCCCCACCACCAGAGAAAATATCCAAATTATATATATGGTAAAAATACACAACATTTTCTTCATGGACACAATCACAAACAAATTCCTGTTCAATCCAAATGATAAAACTGTACTGAGTTAATAAATCAAACGTTGTGTAGTTGAGGGCTCATTCACATGGGTGCTGTGGCCTGTAGAGTGTGAATCAGTGTTTGGTTTTTGTGGCTGTCGCCATTAGCATGCAACCTATGTTACACTATGTGAATACTGCAGATCCTAATTTGACAAGCATATGGTTGCAATTGTACAGCCCTGAACACAGACAGTGAGCATTCAGGGCCACTTCCCCACGCCTTCACACTTGTCAGATTAAAACCTGTGTTCATACAGCTGCTGTGTCCCCATAGTGTAACAGGTGGCTCTAGCCACATAAACAACCCACTCATTCATGCTGTACAGGCCAGAGGACCTGTGTGAATGTGGCATTTTGTGTTTGTTATATTTATTTTTTCCCAAAGCCCATTGAATTCAATGGGCTGCTTAACATGTGGAAACATGCCAAAATACTGCAGGCATGTTATTTTCCAAGTGTGTCGCACCTAACCGCACAGTAGTGTGGTGTCATGCGTTTTTGTGGCTGTGAATGGGGCTGTTTTTAATAGACGTGTGTAGGTGCAATAACGTTTTCATCATGGTACCTGCACACATCTACAGAGGGCATTGCATTTCTTTGCTGTGCTGGAAAATGTGTGTTCTTGCATGCGTTTCTGCACCACCAATGGTGTGAACAAGTCCTAAGGGCCGGTTCACACTATAGAAACAGTCTAGATGTGTCCCTGATGGGTTTTTTTCATGCCCTTTTGGCATGCATGTTTAGTGTGTTCCAGTACATTTTGGATGCGTTTTGGATATGTTTACATTGCATTTTTGTATCCCTTCCACTTATTTTTTTCTATTTTCTTTGTATTCAATGTAGTTAGGGACATGTGCGTTTTAGTACATTCAAGGACGTTTCAATGTGTTTCAGTACAGTTCTGTGCAGAAACAATGCAGCGTGGTCAACTTTGTTTACAGCACCTGCAATGCACTGAAAATGCAAGCGCTGATGTGAACTATGACATTGACAACCACATAAGCTTCTTTCTGTGCATTTGTGATGCCAAAAAAGCAACTGAAATACATGTAGTCACACTAAAGGTTATTACAGGTCAGGGAACGGGACTGACCAGGAATTGTGAATTCAATCAGACTAGTGGTGATATACAATCAGCAATCGTATAATAATGTGAGATCTGAGCTGTAGCTGATAGAAAATGAGACACATTCACTTGATCAGTAAATAGATAGTTAAAGAGTGGGGCGGTGATCCATAGATTTGCATATGGGACAGGTGATGACGGGGTGGGGGAGGGGGTCAAGTTGTATAAGGAGACAGATTTAAAAGAGAAAAATGTTACAATGAAATATACACGGCATGAAACTTGCACATTTCCTAATTGGCAGAAGAACATAGGTAACATTCATCCACTTTCTAGTCATTAGGCAAAATCATAATTGATTGATCAATATTCCTGGCACTGACACAACCCAGAAAATTGATCTCCATTTTTTAGGATGTAGCCATGACTGGGATTCAAACCCATGACCCAAGTGCTGTAAGTTCTGAGCTCTAACCACTAAACCACTGTGGGAGACACAGTTTGAGCTATAATGTAGACTAGTTACATTGTTTAAAAATGATAAAGCGAGCGCTGGTCAAATGATATAGACTAGTAAAATGGTATTACACAAGATAAATATAACCACGAACAGTAGTGCATGAACTCGTGAAAGGTCATCCACCCCTGTGACAGTGTACTACACTATTAAGCACCTTTCTGGCTCCTGTGGCTGAGCTAATTCCTCCCCAGGACCATTTGGGCACCCACCCTGATGGATGGATTGAGCTGGATGACTAACCCATAGCTGCCAGCATACCGCTGCACCCCCAGATGTGTGATGTGTATAACCCATGCACATTAATACTTTTGTTCTGGTGAGTGTAGACCAGTCCCAAGGGTGGTTTACCTTTTACAAGTTCATGCACTACTGTCCGTCACGGAGAGACCACACGTGCCATTCATAGGCACTCTCTGAGTTGGTACTCTCACACGAAGGACATTCCATTATTCAGGAATGATTCTATGAACTTATTTTAGCACCATTTACAATATTACATCATTGTTGCAATTCTTTGCACTTTTTGGTTTTTACATGCGTTCATTATTGATCACATGCATTTATAGCGCTACACTTGTCTTTAACATAGAATAGTTACGTGATTAAAGAGAATGAAGATATATAATTATATTGGGAAATAAGAAGTATATAAATTATTTGAGATATAAGTGTGAAAATGTTTAACATTTGAATACAGAATGTATGACATTCATTAGTAAATGCATTAGTTTCCTGATCATTTTGGAGAAACAGCAAAAAAAAGAAATAGAAAAAAATAGAAAATTCTAATACAGGTGTATTATTTATTACATTCTAATGATTCTCTTTTGCCATCATAAAAACGCCAATATTAATAAAGCCCGCGCTTGTGCGCCATCTAGGAAACATATCCGGTATTGCACCTAAAAATGTGCCAGACGGGATACCACATTTGCTAATAGCATAGTCAGTAGAGGCTCGTTAATGAGCTTGCTAGACGCTGGTCAGACGACTGATTGATTGACCGGAGTCTGCCTGAATGGTCAAACTCTGCTAGTAGACTCACATCTTAGTGAATCAGGGCCTTAGTGTACCTCAACTAATATTACACTACGGATCTGGAGGTACTCAGAACCAAATTGGGAGGTCTGCTACATGTTGGTGAAGGGGTCAGGAAATCCAACTTGCTCTGTCCAGTACCCAGGTACAATCAGAGGTGTCCCAGGACCTCGGAGGGATGATTGCCTCTTTCTCAGTGGGATAATTTCCACTTTGCAGAGACCCAGGTAGGGTAGTATCCACGTTTGCTATGAGTTGTAAGGATTGGTGGATGGCTGAGTTCCATGGCTATCAATGCCTGACTTACACTGTCTCATTCCTGTGTCCAGTTGCAGGGACTGAACAACGTGCGTATACCACAGTCAATTTGGGTACTATCCTGTCGGACTTTACTGTGTTATATCCCCCAGTCCATCATGTTTTGATGGTTTATGAGTCCGGACATCCTCAGATGATTGATACTGATGGGTGCTGGAGAGAGGAGGGTGTTATGTTATGCTTGGGGCTTTACAGGAGACAGCAATACTGGCACAAAGAATAGCAGAGACACAGGCATATACCCCTATTACCTCAGGGAAAAGGCTTGGTCTCAAACCTGACACCCCCATACACCTACAGAAACTTCCTTTGGAATCTGAAGAAGAGTTAAAACGTTTGGTTTTGGGCAACCGGTTTTAGATAGCACCAACAGTTTGTGCAGAGCATCAACAGGAGGGCCCAGCTCAAGGGGCTTATAATCTAAAGGGAGGGGGTGGTACAAAAAGTAATAGCTGCGGGAGAATGGTCTGATGGAGCTGGCTGAGGTATAGTTTTTAGGTGGAGGCAGATGAGGTTTCCCTAAATAAATTAATTTTCTGGGATCACCTAGTGGTGAACAGGGTAGGAGTTGGCTGGACATATTGGGGAGGGGAGTTCCAGAGGTTCTGGAGCAGTCCTGATGAGCATGGGAGGAGGTAACAGGGGAGCTGGAGATCAGGATGTCTTAGGAGGAGTGGAGTGGTCAATTTAGGTGTTACCTTTGGATCAAAGTCGATTAATCCAAGTAACACACACAGTAGAGAGATGCTAAGGTATGTTGATGAGTTTATTCAGGTACAGTCCTAAAGCCACAGCTTTCTTAAACATCTTACTCCACCCTATTCACCTGATTTGTGTAACCCTGTTGCTTTTCCTGATGCAATTAATAATGTGCATCACCATCAGGAAAATGATCACCAAACTTATAAGAAGGTGTACCTCAATGAGGCCATTAACTGCTCTCTAAAGAACCTGATCCGATACACACAAAAGAAATTTGCACATTCAAGAGAGGACCCTAAAACAACATAAAGGAAAAGAAAACTCTTTATGTTCTTTGTTTCTTTTTTCCCCTTTTTATTGTATTTTTGGTTTGGTTTGTTTTAGGGAGAAGCCTCTAAATTGGAGCAATAAAATGCAGTCAGGTTTATCTAAATTCTAAAAGTTTTTTCAATCAAATTTTTTTTACTCTCCCCGTTTTTCTGTACCTGACCTGCAAATATACTGTTGATTATAGTATGGCGGAGGACTTGTCTATTGTCTAGTAACTGCTGCAATTTTTGCAATGTTTTTGTGTTTTAATGCAGTTTTCCCAGGCAACTATATTTATACAGTATATATTATAATTTTTTTCACCTTTTCTCATTTTTAACTTTTTTGTATGAATACAGACTCATTGCTCTTTACCAACCTAAAGTGAAATAAAAGTCGTAGTCGGAGGGGCATTAAATCTGTACCTTTTTTTTATTTTTATTACATTATGTTTATGCTTTTGCTTTTATTACTCTTTCCTCTATTTCTTTTTCCTTGTTTCATTTAATTTTTTTAGATAAATGAGCTGTGAATTATAAGGCTGTGGCATTCGTGCCCGACTCAGCTTCAAGAGTCCGACGGGGATCTACAGGCTTATAATTGCTTCCTGCAGACATCCCTCAATCTGTATATAGTTCCACCCCGAGCTCTGTGAGTGAGTGGGGAGAACCCAGGAACTGAGACCTGACAATAGCATGCAGCATCGGCCATCCCCACCTTCAGGGGCCCTGGTAAATACCGGCTGTTGCTCAGACTCTGCATCCTGTGGGGATCTTGCTTTACTTGCCCACATTAAGACCCCTATGCTTAACAACCTTAAAGGCCAAACAACTGCTTCACGTTTTTTTTTTTTATTTGTATCCATGTATGATTGTCTGGAGGCCTGCCCTACCACCATCTGAAGAAACAACAACCACCACGTCATCTCTTGATCTCATCATCATCTCATCTCGTCATCTCAAGGGTGCAAAAGCTAGACCTTCCTCAACAATCTTTCACCATGCTGAATAGTGCCATTTCGCGGTCTGATCCAATCTTTGCAAACATTGCACAGTGTTCCCAAGCTACGGGACTAAAGATACCAGGATCCCGCCATTGATGTTGGAGTTCCGTCCCTCCAAGGCAGAGGGGCGAGGAAACATCGCAGCACAGGCATTCATGGTCCGACTGTGAGGTCTCAGAGGCACCAGGCCTTCTTTGTTTATTCAGGACAGATAAGGAGTTCCGTCGATCAAGAAAGAAGAGGAGGCCGCAGTGGTGGTGGTGGGTTGGGCCTTCTGGGTGGTCATGGGTGGGTACAAAATCATTGAGGGAGGGCATAAGTTCTCCAATGAACTTGAGGGGGAAATGTAATGGCAATTTTGGGCCTACATCTTCATGAAGGTTATTTTGACTGTTGGGGGATTACACTACAAAAGACTCAATGGAGCTGAAGGGGATGGAAGGCAACTTGAATTTCCTGTTCTTTCTTTTATTTAAACTGGCCATTGCTCTGAAGCCCACCCATTTTAGGTGTGATTTACTTGGGTGATTTAACTCAACACACAACTATTAATGTCTAAACCGCTGGCAACAAAAGTGAGTACACCCCTAAGTGAAAATGCCCAAATTGGGCCCAAAGTGTCAAAATTTTCTGTGGCCACCATTATTTTCCAGCACTGCCCTTAACCCCCTTGGGCATGGAGTTCACAAGAGCTTCACAAGTTGCCATTGGAGTCCTCTTCCACTCCTCCCTGACGACATCACGGAGCTGGTGGCTGTTAGAGACCTTGTGCTCCTCCACTTTCCGTTTGAGGATGCCCCACAAATGCTCAATAGGGTTTAGGTCTGGAGACATGCTTGGCCAGTCCATCACCTTTACCCTCAGCTTCTTTAGCAAGGCAGTAGTCATCTTGGATGTGTGTTTGAGGTCGTTTTCATGTTGGAATACTGCCCTACGGCCCAGTGTTCGAAGAGAGGAAATCATGCTCTGCTTCAGCATGTCACAGTATATGTTGGCATTCATGGTTCCCTCAATGAACTGTAGCTCCCCAGTGCCAGCAGCACTCATGCAGCCCCAGACCATGACACTCCCACCACCATGCTTGACTGTAGGCAAGACACACTTGTTTTTGTACTCCTGTAATGGCAATTTTGGGCCTACATCTTCATGAAGGTTATTTTGACTGTTGGGGGATTACACTACAAAAGACTCAATGGAGCTGAGGGGGATGGAAGGCAACTTGAATTTCCTGTTCTTTCTTTTATTTAAACTGGCCATTGCTCTGAAGCCCACCCATTTGAGGTGTGATTTACTTGGGTGGGTGGGTTTAGGGATGCTCTTTTGGAAAGTGTATAAAACAACAAAAACAAAAGAGGCACTTCCCTTTTGTGCCATGTGCCTTCCACAGCACAGACCTCAGAAAATCAGGATGGCTGTAATGTATCACCATTGCTCTGTCTTTTTCTTGTAACTATCTCTTTCTTGTAGTCTTTGTATTGGTAACATTCTGTATTATATTTTTATTGTATTTGATTAATAGAAAGCTTCCTTGCTGTGTAAATAAATTAGATCTTTATTTTTTGCACAGTGGTTATCTTTTAATATTACCACTATTGGCTAAATTCAGGTATAGACAAAGGGTTATAATCACTTATTACATTTATAATCTGTATAGAACCAAGTAAATAAGTGTGGGTAGGAAAACCGCCAAAACACTCCTCACCTGGTTGCCGCCACACACGCTTGACACCATCTGAACCAAATAAGTTTATCTTGGTCTCATCAGACCACAGGACATGGTTCCAGTAATCCATGTCCTTAGTCTGCTTGTCTTCAGCAAACTGTTTGCTTTCTTGTGCATCATCTTTAGAAGAAGCTTCCTTCTAGGATGACAGCCATGCAGACCAATTTGATGCAGTGTGCGGCATATGGTCTGAGCACTGACAGACTGACCCCCTACCCCTTCAAACTCTGCAGCAATGTTGGCAGCACTTATACAGTTGCAAGAAAAAGTATGTGAACCCCCTGGGATTACGTGGAGTTTTGCATGAATTGGGCATAAAATGTGCTCTGAACGTCATCTAAGTCACAACAATAGAAGAACACAGTCTGCTGAACATAATACTACACAAACATTAGATGTTGCCATAGTTTAATTGCACATAACATGTCAACATTCACAGTGCAGGGAGGAAAAACTATGTGAGGCCCTAGCTTAATGACTTCTCCCAGAGCTAATTGGAGCCAGGAGTGAGCCAACCTTGACTCCCATCAGTGTGATGATATTAGATGTGTTGCTGACAGCTGTCCTGCCCTTAAAAAACACACACCTGTTTTGGGTTTACTGGTTTCAAGAAGCACTGTCTGATGTGAACCATGCCTCGCAGAAAAGAGCTCTCAGAAGACCTACGATCAAGAATTGTTGACTTGCATGAAGCTGGAAAGGGTTACAAAAGTATCTCCAAAAGCCTTGATGTTCATGTGTCCACGGTAAGACAGACTGTCTACAAATGGAGAAAGTTTAGCATTCTTGCTGCTCTCCCTAGGCATGGTCGTCCTGTAAAAATGACTGCAAGAGCACAGCGCAGAATGCTGCATGAGGTAAAGAAGAATCCCAGAGTGTCAGCTAAAGACCTACAGAAATCTCTGGCACATGCTAACATTTTTGTTGACACATCTACAATAAGGAAAACATTAAACAAGAATGGAGTAGATGGGAGGACACCACGGAGGAAGCCATTGCTGTCCAAAAAGAATATTGCAGCACGTTTGAAGTTTGCAAAAGAGCATCTGGATGTTCCACAGCACTACTGGCAAAATATACTGTGGACAGATGAAACCAAGATTGAGTTGTTTGGGAAGAACACACAACACAATGTGTGGAGAAAAAAAGGCACAGCACACCAACATCAAAACCTCATCTCCACTGTAAAACATGGTGGAGGGAGCATCATGGTTTGGGGCTGCTTTGCTGCCTCAGGGCCTGGACGGATTGTTGTCATTGATGGGAAAATGAATTCCAGAGTTTATCAAGACATTTTGCAGGAAAACGTACGACCATCTGTCCGCCAACTGAAGCTCCGCAGAGGATGGGTGATGCAACAGGACAATGACCCAAAGCATACAAGTAATTCAACAAAAACAATGGCTGCAACAGCACAGAATACGCCTTCTGGAGTGGCCCAGTCAGAGTCCTGACCTCAACCCGATTGAAATGCTGTGGCATGACCTTAAGAGAACGATTCACACCAGACATCCCAAGAATATTGCTACACTGAAACAGTTTTGTGAAGAGGAGTGGTCCAAAATTACTCCAGATCGTTGTGCAGGTCTGATCTGCAACTACAGGAAACGTTTGGTTGAGGTTATTGCTGCCAAAGGAAGGTCAACCAGCTATTAAGTCCAAAGGTTCACATACTTTTTCCTCCCTGCACTGTGAATGTTGACATGTTATGTGCAATTAAACCATGGCAACATCTAATGTTTGTGTAGTATTATGTTCAGTAGACTGTGTTCTTCTATTGTTGTGACTTAGATGACGTTCAGAGCACATTTTATGCCCAATTCATGCAAAACTCCACGTAATCCCAAGGGGTTCACAAACTTTTTCTTGCAACTGTACGCCTATTTCCCAAAGACAACCTCTGGATATGATGCTGACAACGTGCACTCAGCTTCTTTGGTCGACCATGGTGAGTAGAACCTATCCTGATAAACTGCTGTATGGTCTTGGCCACCATGATGCAGCTCAGTTTCAAGGTCTTGGCAATCTTCTTATAGCCTAGGCAATCTTTATGTAGAGCAACAATTCTTTTTTTCAGATCCTCAGAGAGTTCTTTGCATGAGGTGCCATGTTGAACTTCCAGTGACCAGTATGAGTGAGTGAGAGCGATAACACCAAATTTAACACACCTGCTCCCCATTCAAACCTGAGACCTTGTAACACTAATGAGTCACATGACATCGGGGAGGGAAAATGGCTAATTGGATCCAATTTGGACATTTTCACTTAGGGGTGTAATCACTTTTGTTGCCAGCTGTTTAGACATTAATGGCTGTGTGTTATTTTGAGGGGACAGCAAATTTACACTGTTATACAGGCTGTACAGTCACTCCCTTACATTGTAGCAAAGTGCCATTTCTTCAGTGTTGTCACATGAAAAGATAGAATAAAATATTTACAAAAATGTGAGGGGTGTACTCACTTCTGTGAGATACTGTATATATGTTTCCAAAATTCCTGATGTGTTTTTCCTACGTAAAAGGAACTGCACTCACATTGCATAAGGTACACCACCCTTTAGTTTTATAGTTGGAAAAATGTTTTGAAGTGAATTTTTCACCATTTGGAAGGATGATTTGTTTATCATTACTGACAAATGAACAGTATGTACTGTCACCACATAAAAATGTGCCAACATATCTACACGGATCCATTCTTATTTCTCCCTCATACTCACTCTACACCAAAAATTCTTTAATAGACCCAGTTTTTTTGTATGTAATTACGGGAGCTGGACTAACTAGATTCCTTAGTAAGGGGTGTTCAGTTAAAATCCCTTGAACTTTTATTATCAGACAGTTATTGGAGGCAGAGGCAGCTATTATTGGAGGCAGTAGGTGATTTGAGAACCTTTGAAGTCAACATCACAGACAACTCACTGTAAGTAAACTAACTGCTATTAACATCTGAGGTGGAACTCACATGTATATGTGAATTCCAGTAATATTGAATAGTAGCCTTTTAGAACCTTTGTTAAAAATATACTGTGGCTTATGGTTGGCTTTTTTGTGTATATATTCAAGACATGTGAAGGTAAAATTCCCACACTCTAGTTATACTGTAGATATCGTTATAATGATTCAAAGTATTGCTATAGGCAATACTTTGGCCATGTTACTTACTAAATTATTGTAATTCTAACATAAACTCAGATCCATAATCTTTCCTCCTCTTTGAATGTTAGAGGGAGAGAATGACCTAATGGTCCTTGTGTGGTTAAAAGGGGTGATCGTGGCAATCATCCACTGTACTCCAGCTGTGAGAGATGACATCCATGCTTAATAAAATTATGGGTTATGTACGTTCTTAACAATGGATTATATATACTGGAGATTCATAGATGTTTCCTCTGTCTTTTGTTTTTTTTTTTTTTTTGTGATGTACATGATTGTAAATGGATCTTTATATTACAAAGTGGTATTATATTCCCGAGGAAGGAGTTATATTAAAGAACTTTGAAATGCATTGGATAACCCAAGCTTACCCATTTACCATCAAGATCCAATTGGCGGAAAAAGTTTGGATATGTACAACAGGTCTAGCTGGGGATACTGCTATTTACTAACCTCTGATACCGTGTAATAATCCTTTGGTTTGTCCTTTTCAAATGAGGATGCACCAAAGTACTTCTTAGGAGAACACTGATGTCCAGGAAATGTGTACTGTATATTATCAGATACTTTGTTATGGATTATGCTCTTTAATATGGATCAGTTTCTTTTAAAATATGAAAGAACAATAAAAGTGTTTTTACAGTTTTAATTATGAGTTTTTTTGGTTGCCTTCAAAATCCTACCAAGAGGATGATTTAATTGGTATATCCTGTGAAAATGTAGTATGTGCTTAAAGATATGTGCATAAAAATATATGTGCAAATCGGTACTATAGTGCACCTCTCCCACTGGTGAATCAATGACTCTCCACTTTTATACCAGTGTAAACACTTAATATATATATTCCTTGTGTTGGGAAAGTTCAATACTACAATGCACCTGTCCCCTAAGCAGAGCAGCACTACAGTGCACCTTCCCTTTTTACCATACAAAGTATAAATATATCAAAACTCAAATTGAATCAACTAAATAAATAAACAATACCCTAGATGACTAATAAAGTGACAATGTATCAATTGAACCCGTGGTCCATAAACCTCATGCTCCCCCTCATCCACCGGACTTACCGCAATGTTTGACCCCTTTTGTAAGTAGGTCAATTGCACTCTGGGTGCTCTCCAATCTGCTGTGCAGTGGAATTCTATAGTGGATAATAATGTTATGGTGCTGTGTCCTTCCCAATCCTAGATGTTTATATCCTTCTTCATGCAGGCCATAGGTTTATATGCCAGAAAGAGGGAAGCTTCCATAGTGTAAAATTGCTTATTGTAGAAGTTAAAATTGCAGAATTGCACTCACAAACAATAAAAATGTGGGAGCTTTAAGATATACAAGGAACTGGAATTCCAGATGCATTCCACCACCGATAACGGAAAACTGGAAGTGGCGTAGTTAGCTCCATCTGGCATAAATACTTTTGGCCTGCATGAAGAAGGATAAGAATGTCTAGGATTGGGAAGGACACAGCACCCTAACATCATTATCTATTACAGAGTTACACTGTACAGATTGCAGAGAAACCAGATCATGCCAAAACTTGAAGGATCTGAAGAAGGGGTTCTGTGGTCCATGCAAATTCCTTTACCAGGGACACAGGGATAAAATTGTCCACTGCACCAGAGTCAAGGAATGCTTCCATTGAGACTTTGGAAGTAGGAAAGTGCAATTGAACAGGAATAATTAGACGTGGACTTGTGGAGCAAAAGGTTTTTCCATCAAGAAATGTCCCTACTGCTTCAAGAAATGTCCCTTTTGTCTGCAGTAGATGGACTTAGTCCCTTTTGTCTGCAGTAGTTGAACTCAGTCCCTGACTTCAATAGATAGGCATGAATGGTCCATAGGCTCTTCTTGAGAGGAGTCGTTGGGAGGTACAAAGGTGTATTGGAAGGTTGGGGCAGACGAGGAGCCAAGAATTTGCATTGCCAAGCCCTTTCCTGGGAGTGCTCCTGGAAACGTGTCTCGATCAGGACAGCCAAAGAAATGAGATTTTCCCGGATGGTAGGCATTTCTTGACCCACCAACAGGTCTTTGATATGTTCTGCCAAACCTTGCCAGAAGGCTGCCATAAGTGCTTCATTGTTCCAGGAAAGTTCAGCTGCAAGGGTGAGGAACTGAATGGCGTACTGTCCAACAGTGAGGTTACCTTGATGGAGGTGAAAATGTGCACCTGCAGCAGAGGACACATGACCTGGCTTATCAAAAATATTTTTAAAGAGAACAAAGAATGCTGTGATATCATTGGTTACTGGATCAACCTTCTCCCACAGTGGAGAGGCCCATGCCAAAGCCTCTCCAGAAAGCAGAGGAATCACATATGCGACCTTGGCCAAGGAGAAGCAAAATTCTGTGGCTGTAACTCGAAGTGTATGTTGCATTGATTAACAATCAAATGGCAGGTCATAGGATCTCTAGAGAATCAAGGCAGAGCAAGAAGATGAAGCATGGCCATCACTACTGTAGCGGATTGCGGCACATGGGCAGGCTCAAGTACGTCTACGGATGCCAGAAGCAAAGCTTGGAGTTGGGTAGTTAGAGTCTGGAGATGGCAAATGACTAAATGTTTGAACACTGAGCCTTTGCGAAAGTGGCTTATTGAAATATGCAGGTAATAGGGATTCATTTGTCATGGTTCAAGCAAACTGTCACGATCAGAGGGCAAGACCACCTGGGACTGGTGTCAGTCACCACCCCATCTTCACCAGAGCCACTGGAGGTGTGAATGTTGCGTGCATGGCAGCAAATCGTATACAAATCCAAGCACCTTACAAGGAGGATGTTACATTTACCCCCCACCAAAAATAGACCATGCCCTCATTGGTCTGGGCAGCAGCCCCTACAAAAACTTTGTACAAAAAATCAAAGCAGAGTATCCAACAAACTTATAGGGGAAAGAGGGAAGTAACATACTGTATGTACAGACCTAATAAAGGCAAATAAATTAGCAGTGCAAAAATAAAGTATCTGCTGTACAAGTACAGTATATACACAGGTCTTAGGTAGTGCCCTACCAAGTTCAACTTTTATGTGCACCACTCAAGCAAAAAATGGAAGTAATTGGTGAGGTGAAATAAACACATACGTAGCTATACCCCAAACTATCTAACAAACTTTAGATAGTATCAGCAATGTACAGTATATTACAGTAGAGTGTCTCAGTCAAGGCAGAGTAACCCCTTGCAGTCCTGCAGGGAAAGAGAAAAAAAACACATAGGTACACATTTTGCATCATACTCTACAAGCTAGGTGTGGGAGCATCCTCTCACTAAGAGGCGACCCTCCCACTAAAAGGCGACTAACAAATCTGCTCTAACATTCTCGTAGCAGACAGATCCACATGGTGGCCCACTAAGGGCAACACTTGACACGTCGTCTTTCAGAGCCCTGAGAGAAAACAGAGGTAGACATCCTGACTAATCTGGCTACCTAAGCATATATGAAAAATAGACTCATCAAACTTTAAAGTCCTTTGAGGTTCAGGCTCTGCAAACCAAAATCCACAGCCCTCTGTCAGAGGATTGGGAGCCTGGACCTCTCAGCACTTGCAGCAACACCACTTCCTACAGTGTTAGGAACATGTGCCCTTGAAGCAGCAGTAAGGACTCAACAAGGGATCCTTCCCCCACTGGGCTGAACAACTTTACAGCAAAAATCGTCGCAAATTGTCCAAGAATAAAAGATCTTATAATAAAAGTGACATTTCAAAAGAAGAACTTGGAATCAAGGGCCTTTGTCCCTGGGCCAGGATTCCATAGAATTTGGCAAGGGATCCTTCCCCTGCTGTGTTGAAGTGACTTTCTGTAGGAGTCCCTGGTTATGAGCCATGACTTGCCCCTTACGCTCAAAGGACATCTCCTAGAGCAGGGCTTAAAATTTCGAGTCTAGACCTACTAGCCAGGCGCAAACCTTACTCTCCACCAGTTGCCCCACCCAACCTTGCCCAGGTCCGCCTCCAACTCCACCCCCTTAAAGCTTATGAAATTACATTTTTCTTTAGAATAAAGAGTTTAAAATATAAAAAACTGCAATTATAACATAGCTTTATTATGTCAATTTAAACATAACAGCAATAGCTTAATAGCAATAGGGTGCATTTAAAATATCAAGTTTTACAGCTTTAAAAATAGTAAACATTTTGTATTTTTTTTTGTTTATCTCCTGCATCATTAAAAAGAGACTTTAGTATCTAAAGTCTTTTTTAAAAGATGTAAGTTAAGTTTACAGAAGTATAGCATAAAAAAAGTGCTTATTTTGATGCCAAAAAACATGGAATAATAGTTACTGTAAACATGTTGTATTTTGTATCTCCAGCAGAGACCTTAGAGAAGTGTGGCATTAAGAAAAAAGAAAAAAGTGCCTCTGTTGATGGCCAAAAAACATTGCATAAAATAAATAACAATAGTAAATATTTTTCATTTTTTTATCTCCAGCATCTTAGTAAAAGAGAGCTTAGAGAAGTAGTGCATTAAGAAAAAAAGTGCTTATTTAGATGCCAAAAAACATGGCATAGCAATAGTAAACATTTTAACAAAGATGTGCTGATAGAGCAGCCATGATTTGTGTTGTACAGCAGGACCAAGACTTGTGTAATACCCACTTCAATGGCTGTGTGTGGATTGCAAGCTATTCAATGAAGAAAAAAAACACCAAAAAATGATTTTTGGATGACAAAAAGCAGTAGGAAGCTAGTTTCACATCAAGATTTGCAATGGTTTTCGTTGTACAGCAGGATCAAGACTTGTGTCTTGATCCTTTTTCCTTGATCCTTTTTCTGAGGCAAAATACCACTTCAATGGCTGTGTGTGGATTGCAATCTATTCCATGAAGCAAAAACACACCAAAAAAATATTTTTTGGATGACAAAAAGCAGTAGGAAGCCAGTTTTACATCAAGATTGTACAGCAGGACCAAGACTTGTGTAATACCCTTTTTCTGATGCATAATACCACTTATCAATGGCTGTGTTTGGATTGTAATCTTTTAGTGGTGGTTCATTAACAGCAATCATCAAAAGATCATCCAAAGTCTCCAGTGTGAGTGATGACCGATAGACCGTCTTTATTCTGTTTTGGTAGCTAAAGCCACGTTCACATGAGGCGGTTTTGGGGGGAAGTACGGCACAGAAATTGACCAGAGGGAGTATGTTGCTGAATCTTTCTTTCTGCTGATTCAATCTTTTCAGAGTCTCATTAAAAGAGAGTCCATTTTGAATGGAGAGTTTTAGGTCAGCCCACTCTGCTTCTAACAGGTCAATTTTGTCTTCAAACTGATTATCAAATACATGTTTTGCAATTCTGTGCAACTCAGTCAATCCAAAGTTGAGGATGTGTGTTTTGTCTGGCCAAGACACGCTGTTAAATATATTGAAAGATTGTACAATATCTGAGGAGAATGAGGAATGCCTTAAAATTAAATATCTTTCTGCTTTGGCCAATACAGATTGGCGTATAGACTGAAATTCTCTGTCACCAGCTTGAAGGTTGGTCAGCTGCAGCCCATGTAGTTTTCTATCTTCTGTAAATTTACTAAGAAATTCAAGTTCATTTTTTCCTTTCCCATCAGAAAGATCCTGAAGAGTTTTAACTGCATGTTCTAGTTTGTTTTTTACCTAACAGATCATAAGTTCCTTGTTCTGAAGACCCTCTGACAGCGTGCTATAAAAATCAAATAGGAAATGCAAAAATTTCAGCGTGCTATACAAATCAAATAGGAAATGCAAAAGTTTCACAAACTTCAGCTGTTTCAGGTCTTTCAGGATGCCTTTAACTTTAGCAGATTCAAATGATCCCTCAGTTGATATTTGCTCAAAATGGCTCAGTACTGTCTTCCAGTTTTGCAGAAAAGCTCGCAAGGCCTCAACTTTGTTGCATAACCAGCGCACTGTGTGTACATCTTTAATTTTCAAGATTTCCTCACTTAAAGTGTTTGCAAGATCTTTAAGTTGCATAAGGCGTTTAGCTGAGCAATGATAATATTTGAAAACACGCTGCACCACCTCATCGAATGTTTGTAGGTATGGCATTTCCTTGCAAACATCCAAGATCGCAAGCTGCAAGCGATGAGCCGCACAATGTATGCTGATCATCTGTGGGCAGATTTCTTTCATCTGGACTGCTAAACCTGACTTGTGGCCAAGCTTGCTTGCAGTTCCATCCATTCCCAAGCCTGCAACCCATGAAGAACCTCTGTAATTAAGATGCAAATTATCTTTATAGATAATTTGCATCTTAATTACAGAGGCTCTTCATTTCAATCCTTTGAAATAGCCTTAGGCAGTAGCATTTTCTAGCGCAAATGTACCCAAAAAATCTTCTTTGACGTCTCCTTCTAAAACATAATGGACATAAATGTTTGCATGTTCAGTGTAGGTTTGATCTGTAGATCCGTCAATCATGATGCCAACAAAAAGTGACTTTTTAATGTTTGCCACAAGACTTTCTCTGATAATTCTTGCAATGAAATGAATGAATTGTTTGCATTGAACATTACTTCCATATTTCTGCAGAACTGGAACATCTAGTTTATAGATGTTAATAAATCAGGGAAATCTAGAAATGGCTTTTCACATTTAGCTATGTAATAAGCAATGTTAAACGTGTGTGTCATATGCTGAAACATTGCTGCGTCCATTTTTCTGATATAGATAGCTAAAGATCTTTCTTCAGGGTTGTCTCTAGCCTTTGCCTTATTATTATTATTATAATACAGTATTTATATAGCGCCAATAGTTTGCTCAGCGCTGTACATTATAATGGGAGACAGTACATGAGACAGTACAGTAACAATACAATACAATACACAAGGGGTTCGAGGTCCCTGCTCCTTGGAGCTTACAATCTAGGAGGGAGGGGAGAGTGGTACAGGAGGAAATAGCTGTGGGGGATGGAGTGGTGGGAAGAGCGGAGGAGATGGGCAATTAGGTGAGGGCAGGGTAGGCTTCTCTGAAGAGATGGGTTTTCAGGGTGCGTCTAAAGGTAAGGAGGGTAGGTGACAGTCTGATGGATTGGGGTAGCTAGTTCCAGAGGATGGGGGAAGCCCTGGAGAAGTCCTGGAGATGGGCATGGGAGGAGGAGACCAGGGAACTAGAGAGTAGGAGGTCTTGTGAGGAGAGAGTGCGTTTTGGATGGTAGATGGATATCAGGTTGGTGATGTAGTTTGGGGCTGTGTTATGAAGAGCTTTGTACGTCAATGTTAATAATTTGAATTTTATGCGTTGGGCAATCGGAAGCCAGTGGAGGGATTGTCAGAAGGGGTGGCGGATACGGAGCGGTTAGTAAGGTGGATGAGTCTGGCCGCAGAATTCAGGATAGACTGAAGACTTATCAATATTCTCTATGTGTTTATTACATTTGACATGTCATACAAAAGTTTCCCTTTTAAATGGAGCTTTTACACCATTTGCCCATTTTTCATCTGAAATTTGGGGGAACCGACTGCAAACTTTACATATAACTGTATCATTTTCCTTGGAGTAAGCAAGCCATGAAAACTAATCCAGCCAATGTGTACTAAAACACTGTTTTTTTGCGGTCTTTCCAGCATCACCATCATTTGTTTTTTTTTTATTATGGCAGTGGAAGTTTGTGGCAAACCACAACTAGCAACTGAATTAGCTATTGATTCATTCTCTTTTTCTATAGGGTTTGCTTGGGCCTCCACAATAGTAGGATGATCTTTTTCTGTTAAAAAAAATCTTAATTTGCTCTGTTTCATGTTGCAGTGTAAACAAGGAGACCAAAAAAAATAAAGAAAAACTCACAGGCATGAGATATGGGTTGAATACTGGAAATTAGGACCACTTTTTTGTATTACGTCTGGGCTGCCACAGATGACTCAGGCTGAAGAAGATCCTCCATGACATGTGATCATGCTAGTAGCACTGTCAAGGCCGGTCTTGGCTGCCTATAGGCCTTTCTGCTGGCTGAGCCTATTAAATGCTGGTCTGCTGGCTGGCTTGATTGATGGCTGGCTGGCTTGATTGATGGCTGGTCTTATTGATGGCCTGATTAAAGTCTGGTCTGCTGGCTGGTCTGATTGATGGCCTGCTTAAAAGGCTGGTCTGCTTGAAGGCAGATTAACTGCAGGTCATCTGAGCGGCAGTTCAAATTAATGACAGTTCAGATTAAACAAGGCAGTTCAGCTCAACGGCAGCTCAGATTAAACAAGGCAGTTCAGATTAAACAAGGCAGTTCAGTTTAACAGCAGTTCAGATTAAACAAGGCAGTTCAGCTCAACAGCAGTTCAGATCAAAGGCAGTAAAGACCAACGGCAGCTCAGATTAAACAAGGCAGTTCAGATTAAACAAGGCAGTTCAGTTTAACAGCAGTTCAGATTAAACAAGGCAGTTCAGCTCAACAGCAGTTCAGATCAAAGGCAGTAAAGATCAAAGCCAGTTCAGTTTAAGGGCAGTTCAGCTCAACGGCAGTTCAGATTAAACAAGGCAGTTCAGCTCATCGGCAGTTCAGATTAAAGGCAGTTCAGTTTAACGGCAGGTCAGATTAAACAAGGCAGTTCAGCTCAACAGCAGTTCAGCTCAACGGCAGTTCACATTAACGGCAGTTCACATTAACGGCAGTTCAGATCAACGGCAGTTGATCAGCCCAACGGCAGTTCAGCTCAATGCCACTTCAGATTAACGCCAATTCAGATCAAAGGCAATTCAGATCAAAGGCAGGTCAGCTCAACGGCAGGTCAGCTCAACGGCAGGTCAGCTCAACGGCAGGTCAGCTCAACGGCAGGTCAGCTTAAACAAAGCAGTTCAGCTCAACGGCAGTTCACATTAATGGCAGTTCACATTAACGGCAGTTCAGATCAACAACAGTTGTTCAGCCCAACGGCAGCTGTTCAGCCCAACGGCAGTTCGGCTCAACGCCACTTCAGATAAACGCCTCTTCAGATTAACGGCAGTTCAGATTAAAGGCAGTTCAGATTAAAGGCTGGCCTCATTGAAGGCTGGTCTGCTTGAAGGCTGCTCTGGTGGCTCGGTGTGTCTGCTGGCTGGGCTGCCTTTCAGGAGCAGGGCGGAGAACAGCTGCTTGCTTGGTGGGTCTGTCCATGCATTACAATTGTGAGGGACCAATGGTGACCCTAGGAAAATAAACAGGGTGCATATAAGATACCACAGTCAAAATTAGGAGGGCACTGATATTTTTCACCACTACCATATGAGGATGTGTTCCTATGCATAGTCAGCTACCAATTTTATTGAAAATATTTTTTTTTATTTTAAATTAAATTTGTAGCTGATTGTGCATAGGTGAGCTGTGCTTTTTTTTTTTTTTTTTTTTTACTTTTTAAAATATTTAGGCCCCAGAGAGCAGCGCTAAAATGGCGTGGTTGGGTTTTTTTAACGTTGTTGGTGTTTTTTTTTTACTCTTTTTGAAATTATTTTGCCCCCAGAGCGCAGCACAAAAAATGTCATTTACTTTAAGCTGGCAGGTGTAGTGATCTGCACCGTTGGCGGGTCTCTCCTTCATGTGTCACCCACGCCGGTGTAGAGCGGGCCTCTCCTCGTGTCCCCCAAGGCGGTGTAGAACGTGCCTCTCCTCGTGTCCCCTAAGGCGGTGTAGAGCAGGCCTCTCCTCGTGTCCCCCAAGGTGGTGGAGAGCGGGCCTCGTGTCCCCCAAGGCGGTGGAGAGCGGGCCTCATGTCCCCCAAGGCATTGTAGAGCAGGCCTTGTGTCCCCCAAGGCGGTGGAGGGCGGGCCTTGTGTCCCCCAAGGCGGTGGAGAGCGGGCCTCGTGTCCCCCAAGGCGGTGGAGAGCGGGCCTCTCCTCGTGTCCCCCAAGGCAGTGTAGAGCGGGCCTCTCCTCGTGTCCCCCAAGGCGATGTAGAGCGGGCCTCTCCTCATGTCCCCCAAGGCGTTTTTTTTTTTCTTTTTTACTTTTTGAAATATTTAGGCCCCAGAGAGCAGCACTAAAATGGCATGGTTGGGTTTTTTTTTTTTAACGTTGTTGGTGTTTTTTTTTTTACTCTTTTCGAAATCATTTTGCCCCCAGAGCGCAGCACAAAAAATGTAATTTACTTTAAACTGGCAGGTGTAGTGATCTGCACCGTTGGTGGGTCTCTCCTTCACGTGTCCCCCAAGGCGGTGTAGAGCGGGCCTCTCCTCGTGTCCCCCAAGGCGGTGGAGAGTGGGCCTTGTGTCCCCCAAGGTGGTGGAGAGCGGGCCTTGTGTCCCCCAAGGCGGTGGAGAGCGGGCCTCGTGTCCCCCAAGGTGGTGGAGAGCAGGCCTCGTGTCCCCCAAGGTGATGGAGAGCAGGCCTCGTGTCCCCCAAGGTGATGGAGAGCAGGCCTCGTGTCCGCCGAGGCGATGGAGAGCGGGCCTCGTGTCCCGCAAGGCGGTGAAGAACGGGCCTCCTGTCCCCCAAGGCGGTGTAGAGCGGGCCTCTCCTTGTGTCACCCAAGGCGGTGTAGAGCGGGCCTCTCCTTGTGTCCCCCAAGGTGGTGTAGAGCGGGCCTCGTGTCCCCCAAGGTGGTGGAGAGGGGGCCTCTTGTCCCCCAAGGTGGTGGAGAGGGGGCCTCTTGTCCCCCAAGGCGGTGGAGAGGGGGCCTCGTGTCCCCCAAGGCGGTGTAGAGTGGGCCTCGTGTCCCCCAAGGTGGTGGAGAGTGGGCCTCGTGTCCCCCAAGGCATTTTTTTTTTTACTCTTTTCGAAATCATTTTGCCCCCAGAGCGCAGCAAAAAAAATGTAATTTACCTTAAGCTGGCGGGTGTAGTGATGTGCACCGTTGGTGGGTCTCTCCTTCACATGTCCCCCACGCCGGTGTAGAGCGGGCCTCTCCTCATGTCCCCCAAAGCAGTATAGAGCGGGCCTCTCCTCGTGTCCCCCAAGGCAGTGTAGAGTGGGCCTCTCCTCGTGTCCCCCAAGGCGGTGTAGAGCGGGCCTCTCCTTGTTTCCCCCAAGGTGGTTTAGAGCGAGCCTTGTGTCCCCCAAGGAGGTGTAGAGCGGGCCTCGTATCCCCCAAGCCATTGGAGAGCGGGCCTCGTGTCCCCCAAGGTGTTGGAGAGCGGGCCTCGTATCCCTCAAGGCATTGGAGAGCGGGCCTCGTGTCCCCCAAGGCGGTTTAGAGCGGGCCTCTCCTCGTGTCCCCCAAGGCAGTGTAGAGAGAGCCTCGTGTCCCCCAAGGCAGTGTAGAGTTGGCCTCGTGTCCCCCAAGGCAGTGTAGAGCGGGCCTCGTGTCCCCCAAGGTGGTGGAGAGTGGGCCTCGTGTCCCCCAAGGCGGTGGAAAGTGGGCCTCTCCTCGTGTCCCCCACTATGGGGGAGAGCGGACCTCTCCTCGAGTACCCCGCAGTGGTAGAGAGCAGGTGTCTTCTCTCAGCAGATGAGAGCGGACCT
This sequence comes from Staurois parvus, assembly GCF_062004578.1. Classification (NCBI taxonomy): domain Eukaryota; kingdom Metazoa; phylum Chordata; class Amphibia; order Anura; family Ranidae; genus Staurois; species Staurois parvus. The sequence goes on from NW_028318297.1 coordinate 368,565, forward strand.
CTCCTGCACCTGTCCCCTCAGCAGCACTGCCAGTGGAATGCCGGTGCCAAAGAAGAAGCCGGAAGTTGGAAACCGGAAGTTGAAAACCGGAACTTGGCTTCACAATGAGACTTGGAGCGCAGGTGGAGCCGCTCCATCTGTGCTCGCCACACAAGGCATTTGGCGAGCGGGTGAGTGGCTTTTTCAAGCCCTGTCCTAGAGAGTAGTGAAGGCTGTCCCCTGCATTAGGCAACAGTTTAGTTCCAGTATGTATAACTTGATGAACAAAGCTCCACAAAAGTTTCTTTCCTGTAGGCAAACTTCTTTTTCTAGCAAGCCATTGCCCTGCCTCACAGCAATGACTCGCCTGAAATCACTTCAACATGGAATGTCCAGGCATGAGACAAAGTATCCTTCCCTCTTGTCACAGGAAGATAAATAAAGGGATTGAGAACCAGGGAGTTACCCATATAAGTTCAGTTAACATGTAGGCTTGAAACTTGAAACAACTGGAGAAGCTTTCTGGTATAATAATATTTTTTTATTAAGAAGTAATAACAAGGTACAGGTTAAACAATAGGGTCCCTCACAGGGGACCATCATAGAAACAAAAAAAGAAAAACAAGAGTAAAAAACTAGCACATCACAAAGAAGTATTCTCATGAGGGAGCAAGAACATCCAATGGCTTAATAAAGTGTGTGTGGGGGGTAAATATCCCCTCTCCCAGGAGTAGGGGGGAGGTCAAATAAAGGAAGAGGGACCAAAAGGGGTAAGGCGCACAGAGGGAAAAAAAAAGGGCTGGGGAAGAGAGAGAAGGGAGAAAAGAAGGGGTGGAAAGACAGAAGAGAGAGGCAAGATAGGATAGAAGAAAGAGGAGGAGGTGCCTGTGAGCGGGAGCATCCTCTAGTGGACTGGGATACCCAGACTAGATGGGGCAGAATGGGAAAAGTATAAGACCAGCATGGGTTCCATATTTTGAGGAATTTGGAGTGAGAGTAATGGAGTATGCTGCACATTTTCTCATGAACCATGAGGGTAGTTAAAATGTTCCTTAATTTGGCAAATCTGACAGTGGGCTTCTTCCAAGCTCAGGAAATGGCGCATTTTGCCACTACGAAGAGGTATGTGGCTAGTTCTTGCTGATGGGACAAAAGGCCGGGAAGTGGGCAGTGGAGAAGCACAAATTAGGGGTCTCTGCGGAAGGAAGTGTCAAATAGGGTTGAAAGGAGGCCATAGACCAAGGCCCAGAAGCCTACCAGGCGGGGGCAGATTTGGATCTCATCTCCATAGGCCACAGCCCCTAAAACATCTATCAACACATGATGGGTTTGAGTGAGCAATGCGAGCTGGGAGCAAATACCAGCGGAGGAGAATTTTGTATGCTGCCTCCATGGTGGCCAATGAGCATTTGGCTACAGCGGACTAGGCTTTGTTCCAATCCTCTAGATCAATGGAAGTTGTGAGATCACTTTCCCATTTCGAGATGTATGGGTGAGGGCGGTGTGAATTCCCTGCAGATAGGGAGGCATAAATAGAGGAAATGGTGCCTCGGGCACTGGGAGAATGCAGACAGATGTTCTCAAAGGCCGTTTGAAATGGAAACGAAGAATTGCAGCGAAAAGAAAGGAGATCCAGTGATGGAGATGAAGATAAAGGTACAATTCAACTGGAGGGGCTCGTGGGTCTCACAGATGGAGGCCCAAGAAGGAAAGGAGTGGGAATTTAAGAAGTTACGTACTTGAGAATATCCATGGGCATGCCACCAGGCAAAGGCGTGGAACTGGTCTAGTCCAGGGGGGAACAAAGGATTGTTCAGAAGGGAGATAGCGGGAGGATAGCAAATTAGCTGAGTAGAGTACCGAGTCCCAAAGGCATAGGCTGTGAACCAGAGGGGGACTAAGGGGGAAGGACAGGAGGTAGGAGGAAGCCAGAGAAGGGCAGAAACCGGGACAGGGGCACAATTGGGAATTTCCAAAAGCACCCACAGAGGGATGTCCGAGGTAGCGGGTAACATTGCAAGTTGTGAGATTTTGGGCCACCAGATAGTATTTGGCCACATTTGGGACTCCAAGACCCCCCTCTTAATCTGTTGGTGTAAAGGGTGGTGAGGGCAACTCTGGAGCGTTTGTGGGCCCAAAAAAGGCCAGGATATTATTTTGGAGGGAACGCAGGTAGAAGACTGGGACTCTAGTTGGAAGGGTCAGGAGGAAGCACAGTCATCTTGATCGCGTTGATTTCCCATATCCACGACAGAGAGGGAAAATGCCAAGAGGTCATGAGAGAGGAGAGAGTGCGCACAAAGAGGGAGGAGTAGGAAGGGGTCAGGTGAATGCCTGAGTAGTTTAGGGATGAGGTTGCCCAGTGATAAGGGAAGGAAGATTGGAGATGGAAAACCATGGAATCAAGAAGGGAGACGTTCAAGGCTATTGTTTTATGGGGGTTGATTTGGAGGCTCGAGATGGGCACGAAACCGGAGAGTAAGGAGTTTAGGTTAGGAAGTGTGGTGATAGGGTTGGACAGGGTCAGGAGGGCATCATCTGCAAACAGATTCACTTTGTAGGATACCCCAGCATTGGGAATCCCCGTGATGTTAGGGTCAGTGCGAAGGGCTACCTGTCGCAAACGTGCGCAACAGAGACTGAAGCAGTCCGCCAATTTGTTAAGAGTATCCATTTTTCTCCCCTCACTCCCTTCCCCTCCCTCTCAGGGAGGAGACATTTGGCCAGTGTGTGTGTGCTGGTTGAGGGTCACTGGCAGGCCAAGGCAGCAGGGAACCCCAGAGCCATAAAACATCTCTGAGCTAGGTGCCTAGCTGTCTGGGCGAGCTGTACCATATCACACCTCGTATAAGATAAGGCAAGCTTTCCCAGGAGTTCAAAGAACATTCCAAGGAATAACGACCAGATAACCTTGTGTTAAAATCCATTTTTCCCCTATGTTTCATATCTTGGAATATGAGAGACTTACATAAAAACCGGACATATCGTCAGATGGACGATGAGCAGGCGAACAGTTTGATGGGTCACTCGCCTTGTCTCGGACACACAGGAAAGCAGAAAAATAGAAAAAGCTGAAAAATAGTTCAGTGTACACTTTCATAATTCATAGCTAATCAATCCTCAGACTTGTCTGCATAATAATCTACCCGCTGGTGGAATGTCACTTGTGCGTAGGAAAAGTTATGAGCCCAAATATGAACTACACGAGATTTTGACTCTAGGTCGACACCCAGACCTCCACGCCTACACGAGGTATTGGTCCGTGGCGTCAGAGCAACCCCCTGCTGGGGACTACAAAACAGGCTGTCAGGCCTAAGAGGGAGAATTCTCCCATTGACCATCGTAACATAGGGAGATCAAAGCACCCTTCTGCTCTAAAACTTGGATCTGCTAACCCAGGACTTTGGCAAGTACTTTAACCCTTTCACCTGTCTCTGATATCTCTTTGCTGTGCTATGGTTCTTTGTATATGTATATATATATCTTAGGTACATCTTTTTCTGTAAACATTTTTATTGCACCCGTTTGACCTTTTAGTAATAAATCTTTCCTTCTGAAAGTGTTGAACTGTTTCTATAGCGCTTTATTGCAATTTACGAATTCCTGCCTCTAAAGAGAACGCTACTGTGTTTGTTTAAACCTCTGCATAACCGGCCTGCGGAACGTTTTATACAGACGATTATCTCAATCATTATAGTGTTATAGCTGATAACGCCGAGTTTCCTCTTTCTCTGTACAAAAAGGAGGTGGTGGCAGTGTGAAGGGTTAATTGCGTAACTAACCTGATCCAGTAACAATCGCCCATGCTGCCGGTAGATCAATTGTGGCCCGTTAGCTGGAAAATCGTTGTGCAGGGTGCAGCTGGATGTGGCATTGTTACGCACGTCACATCACGGTTCTAGATTGGCTAGTCCTTCGGTCACAAGTTTGGTGAGAAGGTCTGGGGTCTGATGCCGCGATCGTGACACTACCGTCAAGGGTTCCTGGGCCAAAATGAAAAGGACCAATGAGATAGGGCACCTCTGACGGGTTCCATGGGCAATGGAGAAAGGGGCAGATGAGAAGCCTGCATAATGGACAGAGGCCTTGGGAGCAGAATACAGAGTCGATAGCCAGGTAAAAAAAGAGTCCCCAAAGTCACTGTTAGGAATGGACTGGCCAGCAATGGTGGGACTCACCTGCCTTTTGATCTGCAGTACCAGGGCTGGCCAGCGGGTGCTCCCAGCAATCAGAGACTCAACCTTTCAGCCAGCTAACACCTGGAACTGATGATGCTGGGGTATTTAAGGGATGGCCAGACCCACAGACTCTGCCTTGGTGTTGTGTTTGTCCTGGGCCCTGTATCTGTCCTGCATCCTGTTTCTGGCCCTCTGCACTACGCTGCTTGTTACCTGTTTTGATCCCTGGCTTGTGACCCTGACCATCCCTCTGCCTGACCCTCTGTACTACGCTGCTTGCTACCTGCTGAACCTGGCCTGTGACCCCGACCATTCTCTGCTTGCTCCCCCTGTACCTACCTGCCCAATTGATATTGACCCGGCCTGCCTGACGACGCTTGCTTGTATGTACTGTTATCTGTGGGTGGTTTGGTTTGGTTTGTTTGCACTGTATTATGTTTAGTATTGCACTGCGTTTATGTTTGTATGGTTAGTGTTAATAAATTGTATTGTTTATCACATATCTGAAGTCTGCGTTTCCCTGCATCAGTCACACACCTCTGGTCATACCTGGGAGCCCTGACATTACACCAAGGCCAATCCTGACCAGAAGTGGCTGCACAGGGAAGCCATCTTGGCTTGTTGATGGGAAGGATGGATCTTGATGAGGTTGAATATTTATATCTGCTAGTGTTTGATGACAGGAAGTATGCTTATCAAACTCTGAAGGAGTATACCCGGGATGAACTGCTAGAATGTATACGGCTCGCTCATGTTCTAGTAGATCAGGGCACAGAGTTCTCTGAGGTGCAGCCTTTGATTGAGGTTTGTGCTGAGTTGGTTTCATCTGGTTCCCCCGAATGCAGGGATGAATTTTTGCCACCATTTAGTGCAGACCAGGTAGAGTCCCTGGTGTGGTTATTAGAGGATGATGTGGGTTACTTTCTGGAGCGTTATTCCACATGTTCACCACAGACACTAAGAGATTGTATAAACGCAGTACAGTCATTGACCAGACAGGCTTTGTGTAAGCTCAGCTTTGTTCAACCCATACTGCAGACATGGACAGATTTGTTGCACCCAGCCTCAGTCAGCTTACAAAGACCCAGTCCTGCTTCTAATCTATTTCCTCAAAACTCTATTCCTGCATTCCCAACAGCTCCTCCTGCCCTGCTATCTACCGCATGTCAGTACCCTGTTCCCACTCGCTGCACCTATCCTGCCTTTAACCCTGTAAAAGAGCCCTCTGTAGCAACCGCTCCCTCTCCTGTTCCATCCTCCAGTTCTTCTCTGTCTCCAGCTGCTCCATTCGTTTGCAGACCTGCGTTTACTTGCAGTGCTCCAGTAGTTAAAACCAGAAAAAAGCGAAAATTCTTTCCAACCAATACCATCCTGCCAGTATCCAAACCGGTGAGCCTGCCTTCCGTGGTTCAGCCTGAAGCCTCTACTCAGCCTGAAGCCTCTACTCAGCCTGATGCCTCTACTCAGCCTGATGCCTCTACTCAGCCTGATGCCTCTACTCAGCCTGATGCCTCTACTCAGCCTGATGCCTCTACTCAGCCTGATGCCGGTACGCAGCCTGATGCCTCTCTTCAGCCTGATGCCTGTATGCAGCCTGATGCCTGTATGCAGCCTGATGCCTCTACTCGGCCTGAAGCCTCTACTCGGCCTGAAGCCTCTACTCGGCCTGATGCCTCTACTCGGCCTGAAGCCTCTACTCGGCCTGAAGCCTCTACTCGGCCTGAAGCCTCTACTCGGCCTGATGCCTCTACTCGGCCTGATGCCTCTACTCGGCCTGAAGCCTCTACTCGGCCTGAAGCCTCTACTCGGCCTGATGCCTCTACTCGGCCTGAAGCCTCTACTCGGCCTGATGCCTCTACTCGGCCTGATGCCTCTACTCGGCCTGAAGCCTCTACTCGGCCTGAAGCCTCTACTCGGCCTGAAGCCTCTACTCGGCCTGATGCCTCTACTCGGCCTGAAGCCTCTACTCGGCCTGATGCCTCTACTCGGCCTGAAGCCTCTACTCGGCCTGATGAACTGATCCAGCCTGACGATCCTATTAGGCCAGTTGACTCGATGCCCGCTGTTGATCCAGATGATCCGGTACCTGATCCGGTGCCCGCTGTCGAGCCAAATGACCTGATGCCTGGTGACCCAGTGCCCGCTGTCATACCTGGTGACCCGATGCCCGCTGTCGAGCCAGACAATCCGGTACCTGATGACCCGGTGCTCACTGTCGTGCCTGTTGACTCGGAGCCCACTGCCTTGCCAGATGACGCGGTGCCCGCTGTCGAGCCAAATGACCTGATGCCTGGTGACCCGATGCCCGCTGTCCAGCCAGACGATCCAATGTCTGACCCAGTGCCAGCGGTCATCCCAGTTGACTCGGAGCCCACGGTTGTGCCTGGTGACTCGGTGCCCGCCGCCCCGCCTGGGGGCCTGAGACCTGTCGTTCCGCCTGGGGGTCCAGCGCCCGCCACTCCGCCTGAGGGTCCGAGACCTGTCGCTCCGCCTGGGGGTCCGGCGCCCGCCGCTCCGCTTGAGGGCCCGAGACCCTTCGCTCCTCCTGGGTGTCCGGCGCCCGCCGCTCCGCCTGAGGGCCCGAGACCTGTCGCTCCGCCTGGGGGTCCGGCGCCCGCCGCTCCGCCTGAGGGCCCGAGACCTGTCGCTCCGCCTGGGGGTCCGGCGCCCGCCGCTCCGCCTGGGGGCACGATGCCTGTCGCCCCGCCTGGGGGCACGATGCCTGTCGCCCCGCCTGGGGGCACGATGCCTGTCGCCCCGCCTGGGGGCACGATGCCTGTCGCCCCTCCTGGGGGCCCGGCGCCCGCCGCCCCGCCCGGGGGCCCGACGCCGGTCGCCCCGCCCGGGGGCCCGGTGCCTGCTGCTCCGCCCGGGGGCCCGGTGCCTGCTGCTCCGCCCGGGGGCCCGGTGCCTGCTGCTCCGCCCGGGGGCCCGGTGCCTGTCGCCCCGCCCGGGGGCCCGATGCCTGTCGCCCCGCCCGGGGGCCCGGTGCCTGCTGCTCCGCCCGGGGGCCCGGTGCCTGCTGCCCCGCCCGGGGGCCCGGTTGCCCCGCCCGGGGGCCCGGTGCCTGCTGCTCCGCCTGGGGGCCCGATGCATGTCGCCCCGCCCGGGGGCCCGGTGCCTGCTGCTCCGCCCGGGGGCCCGGTGCCTGCTGCTCCGCCCGGGGGCCCGGTGCCTGCTGCTCCGCCTGGTGGCCCACTGCCTGCTGCTTCGCCTGGTAATCCGATGTGCCTCTGCCCGGAGTCCTGCCCGATGTGCCTCTGCCCGGAGTCCTGCCGGATGTGCCTCTGCCCGGACTCCTGCCCGATGTGCCTCTGCCCGGAGTCCTGCCCGATGTGCCTCTGCCCGGAGTCCTGCCCGATGTGCCTCTGCCCGGTGTGCCTCTGCCCGGTGTGCCTCTGCCCGGAGTCCAGCCCGGTGTGCCTCTGCCCGGAGTCCAGCCCGGTGTGCCGCTGCCTGGAGTCCTGCCCGGTGTGCCGCTGCCTGGAGTCCTGCCCGGTGTGCCAGTCTTTGATATCCCGCCAGTTACCAGACCCGGGCGGTGGAACATTTTGCCCAGCTAGGACTGTTTGGAGCGTCCTGAGGCCACTCCTTGGGGGGGGGGGGTACTGTTAGGAATGGACTGGCCAGCAATGGTGGGACTCACCTGCCTTTTGATCTGCAGTACCAGGGCTGGCCAGCGGGTGCTCCCAGCAATCAGAGACTCAACCTTTCAGCCAGCTAACACCTGGAACTGATGATGCTGGGGTATTTAAGGGATGGCCAGACCCACAGACTCTGCCTTGGTGTTGTGTTTGTCCTGGGCCCTGTATCTGTCCTGCATCCTGTTTCTGGCCCTCTGCCTGACCCTCTGTACTACGCTGCTTGTTACCTGTTTTGATCCCTGGCTTGTGACCCTGACCATCCCTCTGCCTGACCCTCTGTACTACGCTGCTTGCTACCTGCTGAACCTGGCCTGTGACCCCGACCATTCTCTGCTTGCTCCCCCTGTACCTACCTGCCCAATTGATATTGACCCGGCCTGCCTGACGACGCTTGCTTGTATGTACTGTTATCTGTGGGTGGTTTGGTTTGGTTTGTTTGCACTGTATTATGTTTAGTATTGCACTGCGTTTATGTTTGTATGGTTAGTGTTAATAAATTGTATTGTTTATCACATATCTGAAGTCTGCGTTTCCCTGCATCAGTCACACACCTCTGGTCATACCTGGGAGCCCTGACAGTCACACTGATTTAACACATATCTAAGGTAGTCCCAAGAGAGGGCGTTGAATGCCTTGAAGATGTCCAGTGAGAAGAGGAACCTCATGTCTTCATTCAACAGGGAAATTGGATGGAAGGCCTGGGGGTCGTGGGCTTCAGACTCGGGATCATAGAGATATGTGCTCGGAGCGCATATGTGGAGGGTTTTTCGCCCTCACGCAAGGCGTGAAGTAGGCTATAAAATGGGGGACCAGTAGTTAGGAAAACTTGCGGTAGTACAGACCAGAGAAGCCATCAGGTTCTGGGGCTTTTGAGGGATGGATGGATTTAATGGCGCCACTTCCAGTTCGCCACTTCCAGTTCGGTGATGGTTAAGTTTAACGTGTCACGAGCAGTCGCAAATAAAGCTGGGAGGTTAAGGTCTTGAAAAAAGGCATCAGTCCGATCGGTAGAGAATGGGGCTGGTTTGTTGTAAAGAGAAGAGAGGAAAGCGGCAACGGACTCCACAATTTTCTTAGGGTCTGAAGACAGGTTACGCCCAGTCGTTCACAGCTCGATGGGTTTGTGAGGGCGGCTGAAAGAGTTCAGTTTCCGGGCCAACATGGCCCCTGGTTTGTTTGCACAAGAATAAAATTTATGTCTGGACCAGTGTAGGGCCTTCTCCGCTTGGTCGGAGGCCAGGAGGTCCCAATTGGAGAAGCTTTCAATAGGAAGTCTTTCTTCTTACACTAGAGAAGAACAGAAGTGAACAGCTGTCCATTAGCCACAACAGCAACCCACATACACTTGACTTGAAGAAAGCAGTGGCTAATTGGCCATACAGTATGTCCTAAGTTCTCTGTGCACCAGAGGTTTAACCCCTCCAGAGTGTAGTCCTAGGTGTTGGATGGGAGAAGTCCTCCTGAAGATAGCAGTAATCCCCAGACAGACCCTTTAATTTGCAAGGATAAGGAAAAGGGATTTGGAAATAGAGGGATTTCTCTCTCATAGCCACTGTAGCAAACTTCACACAAAAGGTCTGATCTTTTTTTTTTTAAATAGATGCTCCTGGTACACTAGCCACTTGGATATATATCTTGAATAATAATAATAATAATAATAACAGTAGAAATCTGGGTGATCCCATGTCAATAGCTCCTGGTTCCTCCTCTCCTGAAGAACCTGAGGATGCTAGTCTCTGCAAACTGTAGGCTTTTGTGACTTGGGTCTCCACTTGCAGATTACTAATGGCAACTGCTGTTTAAGCGCCTTGTTGCCGTTCAGCCTTGGCTGGGTGAGTGTCTCACACAGAAACAATGCTAGTCTCCCTGGTCTGGCAGATAGTAGTGTGGGTATGCACTACTTGTATGGCCCCAGTGGCATCTGTCTAGCTTGACTGTCTCCCCTGGAAGCTAAGCGGGCAGCCGCAGCAGGTAGCTCTTCTGTGCTGAACCTTGTTTCCCAATTTTCTATTAGCACTTCAAGCAACATGTCTCTGCAATGATCACACCGGCCCTGCTTCACGGTCATACTCTGGCATCTGCCACATACCATTCCTAAGCGGTCTCCGTTTTCTCCTCTGCAGAATCCCGCGGACGATCAAGCATACTCCAGTGTCGGTCAGTCATACTGAAAGTTCACTACCTCTCACGGCAGCTCCCACAAGCACACCTGTTGCAGCCATCTTGCCACTCCTCACACGTAGTTCTCCCTCAGCTACACCTGGAAATTGTAGCTTAGCTCCACCCCTCTCTCTGGATTGGTTGGCCTTGGACACCAACTCTCCCTGATGAGCAGACACTTTCCCACGCTGCAGGTTAACCCTTTCACTGCCACCACTTGAAAATGCTCTGTCACTGACAACTGTATAGCAGACATCTTCTGTTGCACAGACACTGACAACAATCCCGTCTAGTCTGAGACAGGCTTCACTGGTGCACATACTCTCGCACCATACATTAACTCTCCAGCTGCCACCATTAGGAAACGTTTTTGTTCTGGCAGTATCCATTACTGTAAAGCAGATATTCTCTAACTCGAAACAACAATTCTCCAGAGATGCCCATAGCAAAAAGAAGGAAAAGAAAATAGTGCAGGGCAGACATGACTAGGTTACGAGGGGGTTAGTAAAGACAGGAAAGGGTTAAAAAGGAAAAGGTGGGAGTTAGGATATGGGCAAGTTACCTGATTGGTAACTGGGGGGTGTAGGGTGGGGTCTTCAAAACCTTTGGGTGTGGATGGGGAGGTTCGTCAGTTCAGTGAAGGAGGAGACAGCGGAGAGCGAGCTTAAGCTTTCCCCATTCAGGTGATCAGGGAGTTCAGTGTCCGGGGCCTTCATAGACATGGAGGGGCTGATGTCCCAGCTGCAGGAGGCTGCTGCTTCCTGGGGTGCTGCCTGGCTGCAGAGTCGGGTGTTGGCAGTGCTGGGGGACCTGGGCTCGGTGCCAGCAGCAGGGGGACGGGAGTGCCCACACGCTTGAAGGCCTTGGCCTCTGGAGCGGTTTAGTCTGGGCTCCTCCCCCAGAGTGTCAACCTGGGAGCCCCCCATTGGCAGGGCACTCTCCTGCCTCTGCTGGCGGGGTGGCCGGGAGGAATCTCCATTCACGGCGGAGCTCGTGGGTGTGGAACCTCGTGGAGACAGACCCTCCCCCTGCCAGCTTCATGGAGTTGTCGCCATGGTAACGGCTCCTCCCCTGATGAGGTGCCGGTCCAGGTGGGGATCTGGCGTGGGAGATGTTCAGCTACGGCAGCCGGGCTGTCCCCTCCTGCGGCCAGCGCTCCATCATGGGGGTCAGGAGCCTTGGCAGGGAAGTCTGGGAAGAGGAGCAGCGCTGGGCAGAGAGCAGCTGGGCACATGGCTTTCCTTTCCTTCCAACCTCATGTCAAATCACTTACAAACACATGCAGGCTCCACCTTTGCAACATCGGCAAGATACGCTCCTTCCTTACCCCAGACACCACTAAAGTACTAGTACACTCCCTGATTATCTCACGCCTCGACTACTGCAACTCCCTCCTCACCGACCTACCCCAGTGCAGGCTCTCCCCTCTTCAGACCCTCCTGAACTCAGCGGCTAGACTCATCCACCTCACCAACCGCTCCACCTCTGCCACCCCCCTCTGCCTATCCCTCCACTGGCTCCCTATTGCCCAACGCATCAAATTCAAACTACTCACTCTGACCTACAAAGCCATTCACAACACTGCCCCTAACTACTTCACCAACCTGACTCCCAGGTACCACCCTACCTGTACCCTTCGCTCTTCACAGGACCCCCTTCTATCTTGCTCCCTGGTCTCCTCCTACCACGCACGACTGCAAGACTTCTCCAGGTCCTCCCCCATCCTCTGGAACTCACTACCCCAATCCATCAGACTGTCACCTACCCTCCTCACCTTTAGGCGCACCCTGAAAACCCATCTCTTCAGGGAAGCCTACCCCTCCCTCACCTAATTGCCGATCTCCTTCATTCTTTCTACCACTCCATCCCCCACAGCCATTTCCTCCTGTACCACTACCCCCTCCCTTCTAGATTGTAAGCTCGAAAGAGTAGAGCCCTCTAACCCCTCGTGTGCTGTTTGTAGTTGTTGTACTGTTTCATGTATTGTCCCCCCCTCTATTGTACAGCGCTGAGCAAATCCTTTGACGCTATATAAACTCGATGTAATAATAATAATGGCTGAACGGTGATCCGTTAGCAGCACAGACCAGCAGGACCCGTGGCTCCTAGGACTGGGAGGCCATCCAACCGGCACAGAGAACAGGTCTGTTCTGAGGGCGAGCTATCTGGATCCGATGTGGGTGCGGCGGCCGGCCGCTCGGCGGCTTTGGAGTCCGGACCTGCGGCTGATGGGACCTCTCCTGGGCGGCCTGGTGAGTTGAATGTTTTTTGGTTCTTCTTTCTCTTTCTGTTCAGCTTTGCGGGATCTGTTAGGGGGTGGAGCCACCGCTTTAGCGGCATCTTCTCCGGATGGTGGCGTGGCCTTTTCCCATAAGGTGGCGGATATTGGTGCTTCCCCGTCGGGTTTTGATGCGGGTCTGGGCGTGTTGGTTTCTGGCTTGCAGGAATTGCTGTGGCTCCTTGAGCACGGTGGTAGTGTCAGAGATCGCCGCGGAGCTGGTCCCGGCACAGGCGCAGTGCACCGTCTTGTACGGGGATGCGGGCACCGGGTCCTGGCCAGCCGTGGCGACGTAGCTCGCGCATGTGCACTAGGGTCCACGGGTGCGCGCCTGGCGCCAATGACAGCGCTGGGAGCGATATTTAAATCCCCCCTGAGCTGTCACTGGTTGCCGTTTGGTCTCCCTGTGTTCCGGAACCTGTGTACCTGTGTTTCTGATAAGTTGCTGACCCGGATTGTTCCTGACTGTGCTGTACTCTCCTGTTCTGACCCCTGGCTTGCCTGACCTCTCTCCTGGATGCCCCCTATAGGATCTGATCTTCTGTTACTGACCTGGCATGTGACCCGACCATTCTCTGCCCGCTGCTTTGTACCGCACCGACCCCACGGCTGCCGACTCAGCTTGTCTGACCCTGCACTCGCTCATCCATCCCGTCGGGGTCTCCCGGCCTCCTCACATCAGGCTCTCAGCCTGCAAGGACCTCTGGTGAACCCCTCTACCACTGGTGGGTATACCCAGCAGCCGCGACCTGGTTTCGGTACACTCCAAGTCCATCCCCACCATCAGGGGCCCTGGTGAACAAGTGAACCTGAACTTAGACTCCGCGCTCTGGGGAAGCCTGACCAGTGGGCTGCTAGAGGTGCTGCCAGGAGGTACCTTACAGTACCAAACGGCCATGACTGAGCCTGGAGGAGGGTCCTCCCTGCTGGAAGACATATGCTGGCACTTGGCGGCCCTGACTCAGGCCGTCTCGGCCTTACAGGATAAATATACGCATCTGGAAAATCGCTTTAAGACATTTACGGTATCTGACACTACCTCCCAGGTCCCAGTCTCTGCTCCCCCGGCTGGGGAAGCTCCTGGGCCAGCCACGGGGGCTTCTGCCACACCACCTATGGCCGAACCCCGTGTACCCCTGCCGGAACGCTTCCGCGGAGACCGTGCACGTTTCAGGGCCTTCCGGAACTCCTGTCTCCTATTTTTCAATCTGCAACCACGCACATTCACGACAGAGTCAGTTAAGGTGGGGTTCATAATTTCGTTACTCCAGGACGAACCCCAGGACCGGGCCCATCGTTTAATGGAGAACCATGACCCGCACCTTGAGTCGGTAAAAGATTTTTTTGAAGCAATGGCCATTCTTTACGATGATCCGCAGCGGGCGGCTTCCGCCGAATCGGCCCTATACTCACTTAGACAAGGCCGCCGGGCGGAGGAAGAGTATCCTTCTGAGTTTAGGCGATGGATGGGAGATACACGGTGGAACGATGCTGCCCTACGCCACCAGTTCTGCATTGGGCTCTCTGAAGCTCTAAAGGATGAGCTGGCCCGAGTGGGCCTGCCTGAGTCCCTGGAAGATCTCATTTCCCTAGCAATCCAAATCGACCGCAGATTGCGGGAGCGCAGGTTTGAGAGGTCCAGCCAGTGTCAGGGAAGTACATGGGCCCCGGTCCGTGGTGCAGGCCAACCTACAGCAGTGGATAACCAGACTCCAGCTCCCGCGGACACCCCAGAACCCATGCAGCTGGGTCTGGCTTGGCCTACGCTATCCCCCGAGGAACGCCAGCAAAGATGATCCAAGAACCTCTGCCTCTACTGTGGAGAAGCCGGTCACATGGTACGATCCTGTCCTCTGAAAGCGAGTACGTCTACTTCTTCTTTTTCTTCTTTGTCTGTTGGGGATGTTAGACAGTCCAGTTACTTAGCTGTACCCCTCTCCTTCCAGCTTCCAGGAAGAATCGTGGAGGTGACAGCCTTAATTGACTCGGGGGCATGCAGATGCTTTCTGGATCTAAACTTCGCACGCCAGCAGGGGATTCCCCTACAGCCCAGGAAACAGGGCTTTAACATATTTCTGGCTGATGGTTCCCAGATTAAGTCAGGGTTGCTTGATCAGGAGACCTCCCTTATTCCCACTGCAATAGCAGGCCAGCATCTGGAACTCCTCCGTTTAGACGCCATCGTGTCACCCCTTTTCCCAGTCATTTTGTGGCTCCCTTGGTTGCGGGCCCACAATCCCCAAATTGACTGGGAGACCGGGTCTGTTCTGTTCCGCTCGTCATACTGTCAGGAACACTGTCGCGCTTCGGGCCCACCAACTCCCCAAGTTCTTCTGTGCTCTGAAGGGGACACTAACTTAAGACAGGTCATTCCAGCAGCCTATCATGGCTACCTAGACATCTTCAGCAAACGGGGGGCAGATTCCCTGCCCCCTCACCGCCCGTATGATTGCCCCATTGACTTGTTACCCGGTTCCGAAATTCCATTCGGCCAAATTTTTCCTTTGTCCGAATTAGAATTGGGGGCTCTCAAGGACTACATTGATGAGAACCTCCAAAAAGGGCTCATCCGTCCCTCCACCTCACCAGCGGGGGCTGGGATTTTTTTTGTAGAAAAGAAGAATAAATCCCTATGACCCTGCACTGACTACCGCGAGTTAAATAAGGTCACGATTAAAAATCGCTATCCTTTACCTCTGGTTCCAGAACTCTTCCAGAGCCTGAAATCTGCAGCTATTTTTACGAAATTAGATTTGAGAGGTGCTTACAACCTGGTTCGCATAAGGGAGGGGGATGAGTGGAAAACAGCTTTTCGCACTCGTTTTGGTCATTTTGAGTACCTGGTCATGCCATTTGGTCTCTGCAATGCCCCGGCCACGTTCCAACATTTTGTCAATAACATATTCAGGGACTACCTCGATGTCTTTGTCATCGTCTATCTAGATGACATATTAATATTCTCACCCTCACTTGAGATTCATAGAGATCATGTGGCAAAGGTATTGGAGCGTTTACGCCTACACGGGCTGTACACTAAGGCTGACAAGTGCAGTTTTGAACAGTGCAGTATTGCCTTTTTGGGACTGATCATCTCCACCACGGGGGTCGCGATGGACCCTCAAAAGGTCTTGGCAATTCTGGATTGGCCAATTCCCACAGATAAGAAGGGCGTCCAACGCTTTGTTGGATTTGCGAACTTCTACAGAAAGTTTATTAAGAACTTCTCAGGTCTGGTCTTCCCCATAACGCAATTAACCAAACAAGGAACCCATTATAAATGGACACCTGAGGCCCAGGAAGCCTTTGAGTCTCTGAAAAAGTTGTTCACCACGGCACCCATTCTCGGTCATCCGGATGCATCTCTGCCTTATGTTCTGGAAGTGGACGCATCAGAAAATGCGGTAGGGTCCATCCTGTCTCAGAGGAAAGGCACCAAGGAACTTCTGCACCCTGTGGCATTCTTTTCAAGGAAGCTTACTCTGGCCGAAAGGAACTATGACATTGGCGATCGAGAACTGTTGGCCATTAAAACAGCACTGGAGGAATGGAGATATCTGTTGGAAGGAGCCACGCATCCGATCTTGATCTTCACAGACCATAAGAACTTAGAATATCTGAGGACGGCAAAGCGCCTACAACCACGCCAGGCGAGGTGGGCGCTCTTTTTCTCTCGATTGTCCTTTCACATAATGTACAGACCTGGTTCCAAGAACACGAAGCCCGACGTGCTCTCCCGCATGTTTGAAGATCCCAAGGAAGAGCCAAGGCCTGATACCATCTTGTCTTCAGGGAACTTCCTGGCCCTCCAAACAACTTTGTTCTAAATTACAAGACGCATCTATGGCGATGTCAACCCCACCTGGGGTGCCCCTCCAGAACAAGGGAGGACTGTTATGGAAAGAAGGGTTAATCATGGTGCCTGAAGAAGTCTGAACACTGGTCCTGGGACATTGCCACGATCATCCGATGGCAGGGCACTTCGGGCTGGCAAAGACTCTAGATCTGCTCAAACGCACATTCTGGTGGCCAAGCATGACCAAAGACTGTGAACGTTACGTCAAATCCTGTGCCATCTGTCAAAGGAACAAACCTCCTAGAAGCAAGGCCTGGGGGCTGCTACGCCCCCTACCTATACCCAATCGGCCATGGCAAATGATTGCAATGGACTTCATAGTCGAACTGCCCCCATCCCAGGGCCACACAGCAATCCTCGTGATCATTGACCGTCTGTCAAAAATGTCCCAATTCTTACCCCTGAGGAATACACCTTCGGCGTTGGAGACTGCACAGATCTTCACACGGGAAGGGGTAAGGTTACACGGAGTTCCGGAAGATATCGTTTCGGACCGAGGAGTTCAGTTTACCTCCAAGTTCTGGAAAGCTCTATGCAAGGCATTGGGTATCAGATTGTCCCTCTCCTCCGCTTTTCACCCACAGACCAATGGGCAGACGGAAAGGACTAACCAGACGCTGGAACAGTACCTGAGATGCTACACGTCCTTCCTGCAGGATAATTGGCTGGCACTCTTGCCCTTGGCAGAATTCGCCTACAATAAGGCAAATCATTCAGCCATGGGGCAATCCCCTTTTTTTGCAAATTACGGGTTTCACCCCATTTTTCTTCCCGATCTGGTCGCCGAGAGTTCAGTTCGAGCTACTCAAAATACGCTCTCCTTCTTCTCTACCAATAACAAGCTACTTCAGGAAGCTATTTCTAGAGCCCAGGAAGACAACAAAAGGGCCTTTGATAAGAAACGAAGGGGGGAACTGGCGTTGCAACCTGGGGACAAGGTCTGGTTGGCAACAACGAACCTGAAAATGTTGTGTCCTTCGAAAAAATTTGGACCAAAGTTTGTGGGTCCTTTTCGTGTGAAGCGAATGATCAACAAAGTGGCGTATGAGCTTATTCTTCCAGAGACCTTCAAGACCCACCCGGTATTTCATGTACCGCTGCTGAAACCAGTTATCCCGGATCCATTCCCGGATCGGGAGTCCAGACCCCCCGGAAGCCATAACCATTGAAGAACAGCAAGAATTTGAGGCAGAAGCAATCCTAAATTGCTGAAGGAGGGGGGGCCAGACCCAGTTCTTGATTAAATGGAAGGGCTATGGTCCAGAGGAGAATTCCTGGGAACCGGCCCAAAATGTTCATGCCCCTAGACTTATCCGGGAGTTTTTTTGTGACCACCCATGACGGAGAGATCAGTTGGGCACCCGGAGGTTGCCCGTAAGGGGGGGCAATGTCAAGGATCGCCGTGGCGCTGGTCCCGGCGCAGGCGCAGTGCACCGTCTCATGCGGGGATGCGGGCACCGGGTCCTGGCCAGCCGCGGCGACGTAGCTCGCGCATGTGCACTAGGGTGTACGCCTGGCGCCAATGACAGCGCAGGGCGTGATATTTAATTCCCCCCTGAGCTGTCACTGGTTACCGTTTGGTCTCCCTGTGTTATTGAACCTGTGTACCTGTGTTTCTGAGAAGTTGCTGACCCAGATTGTTCCTGACTGTGCTCTACTCTCCTGTTCTGACCCCTGGCTTGCCTGACCTCTCTCCTGAATACCCCCTATAGGATCTGATCTTCTGTTGTTGACCTGGCGTGTGACCCGACCATTCTCTGCCCGCTGCTTTGTACTGCACCGACCCCACGGCTCCCGACTCGGCTTGTCTGACCCTGCACTCGCTCATCCATTCATCCCATTAGGGTCTCCTGGCCTCCTCACATCAGGCTCTCACCCTGCAGGGACCTCTGGCAAACCCCTCTACCACTAGTGGTTATACCCAGCAGCCGTGACCTGGTTTTGGTACACTCCAAGTCCATCCCCACCATCAGGGGCCCTGGTGAACAAGTGAACCGGAATTTGGACTCCGCGCTCTGGGGAAGCCTGACCAGTGGGCTGCTAGAGGTGCCGCCAGGAGGTACCTTAAAGGTAGTGTCGGCTCTGGGCTGGCTTCTGCGTGGCTCCCTCGTGATGATGGGGATGTGGTTGGGGTCCCAGGGCGGGGCCTTGCTGAGTTGTGGGGTTGGTGGTTTCTTCTTCTCCGTGTTCTGGGTCTGGGGTGGTTACGGTGGAGGCCTGTGTTCTCAGCACTGCGTGCCTGTCCATGCCATTGCGTGAGGTGCGAAGGTTTTGGAGCCGGTCTGCCTGGCGGACTCTGCTAAGTGTGAGGTGTATGTTTGCTTTGAGGGCCCGTTAGGTGCGCACTTGCAGCCTGATGTCCGGGAGAAGATTTGGAGAGGTATGTTGAGATGTGCACGCTCCTGCCTCTGGAATGCTTTCCTTTGGATGGGTCATGGGTTGAGGAGGGTAGGCGGGAGGAGGCAGAGAAGCGGCATTTTCGGTTTATCCCGCGGACCTTCTCTAACTGGTTGCAGGTATTCGCAATTATGGCCAGTGTCATTGGGAAAAGGCTCTGGAGCATAGCTCGCGCTCTTCTGTTATCTAAACGCTATTAACGAGGCTCACAGGGTTTATGGGGGCACCGCTTGGCTCCATTACAATGAATAGTTTTAGCAGCGTAGGCCCATCCGCTGATCTTTGCGTTGGGACCACAAGGACATTGACGTTTGGATGCGACTTATAACTCCAGGGCGGACCCCTGGTCAGTTTTTTCAGGGCGGGGCCGGTGGTACGTTTTCCCCTGGGCTGCTACCAGTGCATCCTGACAGCTTTCGTTTACTGGGCTGTCATTGGCAGGGCTCTTTTTATGTTGATCGGTACCTTCCTTCTCCTTCCATCTCCTGTGCGTTGATCGAGGCGTTCAGTTCCTTTGTGGAGTCTCGTCCATTTTTTGGATCATTTTCTCTGTGTGGGTCCGCCAGCTTCTAATGTGTATGCTGTTCTGTTCGCCACTTTGCAACACATTGCAGAGCGTTTCGGGATTCCGCTGGCTTTGGAGAAGACGGAGGGTCCGGCTTCGGTGATCACTTTCCTGGCATTGTTTTGGATTCTGGCGCTATGTAGTGCTGTCTGCCTGAGGACAAGCTGTTGGCCCTCCAGGTTGACATTCGTGGGGTCTTTGGCAAGTGTAAGGTTCAGCTTGCGGGCCTTGCAGTCGTTGTTGGGCAAGCTTAACTTTGCTTGTCGCATCCTGCCGATGGGTAGGGGGTTACGTCACATTTGCATTTCATTCGCTTGACTCGGGAACATCAGGCGGACATGCGGATCTGGCACAGTTTTTTGGATTCCTTTAACGGACGGTCTCTGTGGATTTCTGGCATGGTGAGCAAATTTGATCTGGAGCTGTACGTGGCGGGTTCCGCAGGCTATAGGGCTTTTTTCCGTGTTCGCTGGAGTGCGGCTCCGTGGCTGGATTCTTGGTGGGCAGCGGGTTTTCTTCGCAATCTTGTTTTGTTGGAACTCTTTCTGGTTGTGTTGGCGGTGGAAGTTTGGAGGAAGTGTTTTCGGAATTTGAAGGTTCGCTTTCACTGTGATAATCTGTTGGTGGTTCAGGTCATCAATCAGGTCTCTGCTTCTTCGCAGCCTGTGTTTGGCTTGCTTTGCCACTTGGTGTTGTGTTGCCTTCAGTTGAATGTTTATTTCTATGCTGTGCATCTCCCTGGAGTTGATAACGCTCTGACGCTTTGTCTCGATTTCAGTGGGACAAATTCCGATAGTTGGTGCCGGCAGTGGAGCAACGCGTAGTTCCTTGTCCCGACTGGCTGTGGGAGATTGCCTTGGGGTCATTGCGGGCTGGATCCGATGTTCGGTGAGTGAGGCGATGTGGTCTGCGTGCTCCAGGGTCTGGCTGGAGTGGCTGGAACTGTTTCACCGTGTTGGCCTTGATCCGTGGGGGTCTGAGGTGCAGCTTGCTGTGTTGTACTTCGTGGCTAGGAACTTTGAGCTGGGTGTGTCTGCGGTGGTTGTAGATCGCAGGTTGGCTGGCTTGGCCTTTTTCTTTAAATTACAGGGGTGTTAGGATTTCACAAAGGATTTTTGGGTTCGACAGGCTCTTAGGGGTTATCGTAGGGCTCATCGGTGCAGGGATTTGCGTTGGCCAGTGTCTTTCGCGTTAATGGGGACTCTGTTTGAGCAACTGAGGTCATTGTGTTCATCGGGCTATGAGGTGGGTTTATTTCAGGCAGCCTTTGCGGTGGCATTTTTTGGGGCTTTGCGGAAAGGCAAGCTTGATAGTCCGTCTAAATTGGTTCTTGGGGGGTTGTTTGTGGACGATGTCATGTGCACAGGGGAGTGGGTTGAGGTGCTCATCCGCCGGTCTAGGATGGACCAGTTGGGTCATGGTGCGCGGGTTCGGTTCCTTGCTGTTCTGGCTTCTCCTGTGTACCCGGTGCGTGCGGTTAGGGTTTTTTTTATCCCACCGTCCAGCAGGGGCAGGATCCTTTTTCATGAATGCTGATGGTCTCCCTTTTCTCGTTTTCTGTTTGTGTCCATTTTCCGGAATTCTCTGGCAGCGGCTGGATTGGATGCATCATTGTATGCCTCGCATTCCTTTCATATTGGGGCGGCCCGGTGGGCTTTGGATGACAACGTGGTGAAATGTATTGGTTGATGGGAGTCGCATAGATTTCGCCTTTACGTTCGTCCGCATTTGTTGGGGGACTAGGTGGGGTCCCGTGTTTTCCTTTGGCTGGGTTGGAATTTTATCTTTTGCTATGGTGTGTTGTTCTGGTTGTATTGTCATTTTTCTTTTCAGGTTGTGCGGTGTGCCTTATGTGGATCCTTGGTCACTCCTATGTGTTTTGGGGGCCAGGCGGGCTGACGTGAGGCCTAATGGCAGGCAGCTGTGGTTGTCTCGGCAGTCGGCCTGCGTCCGCTGGATAAGAGTGCCTGGCATGTTGTGAGGTTGTGTGCTCCCTGAGGTGAAGCATTTTGCTCATCTGGACCAGCTGCCTGATGTGCTTTTTCTCCATGTTGGCGGCAACGATTTGGGGGTTAGGTCAATGCGGGAGCTGGTTCAGGATGTCAAGTTGGATTTTCTTCGGTTGCGGAGGGAATTTCCAAATACGGTGGTTGTGTGGTCTGACATGGTCACCCGCACTTCTAGTTGTTTGGCTAGATCGGTGGAGTGGCTTAACAAGGCCAGTATAAAAGTCAATAAGGAGGTGGGTCGGTTCTTTATCCACAACGGGAGGCTGGTTTTCCGGCATTTGGAGTTGGAGGTTGACACTTGGCGGTACCTTCATAGTGATGGTGTGCACCTGAATGCAGTGGGGACGGATTTATGGTCCCTGTGTCTGCAGGATGGCGTACAGCGGGCTGTCTGAGTGTGGCGTAGCATGCATGGGTAAGGGCTTACCCAGTGTGCTGTGGTGGTTGTTGGTCTTTGGAGGCGGCACTTATTTTGAAGCTAAAGATAGTGGTTTAGGACCCATCTGCGGTATTGTGTGCCCGGGGGCATTCCAGTTAACCAAGGTTTAACTGGAAGGTGGTGGTTCTGCACTGTGGATGGTATGTCTTATCTCCAAGCCGATGCGTTGCGGCTGGAGGCCTAGTTATAATATAGGTTCCGCAGGAGGATATCGGTTTTGGTTTGGTGCCTTCGAAGACCAACAACTTCTGCTATATGTTTCTGTTTTAAGGAATATTTTGTGTATTGAAGTTGAAGTGTTAATAAAAGGCCGGGTTGGCCATTTTACTCCAATCGGTGTCATGTTTTTCTTTAATGATATGTTAAAGTGAGAGAGTGAGATAGTGGTGTATCTCTTGTGCACTAGTCAAGCCCACCGCTTGCCTCCCCGCAATCCGACATCCCGATTGCCTCTTCACAATCTTCACAGCACCGACAACAACACTGACAGTCTCTTCAATTGCCCATAATAACCATTATGGCGTCCAAGGGGAAAATCCCAGCCTGAGCCACCAAATGTAGCGCTACCCCTGGAGGAGCCTCTAGTAATTTTACCCAGGTCTCCCCTTGCTTCACCCCACAGCCAAGCACAAAGTATGTTTCCACAGCCAGGTACACACACTTTTTCATTCGTTGTCTTCAGTGACATGTCTAGGGCCCAGACCAGTCTGATTGGGAATTCAGTTGGATACTCAAAAATTAGAACTATTCACAACTGAAGACATCTAGCTTATTGCTTGGAAGAGCACTGTTGAACTCCTGACATAAAGCAGATAGCAGACTTCTCTTTAAAGTGTAGCAGCAAGAAGTTTAGGAGTGAGCAAAGTCCCTTTAGCAGTAGTAGTAGTTGCAGGGCTGAGCTTTTCAGGCCTAGGCCAGTTACGGCAGACTGTTTCAGTCCAAAGTAATAGAACTGAGCAAGGTCCTTTGCAGTAGCAACAATTGGACAAGCTCTTCAGAACACCCACCAGTGTTCCCTTTTCTCAGACCCATGCTGACTATCAAGCACCAGAGGGGTAGCAAGCACACAGAGTCCCCAAGATCTCTCAGTGTCTGTACTCACAAGCCCAAGGACAGAATGGCAACCTCCTTCCAATCATCCAAGCGACTCTCTCTCCAGTGATACCAGCCAGATCTTTGGCTCCTTTCAGTCAACCTACTGTAGAGCCAGGGTCACATTTCCTAACTTCAGGCCCTCAAGTCGCCCACCTGGGGCCCACATGGCAGCAAGTTGCCAGGAGAGGCAAACCTGCCTACAACCTGGCTTGGATCAATTCTCTCCCAGAAAAGATGCTGAACCCATGTTCTCACAAAACATATATACCACTCCCAGCATGCAATGGGGCCACCCCCCCTGCAATTGGCCAGGGCTGTATTCATATTCATGCTGCTCATTTGCCTAGTTCCCTCCCATTTCCTGGAAGGCTCTCATAGCTTCCTAAAGGCGGGCAGAACCCAGACAAACTCAAACAGCAGCAGAGCATCATGAGCAAACCTGACTAATCAATCACAGCACTATGTTAAGCAGAGAGCCCAATTAGATTTACCTAGAAGTCTCTCTATTAACCATTGAAACACAGCTATACTTATCATAACTATACAAATTCTAGCACCTAACTAGGAGGGTGTTACATTAGGAAGGATCCACTTTTTCCAGTTGCTTTGTAACAGTGTTATATATAGCCAATTTAAATAAATAAATAGACACCTTTTTGTACCAGTGTCAAACTCGGGAAGGGGGGGGGACCAAGTACGACTTCATCATTTGGTTGTTGAATTGCACCCCTCCCATGTTAAGGTTATAGTCATGGACAAAGAGAGACTTCTGAACAACACCAGTTGCCATGAAAATTTAGACTGTCGTATCTGCATGAATGGAAGACAGGACAAAAACATCCCATTTGTCCTTCCAATTCCCTATGACTAATTCACTATTCTTCAAGCAGGTTTTCTGCCCCTTTCTAAGATGGGTGTTTATAAGACTTGGGGGAAGCCCTGGCGATTAGGTCACATGGTGCCCCTGCAGCCAATTCCAAGGTTGTATGAGTGTCTAAAAAGTGGCACGCTTGTATAGAAGTTGTCCACATACAAGTGGTACCTCTTGTGGAACAAAGACAACACCAAGTCCCATACTATCTTGCCACTGCTCCCCCGTATAATCTGGGCATTAAAGGAGCTCTATTTAACTGTCTCTTACTCATAAACTCTAAAATTACATGTATAGTCTGTTGCTCTTTTACATAGCTCATACATTTTGAGCAGATATTTTGTTGGGACGTATACATATCTGCAAATTTCTCAGTGAGGTAGTTTTGTAGAGCTGACCCTTAGAACTTGTTCACACTATTTGTGGTGCAGAAATGCATGCAAGAACACACATTTTTCCAGCACAGCAAAGAAATGCAATGCCCTTTGCAGATGTGCGCAGGTACCATGATGAAAACTTAATTGCACCTCCACGCGTCTATTAAAAACAAACACATTCACAGCCACAAAAATGCATGGCACCACACTATTGTGTGGTTAGGTGCAACACACTTTGAAAATAATATGCCTGCAGTATTTTTGCATGTTCCCACACGTTAGGCAGCCCATTGAAATTAATGGGCTGAGGAAAAAAAGTAAAAAATGCCCCATTCACACAGGTCCTCTAGCCTGTACAGCATGAATGAGTGGGTTGTTCATGTGGCTGGAACCACCTGTTACACTATGGGGACACAACAGCTGTATGAACACAGTTTTTAGTCTGACAGGTGTGAAGGCGTGGGAAAGTGGCCCTGAATGCTCACTGTCTGTGTTTAGGGCTGTACCCCGGCACCCATATGCCTGTCAAATTAGGACCTGCAGCATTTTCATAGTGTAACATAGGTTGCTTGCAAACTGCAACAGCCACAAAAACAAACCACTGATTCACACTCTACAGACCACAGCACCCATATGAATGAGCCCCAAGACCTCAATTACACACACAGCTTTATTTATTAACTCAGTACAGTTTTATCATTTAGATTTAACAGGAATTTGTTTGGGATTGTGTCCATTAAGAAAGTGTTTAGGTGTCATTCTAGACTCCAATCTGTCTTTCCAGCCCCAGGTCCAATCACTGACAAATTCATGTAGACTCCACCTCCGCAACATCTCCAAAATATGTCCGTTCCTAACTCCAGAAACTACAAAGCAACTCATTCACTCCCTTATTATATCGCGACTTGACTACTGTAACTCCCTCCTCACAGGCCTACCTCAACACAGGCTATCCCCGCTTCAGTCTATCCTGAATTCTGCAGCCAGACTCATCCACCTTACTAACCGCTCTGTATCCGCCACCCCCCTCTGCCAATCCCTCCACTGGCTTCTGATTGCCCAACGCATAAAGTTCAAATTACTAACATTGACGTGCAAAGCTGTTCATAACACTGCCCCAAACTACATCACCAACCTGATATCCATCTGCCACCCAAAACGGGCTCTCCGCTCCTCACAAGACCTCCTACTCTCTAGTTCCCTGGTCTCTTCCTCCCATGCCCGTCTCCAGGGCCTCCCCCATCCTCTGGAACTCACTACCCAATCCATCAGACTGTCACCTACCCTCCTCACCTTTAGGCGCACCCTGAAAGCCCATCTCTTCAGGGAAGCCTACCCCTCCCTCACCTAATTGCCGATCTCCTCCACTCTTCCTACCACTCCATCCCCCACAGCTATTTCCTCCTGTACCACTATCTCCTCCCTCCTAGATTGTAAGCTCCAAGGAGCAGGGCCCTCGAACCCCTCGTGTATTGTATTGTATTGTTACTGTGCTGTCTCGTGTACTGTCTCCCATTATAATGTACAGCGCTGAGCAAACTATTGGCGCTATATAAATAATGAATAATAATATTTTTACCATAAATATAATTTGGATATTTTCACTGATGGTGTGTAGCTTGTCAGGTAGGCTGTATGGGGTCCCATGATATTGAACAGTGGCCCTGGGTGTATGCTTGTGTCTGTGCCACCTGTATAGTTGGGAAGAACAGTAAGTTCTTCTATGGAATATCTTGAACCTCTGCTATGTACCTCAATGCATCTAGAAATTGGACATGTTTTCAAATGAAAATCCAACAATTATTAGTAATGTTTCCCCTGAAGCAAGCATGAACTAACCCCTTAGTATTATAAAGCATCCCGAATTCTCATTTTCCCCAATGTACCCAATTATGCATAGGCCGGATCTGTGTGCCCAGATAGGACCTCCCAGTGGCTATTCTATGGACAAGGTACACTTTTCTGTATGCCTCATCTATGTTGAGCTGCAATAGTCAATACATTGCAATGGCCAGAAATATTTGTACACAAACCACATGAGCTCAGGTATCCAAACATGAATGTTCCTTCATAGCAAATCTCCATGATGTACTAAATGGGCCTGGCCCACTCTAAATGAATGCATTGTTCCGGTAGGTCCTTCTATTACAGACTTTATGTCAGGGCTCCAGGTATGACCAGAGGTGTGTGGACTGACACAGGGAAACACAGGCTTCAGATATGGTATAAACAATATAATTTATTAAGACTAACAATACAAACCGGAGTGCAAAACTAAACATAAACACAGTGCAAACAAACCAAACCACCCATCGATAACAATACATACAATACAAAGAGTAGTCAGGCAGTAGCCAGTAGCAAACAGGCAAACGGAGTACCAGGAACAGGCGGGAGAGTGGTCGGGGTCACAAGCTGGGTTCAGTAACTCACGGGCAGCGCAGTACAGAGGGTCGGGCAGAGAATGGTCAGGGTCACAAGCCAGGGATCAAGCAGGAGAAGTCAGCAGAGGTCAGGATCAGGCAGGGTCGGCAACAAGTCAGACAGGAACAGGAATACAGGATACAAGGTACAGGGGCCCATGGAAAAACACACACCAAGGCCCTGACTGTGAGTCTGGCCATTCCTTAAATACAACCCCTGCAATCAGCTTCAGGTGTTTGGCTGATTGCAGGGGTGAGTCTCTGATTGCTGAGAGCACCCTCTGGCCAGCCCTGGTACTGCAGCCCACAAGGCAGGTGAGTCCCACCATTATTGGCAAGTCCATTCCTGACAGTACCCCCCCTCAAGGAGCGGCCTCAGGACGCTCCAAACAGTCCTAGCTGGGCAAAATGTCAGTCCACAAACCTCTGGTCATACCTGGAGCCCTGACATTACACCAAGGCCAATCCTGACCAGAAGTGGCTGCACAGGGAAGCCATCTTGGCTTGTTGATGGGAAGGATGGATCTTGAGGAGGTTGAGTATTTATATCTGCTAGTGTTTGATGACATTTTGCCAGTCTTTGATATCCCGCCAGTTACCAGACCCAGGCGGTGGAACATTTTGCCCAGCTAGGACTGTTTGGAGCGTCCGCGGGCACCGAGTCATCTGGCAAGACCGCGGGCACCGAGTCAACTGGCAAGACCGCGGGCACCAAGTCATCTGGCAAGACCGCGGGCACCGAGTCATCTGGCAAGACCGCGGGCCCCGAGTCACCTGGCAAGACAGCGGGCTCCGAGTCATCTGGCAAGACAGCGGGCCCCGAGTCACCAGGCACGACAGCGAGCTTTGAGTCAACCGGCACGACAGCAGGCTCCGAGTCAACTGGCATGACAGCGGGCACTGGGTCATCAGGCATCGGGTCATCTGGCTCGACAGCGGGCATCGGGTCATCTGGCATCAAGTCATCTGGCTCAACAGCGGGTACCGGGTCATCAGGCATTAGATCGTCTGGCTCGACAGCGGGCATCGGGTCATCAGGCACGACAGCGGGCATTGGGTCACCAGGCATGACAGCGGGAACTGGGTCATCAGGCATTGGATTGTCTGGCTCGACAGTGAGCATCGGGTCACCAGGCATCAGGTCATCTGGCTCGCCAGCAGGCACCGAGTCATCTGGCAAGACAGTGGGCACCGAGTCATCAGGCACGACAGCGAGCATCGGGTCACCAGGCATCAGGTCATCTGGCTCGACAGTGGGCACCGAGTCATCTGGCAAGACAGCAGGCATTGGGTCATCAAGCAAGACAGCGGGCTCCGAGTCATCTGGCAAGACAGCGGGCATCGGGTCATCAGGCACGACAGCGGGCATCGGGTCACCAGGCATGACAGCGGGAACTGGGTCATCAGGCATTGGATTGTCTGGCTCGACAGTGGGCATCGGGTCACCAGGCATCAGGTCATCTGGCTCGACAGCAGGCACCAAGTCATCTGGCAAGACAGTGGGCACCGAGTCATCAGGCACGACAGCGAGCATTGGGTCACCAGGCATCAGGTCATCTGGCTCGACAGCGGGCACCGAGTCATCTGGCAAGACAGCGGGCATCGGGTCATCAAGCAAGACAGCGGGCTCCGAGTCATCTGGCAAGACAGCGGGCACCGAGTCATCTGGCAAGACAGCGAGCATTGGGTCATCAGGCATCAGGTCATCTGGCTCGACAGCAGGTACCGGGTCATCTGGTTCGACAGTGGGCATTGGGTCACCAGGCATTGGATTGTCTGGCTTGACAGCAGGTACCGGGTCATTGGGCATTGGATCGTCTGGCTCGACAGCGGGCATCGGGTCACCAGGCATCAGGTCATCTGGCTCGACAGCTGGCATCGGGTCATCAGGCACGACAGCGGGCATCGGGTCACCAGGCATCAGGTCATCCGGCTCGACAGCGGGCACCGAGTCACCTGGCATGATAGGATCATTAGGCTGGATCAGTTCATCAGGCTGGGTACAGACATCAGTCTGGGTAGAGACATCAGGCTGAATTGCGGGTGCCGAGGCACCAGGCTGAACCACGGAAGGCGGGTTCTCAGACGGCAGGCTGACCGGTTTTGATACTGGCAGGATGGTACTGGTTGGAAAGAATTTTTGCTTTTTTCTGGTATTAGTTACTGGAGCACTGTAAGTAAACTCAGGTCTGTAAACAAATGGAGCAGCTAAAGACAGAGAAGAGCTGGAGGATGGAACAGAGGAGGGAGCAGTTGCTACAGAGGACTTCTTTACAGGGTTAAAGAAAGGATAGGTGCAGCGAGTGGGAGCAGGGGACTGGTTTGTGGTAGTTAGCAGAGTATACTGGGCCGTCACTGGGGGTGCTGTTGGGGATGCATGAAGAGTGCCTTGAGCAGAGGAATGATGTTGCAAGCTGACTGAGGCTGGGTGCAACAAATCTGTCCATGTCTGCAGTACTGGTTGAACAAAACTCAGCTTACACATAGCCTATCTGACCAAAGACTGCACTGCGTTTATGCAATCCATAAGCACATGTGATGGACAAGCTGCATAATGCTCATGGAAGTAATCTGGATCATCCTCCAACAACCATACCAGTGATTCCACTTGATCCACACTAAATGGGGGAAAAAAAGTCATTCCTGCTTTCAGGGGTACAGGACCGAGCCAACTCAGCACAAACCTGGATAAATGGCTGCACCTCAGAAAACTCTGTGCCCTGATCTACTAGGCAATGAGCGATCCTTATACACTCTAGTAGTTGATCCCTGGGATACTCCTTCAGAGTCTGATAAGCATAGTCTTTGTCATCAAACACTAGCAGAGATAAATACACCACCTCATCAAGATCCATCCTTCCCAGCAACAATAAGCCAAGATGGCTTCCCTGTGCAGCCACTTCTGGTCAGGATTGGCCTTGGTGTAATGTCAGGGCTCCAGGTATGACCAGAGGTTTGTGGACTGACACAGGGAAACGCAGGCTTCAGATATGGTATAAACAATATAATTTATTAAGACTAACAATACAAAACGCAGTGCAAACTAAACATAAACACAGTGCAAACAAACCAAACCACCCACCGATAACAATACATACCATACAAAGAGTAGTCAGGCAGGCCGGGTCAGTAGCAAACGGGCAAACGGAGTACCAGGAACAGGCGGGAGAGTGGTCGGGGTCACAAGCTGGGTTCAGTAACTCACGGGCAGCGCAGTACAGAGGGTCGGGCAGAGAATGGTCAGGGTCACAAGCCAGGGATCAAGCAGGAGAAGTCAGCAGAGGTCAGGATCAGGCAGGGTCGGCAACAAGTCAGACAGGAACAGGAATACAGGATACAAGGTACAGGGGCCCATGGAAAAACACACACCAAGGCCCTGACTGTGAGTCTGGCCATTCCTTAAATACAACCCCTGCAATCAGCTTCAGGTGTTTGGCTGATTGCAGGGGTGAGTCTCTGATTGCTGAGAGCATCCGCTGGCCAGCCGTGGTACTGCAGCCCACAAGGCAGGTGAGTCCCACCATTATTGGCAAGTCCATTCCTGACACTTTAGCTACATGTGGAGAAAATTGCACTGAATTTTCATCATATTGCATATTATCTGGTTATCTTAAGTCTCGGGAATAGAATCAAGAGGATATGACACTTTTTTAACCGGTTCCCGCCTGGCCAATAGTACAAAGGCAGCCGGCAAAACACCTCGTCCTCCGGGTGGACGCCATATGGCGTCCTTTCAGGCATGCCGTGTCCGAGGTCACCGGCCATGTACCTCGGACACGGCCGATGACAGATCTGCGTACTGGCCCCGTTTCCAGTACCATGTGACCTGCTATGACCAATCACAGCAGGTCACATGACAGTTGTATACAATGGATGGCTTCCTTTCATGCCATCCATTGTATACAAGTGTGTCTAGCTGTGAATGGTCACAGCGATCACATGCACAAGCTGGGCCAATCACAGCCCAGCTGTGTCATGTTATAAGCACAAAAAAAAACCCTGACTGAATCGATGTCATTCAGGTAAATGCTTGCTTATAGCAAAGTAATTCTTTGCTATAAGCAAATTGGAGAAGTGATCAGTATTTTTTTTTTTTTTACAAAGTAGTACAATGTTACTATGGTAACATTATACTACTTTGGTCATAGTGAATTATGAAAAAAAAATCTTAAAAAAAGAGAAAAAAATGTAATAAAAATAAATAAATTTAAAAAAAAATCACTTTTTTTTTTCGTACTGTCACCAGTCAGTGTCCCTGATCACCGCCATGCCAGTTATATGATGATGCTGTACTGCACTGGTGACCGTATGTAAAAAAAAATAGTGAACATTTTTTTTAATTTTCCAAAAAATTATGGCAAAAAAATTACAGCTTCAAAAAACTCGCCATGCCTCTTATGAAATACGTCGGACTGTCTACTTTGCAAAAAGTGTTTTTCTTTTCAAAATTTTCATTTTTTTTGTTAATTTAGCAAAAAATAAAAACCCCAGTAGTGATTAAATACCACCAAAAGAAAGTTCTAGTTGTGTGAAGAAAATGATAAAATTTTAGTTTGGGTACAGTGTTGTATGACCGTGCAATTGTCATTCAAAGATGCTTGTTCTGGGGGCAATGGACAGGAGAGAGGGGCCAAGGAATGCTGGCGTGGGAGCAACTAAATGAATGATCTTGGCTACTCTGTGGAACACTATTGTTCAGGTAAGCAGGTAAGTCTTACATGTTTATTATTGTATTTTGGAACAATTGTTAAGATCACTTTTCCCAATCCACCTGTGACGCCAGACAGCTAATCCCAACAGGCTTCCCAGGGTCTCCATCTGCCTTGTACTCCAGCAGTTAATCAGCTGAAAGAAAAATAAAAACATTTAGATACATAGCAGAGGTT
This sequence comes from Staurois parvus, assembly GCF_062004578.1. Classification (NCBI taxonomy): domain Eukaryota; kingdom Metazoa; phylum Chordata; class Amphibia; order Anura; family Ranidae; genus Staurois; species Staurois parvus. The sequence continues at coordinate 399,719 of NW_028318297.1, forward strand.
TTTTTCTTCATAAAACTACAGGTGGCACAGACAATAGCCAAAACTGGCCAGCTGTTCTACTTCCTCTTTACTCTCTTGCCCAAAGCCACAGCCTTTATTCATGTAATGTTTGAGTGGCCAGGGCAACTTGTTGTCATGTTGACTACACTCTGGCTAAAATGGCAACCAATGCTTTGCACCCCCTCTACCCAATATCCTGCTACAGGGTGGCATGGATGAGCCCACCTTGGCCGTGTTGCCTTTTTTGCCTCATCTGTCAATCCCTGGGTTCTTGCTGCCGATTACTCGCCGGTGCCTGCTGATTCATGAGCATCTCTGATGGGGAAGATAACTGCATGTAAACAAGACAGTTCTCCTCCCTGTCAGCTCGTGCACACTGCTTTGGATGGATGTGCCCAGCACCGCCATCCAAAGCAGTGTCCTTACAGTGATGCACACAGACACAGCACAGAGTAAAACAGCACACAGGTAACCCTTGGCTTGCCCCACATGTTAACCCCTTCATGCCCAGTGCCATTAGTACAGTGCCAGTGCTTTTTTGGGAGCAGTGATCACTGTATTGGTGTCACTGGGGATGTCAGAGACACCAAGTTTTATTCCCCCCAAGTGGCAAGAATGTCTGCCGTTCGCCACGATTACTAATAAAAATAAAACAATTGAAACAGGATATATTCTGCCATTTGTAGACCCTTGAACTTTCACATCAACAAATTAATTTACACGTATTTCGATTTTTGGGAGCAAAGGAATGGAGCAGAATACATTTTGCACTACAGAAATGGACATATTTAACCCTTTCAAGCTGGCCGCACGCAAATGTGCAGCCTCCCGGCGTCAGGGCCTAGACGCCGAGCGGCCGCACATTTGCGTTCATGTAACAAAAATCATATGTGCTGCACTCACGGAAAGGTCCCGGTCCGCTCTTTCGATTGGCACCTTTCCCGATCATGTGACTGGCCATGACGTGACATCACGGCGGCCACATAACACTAAGCCCCAACCCGTCCCACCCACCTCCCGGCGCAGGAACTCCTCTTCACGCCGGGACGATCCGGCGTGAAGGGGTTAATAGCAAAAAGGGAGAAATATTGCTTGGGTCACAAAAGTGAATGACTTTGGGGATCTAGCGCAAGTAATTAAAAAACACACAGGCAACAAAATAACTACCCAAGAAAGCTCAAATCACTGGATACAAAGGATGTACATTTCATTTGGGGGCAGCGTTGCATGATTGTGCAACTGTCAGTTAAAGTAATGCATTGCTTTAATGCTATAAATGGCCTGGTCAGGAAGGGGTGAAATCCTCAGGAGGGCACGTGGTTAACATCTGTGTCCATGTGAGGGAGAGCCCTCAAAGTTGCCATTTAGTGCTGTTGCAAGGCAACAAACAAATCAGTTGATACAGCAGGGTGTTTGCTACAAGGGGTCACTAATGGTAAGTCATCTCACAAAGCATGTTCTCGCATAGGTCCCCCCTGTGATTTATGGAGGTCAAAGATCAGGAGCCCAGACCTCCGAGTGGTGTGAATGCGCAAAATGGTTGATTTCCTGACATCAAAAGGGTGGCCCATGTGGGCTGTGATGCTGCCCTGGGACATGAAGATTCCTGCCAATAGAGTGGCCCCCCTGGTGGAGCCAATGACCTACTTCCTGGAGGGTTCAGGGCAGCACAGTACTTCCTGGGGTTTGGAAGTGATGCTCCCTTCTAATTTCAAAATTTCAAAAACTCCTTGGCCAGAGAACAATATGGGCGGGTTAACAAGCATTGAATGGGTGTTGCTTTTAGAGTGGTATAATTCTCATTGGCAGCCTTGGCCCCTCTTACCATTTTCTAGCCATAGACCAAACAGATACTTCAAGCTGAGCTCCATCTAAAAGGGGAGGTTCCACTTTAATGCATGTCCCCCGCTCCCAGTTAAGGATTGTCACCTTTGGGGATTGAGTCTCTGAATGTGACAGGTACCTGCTCCCACTTCTGCTGCAATTGAGGTTGGCGATCAGAAATTGGCCTTCACCCCCCCGTAGTCTTCTTGGACATGTGACAGGACCACTCCTAAAGCGCAGCACAACTCAAGAATGTGTAGTGGACACCTGGCTGGGAAGCCACAAGCTGTCACAGCCAGGGGCACACGCTGAAGATGCTGGCGCCAGGGAGAGAAGATGGCTGCTAAAACCAGTCATGATGAGGACCCTGCTGGATGGGAGCGGTGAGTGTCTGTATTTGACAAGTCAGCAGCTACAGTTTTTGTATCTGCTGAGTTTGATTGTTTAACAAATCAAATGCAAATCCTCTTTAACTTAGAGGACGAACTTACATTAGGTCTAATCTTTGCTCTCGGATATATGCTCTGTCAAACTCTGTTACTTTTTTGGTCAATAAATAAGAGCTGGATTTGGGGATCTTTGTGTGGATTATTCTTGGTAATATTGTAGTCTGTTACTAACATTAATATTATCCGAGCTCAGATATACTAGCCAATTCTAGGGATCGACAATATACAACTTTATTTAAGATAACGATTGCTCAAGACCAAAACAAGGACCCAATTGATTTCAACTAAAACAAATTTAATCTCTACCTATGGTGGAATATGTACATGCGAAGTAGCGGGTGATCAGGTCAGCTCGCGTGGCCATCCTGTCCACGGTATTCCACCTTCGGGAGAGCTGCAGCTGGCGGACTTCAGGCTCCCTCTCCTCAGTCATCTCCCAGGAATCATTCCTTGCCTGGCAGATGTTGTGTAGGAGGCAACAGGCGAGGATGATCCTGGAAGACTTCTGAGGAGAGTATAGTAACTCACCCCCAGGCATGGCCAAACACAAAAAGCGGGACTTCAGAAGTCCTATACTATGCTCCACAATAGCTCGGCTTTTTGAATGAGTCTTGTTATAGATACTTTCGGCCAGGCTCTGGGGGTACCTTACTGGAGCCATCAGCCACGTCAGCTGTGGATAGCCGGCATCCCCTGTGAAAAAGAGAACAAATGTGGTAAAGTAATTGCATTAGTATGGTTATAAACCATATAGAAGTTCAAACCGTCCATTATTTCTAAGGTTTCTACCTAGACACAATTGATTGCTTTTCTCCATTTTACACTGACCAGGTTTTGTACAATGTGAATGTCAAAGCACTTTAGGGCATTACGTCAGTGTTGGAATACATGGACCTTACTTATCTCTTTTCCACATTATCTGCTGATTGGTGCATATACAGTATGGATCCTCTTGTTTTTGTTTTAGGGCCTAGAGTCCACATCTATGTGCCCTTCTGGCGAACATTTTACTGGGCTGAGAGGGTGTTACCAGCACAGTCCTCGGTGTGGCCAGAGAAAGGTCTGGATGTATATGTGCAAAGGTTAGCTTTATGATCATGTTATTGCTGTGATTGGCAAGCACAGTGGCCTCATAACCGCAGGGCCTGTCAACTTTGGTAACATGCATGCAACATAATAGTTCATGTGGAGCCACAAACACACACAATACTTTACCAAGAAGCCAGCCGTCTGGCCACTCTGGAACTTCCGGTACACACCCAACTGATGAAGTATAAAGGCATCATGGCACGAACCTGGAAAACCTGTCTGGACACCCATGATACGCTGTCTTGCGTCACAGGCAACTTGGATGTTGACGGAGTTGTACTGCTTGCGGTTCCAATAGTCCACTTCATCTCTCCTGGGGGCTCGCATTGCTACATGGGTGCAATCTATTGCCCCTAGGATTTGTGGCATTTGGGCATGCAGGTAAAAACCCACCTTCACGCCATTCCACTCATCTTCATTTTGTGGCCAGTGAATAAATTGGGGCACCAGGTCAAGAATGGCATCTATGACCTGTATAAAAACCCTGGACACAGTTGGTTGACTTATCCCAACAATAAGTCCAGAGGTGGTTTGGAAGCTACCATGACCCAAAATATAGAGGGTTGCCAGCAACTTGACCATCCCAGGTAGAGCATGGTGTGGTAGGCACAATCTTTTCCTTTATGAGCTGATAGAGTTGCACAATTGCATCTCGTCCTAAATGTAACCAACACCAGATAACAGAGTCCCGCATATTTTTAAGATATGTACGTTCTACAAAGAGCCGTGGCTGATGTAAGCGGACCAAAGGAGCAGGAGCAGCATCTTCAACTGCAGCTGCATCACAAAACACTTGCAGGAAAAGTGTCAAAGCTGTATATAAACATTCCTCATATTGCTCATTCACAATCTGGTTCACCATCTTATCCGTCATCTCAGCAAACATGTACATTCACGAGGCTGAACCCGCTCTCGCGCATATATATACGCTGCACGGCAATCGCGCACAAACGTGCGTCATCGGTGAATGACTATAAATGAGAGCATATGGAAAGTCAGCGTTCTCCTACTGCAGATGTTGGCTGCTAGTACCTTACAGGTAAGCTTACAATGCTGTTAAAGAGTACATTTTTACTTACATTTTTTACTAGAAGCACAAAAAAATGTACTATACAACACTATTACCTGTAAACAAATTTATCCTTCTCTACTTAGTTTGGCCATTTTTTTTCTTGTATCTGTGCTTTTCATTTAGCTAATTTTCAGCTGTTTGTAGCACCTGTAGTGTGCCAGTGCCAAAAAACATTTACTTATGTTCTAATGTGGTGTTTGGCAAAACGTAGTATTTCTTCCTCTACACCTGTTTATGTATTACCTCCCATGTTGGTTGTGTTGGCATTTTTGACTTGGCTTCTGGGTCCCCCTCAAGCAGACCCTGGGCTTTCTCTGGAGGTCATAGACCTGACCTTTGCTCTTATGTCCTTCTCCCCATTGCAGAGTTTTGAAGAAGCTTTTGGCAAGAGTGTATTTTGTTCTTTTGGTAAGTGTGGCCCCTCCAGGGCATGTGTTGTTGTTGGAGCCCAGACCCCTGACTTTTGCCCTTCTGTCTTTTTTCTCTTTGCAGGATTTTGACGTATATTCCCCCCCCCCTCCGGCCAAGAGGCCCATTCTGTTTTGGTAAGTGTGCCCCCCCCAGGGCATGTGCTGTTGTTGGAGCCCAGACCCCTGACTTTTGCCCTTCTGTCATTTCTCTATTTGCAGGATTTTGATGTCTATTCCCCCCCCCCCCACCTCCGGCCAAGAGGCCCATTCTGTTTTGATAAGTGTGCCCCCCCCCCCCAGGGCATGTGCTGTTGTTGGAGCCCAGACCCCTGACTTTTGCCCTTCTGTCTTTTTTCTCTTTGCAAGATTTTGATAGTATGAAAGAATATATTCTAATAGTATCTGTGTTTTTAGTTTATGTTTTATAAGTTGGTAATATGTGTTACATACGTAGATTTTTGGTTATTGAGATATTATGTTGTAAAGATACATTCTTAGTTTATATTATCATTTAAACATAGAGACTGGCTGGCCACATCAGCAAGCTGAATCAACATTGCCAGCTTATGAAGTCATTACATATGGGCCTGTCAATCAAAAGACCATATATGTAGTGTCCCTTCTATTCAATGAAATTGCTCTGCTAAGCAGTATTGTTTGCCATACAAGGTTCTAAGATCACGAATTATGACGCATACAAGCATCATAAAAAGGCATCCTAAGAGATGCGATGAGCGCTTCAGACACACACACATACACTCATACAAACACAAGCATGGCATTAAGATGCTATGGTTATTCAGAGAACTGACAGACTGGAACAGGTGCATTCTCTAAGACAAGAACTCATCACTTCCTCCTTCTCTAAGACAAAGGGCACCACATAGAAGAGCACATGAAGAACAACGGCCATGAAAATAAGGATGACACATCTTTATTACTTCTGTTTTGATATTTCTGTTTTACTTACACAGAACTGTTCATGATATGCTTTACATTGGTATTTTAAGCCATTGTGTGATAAAATAAAATCACACTTTATTTCTTGCTTTGTTGGCTATTTATTATCAAATCACCTATAGACACTAAAGAATTATTATACTGTATGTGTCTCAGAAAATTCTACATGCACTCTAAGGGTTGGGGAGCATTCTAGCAATTAGCACCCCCTTCTAGGATTCCTACAGCTATCCTACAAGTTAGAACCCCGGTGTTAATCACTCTTCCACTGTCCACACACCCCCACAACAGACACACATAACTGGTAGCTTGCCACCACCCAACAGTTTGTCCCCAGACTGGTCTACAGGGCCACCACACATGTATTATTATTTTTTTTTTTTTAAGGTGAACTTAGTCTTTATGTAATGAGTAGGAAACTGACATTATAATTCTTGATTAATCTTTTTCATAGACTCAGTTCTATGCATTAGGATGTAGTACCACCACCAAAGGAGCCGCTTGGTAGTTTTGGGTTCACTGTTCTGTGCCTCGACTCCAAGAACACCCTCAGCCCCTCAAGCACACCTAGTTGAATAAAGAGAACTAACAAACAGATAGACTAGCTCACTTTGGGCTCTCAGGACCCAATGGCAGGGAGGTAGCCTTATATGAGAAAAGAGCTCTTTATTCCAAAACAAACTATGTCCTCCTTAACGCAGTACGTGATGTGGTGCACAATGAAAAGAAGTGCGAATAATGGTTCTTTAAGAAGAAATGGAATAAAGAAAGGGAAGAACAGCACTCTCCCTGAAAGTCTTTAGGCACTAGTAGATCTAAAGCAATAAGATGTTAAGCTGGCAGAAGTGATTGTTGATACATGGCAGCTACCCTCCAGACTGCAAGACTATTGCCACAATAGGAAAAGGTCTCCTTAAAAGGGTAAATTGATGATGGTGGAGGTGACACTACTGTGGTTCGGCCTGTAGAATGACTGTCCTGCTATCAGTGCTGAAGATAAGGCTGTGTTGAGTATGGTCAAGCAATAGAGGCTGGAGGAACTAGGACGCATTTTATAGTAACTATTAGCAATGTCCACAACTGTGTGCAATAAAATAGCAAATGTGGAACAAGTGTCAGTGCTCCCTTTGCTTGTTAATGCTTGAAACTCTCTCACCCAAGGGATGTCACTGGGCCTTCACACACTCTGCGGTCCCGCCTGCAGCGGTCACCTAATGGCAGATTAGTTCTCTGGATCAAGCAGCAAGGCTCTTCTTGCCTCCCTTCTCTCTCTTTTCATGACCTGGCCCAGCCCTCCACACCTCCAGCCCAGTCAGCATATTCCACACTTTAGATCTTTCTCCCCTCCATTCACTTACCAGCTCCTCCTCTTCTTTATTTTTTCTTGGGCACAAGTCCTCTCCTACTTTTGCTGCTGGGCAGTAGGGGGGGCTGTAGTCCATGCGCTATTGAGTCCTATGGGCCAACTCTCTTGTAGGACTATATGTCCCATGGTGCACCAGTTTTGTCCCCCCATTTGTCCCTGGCTCTGGCCAATGGGGAAGTTAGTGAGTGAAGGGTCAAATGGCTAGAGAGCCCATTTAGAGTGGCTCTCTTTCTCTATCTCCTGTGCTCTTGACAAAGGGTAGAGGGGGGGACAAATTGACAGCCCGCACTCACATTCCCTTTGCTGCAGCACTGCTGGCTGTGTCCTGTGTCCCACTCTGGTGTCACAGTGTGGGAAGGGGGGATGGAGGGAGAGAGCAGCATAGTCTCTCCTCAGTGCTCCACTTCTGTCACAGTGTGGGAAGGGGGGGGGGATCACTGCAACCTTGCTACACACTTCCCCAATCAAAAAACCTTTGGTCCCTGTCACAATCATGCACACAGAGATGGGCGCGGTCATCCTTTCTGCTCCAAACAACTACATTTTGGTATTTCTCTTAAACTCCCAAATCAATCTCTCTCCTCTGATTTCCACCCTCCCTCAGGAATGCGTTCAGCGTACCTTGCTAAGGGGCTGTCTATACAATCCTCTTGCCAAATAAGGCTTGGCTTGTCCATCATGGGAAGAGATTTAGTGTAGGAAAAAGACGCAGTTAGTTCTTGTGAGGACTCAGACAAGTGAGGACCGTTCGATATAACATCTATCGGACAGAAAGCAAAGGAGAATCTCGCGGCAACAACGAAACCCAATGCGAGACCAGAAATCCCTTTTTTAGCTCATCAGACTTGAAACTGCTTAACTCCAGGCATTTATTTGGCAAGTACTTAATTACCTAAACTTTGTATATTTATACATATATATATTGGTTACATCTTCTTTCTGAAAATATTCATACTGCACCCTTTTAACCTTTTGGTAATAAATCTTGCTTTCTGAAAGTGTTGAATTGTTTCTATAGCTCTTAAGAACGCTACTATGAGTATTAGCTCTCTGTCTAACCGGTCTGTAGAGATAGCGGGATACTGACGGTTAACCAATCATCCTAGTGTATTGCTGAGTTTCCTCTTTCTCTGTATAAAAAGGAGGTGGTGGCAGTGTGAAGGGTTAATTGCGTAATTAGCTTGAACCTGTAACAATTGTGTCCAGGCTGCCGGTACATCAATCATTGTCCAATTAACTGGAACATCGGTGTGCAGGGTGCAGCTGGGTGTGGCATTGTTACGCACGTGACAGCGCGGTTTTAGATTGGCTAGTCCTTCGGTCACGAGTTTGGTGAGAAGGGCTGGGGTCTGATGCCGCGCCCGTCACATATTGGTGGCAGCGATCGTGGGATCGTCACATATTGGTGACAACGATCCTGCGTCCGTCACAGTCTCCAAAGGGGAGAAGGTTCCATATGCATATAATGTCCACAGCCCGTTACATGCTGTCAAATACATTGGGAGGCAAGCAGGTTGGTACTTGTATGAAAACAAATGATTGGCATGTACATTCAAATAAGGCAAAGGAACCATCATTTGTCATAATAGGGGAGATTGTCTTGCCTACAAGCCACCGATATTGGGATGGCCTGCCTAGATGTGCCAGAGGGTGAGTTGGAGTCACCCTTCACTAAATCTGCAGTGGTAAGGGTCAGCATGTTGTGAGTTCTTTGAGAGGTTAAGATGGCTTCCTCTGATCTTTCACCAAAAGTGTCACAAGTTAGTCTTTTTGGGGGGTGAATTGTTCGCTTACCCTTTTGACCTTTAGACTCAGGTGTTTCAGGTACAATGGACTCTCCTTCTTCCACCATAGAAGGTTGAAAAGTTTCCGTGTCCTCTGTGGTCAAGGGGGTTTGAGGATCTTCTTGACTTGGTCGAGACTGGGTCCGAGGCATAAATTCTTTAGCCTCTGACCTGAGGGTCCCAGTATCCATTTCTATAGAAGGAAAAGTGGCAGCCTCTGACATTGTAGATGGCCACAGTCTATCCCTGCCCATTTCTTCTTCCTCACTGTACTCTTCATCTGCACTTGGTAGCAAGGACCAAGACCTGGTTACTGGGCATGATTTCTGAGTGGTGGTTTGAGCAGACTGTGGATCTGGTTGCTGAGATACATAAACTGCTTCTGCTTACAGATAATGTAAGGTTATGACTTCCAACAATCAGCCAACTTGTGCTTTCCAGGGACACCCAAGTTCCTCAGCAACACTATGTCACCAGTCTGCAAATCATGTACTCTCACCTTCAGGTCAAAGTTTCTTTTGTTTCGCTGCCCCCTAGTGTCTGAGGCAACCTGGGCCTTTTCATACTCTGCTTTCAGACTTTGCATCTGGCTATCTGCATATCATTTGTGTGACAGAGGTGTGATCTAAAGAGGTGCTGAATGCTAAGTCAACTGGCAGTCGAGCTTCCCTCCCAAACATTAGCCTGTATGGTGAATAGCTGGTGGCATAATTTTCAATGGTATTGTAGGCATGTACAAAGGCTGCAATGTGCCTGCACCAATGTTGTTTCTTTTCTGAGGTAAGGGTTCCAAGCATATCTAAGAGGATGCAATTAAACCTTTCTGGCTGAGGATCCCCTTGAGGATGGTAGGGGGTTGTTCTTGACTTCTGAATACCTAACAGGTCTAAGAGTCTCTTAATTAGCCTGCTCTTAAAGTCTCTTTCTTGATCAGAGTGAATACGTTGGGGCAGACCATAGTGAACAAGGTACTTTTTCAGAATTTTCACTTCCGTAGATGCTTCTTTGGTTGGGAATGCCTGGGCATACCGGGTAAAGCGGTCGGTTACCACCAGGACATTTCCCTGTCCAATTGAGTCAGGTTCCAGTGACTGAAAGTCAATGCACATCAATTTCATTGGTCCTAGACTTTGAAGATGGCCCATTGGGGCAGCCCTGCTGGGTAAAGTCATCCTCTGTATACAGTGCATGCAAGATTGACAGTACCCCTTGACTTCAGCCTTCATGCAATGCCAATAGAAATGGTCTCTCACTAGTCTGAACGTCCTTTCATGTCCTAAGTGACCATGATTGTCATGTAGGGCAGTCAGCACAGTCTCTCTATGCTTTTCTGGCAAGAATAACTGGCACTTATTTTCAGGATCATCTGAGGGGCCCGTTCGATAGACCACCCCATTGTGTAACTGATTCCATTCCTTGTGCAATAACCGTGTCTCTTTTGGAGAGTCTGCCAGCAGCAGATCTGGGCATTGACCATAGGTCTTCAGTGTCATAAGGTTTATTCAACAAGGCGTCAGCATCCCGGTTCCCGACCCCTGGATGGTACTTTAAACTGAAATGGAACCCTGACAGGGCTACCAACCACCTATGCCCGGTGGCTTCCAGCTTGGCTGTGGTAGTGATATATGTGAGTGAGTTGTTGTCAGTTTTGACTATGAAGTCTGCACCATACAAGAAGTCTTTCAGCTTGTCCACCACTGCCCATTTCAGAGCCAAGAACTCCAACTTGTGGGTAGGATAGTTCTTCTCAGTGGGTGTAAGATGTCTGCTTACATAGGCAACAGGCTGCAGATGTTCATCATGCTCTTGATACAACACCTCACCTAACCCATCTCTACTGGCATCGACATGCAGATCATATGGTTTAGCTGGATCAGCATAAGCTAGAATGGGGGCAGTTGTTAAGCTCCATTCCAATTGACAGAAGGCTTGCTCACACTGATCAGTCCGCTGGTCTTCGATTAACTCTCGAAGCTTCCTGGGCCCTCTGTTGTTTGACCGCTTTGTCAAGTCCAGATCACCATCATCCTTACTCTTCAGTAATTCATTAAAGGGCCAAGCTATTTTAGCGAATCTTCTGTAGTATGAACAAAACCCCAGGAATGACCTAAGCTCAGTTACATTGGTGGGTCTTGGCAAGGAGGTGACAACTTCAAGTTTCTGGGGGTTAGCAGCTATACCTTCAGCGGATATAACACACCCAAGGTAACTGACTGAGGGCTGATAGAACTGACACTTGTCTAGAGACAACTTCAATTCCTCATCAAGGAGTCTCTTCCGGACCTTCTCCAGACACTCCTCATGTCCCTCAAGGGTTTTACCGAAGACGATAATTTTGTCTAGATACACCAATACTTCAATCAGGTTCATGTCTTCCACAGTTGTCTCCATCAATCTCTGAAATGTTGCTGGAGCTCCAGACAGACTTTGGGCATCCTATCAAACTTGAAGAACCCCTGTGGGGTAAGGAAAGCTGTCTTCTCCCTGTCTTCAGGGTGAATGGAGATTTGATAGTGCCCACTTTTTAAGTCCAGTACACTGAACCATTTTGCCCCTGACTGGCTCTGTAAGGCATCTTCTATTCTCGGAGTGGTGTATTGGTTAGGGATATTTCCCTGGTTAAATTCTGGTTGTTCGGTACACAGTCTCAGCGAACCATTCTTCTTCCACACAACCACTATGGGAGAGGCATATGGACTCCTTGACTCTCGTATGATGCCTTCTCTCTTTAGCTCTGCTAGTTGTTCACTGAGATCTTCCAGATCACCCAGTGGGATCTATCAAACCCTCTCTCTAAATGGTTTATCTTCCTTAAGACGACTCCGGTGTTGGGCACTCTTTGCACACCCCATGTCAAATTCACTTTTCAAGAACATCTCCCTCTGGAGCTGGGCTTTGACTCTTTCCTCCATCTTTTGCTCCCCCCCAAATCAGATGGTAGGACTGGGGTGGCTTGATTCATTTGTCCTAGCAGCATTTAGGCCTGCAATGTTATTGGTGAGTCAGTGATGTTGCGGACACTGATTGGAATCTTCCCGTGGCTTCGTTGCAAGAATTTATTGATATCACTTCTGGGACAACCTCCACCTCATGTCCTCTCCCTGGAAGTGAGCTTCAAGGACAACAAAAGGGCCCGGTTGCTCCCAATTGAGCTTGACTGAGGTTCATAGGCACGCTACCTCTCCAGGTTGCTGTAGCTTCTCATTTCTGTCTAATCACCATATTTTCTCCACTCCTTCAGCTGGAGCTTTATGTTCTTGAATTAGGTGCTGATACACTTGCTCCAACATAGAGTGTATGCCCTTGGTTGGGGTGTCAGACTCCAAGATAAGAGAAGTGAGTAGTCTCCTGATGAGGTCAGTGTTAGTTCCCATTATCAGCGAACTCTTGTTGGCTCCTGCTGGGCAAGGGTATACAACAGCTAGTGTATCAAATATCTCTGTTTGTCTGGGCATGGAGGGGTTGAAAGTCAGCTTGACTGGTGAGTAACTGTCATATGTTAAATTCTGAGTCCCAGACCCCATATTTCTAATTCCTTCAATTTCTGCAAGGGCACATGTTTTAGGTGCCTGTCGTAAAAGTCTCGGTATAGCAGGGTGCACCAGAAGGGCCTTTGTATAGATGCCTTCCACTTGAATTGGCATGATGGGAGGAGGTCCCACTAGTTTTTCAGGGAATTTGCTGGGAGTAGGGTGGATAGTATGTCCTGCTGTCTGTATTTGTGCTCCTTTCCTGATGCTCTTCTTGGCTTGATTGCGCCTCCATTGTGCCCCAGAGGGCTGGTGTGACTTTCTGAGGCCAGGCACCTGAGGTCGATGTTATCTGATTGCTCAGAAACAGCGGTGAGGGCCCTCTGCAAGGATTTGGGCTTCCTCTGTGGTTTCTTCATATCTTTGGAGCTAATTGCTGAAGATGGTCACCCAGTTGGCTCCTTCCCCGGGGCCCACTGAGATTTCTCACCAGCTTTCAAGCACTGACTTCTGTGCTTTGGTGGACTTGTGCAGTGGCGTCGGTAGTGGCCCACTCTTCCGCAGTTGAAACAGATCCCTTGATTCACTGGCTTCTGTCAGGGACCACCGCGACGCATGAGTCTGCACATGCGTAGGTGTCCGACAAGACATGCAGGCAGGCGGGCACTAGGACCCAGGCGCGCCTGTCACCTATGACGGTGCTGGGTAGGCACTAGGACCCAGGCGCGCCTGTCAGCGCCGGGAGGGCTACTTAAACCAGCCCTGCACAGACACAAGTTGCCTGATGGTCTTCTCCCTGTTCCTGTGTTCCTGCTCTTCCTGTATGCTGATTGCCTTGTTGCTGACCCTGCCTGGACCTGATACCGCTGTCTTCTCCTGCCCTGACCTTTGGCTCGCCCTGACCATGCTCTGCCTGCTCCCTTTGTCTGACCTCCTGTTACCGAACCCGGCTTGTGACCCAATTACGCTTTGTCTTTAGATCTGTACCGTCTGCCTCGCTGTTACCTACCCGGCTTGCCTGACCACGTCACACCTCTTCACATCTGGCTGCTACCCGCTACACGCTATTACATGCTATTACTATTATTTTAAGGGCAGGACAGCTGTCAGCAACACATCCAATATCATCACACTGATTGGAGTCAAGGTTGGCTCACTCCTGGCTCCAATTAGCTCTGGGAGAAGTCATTAAGCTAGGGCCTCACATACTTTTTCCTCCCTGCACTGTGAATGTTTACATGTTATGTGCAATTAAACTATGGCAACATCTAATGTTTGTGCAGTATTATGTTCAGCAGACTGTGTTCTTCTATTGTTGTGACTTAGATGACGTTCAGAGCACATTTTATGCCCAATTCATGCAAAACTCCACGTAATCCCAAGGGGTTCACATACTTTTTCTTGCAACTGTACATACACACAGACACATGTACATGCATACACAGACACATGTACGTACATACACACAAACACACATACATGTACATACACACAAACACATGTACAGATATGCACATGCATACACACACAAACACATGCTTTTAAATGCTCTCTCCTCTCCCCTGAAGCCACCACTGGCTGACATAGAGGATCATGTGATCAGAGTGAGCTGAAATTAGACACAAACACACACACATACACACACACACTAAAAAGTTGCAGTACTTCGTTGTTCACTCACAGAGCCGGATACTGCACTCTAGGGGGAGGCAGAGAGCACAGCACACACTCCTTCCTTTACTTTCACTGCGCTCAGCTATTGAGCAGTCTGACGGCTCCCAGTGCCAATGACAGATCCGGCCTCAGCTCCGAGCCTGCTCAGCAAGACAGCCCTGGGGGACACACTCGCCCCCACCATAATTTCCACTCGCCATTGTCGAGCAGGCGAGTGGAAATTTCAAGGCCTGTATATATATATATATATATATATATATGGACTAATGCCCTTGTCATTAGTATTCTGAAACATAATGCTAGAAGATGAACTATGTAAAGGACACGTGTAAACGAGCCCCTCTACATAGAGCCTATGGTATAACATGGGTTTAACATGCATGATGTAGATCTACCAACACTGAACTGTAAAAATAAGCCAGGGTTCTAGAATGAACAGACCATATAAAGGTCTGTGAAAAATCAACATTGATAGCACTTTTATTGCACCTGAAAAATAACTACTCAAAAGAGGGACTGTACATCTAATGCGTCATTAAGACCCTTGGGGACCAGAGTGTCAAGATTGTGAATCCAAAAGGATTCTCTTTTGCAGAGCTTGTGAAACTTTCTGCCTGTGTCAGTGTCGCCCTGTATGGCTTCTATACCAAATAGTTTGAGACCCATAGGGCTCTCATTATGTACTTCACTAAAGTGACAGGACACCGTATGTTTATCAAATCCATGTAGTATATTTCGCTTATGTTCTCCAAATCTGGTTCTAAGTGAGTGTGTGGTGCGGCCCACAAATAAGAGCCCACAAGGGCAGACTAAACAGTATACAACAAACTGTGTGCCACAGTTTATAAACTGTTTGATCAAATGGGTCTTTCCATCTACACCAAGAAATTCCCTCTTTCTGTGCCACATGTATGCACATGCCCCACAGTTGGACATCCCACATCTATAGCTACCTTTCTGGTCAAACAAGGTGCTCTACATAGTTGTGGGGCTTTTGTTGGAAAGTTTGATCATACTAGGGGCTATTATGCTTTTAAGATCTCGTGGGCGACGGAAAATCACTTCCAGGCGTGAGGGAATGTGTGTAGAAAGATGGAGATCTTGAGCAAGAATGCCCCAATATTTGTTAAGGGTTTTCTTGATGCTAAAAGCTTTTTGATTGTACCTGGTACAGAATTCAACATAATGTTGGTTCGTGTCCCTCCTAGGAGTTGTGTTCTTTGATGTAAACAAAGGAACAGCCTCGGTGGCCACCTTTCTGCAATATTCAATTCTGTATTTGTTGTATGCCTCTTCAATGTTAGAGGCCGCATAGCCTTTATCCAAAAACTTTTCAAGATATGGCTTTGAGTGTCATAATCTTTCACTAAGGTGTTAGTCCTCCTAAGCCTGCAGAATTGTCCCAGAGGCACATTGTTTTTTTTTTTTATAATTTAAATATTTATTAGTTTTCATTTTAAATACATTTCATCATCACAATATATATACATATATATAAAAATATACATTATAATATTATAATAGCCAACATTTCTACTTTATTTACTTTATTCCAAGTTTCCCTCCCACCTCCACCCCCCACCCTGGTCCCATCTTCCTACTCTTCCTTTTCTCTGCGTCTTCTTATATCAGCAAGTGCAGTTTTTCTATTATTTTCTTTATTCTTTCCTATACTTCATATATAATCTAGCTTTTTCCCAGTTCTCCCATTTCCCATAATAAGCCTCCATCCTATCTTCCTGGATATGACACAACCTTTCCATCTTTTTGATCTGCTCAACTCTTTCAATCCAATCCTCTTCCTTCGGTACCTCTATTCGCCGCCAGAACTTGGGTATCAGAGCTTTTGCAGCATTTATATAGTACCATATCCCTGATTTTTTATATTTATTTACTGATATGTCCATGTTATGCAAAATACACACTTCTGGATCTAGACCTATGTCTATTTCTGTTAACTTTCCTATCAAGTGGATTATTGTCTTCCAGAATATCTGGATTTTTGGGCATCCCCACCATATATGGTATATTGTGCCTATTTCTCCATCTTGTCAAACACTTATAGTTCATCTCTACTTCTCTCATAGAAATGTTTTCATGAGTTAATCTATATATTCTCCTCTGCTTTTCCTCATCTATCACAATTCCCATATCAGTTTCCCATTTTGTTATATATGTTGGCTTTGTGTTTGTATCTAATTCAGTGAGTATTTTATAAACTTTAGCAATCCCATGTTTCCCATCACCTTGTGTTCCCAATACCTTTTCAAACAAGTTCCAATTGTCTCTTGTCCTTAAAGGTTTTGGCAGACTTCCAACAAAACTCCTCAATTGAAAATACCGCCATTCATCTAGTTTAGTGAAGATCTCTCCCTCTTTTTTTTTTCAGTTCCCCAAATGATCCTATTTTATCCCCCACCAGAATATCTCTTAATTGAACCTCCTCCTTTTTAAACCACCTACCTCCTATTTCTTCTCTACCTGGGGGAAAAAACTCTGTGTTTTTTAGTGAAATCAGTGTTGAATTGAAAGTCCATTTCATACTTTTGTGTAAATTATCCCAAATTTTTAAAACATTCAAAGTGTATGTGTTTACATTATAATTTAAACCCCTATACTGTGTTGGCACCCATATCACCCTACCCAAATCTATTCCACTGAGTTCATTCTCTATTCTCACCCAACTTTTTTTATAGTTATATATCCAATCTATGGTTCTTGCCAATATTACAGCTTTGTAGTATCTTTTAAAGTCTGGGAGCCCTAAACCACCTCTTTCTTTCCTCCTACTCAACAACTCATATGACATTCTTGGTTTTTTATTCCTCCATATGTATTTTGTTATCAGTTTCTTAATTACTTTAAAAAAGATCTCTGGGAGTTTAATTGGGATCATTTGATATCTATACATAATTTTTGGTACTATTACCATTTTTACCAGGTTAATACGGCCTATCCATGTCGGGGTTCCTTCCTCCAATATTTTTAACTCCTCTCTAATCTCGTTAATCAATGAAATATAGTTTAATTTATATAGATGTTTATATGAGGCTGTAAGTTTTACTCCTAAGTATTTTATATCTCTATCTTTCCATTTAAAGGGAAATTCCTAGAGGCGCATGCGCGACCAGGGATGATGGCAGACGTGTTCTGCTGAGCTCCGCTCATCCCCGGCCAGGAGTGACTCACCCGCTCCGCACTACAGCTGATCTTCTGCCTCGGGTGAGTCACGTTTTACCAAGCACCCGGCCCAGCACCAGGGAGAGGCTTCTATGGGGAAGATAGGGCACTGGAAGCCCCCCTCCCCGCAGCCTCAGGACCCGCGGCCCTCGCCTCTGCGGCGCTTCCTATATAGGCCGCAATCCCCGGCCTCTAGTGAGAATAGAGGTCCGAGGATCGATCCCGGACCTCTAGCGGCCGCGGAGGGTACTGCACCCTGTATAATTCCAGCACAGCTGCAAACCTCTGCTCCGATCCTTCCACACATGGGGGATCATGACCCCCAATTGACAGCAGGAGAGACTATGGACAACCCTACTCCAGGGGGTCTCCCAGCCCCTGGTCTGAATCTTCAGCAGACAAAGTCGTCTCCTCTGCTCACAATCTCCGCGTTAGACGACAAGCTGCAAATTTTTTTACGAAACATTACCGCCTCTATAGCCGCTGAAGTGGGAAAATTGGCTAATGAGCTCAGAGGGGAAATAGCCCAGATTGGGGACCGCACGGATAAGCTGGAAAGTAAGTTTGATGATTTGGTGCAATACGTTCACGTTTTGGAGGAAGATAATGCCTATCTGAAACATTCCATGTCCCAAATGCAGCTCCAGCAAGAGGACCTGGAAAACAGGGAACGGCGCCAAAATATCCGTATACGTGGTTTGTCCGAATCTGTTGCTGATGCTCAATTGCACCGCCATCTACTGTCCTTCTTCATCGCTACTGCCCCCATGGTCCCAGAGGCAGATTGGCGGATGGATAGGGCCCATCGCTCTCTGGGCCCTAAACCGATTGAGGGAACCAGTCCACGTGACGTTATAATCCGCTTCCACTACTTTCAAAGTAAAGAAGCCTTACTATCAGCAGCCCGCCACAAATCTTCTTTGGAGTTTAAAGGTGATAAACTCCAACTCTTCTGTGATCTTTCTCCGATTACTCTTGCTAAGCGACGGGCTTTTAAGCCGATCACCACACATCTTCAACATCATCGTGTCCTGTATCGTTGGGGGTTCCCCTTTAAGCTGGTGGTTGTTAGGGACAACACCCATGTTGTCCTCCGTGATCTTCAAGAGGCGGATTCTTTCCTTAAGCAGTTGGGACTTCCACCTCTACCTGATGATATGTCCTCGCCGCCGCCTACTCCATCCCGTCCTTCTGCCACCCCTTCCAAGATATGGACACCAGTCCGCGGAGGTCGGAGGAGATGCACACCGCAACGTCCACGCCCTCCCCGATCAAGCGACCCTCCTGCCTGATGATTTTCAGGGGGGACCTTTTGTGCCGAATCGGGTGTTTTGTTCGGCCATAGCCAATGACAAGGTTTGGATATAAGAGGGGGGAAAAAAAGGTTTAAAGTCACTTCGCAGGTGATAGTTGGGGGAGATTTTAATCTGATTCTTTCCCCCCATAAAGACAGGAAGGTTCTTTTTGAGTCCTCTCCCTCGAAGCGGCAATGCTCCTCTTCAAAATCCTTTCGTAGATTAATTAGGGAGCATCATCTCTTTGACGCATGGCGTATTAAACATCCTCTCCATAAACAGTTCACATTTTACTCTACCCCTCACCGTAGTTATTCTCGCCTAGACCATTTTTTCGTTTCTGCTCCATTGCTTCCACTTCTGGTATCTTCTGATATTAATCCCATTACTTGGTCCGACCATGCCTCTTTGACTTTAAACCTTTTTTCCCCCCTCTTATATCCAAACCTTGTCATTGGCTCCTTAATGAGACCTTTCTTTCCACAGACCATCTTAGAGATGAATTATCACAGGAACTTGATACTTATTTCACCCATAATGTTGGTTCCGTAAACTCCTCCTCAACTCTATGGGAGGCTCACAAAGTGGTTTTTCGAGGGCTCTGTATTTCTATGGGTTCTCGTTTAAAAAAGTCCTCGGCGAGTGCTAGGGCTTCCCTCATACAACAGCTATCTTGGGCGGAAGGTCGGTTATTGGCTAAGCCATCTATTCCTGGGCTCCAGAGGGTAATTTCTCTACGGGATCAGGTTAAAGCTCTTGACTCCAGTAGGACTGCTCAATCCCTCCTTTGGGTCAAGCAGAAATTCTATGAATTTTCCAATAAGCCCCATCGTATGTTAGTCAATCGTCTCAAAGCTCAGTCCCCTTCCACGATGCCTGACTTACTAATACAGCCAGATGGAAGCCCCACTTACAATCCTCGGGCTATAGTAAATCTTTTTGGCTCATTTTACGGGAAATTGTATAACTGTTTAACCCCGGACCTGCACCCACCCCTCACACAGTCATTATTTGATAATTTTTTTGATACATTGTCACTCCCGAGTATTTCACCTTCGGACACTGCCACCTTTAATGCTGACATTACCCTAGAGGAATTACTGGACACAATCAAACTTCTCCCTTCTCGTAAAGCTCCGGGACCGGACGGACTGCCCTACTCCTACTATAAAACATTTATTGGTATTCTGGCACCGCATCTCCTCTCTCTATATCACGATCTTTTTAAGGGAATTATACCTCAGTCTGAATTTTCCCGTGCATATATCTCGGTCATCCCTAAACCCGATAAGGACCATTCTATCGTGGACAACTACCGCCCCATTGCCCTACTCAATTCCGATTATAAGATTTTTACCAAAATTTTAGCCAACCGATTGTCCGGAATCATCTCCAAGATCATACATAGGGATCAAGTGGGCTTTGTACCTGCCAGACATGCCGCAGATAACACTAGGAGAACTATTGATCTGGTTGATCTGGTTAACAGGTCCTCTACCCCTACAGTGTTATTAAGCTTGGACGCTCAAAAAGCTTTCGACCGTTTAAGCTGGCCTTATATGTTCATGGTCTTGGAGAGATTTGGTTTCAAAGGTCCATTTGTAGCAGCTTTGAAGGCCCTCTATTCATTCCCCCTTTCACAGGTCAGATTAGCTTCTTTTCTCTCGCCTCCCTTTCAGATGTCAAACGGAACGCGTCAGGGCTGCCCACTCTCTCCTTCACTGTTTATTCTTTGTCTGGAACCTCTAGCCATCGCTATTAGGTCAAACCCGGATATTCGCGGGATACAGTCACATTCCCATGAGTACAAATTATCGTTATTTGCAGATGACATTCTTCTCACGCTTACGAGTCCCTATACTTCTTTACCGATTTTGCATAAGTTCTTGAAACAATTTGGGGCTATTTCAGGTTACAAAGTCAATACGTCCAAAACTGAGGCACTCCCAATACATATATGTGTAAAACACTACTATTCCCAACTATTTTATAAGCACACTTCACCTCTACCCTTAAAGGTGTACAATTATAAATACAAATATGCTCGGTGATCACTACTAAAATACTTTTCTTATATGATCTCACATCTATAAATAAAGTCCAATTTTGAATTAAAGTCCCAAAAAGCAAATGCGTGTAGTCCGAAAAAATTGTTTCCAATATAAACCAACGAAAACTCTCCACTGCTTGTAAACCTTGATTACCTCAAAAAAACAAAAAGATTCACATAGTGCATTATCCTTTATAAAAATCTCATTAACCTATAAGGTTAATACAATCTTATTCACCCAAGTGAAAAACACGTGTATATATCCAAAACACATACACATGTGATATACTGTGCAAAACCATGCATGTGACACACTCTGCTGTGCTGCAAACTCTTAACACAGTGCACACTTCTATTGGGGTAAGGAATATATACCCTTACCAATATTTCAGACAATATATGTTTTATTATCTTAATCCACAGAAAATTTCTCTGGTAGTATAGATCTTTGTATGGATATCCTCCGGATTAGTTTTATATGGATCCTTCCACCCTAGTAGCTTGGAGATACTTTCACCATATACATCAGCCCGGTTTCCATATATAAGGAACAGATCATAGCGTAATACTGCCACATACTTTGATCAAAAAACTTTTAATTATCTTGCTTACATTTAAAATCATCTTTAATCGCACATAGTAAAAAACCTGTCTGCCATCCGGAATCCAGGAGAGTCCCAATCGCAACTCACAGCCGAGATTTTGCCCTTTCCAAGATGGCAACTGAACAAGTTCTGAAACTTATTTATTGTATCTAATTCATTCATTATATTATAATGTTCCAATACTAATAAGGTTACAAACAGTGGAGTATTGGAGAATACAACTAGTTTTATATTTTATGTTATTTTAGAAGTAGGAATTGATGGTTTTATATTTGGATTTCTAATGAGAATTGCTGAATAGAATTGAGGACGTAGGATGATAGATATAGATATATATTTAATTATGTTGTTGCTAAGTATTAGTTGAGAACCTGCTAGATAGTGTTGGCATTGCCCCTCCTAAAGATGGAGATTGTGGCGCCAAGACTTTATTAGATACGACTTTTCACACTGCTTCGTATCCCGGAAGGTGAGGGCATCGCCCCTTAGAAAGATGGAGATTGAGGCGACATCACCTTATGAGGGAGGAATATAAATAGAACTTCCTTGTCTGGCGTACGTACCCTTTATGATTACGTCCAATGACGAAACGCGTCAAAGGGAGGTGACGTCAGACGCATACGAAAATTCCGGAAGTAGAGTGGCGGCCATCTTGGAGAGGGCAAAATCTCGGCTGTGAGTTGCGATTGGGACTCTCCTGGATTCCGGATGGCAGACAGGTTTTTTACTATGTGCGATTAAAGATGATTTTAAATGTAAGCAAGATAATTAAAAGTTTTTTGATCAAAGTATGTGGCAGTATTACGCTATGATCTGTTCCTTATATATGGAAACCGGGCTGATGTATATGGTGAAAGTATCTCCAAGCTACTAGGGTGGAAGGATCCATATAAAGCTAATCCGGAGGATATCCATACAAAGATCTATACTACCAGAGAAATTTTCTGTGGATTAAGATAATAAAACATATATTGTCTGAAATATTGGTAAGGGTATATATTCCTTACCCCAATAGAAGTGTGCACTGTGTTAAGAGTTTGCAGCACAGCAGAGTGTGTCACATGCATGGTTTTGCACAGTATATCACATGTGTATGTGTTTTGGATATATACACGTGTTTTTCACTTGGGTGAATAAGATTGTATTAACCTTATAGGTTAATGAGATTTTTATAAAGGATAATGCACTATGTGAATCTTTTTGTTTTTTTGAGGTAATCAAGGTTTACAAGCAGTGGAGAGTTTTCGTTGGTTTATATTGGAAACAATTTTTTCGGACTACACGCATTTGCTTTTTGGGACTTTAATTCAAAATTGGACTTTATTTATAGATGTGAGATCATATAAGAAAAGTATTTTAGTAGTGATCACCGAGCATATTTGTATTTATACTCCCAATACATATCCCTCCTATCGTTTTGTCCTCGCTTCAGGAAGCCTTTCCCTACCGGTGGTGCACACACTCTTTAAAATATTTAGGTACTAATATTTCTCTCTCTTACCAATCCATATACGAGGCCAATTTCCCCCCTTTGTTTATAGCAATCTCTCGCTCTCTGAAACGTTGGGATGCCTTGCCCATCTCTTTTCTCGGTCGCATTAACGTTCTAAAAATGACCGTGTTACCCAAACTCTTGTACTTGTTTGCAACTCTCCCCGTTCCCGTTCCTATGTCCAAGCTTCACTCGCTTCAGAAATCTTTCCTACACTTTATCTGGCACAATATGCGGCACAGGATTGCACGTTCTGTTCTGCTTTCTCCGCGTTCTAGGGGAGGTCTGGGAGCGCCGGATATAATCAAGTATTATTATGCAACTCACCTTAGTTTTCTTCTGTCATGGTCCACGCAACACCCTCCCAACACATGGACTGAGATTGAATCTTTACAACTGTCCCCAGTTCATCCATGTTCCCTTCTTTGGTCCACCGCGGCAGTGGATATCTCTTCCTTCCGCCATCTATTCCTTGGTCCCATGCAATTTTCATTGACGGTATGGCAGAAATGTAAGACTCAATTTACTCTAGCCTCTGAATGCTCCCCTTTGACAAATATCCTCTACAACCCTAACTTGCCAGACAATATGGCCATATCTCGGATGTCTCTTTGGGTGGTATCTAACCTTTTTCAATTGCGTCACTTGGTACATCCGGTGACTCGTAAATTACATTCATTCCCGGATCTCCAGAAAAAAGCTTCTTTACCTCCTCATCACCTATATATATATTTCCAAATACGCCATTTTTTCTCTACTTTATCACCCTCATTGATCCTGGGGAAGCCTACACCCTTCGAACGTTTATGTATGCAGAGCCCCCACCAAAGGGGTATTATCTCCAATACTTATAAAATTCTTATGGCTGCATCCCCTTTATCTAATGAAACTCACCTTTACATGCGTAGGTGGTCTCAGTTTGTACAACATGATATTGATTTACTGACGTGGAAGAATATTTGGGTAAATGCATCTAAATCTTCTGTTTGTGTGGTTTTTAAGGAAAACATTTATAAGATTATGATGTTATGGTACAAAACACCTGAGGTTCTTCATGCTTTCAACCCGAGTGCTTCTCCTGTCTGCTGGCGCTGTGGTAAGGATTCAGGTTCTCTCTATCATATTTTTTGGACTTGTAAATCTATTGTTACTTTTTGGGAGGATGTCCGTTCCTTGTTGCAATCAATGCTGCATGCCTCGCTCCCTTTTGACCCTCTGCATTTTTTGCTGGGCTTGCCATTCCCGGGTCTATCTAATCCAGCCAGAAAACTTGCTGCTCACGTGTTGACCGCGGCCAGGAGAAGTATTCCTATGGGTTGGTTATCTTCTACTCCCCCCACACTGCTGACTTTGTACAAACTTATTGCTGAAGTAAGACGGATGGAGTATTTGACTGCTTTACATAATTGTTTGTCTGCTGTATTTGAGTTGATTTGGCCCCCGTGGGATTCCTTCATTTCCTCTTTGCCGACTCGAATCTAAGATCCTGATTGTTTCTGCACTGATTTTGTATGACTTTGTATGATTCTATTGGACATGATTATATGTAGTTATGCCATCGATGTTTCTCTCTGTTCTGTATATAATTTACTTATTTGAAAACCAATAAAAATTGTTAATACAAAAAAAAAAGGGAAATTCCTTTTGTATCTTTTCTTTTTCATTTTTTAAAATATTTATATTTAGAATCTCCGTTTTTGTTGGATTAATCTTTAAATTTGACAGTTCTCCATATTCCTTTAATAGCTTCATTAAGTTTGGAAGTGTTATCCTGGGGTTTCCTACGTAGAACAGCAAGTCGTCAGCAAAAGCGGCAACTTTATGTTCTGTGTCCCCTATCTGGATTCCCTTTACGTCTCTATTCAGCCTTATTGTTGACAACAGTGGTTCTAATGATATAACATACAACAGTGGGGACAATGGGCATCCCTGTCTTGTTTCGTTTGACATCTCAATGGGTTCTGACCTCTCCCCATTCACCACAATAACTGCAGAAGGGTATCTGTACAACTTTCCTATCCACTCTCTCATCCTAGGCCCAATTCCCAAAGCTTCCAGAGTATCCATCATGAATCTCCAGTTCACTCTGTCAAATGCTTTTTCAGCATCTATAGAGAGTAGCACCACCGGTTCTTTTCCCTTTTTACTTTTTTGGATTAACATCAGTGATCGTAATCCATTGTCTCTGCCCTCCCTCCCTGGGACAAAGCCCACCTGGTCCTCATGTATCCATTCAGGCATTAGCTCTTTCAATCTATTTGCTAAGACCTTTGCGTACAACTTAGTGTCGGTTGAAACATTGTATCTATTTGTTTCCATTTAGGATACAGATGTTTTTATTCGGAAACAAATAGATACAATGTTTCAACCGCTGTAAATGTGAAGGAACTGTCAGAGAACTGTCAGAAATAGCGGAGCTCTCTGCAGATACACTTTTTGCTGGACTGGAATTCTTCTTATTTTCATCCTACTTCTTCTTCTTCTTCTTCTTCATCCTCATCCTCTTCTTCTTCTTCATCCTCATCCTCTTCTTCTTCTTCTTCTTCATCCTCTTCCTCTTCTTCTTCTTCATCATCATCCTCATCCTCTTCTTCATCCTCATTCTCTTCTTCTTCATCCTCATCCTCTTCTTCTTCATCCTCATCCTCTTCTTCTTATTCATCATCATCCTCATCCTCTTCTTCTTCATCATCCTCATCCTCTTCTTCATCATCATCCTCATCCTCTTCTTCTTCTTCCTCACCACCATCCTCTTCTTCTACTTCTTCATCCTCATCCTCTTCTTCTTCTTCCTCATCCTCTTCCTCTTCTTCTTCTTCTTCATCCTCATCCTCTTCTTCATCCTCATTCTCTTCTTCATCCTCATCCTCTTCTTCATCATCCTCATCCTCTTCTTCTTCTTCATCCTCATCCTCTTCTTCTTCATCATCCTCATCCTCTTCTTCTTCTTCCTCACCATCATCCTCTTCTTCTTCTTCATCCTCATCCTCTTCTTCTTCCTCATCCTCATCCTCTTCTTCTTCCTCATCCTCATACTCTTCTTCATCCTCATCCTCTTCTTCTTCTTCTTCTTCTTCATCCTCATCCTCTTCTTCTTCTTCATCCTCTTCTTCATCCTCATCCTCTTCTTCTTCTTCTACATCCTCTTCTTCCTCATCCTCTTCTTCTTCTTCATCCTCATCCTCTTCTTCTTCTTCTTCATCCTCATCTTCTTCTTCTTCATCCTCATCTTCTTCTTCATCCTCGTCCTCTTCTTCTTCTTCTTTATCCTCACCCTCTTCTTATTCTTCTTCTTCTTCTTCTTCCTCATCCTCTTCTTCTTCATCCTCATCCTCTTCTTCTTCTTCTTCCTCCTCATCCTCTTCTTCTTCATCCTCATCTTCTTCTTCTTCTTCTTCATCATCCTCCTCGTCTTCTTCTTCTTCTTCATCATCCTCCTCTTCTTCTTCTTCATCATCATCATCATCATCATCATCATCATCCTCATCCTCTTCTTCATCCTCATCCTCTTCTTCTTCCTCACCATCATCCTCTTCTTCTTCATCATCCTCATCCTCTTCTTCATCCTCATCCTCTTCTTCTTCCTCATCCTCTTCTTCATCCTCTTCTTCTTCTTCTTCATCCTCATCCTCTTCTTCATCCTCATCTTCTTCTTCTTCATCCTCATCCTCTTCTTCTTCATCATCCTCATCCTCTTCTTCTTCTTCCTCATCCTCTTCTTCTTCATCCTCATCTTCTTCTTCATCATCCTCTTCTTCTTCATCCTCACCCTCTTCTTCTTCTTCTTCTTCCTCATCCTCATCCTCTACTTCTTCTTCATCCTCATCCTCTTCTTCTTCTCCTTCTTCTTCTTCTTTTTCATCATCCTCCTATTCTTCTTCTTCTTCATCATCCTCCTCCTCTTCTTCTTCTTCTTCTTCTTCTTCATCATCCTCATCCTCTTCTTCATCCTCATCCTATTCTTCTTCTTCTTCTTCATCCTCATCCTCTTCTTCTGCTTCTTCTTCTTCTTCTTCATCCTCATCCTCTTCTTCTTCTTCATCCTCATCCTCTTCTTCTTCTTCATCCTCATCCTCTTCTTCTTCATCATCCTCATCCTCTTCTTTTTCTTCTTCCTCACCATCATCCTCTTCTTCTTCTTCTTCTTCCTCATCCTCTTCTTCTTCTTCCTCATCCTCATCTTCTTCTTCTTCATCCTCATCCTCTTCTTCTTCATCATCCTCATCCTCTTCTTCTTCTTCATCCTCATCCTCTTCTTCTTCTTCATCCTCATCTTCTTCTTCATCATCATCCTCATCCTCTTCTTCTTCTTCTTCTTCTTCATCATCCTCTTCTTCTTCTTCTTCTTCATCCTCCTCTTCTTCTTCTTCTTCTTCATCATCATCCCCATCCTCTTCTTCTTCTTCCTCATCCGCATCCTCTTCTTCTTCTTCTTCCTCATCCTCTTCTTCTTCCTCATCCTCATCCTCTTCTTCTTCTTCATCCTCATCCTCTTCTTCTTCATCATCCTCATCTTCTTCTTCTTCCTCATCCTCTTCTTCTTCCTCATCCTCTTCTTCTTCTTCTTCATCCTCATCCTCTTCTTCATCCTCATCCTCTTCTTCTTCTTCATCCTCATCCTCTTCTTCTTCTTCTTCTTCTTCATCCTCATCCTCTTCTTCTTCATCCTCTTCTTCTTCTTCTTCATCCTCACCCTCTTCTTCTTCTTCTTCTTCCTCACCCTCTTCTTCTTCTTCTTCTTCCTCATCCTCTTCTTCATCCTCATCCTCTTCTTCTTCATCCTCATCCTCTTCTTCTTCATCCTCATCCTCCTCTTCTTCTTCCTCACCCTCTTCTTCTTCTTCTTCTTCATCATCCTCATCCTCACCATCATCCTCTTCGTCTTCATCCTCATCCTCTTCTTCTTCTTCTTCATCCTCTTCTTCTTCTTCTTCATCCTCATCCTCTTCTTCCTCATCCTCTTCTTCTTCATCCTCATCCTCTTCTTCTTCATCCTCATCCTCTTCTTCTTCTTCTTCATCCTCATCCTCTTCTTCTTCTTCATCATCATCCTCTTCTTCTTCTTCATCATCCTCATCTTCTTCTTCTTCATCATCCTCATCCTCACCATCATCCTCATCCTCTTCTTCATCCTCATCCTCTTCTTCTTCTTCTTCAGTGAAGTGTGCGGTGATTCTAAGATCGATGGCACTCATCTGCATGTCATACTGACTGACAGTATTATTTCTCTTCCCCAGCAGACTCCAAGGGCATTTAAATTAAAGGTACAGTGTTCTGCACTAATATAAAGGCTCTCTGAAGCCTAGAAACCCTTTTAATAAGTTAAATTCGTAGCGAATAAATTCGCATCGAATCAAATTTATTCCGCAAATTCGGCGAATCAGCCGAATCGAATTTTTGAATAATTCGCTCATCTCTACTAATATTCTTTGCCAAACCTATTGCTACACCTTTTGCTCTTTTAACCGGGGAGTCTGCATAATACCATATTGGGTGATTTCTAGACCTCAGCCTAACGTTTGATTATATCTCAAAATGTGTCTCCTGTAGAAATATCACTGAGGCTGCCCTATGGTGTAGTTCTTTAAATAATCTAAATCTTTTCCCAGGGCAGTTCAACCCATTTACATTATATGTTATAAACTGAATCTCTTCCATCTTCCTTAAATCTTCTCTTTTCTCCTCCATCTATATTTTTCTTTTTTCTTCCTTTCTCTCCCCTTTTCTCTTTTCCTTTACTCTTCCCTTCTTCTCTTCCCCTCCTTCTCCCTTCTCACTTGCTTTTATATCTTCTTTTATTTTGCAGGAAAACCCCCCCCCCTCACCTATTACCCACCCTCCCAACCTTCCAACCCCCCCCCCTCTTTTTAGGCCTATCATTTGCCTACTAATCATTTATGGAAAGTAAATTCCACTTTTGATTTAATCCTTGGGCTGAAAACTCCGATCATGGACGACTTTCCCCTTGTCTAACCCCCCCATAACTCCCCAAGTCCTATCCAGATTCATCTCAAGCACAGTAAGACAAGGGCGGTAGGGTAAGGGCAGAAAGAGATAGAGGAGAGAAAAAAAAAAAAAAAACAACCCCTTATTTCTCCTCCTCCCCCCCTCCCCCCACCTCTTCCCCCCCACAAATTGCCAATCCTCTTTTCTCTTTGTTCTAATTTCCCATTGTTCTTCTTCCCAGCCAGGAATCTCCATTCTTTGTATTTTTAGACTGTCACAAAAATTTTTCAAGTCTTCTGGAAACCTGAGGTATGCTGTAACCCCATTTTTCCATCCTATTAAGCATTCGGGAATCCCCCATCTATATTGCACATTATGTTCTTTCAACCTTTCCAACAGGGGTCTCAAAGTTCTCCTTCTCCACAGAGTCTCTGGGGCCAAATCCGCATATATCTGTATGTCTCCTCCTTCATACTTAATAACTGGTTTTCCCTTGATCTTCTTCCAGATTTTTTCTTTATCCCGAAGCTCATAGAATTTAACTAGTATGTCTCTCGGCCTTTCTTTCCCCAGGTGTCTCTGGATTTTTCCTTTTCTAAAGATTCCTTCTATTTTAGTCCTTTCCATTTCAGTACAGTCTGTTATAGTATTTAATATTTTACAAGCCACCTCTTGCAGATTTTCTCCCTTTGAGTTCTCTGGGACCCCTCGTATCATGACGTTTCTCTTCCTGTCTCTATTTTCTTGTATCTCAGCCTTATATATCAGTTTTTCTTGGGCTTTCCCTATGTTAATTATTTCTTTTTCTAGCTCAGAGATAGCCTGGGTCTGATTTTTAACTTTCTCCTCCGTTTCTTCCACTCTCACCAACAGGTGTCCCAGGTCACTTCGAATATTTACCATTTCTTGTTTTATTGTTTTCTCCAGTTCTTTAAACATTTCTGCCATTTCTTTTTTATTAGGTATTTGTAGGTCTTTTTCCATCTCTATATTACCTAATGATTGCTGATTACTGGTATCAAGGCCTAATGATACTCTAGGGCTACTTTCTATACTAAGATCTGCTTCTCCTCTTTCAATCCTGTTCTGGGATCTTTTTGGGGTTACGTTTCCTTGGGAGGTATATTTTTTGATTGTATCAGTCTGGGACCCTTTAAGCCCACTTCCTTTTACATTTTTATTTTTCATTTTCTCTGTAGCTTTTATCCTTCTTATCCTCCTTTATGAATTCGTGGGTATGGAGGGAAAAAAAAAATTCTTTGACATACAAGTCTCTGCCCTATCCCCCTGCTGGTCTTTTTGGGCTTTTCTTTCCACAAACCTCTTCCACCTTTTTTACAGTCTCCGGCGGTCTCCCCTTTCTCTTACACCCTGCTTCCCTTTAGGGGTCCATATAATGCTTCACATTAGTGTAAATCAAATTTCAGCTTTAGTCACTCACCCTCCTCGTATGTTTCCTCTTGTAACCCGGCTGAATGCTCTCTCCTTCAGTTTGTTTAGGGTTTTGTTCACGGGGGGGGGGGACTACCCAGGGTCCCTTCGATTCTCCTATTGTCCAGGTTTCAGTGGTTTTCCTCCTGCTTTACTTTAAGCCTGAGGGGTTTCAGGGGGATAGGGGGAGAATAAACTGGCAACCGGCAAACTGGTCGGCGCTGCTCTCCCACCGCAGAACGCCGGCCGGCTTCCCGATCTCCCAGTAGTGCTTTGCGGCCGGTCACGTGATCGCGCCGGCTTCCCAGCATCCAGGCACCCTCTCGCCACCAGTCTCCAGCCGCTCTCCTCCCGCAGGCCTCCACCTCCCGTCCGCGGGGAGCCGCCAGGCCAGGGTAAGTCCCACGCCACAAGGCTTTTACATGGCTGAGGAGATACACCTGGAGGCTTGGGGAGGTCAGACAACGGAGCTCTGTCCAAGAGCTCCTACATTGAGCTCTCCTCTGCCGCCATGCTCAGGCCCCGCCCCCCCAGAGGCACATTGTTAATCCATCTAGGATGATGATGGCTCTTAGCATGCAAGTAGGAGTTACCTGCTTTGGGCTTAATATAGGTTTTGGATACTATATGTGAATCTGGTCCAAATCAAAGTTCCATATCCAAAAATACTAGGCTGAAGTCATCAGCAATGTGTGTAAACTCAATGTCAAATAGATTGGATTGACAGTGTTGGATGAACTCATTCAGCGTTGTCACGGGGCCATCCCAAATGATCAAAATGTCATCAATGTAATGAGCGTAGAGAATCAGGTTTGCCCCAAACGGGTTATGGTTCCAAATGTGATGTTGCTCCCAAAAACCCTTGAACAAGTTGGCATAACTGGGGGAAAATCTGGCCCCCATATTGTAATGAAGATGAATTTGTCTGTCCTAGGTGTTATAAAATATTCCCGAAGAAGCCTGAAATAGGTGAAACATGTTGAGACCGGAAATATCTTTTGAATGAGTAACAATGAATAATGTTTTGACACAGAAGTGTATTTCTTTTATTCTTATTGAATCTTTTGGATTTTTTGATTTGAACAATAATATTATTTGCAAATTTTAGCTTTTGCTGTTTGATGGCACCTTAAAAATCCCATTATCTCCCTGAATTTGGGGAGGTTTTCCCTTTTCTTCCCCCCTTTTTCCTTTTTCTTGTCATTGTTTAAAATTAGGATGTGGTGCCGTTGAGCTCCTCTTTGAATTTTATTCTTGTTTTTATCATTAGTTAATTGCAAATTAGTTCTTCAGAGACTGTCAGGGATCCCTCTCCTCCACTGTATCAGAGCATAAGAATGAGAGGTCCTGCAATCTGGTTTGACATTGATCACCCACACCTTCTGATCTGGGACTAGTGTCCTCACAGTTTGACTAATCTGCTCCTCTGTCCAAACCTCCCCAGGGATGTCGATTACCACACTTGACTACGATTACCACACTTGACTCCCAGGGCCATCTTGCTCTTCACACCACTGGATCACAGCAGCAGGATCCATCTTGATGTTCCCAGGGATGGTGTCTTGGCGGGTTGCTAGTAGAACAGAGCATCCCGGATGAGCCCCCACATGTAGCACCACCACCAAAGGAACCGCTTGGTAGTTTTGGGTTCACTGTTCTGCGTCTTGACTCTAAGAACACCCTCAGCCCTTCAGGCTATCACGTATCTGGTGATGGAGGACAATGGAGAGAGGGCTTCCCTTGCAGCTAAGTTCCGAACTCCCCTGAGAGTGGGACAGCGGGAGTCAGGCCCAAAGATGCACAGGTTGCCTGTAGGAGTGCTGGTTGGTGGTCCACTCAGAAGCACAGCTGGTGCACAGAGATAGGTCTGCAGACAGGAGGGGCCTGTGCGTGGTATGCAAGCCCTTCCAGGATTTGGATGTTTACTGGGTAGTCAGTTCAAGCTAAGGTCAGGTACCAGGTGGGAATCAGAGCGGACGTAGTCAGATGGGAAAGCCGAGGTCATTCACAGAGGAGCAAGAGAGAGAGAGTATCCGTAAGCCAAACAGAGGTCAGATCAGGGGTAAATCAGAGTAGACAGGTCCAGGAGCAAGCCGAGTCGGTAAAAGGAAATCACAAGTCAGAATCACAGGAAACAGGAACGGGGCACGGGGAGCTAGAGACCATCCAGCAATCAGAGGAAGTGATGAGCCTCCTTATAAAGGCCATCTGGCACCAGACTTAGGCTGATGTGTACCTCTGCGGCCACATAGAGTACTGGCAGAAATGCCAGATCTTCCAGAACTTCTGCCATGGACAGGACCCTGACTCAGGCACACTTAGTTGAATAAATCACTACCAGAAAGTAAACTCACACATGGATTGGAGTGAACTGGTATGAGGTTTACAGTTGCAAGAAAAAGTATGTGAACCCCTTGGGATTACGTGGAGTTTTGCATGAATTTGGCATAAAATGTGCTCTGAACGTCATCTAAGTCACAACAATAGAAGAACACAGTCTGCTGAACATAATACTACACAAACATTAGATGTTGCCATGGTTTAATTGCACATAACATGTAAACATTCACAGTGCAGGGAGGAAAAAGTATGTGAACCTTTGGACTTAATAACTGGTTGACCCTCCTTTGGCAGCAATAACCTCAACCAAACGTTTCCTGTAGTTGCAGATCAGACCTGCACAATGATCTGGAGTAATTTTGGACCACTCCTCTTCACAAAACTGTTTCAGTGTAGCAATATTCTTGGGATGTCTGGTGTGAATCGCTCTCTTAAGGTCATGCCACAGCATTTCAATCGGGTTGAGGTCAGGACTCTGACTGGGCCACTCCAGAAGGCGTATTCTACGCTGTTGCAGCCATTGTTTTGTTGAATTACTTGTATGCTTTGGGTCATTGTCCTGTTGCATCACCCATCCTCTGCAGAGCTTCAGTTGGAGGACAGATGGTCGTACGTTTTCCTGATAAACTCTGGAATTCATTTTCCCATCAATGACAACAATCCGTCCAGGCCCTGAGGCAGCAAAGCAGCCCCAAACCATGATGCTCCCTCCGCCATGTTTTACAGAGGGGATGAGGTTTTGATGTTGGTGTGCTGTGCCTTTTTTTCTCCACACATAGTGTTGTGTGTTCTTCCCAAACAACTCAATCTTGGTTTCATCTGTCCACAGTATATTTTGCCAGTAGTGCTGTGGAACATCCAGGTGCTCTTTTGCAAACTTCAAACGTGCTGCAATATTCTTTTTGGACAGCAATGGCTTCCTCAGTGGTGTCCTCCCATGTACTCCATTCTTGTTTAATGTTTTCCTTATTGTAGATGTGTCAACAAAAATGTTAGCATGTGCCAGAGATTTCTGTAGGTCTTTAGCTGACACTCTGGGATTCTTCTTTACCTCATGCAGCATTCTGCGCTGTGCTCTTGCAGTCATTTTTACAGGACGACCACGCCAAGGGAGAGTAGCAACAGTGCTAAACTTTCTCCATTTGTAGACAGTCTGTCTTACCGTGGACACATGAACATCAAGGCTTTTGGAGATACTATTGTAACCCTTTCCAACTTCATGCAAGTCAACAATTCTTGATCGTAGGTCTTCTGAGAGCTCTTTTCTGCGAGGCATGGTTCACATCAGACAGTGCTTCTTGAAACCAGTAAACCCAAAACAGGTGTGTGTTTTTTAATGGAAGGACAGCTGTCAGCAACACATCCAATATCATCACACTAATTGGAGTCAAGGTTGGCTCACTCCTGGCTCCAATTAGCTCTGGGAGAAGTCATTAAGCTAGGGCCTCACATACTTTTTCCTCCCTGCACTGTGAATGTTTACATGTTATGTGCAATTAAACCATGGCAACATCTAATGTTTGTGTAGTATTATCTTCAGCAGACTGTGTTCTTCTATTGTTGTGACTTAGATGATGTCCAGAGCACATTTTATGCCCAATTCATGCAAAACTCCACGTAATCCCAAGGGGTTCACATACTTTTTCTTGCAACTGTATAGCAAACTTCAATGTGGCTTGGTTACACAGCACAAACAAAATTGGCATGTGCAGAGTCAATTGTTACTGCATCAACCTTAAACAAGTAAAAAAAGACAACATTTATCACAGAGTCTCAGTTAGTGTTAGCAGGCTTGCTTTTCATTAATTAACTGTCAAGGTCCTACCTTTTCCCAGAGGTTATGTTACTCCATGTGCTGGCATCCATCTTGGATTTCTGCTGAGCATGGTGGGAATCTTTTATGCCTTCAGGTCTCTGAGGTCCATCCCCCAGAGGGGTGTGGCTGAGTACATATAAGCCTGTGATCCGCACATGCTCTTTGCACTTGTGTCTTGTGTCTTTGTCTTGCTACAGCTCTGTGTATACTCTCGTGACTCTTCTGGTATCTGACTCGGCTTGTGACTAAGACCATTCTCTGTGTTTTCCTTCGATCTGACCTTCCGTTGCTGAACCCGGCCCATGTACTGTCTTGTCCCGTTGTTGTCCACCCGGCCTGCCTGACTACGCTATTGTCGTTCTTACCAGCTACACGCCATTGGCGGCGGCCATTACCACAGCCGGGGTGTCTCGGGGGCCGCAACCTGGTTCCTGGCTGCGTCAAGTCCATCCCCACCATCAGGGGCCCTGGTGAAGGGCAGCCTGGGACTTAGACTCCACGCCCTGAGGGACTTCGGTCTGTTGGTGGTGGTTGTCGTCAGCCAGTGCGTTACCCTGCCACTAGGCCTACCTGTCCGTTCCACAGCCCTGCCATGACATTAACCCAATACCTTCAACCTGAGGTGGCTTTAGAGTCCCTAGTGAGCAGCGAGAGCTAATAAACAGGTAGACTAGCTCACTTTGGGCCCTCAGGACCTGATGGCAGGGAGGTAGCCTGAAATGAGAAAAGAAGAGCTCTTTCTGCGGGCCCAAAGTGAGCTCATTTATCCCAAAAAAAGCCCTCTTAAACGCAGTGAAGAGTCTTCTGTGCGCGTGATGGGGCCCGGTTGGTGCACAGAGAAAAGAAGTGTGAATAGTGGTTCTTTGAGGAGAAATGCAATAAAGAAAGGGAAGAAGAGCACTCTCCCTGAAAGTAGCAATTGACTGGTGTAATGTCCTGAGAGAGTACTTTAAATGATTGGTCACCAGTAGATCTACAGCAATAAGACGTTAAGCTGGCAGAAGTGATTGTTGATACAGGGCAGCTCCTCTCTACACTGCAAGACTATTGGCACAATAGGAAAAGGTCTCCTTAAAATGGTAAATTGATGATGGTGGTGACATGACTGTGGTTTGGTTTGCAGAATGGCTGTCCTGCTATCAGTGCTGATGATAAGGCTGTATTGAGTGTGGTCAAGCAATAGCGGCTGGAGGAACTAGGATGCATTTTATAGTAATTATAAGCAATGTCCGCAACTGTGTGTAATAAAATAGCAAATGTGTCTGTGTTCCCTGTGCTTGTTAATGCTTGAAACTCTCTCACCCAAGATATGTCACACACTCTCTGGTCTCGCCTGCAGCATTCCGTCCGGTCACTTGCTGGCAGATTAGCTCTCTGGATCAAGTGGCAAGGTCAGCGATCAACAGACTCTCCTTGCCTCCCTTCTCTCTCTTTCCGGGGCCAGGTCCAGCCCTCCCACAGTCAGCACACTCCACACTTCAGATCTCTCTCCCCTCCGTTCACTTCCCATCTCCTCCTGTTCTTTTTTTTCCCGGGCTCCCAGTCCTCTCCTTCCTTTGCTGCTGGGCATGCTGGGGGCTGTAGTCCATGCCACATTGAGTCCCATGGGTCGACTCTCTTCTGGGACTACATGTCCCATGTTGCACCAGTCCTGTCCCCTCATGGCCAATGGGGAAGGTAGTAAAGGAGGGGTCAGAGAGCCCATTCAGAGCAGCTCTCACTCTCTACCTCCCATGTTCCCGACAGAGACAGGGGGCAAGCGGCAGGGGGGGACACTGACAGACTGTACTCGCCTTCTTATTGCTGCAGCACCGCTGGCTGCGTCCTGTGTCCAACCGTGGTTGCTGCGGCTCGGGTGGGAAAGAAAAGCCTCCTGTCACAGTGTGGGAAGGGGAGGATCGCTGCAACCCCACTACAAGAACAATAAATATTAGATATTTGTGGTATTTATTGATATATCTATATATTGTACAAGGATATTCTTTTAGATTTTTATTTTAAATTTAAAGGGGAAAGTTGCTTTGGTCATTGATATTGCTCGATTTACTGTAATTTACTGTGACTTTAGATGATGTTTTTTGAGGTTGCAAATCTATTTTTTAAACAGAAAATAAATGTAAATATGTGCTGGCATGTACATACATGTCATGTAAAACAAGCCTCATTAAAGGTCTTAAAAGACTTCATGAAAGTGTTGACAAAGCTAGGGAAAGGTGTAACCTCAAGCTTTTCAATATAATTTTAAGGGTGTGCATTACTGAGACTTTACTATAAAAGCTGACTCTAGAGTAAAGAACCTGTGCCTGCCATCAGAACACACACTTTTGAATAGTGCTGATAATCATTTGGAGCACAAGAGAAGGACCAAGAATTGGGCTGTAAGTAATTAAGTTAATTTGTAACTGAGTGCAAAGTTCTTCTGTTTTAATGGGTGCTTGAAAAATTGTACTTGCATTCAGCCTGGGTTCACATAAATGCAGTGCGGTATATCACATGTGATTTGCAGAGGAATTGTACTGCATTCCTGTGCAAATCACATGCGATTTCTGTGCGGTGTCATTGGAGCCATACATTTTGTATAGCTCTAATCGCACCGCACCCACACCAAAAAGGTGCAAGACCCTTTTTTTGGTCCGCACTAGAATCAGATCACATGGGTACTCACACCTATGCGATCCGATTCTGCACATCGGAACTGCGTTTTGCGGGCCAATTTCAAGGTGTTGTTAACTTAACATACACACCTGCAGCGGTTCACATGAACGGGGTGCGATTCTGATGCGGTGTGGAATTCACACAGAAAATGCTGCAAATTCCGCACTGCATCAGTGTGAACCAGGGCTCAAAGTGCTTTCTAATCCTTGATGTGATTTATTAGTGACCAAAGATGAGATTATTTGTGTTCTGTCCTTGTCTATGTTTTATTGGTGATCAAATTGGTTTAAAAAGAAACAGTAGCAACAGATTTATCGTGAATTGGGTAAAACTTGATCCCCTAACTTGTAATAAGGAGGGGTTAGCCTAGACTTTGTAATACCATCCCATGAGCTAAGCTAAACTAAATAATAAAACTGTGTGTAGAGATTTTTCATGTGCACCAACAATCAACAAGTTTCCATATAACACAAATATGTATCAAAATATCAGATTTTATTGTACAGCATGATATACAAATAAAAATAAAAACAAGGCTGATAAAAAGAATGCTTGATCCTTATAAAGACTATATATATACCAATCTATAGCCCACTTGACATCATGAGTGTCAATAGGTCTTGTATACTATATCAGTAGAGACTTGTGGACAACCCAACATGTTTAGTTAAACTCATCTTCAGGGCATAGAGTAGATATTTGCAGTATAAAACTTGTGATATTACACCCAATTTAAACGAAGTGTATTCACCCATATATGTCAGAGAAATGATGTACAGTATACATTTGTTTGTACAGTAACACTTACATAAGGCATATGCAACAGGATGCATCCATGGTCTCTCCAAGTCACTGTGAAGAGGTAATACATAATGTAGCTGCACATACCACCCCTCTATATAGTTTACAATGTTTAATACAGATAGCTAGCTAAATACCTTTAATAAGGGCTACATAATAAAGACTCAATCCAGAGGATGAGCATGGAGAGCATTATCACAATGGTCTCCCAGTGTACCCCACATTGAAAACTGTTAAGTCCGAATTTTAATATCATAATCATTAAGAGACCACTAACGTAACCTCCACAACCTATAGTTTCATAATCCACTATTTTATAGCATTATATAAATGGTTATACCATTATATATCGATATGGAGTCCAGTAGGATGGAGGTTTTTTTGAGAGCTCAACTACCCCACAAAATGGGTGGCATATACAGTCCCACCACTAAACAGATGGCTGATTATGTGTTGAATGTTAACTAAATTTCCAAATTTCTGTGTGTAAAATTTTTGTGTGTAAATTGTTATCAAAATGTGCCCTCTTCGACCAGGACTTGAGGGAAAAAACACCCACTTCATACATCACCTCGTCACTTCCAGGCCTTGGGTGACATCACATCTGGTGCAGCACATGTCCACTGCCGGAGATCTTGCCACATGGCCCAGGTGCTGCTATTGCCTCACCTCCTCTCTCCCTAGAGAATAGAAGGGGGACAGAATTCCAGTAGAGCCATGGTAGAATGGTAGAATCTTGATCCCCTTGCCGCTGGGTCAGTCTCAGCAAGGAACAATAGTAACATAATGTGAATTTAAATGACAATCATCCTCAGCTTTCTTAGAGTTTGTGCACATGGATGATTATAGCCATTTTTTATTCCTAGTGTAAGTCTTCTGGCTTCTCCCTGGGTTCAAGAAAGCACTGGGAGATTTATGTGAAGCCTACAATCATGTGCAATGAACCCTTAGGCCACATACATTTTCATTGTTTTAATGCCTGTAAATAGAGCTCTATTTCAGCTCCTATGTCCATGCACATTGTGGCATTTTGATTTATATTTTATTTGTTTACCAAACAAGTAGAGGCTCTGTGGACCAGAGTGAGACTCCTGTGGGCAGTGCAGCCAAGCGAGGAACACACACTTGGGTGTTTTATTATGTAGCTCTATTCCCTAAGGAGCCACTGAGTTTTGGGTCCCCCTATTTCCTGCACAGCCAAGTCCAAGTTGTTTTCCCCTAAATTAAAAAACAAGAACAAGCCTATGTACTTGAATCTTGAATTCTTGTGTTTGCTGAAAATGCATGTTGATGCATTTTCAGCAAACACAAGAAGTCAAGAATCAAGTACATGGGCTTGTTTTTGTTTTTTAATTTATTGGAAAACAACTTGGATAGGGTTAAGGAGTTATGAGATGCCCACTTTGACTAGAAGAAAAGATTGAAAACAAACTTTCTGTGTTCATGTACAAAAAAGGATTGATCTTGAGTATTACTCCAGCTGGAGTGGTATCAGTCCCTTTAAAAATCACTAGCAAAGTGATTTGAGTAGCAATATGTCTTAGGGAGCTCTAAGTCCCCTTGGATGAACTCTCACAAAGTCTTAATAGTTGGTAAGGAAGTGTCATTCCAACTAGCTGCTTTGCAAGTGTCCCAGAACAAGGGATTAGGTTAGCTGTGACACTGACCCATGATAGCATGCTTGATATTGCATCTGGCAGTCTTCCCTCTTTTAGGCCCTGAGGGTCACTCTGTCCCTTGTATCATGCAGATTGGCATACGATTGCTTGTTCAGGCCTTTTAGCTAGTCTTCCATGCGGAGCAGGGTACCCTCTGGATAGGACTTGGGGTACAGTTCCCTCTGTCTAAACTTCCTCTCCTTCATCCTCCTCAGCTCCGGTCTGGAGGCAGAGCCCCCTTTCCCTGGGGTCCCCTCCCATGCCTCATGATGCTCAGCACTCCATCTTCCACCTGATCACCAGACTACTCTGCTGGCTAGGCTCTCTCATATTTATGGGCCCATCTGCCACACTGCTAGGCCTCCTGCCTGGGATTGGTGAGATTCTCATTATCTCCAATAATAATCTCATAATTCTCATAATCTCCAAATAGCCCCTTAGTTTCTAGAATCTTCTGGAAGACTCCACAACAGGGGAGGTACCTGACCTATAGCGCCCTCCAGCCTGACCT
Organism: Staurois parvus; assembly: GCF_062004578.1. Taxonomy (NCBI): domain Eukaryota; kingdom Metazoa; phylum Chordata; class Amphibia; order Anura; family Ranidae; genus Staurois; species Staurois parvus. The sequence continues at coordinate 439,597 of NW_028318297.1, forward strand.
AAAGTAACTTAAACAGACATGTTCACATCACTACTGTGAGCCAACTTAAATTTAACTCTCTAGCACCCCTAGAGAGTGCTAAAATTACAAAGCACACTATAGCCTTAGTTGTGGGGGTCATATTTAGAAGGTGGGAGTGTGCCCAAAGGAGGAATCACAGTGGAGGTCTTCTTGCTACACATTTCTTCATTGGATACAGTGTTTACGGTGAACTTTTTTTCATGGACTTGCACTGTAATTTTGTAATTGATTATTTTATTTGCACTTTGCACTTATTTCTTAATGATTTAGCATGGTTCATTTGTTCAATAGCACACAATTTGATTGATTATATGATATTTACTTGAGATTATCATTTTATATATATTCATTAATTTTTGTTCAGATAATTTATGTTCAGATTAAGGTGTGTAGCAAACAAATACACAGATTTGGTGAAGATTTTTCAACATTTTGCATGCAGTTTTTATTAATTTGTGCACAGAATAGTTTTCTACACATAACTTCCAGTGGTTGGTAGAAGATAGAGCAGCACCAGCAAAATGTGCATATGTAATATATACTGCACATATTTATATACTCCCCCCCCCCCGTCTCTTTTTACTTTTATACACTAGAGAAGGTATAATTTTATGGCTAATAAATTCAGTTAGAGAACAAACATGGAAACCAGTGAGGTGTAGAAACCTCCTTTTCATGCTTTTGTTTTCATCCTCTTCATTCTCCCATCCTAATCTCCAAGATATCATGAAATTTACTGTTGCCTTTGCCACATCAGTCACTGAAAGAGATGCCTCATTAGAAGCATTTACTTTCAGAGCCGTCTCATCTCAAAAACCTTATTAATGTAAACATAAAGAACTCATTCACACTCACTGATTGGTTATTAGAGGTTACTGCACATCCTTACAGCTCAGTGGTTGGTTATTAGAGGTTACTGCACATCCTTATTGCCTACTGATTGGTTGCTAGAAGTTACTGCACATCATTACCTCTCACTGATTGGTTGCTAGAGGTTACTGCACATCATTACAGCTCATTGATTGGCTGTTAGAAGTTAGAGCACTTCAATACAGCTCACTGATTGGTTGCTGGAGGTTACAGTACATGAGCTCCTCACTACCTCCACACTGTGGACTGGGGAGGTTAGAGAACCCACCAATAGACAGAAAACTTCTAGAAATTGTTATTATCAATGAGCAGAGCACATACAGCTATGAAGGTTAACTGAGTTCAGGTAGAAACAGAGGCCAATGTGAGCAGCATCCCCGAGGATCAGCTGCCAGGAATAACTGACTAGTCATGCCACCTACAGTAGAAGGACCATCTGGGAATAGAGAAGTCATACAGAACAAGTGAGACTTATACAAATTATGTCCTCCCCTTGCAGCTCATTGTTGGGTATCCAGAGGCAGCCATCAGCTCTCTCTCCTCCACCGTCACCTTGCTTCCCCAACATCAGCTCAACCCACCCAAGTCAGCACAGTCCCTTTGCTCTGCAAAAACTGGCTGGTGTGAGGCTGCATGTGTTGTGTGTCTGAGCATTGCAGAGTGTGCATGCTGAAAAGCAAAACGTGGGAAAACTATTTGAGGGCAGCTGTTTTGGGCCCCACAACAATAACTTGGCCCCTTTTCCCCTGCGTTAAAGAAAGCCCTGGTTACTTTTAACACATAATGTTACATTAAGGTGTGTTACCATGAAACAATACAAGCACTAGACATTATAGGTCACTTGTTACCTGAAAATAAGGCAATGTGTATGATAATACTCTGTAAAAATGTTTTTGGGCATATGCATTGTGGTAAATTCTGCTATTATGTGTGTGGCTTTATTTGAAGTACATTTCAGTGTCATTGATTGTGAATGGCACTCCAATGCACTGTATAGTAGCTGCCAATGCACAATAACATATATCTCATTCATTGTGATGCACTGTGGTGTGTCAGCAAAAAGGTGCATGTCCGTAATGCCTTGGCAGCCTATTTATAAGGAGGCCTTAATGCAAAGCAAGTTAAAGCAGAACTATAGTTTTTTTTCATTTTGGATAGAATAATGGAGTGTTATAACCCCTGTCAGTTTCATTTTGCCATCTGTGCCCCATTGGGGAGATTTACAGTGGGGATCGAAAGTTTGGGCACCCCAGCTAAAAATTTGTATTAATGTGCATAAAGAAGCCAAGGAAAGATGGAAAAATCTCCAAAAGGCATCAAATTACAGATTAGACATTCTTATAATATGTCAACAAAAGTTAGATTTTATTTCCATCATTTACACTTTCAAAATAACAGAAAACAAAAAAATGGCGTCTGCAAAAGTTTGGGCACCCTGCAGAGTTAATATCTTGTACTGCCCCCGTTGGCAAGTATCACAGCTTGTAAACGTTTTTTTGTAGCCAGCCAAGAGTCTTTCAATTCTTGTTTGAGGTATCTTTGCCCATTCTTCCTTACAAAAGTCTTCCAGTTCTTTTAGATTTCTGGCCTGTCTGTCACGCGCTGCTCTTTTAAGGTCTATCCATAGATTTTCAATTATGTTGAGGTCAGGAGATTGTGAAGGCCATGGCAAAACCTTCAGTTTACGCCTCTTGATGTAATCCCCCGTGGATTTCGAGGTGTGTTTAGGATCATTATCCATTTGTAGAAGCCATCCTCTCTTTAACTTCATCTTTTTCACAGATGGCATCAAGTTACCATCCAAAATTTGCTGAAATTTTATTGAATCCATTTTCCTTCTACTCGTGAGATGTTCCCTGTGCCACTGGCTGCAACACAACCCCAAAGCATGATTGATCCAACCCCATGCTTAATAGTTGGACAGAGGTTCTTTTCATTAAATTCTGTGCCCCTTCTTCTCCAAACGTACCTTTGCTCATTCCGGCCAAAAAGTTTAATTTTAACCTCATCGGTCCACAGAACTTGTTTCCAAAATGCATCAGGCTTGTCTATATGTTCATTTGCAAAGTTCAAACAATGATTTTTGTGGTGAGGACGTAGAAGAGGTTTTCTTCTGATAACTCTTCCATGAAGACCATCTTTGTACAAGTATCTCTTTATAGTGGAATAGTGTACCACAACTTCAGTGTCTGCCAGATCTTTCTGGAGGGATCGTGAAGTCAAACGTGGGTTTTGAATTGTTTTTCTCACAATCCTGCGAGCTGTTCTGTCTGATATTTTTCTTGGTCTTCCAGATCTTGCTTTAACTTCCACTTTTCCTGATGACTGCCATTTCTTAATTACATTCCGAACAGAGGATATTGACATCTGAAAACGTTTTGCTATCTTCTTATAGCCTTCTCCAGCTTTGTGAGCATCAACTATTTTCAGTTTCAGTTTTCTAGACAACTGCTTAGAAGAACCCATGGTGCTGATTGTTGGGGCAACGTCAGATGAGTCTGGGCATTTAAAAACTTTGAGATTGACATCACCTGGTCTTCCCAGATGATGATTGAGAACAATCCATGACACTGGCAGGTCTCAGCTTGGCAAAGGGGGCAGTGCATGCTATAAATTCTGCAGGGTGCCCAAACTTTTGCAGACGTCATTTTCTTGTTTTCTGTTATTTTGAAAGTGTAAATGATGGAAATAAAATCTAAATTTTGTTGACATATTATAAGAATGTCTAATCTGTAATTTGATACCTTTTGGAGATTTTTCCATCTTTCCTTGGCTTCTTTATGCACATTAATACAAATTTTTAGCTGGGGTGCCCAAACTTTCGATCCCCACTGTACCTTCACGTCCTGTCTCATAGCCAAAACAGGAAGATATGAGATAATCCCTGCAAATGCAGGAATCCCCATTGAAAGATTTCCCCTCTATTACTTTTCTAGGGACAACCCAAAATTTGGGGTTTTCTTTACTTTCACTTATAATCATAAATAGGGCAAATAGAGAGGGTGAATTTCTTTAACGGAGCCAAAGACAGCAATAAAAACCTACACATTAGGTGTTCTAATCCATCTCCACTAATAACAAAGTTTTCCCTTTAGTTATACTTTAAAGTTTGTCTAAACACGTTTACTACTTTATTAAAAAGGCACAAAATATTCTGTCTAAAATGAAATGTGCAACATTTATGTTGGTCTTATTATTTATAGCAAATTAAATTTTTACTTTGAAACATTTTCTGTCAGAATATGCATTTAAACTTTTGCTAATTATTAAAAATATGCATGAAAATATGCATGAAACAAATTCACTTCCAACGTTTAAAATGGAATTTGCTTTAGCCCTGGTTCACACAGGTGCGATTTGACAGTTTCAAACTGCATGACAAGTTGCACCCTATTTTCGGCAATAGAACCGTTTAAATCGGTGCGACTCCGACTTGGCAGGTCTTCTGAACCGATCTGGAAAAAGGTTCCTGTGCTATTTTTTGTGATTTCAGGTGCGACTTGCATAAATATTTGTGTATGAAGTCGCACAGATGTCTGCCAAATTGCACCTGAGGTTGCACTGACATGGGGCTTTGAAATCATGCACGCGATTTCAAATTAGAATTCAATATTAACCGACAGTTAGATGACTGGTCTTCTGGAAAAAAAAATATAGCAATTAGTTGGCTTGGTGGCTGCCCTGTAACAGCTTTGCTGAATTTAAATGACAGTTTTAAAATATTTAGTCAGTGGTAAATATATATAATGACTTCTAATTTAGATTACTCATCATATCCTCAGGTAACTTTTAAGTCTATTGTAATTCTTGTGTTATTAAAAATGACACTGCTGTCAAGTGACTAATTATTTCACTGTGGTATTAGATCTGGTTTAAATATTTAGGATTAATATAGCTGTTACTTGTACTGCATTATTGGTTAATTTCCTGGTGCTTTGCAGCTCCATGAGTGCCGGAAAACGCTAAGAAATTTAAGCTATGCATATAAAATGCCTATAATTGTCCATGTACATGACACCTAAAAGCAACACATACATAATTTCAGAGCAGCAACTACACAAATATGTTTAGCTTCACTGACCTAGATTTGAAGAACGTACACATTAACATCAAAGTCTCTCCTTATAAGTGTTTGCTTTTGTAAGATTCTGATTTCACTATGTTTATTTACATCTCAAATATGCAGCAGCACTCCAGACTTGCTCCTCTCACTTATATATGAACAAACAAGGTTCCGGCTCAAAAAAGTCTTGTGGTTAAGCCATTTATTGTGAAATGCGTTAAGGAGGTGGTGGTTTCTTTGGGTGGAGACATCATGGTTGTAGCTACATTGTATGCTAATTGTGTAAACTAATTTCAGAAGACCAGAGACTGGAGTGCGACTCTTATTCATCTACTTTTCTTAATTTTTATTTACATGTTTTAAAGACAAGAAATTAAACCAATTGAATGAAATATACCACAAACTTATGGTATACTAAATAGGAGAGAAATTGCTATATAGGGGAAGGACGAAAGGCTACAGAGAGGGCGGCATTACAGCAGGGTTGAGGCAGCCAGAGAGGGCACACGTGGGCAGTACAGGAGGAAGTGGGGGAGTAAAAAAAAAGAATTATGAAGGGAAATTGCTACTAGAGGCAAAATTCCCCAGTGACAAAATAAAAATCTGACACCTCAACGGACCTCCTCAATGGCAAATGGGCAAATATATTCAAAGATCAAATAAAAATCTGACTAAGGTCTTATCTTCAATGAGCAAGGGAAAGTGTGCTGTGAAAACAAATCTCTATATTATTATGGATTCAAAAATAAAACGATGTATTAAATAATTGTAAAGTTTCAGTATGTTATATGCACCTCAAAAGTACAATACTCCATCATCTTTAATTTACACAGATAACGAAAAACAGCTGGCAAAGCTTCCATCCTTCACCTACTAAATAAAAGTATTTTCTATATTTCCATTGAGGAACACAGTAATGCAGTAATTATTTAACTTTAGGGGTATATGCTGCTGCCTATACGAGTTATGGAGACTGGCAAACGGAAATCAACATTGAAAGTCAGCCCAGGTATAACCCCACTCCTAACAGTCCTACTATCCTAGGAGGACAGATTTTTCCATCCTGCTGGGAAAAATATTTTTGCTAGTGTTTTCATGTTATTTTTTCTCTTCTCAATCAAGATACTTTGTACACCACAGATATTTCTTTGGTAGTTTCAATCAAAAATGCTGCTTGCGCTGGTCTCTATATACAGCTATCCAGATCAACATATCCTCTGCAACAGCCTTACTTGGACCCACTCTGACCACTGATTGCAGGGCTAGTTTGGAATATGACCTTTGGGCATTGAGCTCTGCCTTTTAAGACTTTCCAGACCTCTATGTACTGTTTTAGTTAGCTGCAAAGTGCTTTACAGATCCAGAGCTGTGGCACAGTCTCTGAAGATGAATGTGTTAGTAAGGCTTTTTTGGATAAAGCACATTGGTGTTTGAAAGTTGTACCTGGAGCTTGCTACTCTGCAAAATTGTGTGTCTAGCCTTAAATGTGACTTTAAGGCACTGAGCTCTGCATTGTGGCAGACCTTTGTGTACTGTGGTGGCTGCAGAGCACTATTTGGGGCTAGCATTATGGCACAGCCTCTTGAGTAAGCCTATATGTTTCTCATAGTTTTGGAGGCATTTACAGAGGGGCAAAAAAGTATTTAGTCAGCCTCCAATTGTGCAAGTTCTCCCACTTAAAAAGATGAGAGAGGCCTGTAATTGGCATCATAGGTAGACCTCAACTATGAGAGACAAAATGAGAAAAAAAATCCAGACAATCACATTGGCTGATTTGGAAAGAATTTATTTGCAATTTATGGTGGAAAATAAGTATTTGGTCAATATCAAAAGTTCATCTCAATACTTTATAATATATCTATTGTTGGTAATGACAGAGGTCAAATGTTTCCTGTAAGTTTTCACAAGGTTGGCACACACTGTTGCTGGTATGTTGGCGCATTCCTCCATGCAGATCTCTTCTAGAGCAGTGATGTTTTGGGGCTGTCGCTGGGCAACACGGACTTTCAACTCCCTCCAAAGGTTTTCTATGGGGTTGAAATCTGGAGACTGGCTAGGCCACTCCAGGACCTTGAAATGCTTCTTACGAAGCCACTCCTTTGTTGCCTGGGCGGTATGTTTGGGATCATTGTCATGTTGGAAGACCCAGCCACGTTTCATCTTCAATGCCCTTGCTGATGGAAGAAGGTTTGCACTCAAAATCTCACGATACATGGCCCCATTCATTCTGTCCTGTACATGGATCAGTCGTCCTGGTCCCTTTGCGGAGAAATAGCCCCAAAGCATGATGTTGCCACCCCCATGCTTCACAGTAGGTATGGTGTTCTTTGGATTCAACTCAGCATTCTCTCTCCTCCAAACACGACGAGTTGTGTTTCTACCAAACAGTTCTATTTTGGTTTCATCTGACCATATGACATTCTCCCAATCCTCTTCTGGATCATCCATATGCTCTCTAGCAAACTTCAGACGGGCCCGGACATGTATTGGCTTAAGCAGGGGGACACGTCTGGCACTGCAGGATCTGAGTCCCTGGCGGCGTAGTGTGTTACTGATGGTAATAAAGAATAGAGTCTAGAGGTTCAAATATATATTGCTGTATCACCCAATATATGGCTTGCATCCAGTAGCCAAAAAATATGCAGACCAGCAAAGAGATTTGTGAAAAGAGATTCACAAGAAAGCGGCTACATTATGGACAGAATGCGATACTCGGAAAAATTTCCAAAAAATTATGCTTTATTAAACATTAATGATAGACAATGGGGCAATCACCCTGGTTTACCATCACCCCAGTATGAGACAATACACACAGACCTAAAACCATTTAAATTCACACCAAGACCGGTCTGGATATATAAGTGTTGCAGAGACAATGACAAACCTTGTCTAAAGCATTTGCAGCACCGCACATTGGTTACACTCCCTGTAGGAGGTTTTTCAAAAAATTGTACCATAGGTATATATAATATAATTATCACATGCTATCCATAATAGCTAATACAGTTACCATGTGGAGAGAAACATAACCCTTAGCCTATTCAAGGCAATATGGGTAAAAAATTGCATAAAGGGGGGGATAAACCCCAATAATATGAATATAAATTCATACAGTACAACCCTATTGAGGCACATGTGGTTGGGGCCCATCTACCCTTGGTTGGAAAAATTCTTATAAATGAAGGAGTCCCTGTTGATGTCTTGATGGGATAATAGATGTAGATAGCAGGGCCCTGCTTTATATGGTTTCTTCACCACAACGTGTGGACTGTAAACCACTTTGATATACGTGATGAAGTGAGGCCCAATGGGTCTTCCGTTTGTTGCAATATATGCTGTATGCCTTGCATCTAGGTAATGCATCATAATGTCCCCATCCTGAAATAAGACAAATGAGTCATGCAAGGCTGTACAGGCGCCATGGAGAGAATGGAACCCGCAAGATGTCGGCTGATGTAAGCGGTTGTTCCCTGGATCAATACGGCAGTACATGTGAAGGACATTTCCATTATTTACTACCCATGGCACAGGTGGTGAGTGGACTGTTACAAGAATAACGAAGAAGGCTTCGTGTTACCTATTACACTGTTCAACAAATTTTTATTTTTTGCCAGTTTTGGAAACAAAAGGATCCATTTCTTAATGAATTTCACATTCTGAGTTCAAATTTAACAATGAAATTTGTCAATTGGCTCCAGTTTTTCTGTAAACGGAAAGTTTTCTACTATAGGCGTAATGACTACATAATGCACAATAATTATATAGATAGATGTCTTTCCACAAATATAAAGCAAGTGATATTGACTACATAACAAAGCCTAAATGGCATAATATATTGCATAGGATTACCAAGAAAAATTATAGCCATAAGCTAAGTTGAATCATTTTAATACTTAGGATTCTCACTAGTTTTGTCTTCAGTTTGTGTCGGTTTTGCTTCTCTTGGCTTTTCTCTTGTATTCGAGGAAAGGGCTATCTCTTACAACTGTCCAGCAATAGTCAGCAAGCATTGATGGGCTCCATTTACCTTGATATCTTCTTTCCATAGCTGCAATGTCTTGATGGAAGCGTACGAACATCACTTGCTAGGAGATTCCACTGTTGTAGTCTTGACCCCAAAAGCTCTGCTTGTTCTTCGGAAGATGCAGGTCTCTGATAAGATCGCTCAATTCCACTTGTGTAATGAGGTGTGGTTCAGTGGGTGTGGATGGAAGAAAGTCTGGGTCATGTGAGGTTGACGGTTGATGACTACACGCTTCAGGTTCTTCCTCACTTGACTCACCCACGAAGGATTCTGGTGCTTTAGGAATTGGTAGCCCCTCTCCATGAGGAACTGGACGTATTGCCGATGGAATATTTGGATAGTGCACAGATAACTTTTTCTTCTTATTTAGCCCTTTTACAATTGGAGGCACCATACAAAAGTAACAATTACTAACATGATCTGTTGGCTCTCTCCAAATCATTGGCACAGCGAAAGGCATAGATGCCTTTTTTCCATTCAACCATTGCTCCAGTGCCGTCCCACAAGAATTGCAGCATATATGTGGTGCCCAGCTCTTATCCTGGTCTCCTATCTTGCAGCCAAAATACAAGTTGTAGGCTTTCTTAATCATTCCTGTTATCCTCCTTTTTTGTGAGATAAAAGTTATTTCACCGCAGATATAGCAGAAATTATCTGCTTTATTCACACAAGTTCGAGGCATTACTGAGTAGCCTATATAAGCATAAAACGAAATGTAAAGACGCTGTCGAACTACAATCAGCTACAGATACTGCAGCTTTTATGCAGTGAAGTGATGCAATTAAAGGCTAATATTGCATCATCTCAGTATACATGCAATTTTCTATTGGTCACCAGTAGAGATGAGCGAATCGAACCAGGCGAACCGGAATTCGATACGAATTTCAGGAAAAATTCGATTTGCGTCGAATCAGAATATTTGCCTACTTCGGGTGCGCGAATCGGATTTTTCCCGATCAGCCGGCAAAAGTGTCCCTGCAGAGAGCTCTGCTATTTCTGACATTTCTCTGACAGTTCCTTCACATGTACAGTGGTTGAAACATTGTATCTATTCGTTTCCATTTAGGATACAGATGTTTCAACCGCTGTACATGTGAAGAAGCTGTCAGAGAACTGTCAGAAATAGAGGAACTCTGCACATACACTTTTTGCCGGTTTGGAATTCTTATTTTCATCCTACTTCTTCTTCTTCTTCTTCTTCATCCTCATCCTCAGAAGAAGAAGAAGAGGATGAGGATGAGGATGAAGAAGAAGAAGAAGAAGAAGAAGTAGGATGAAAATAAGAAGAATTCCAAGCCGGCAAAAAGTGTATCTGCAGAGCTCCTCTATTCTGCAGATACACTTAGAGGAGCTCTGCAGATACACTTAGAGGAGCTCTGCAGATACACTTTTTGCCGGCTTGGAATTAATCTTATTTTCATCCTACTTCTTCTTCTTCATCCTCATCCTCAGAAGAAGAAGAAGAGGATGAGGATGAGGATGAAGAAGAAGAAGAAGTATGATGAAAATAAGAATAATTCCAAGCCGGCAAAAAGTGTATCTGCAGAGCTCCTCTAAGTGTATCTGCAGAATAGAGGAGCTCTGCAGATACACTTTTTGCCGGCTTGGAATTATTCTTATTTTCATCCTACTTCTTCTTCTTCTTCCTCTTCATCCTCATCCTCATCCTCTTCTTCTTCTTCTGAGGATGAGGATGAAGAAGAAGAAGAAGAAGTAGGATGAAAATAAGAATAATTCCAAGCCGGCAAAAAGTGTATCTGCAGAGCTCCTCTATTCTGTAGATACACTTAGAGGAGCTCTGCAGATACACTTAGAGGAGCTCTGCAGATACACTTTTTGCCGGCTTGGAATTAATCTTATTTTCATCCTACTTCTTCTTCTTCTTCTTCTTCATCCTCATCCTCAGAAGAAGAAGAAGAAGAGGATGAGGATGAAGAAGAAGTAGGATGAAAATAAGAATAATTCCAAGCCGGCAAAAAGTGTATCTGCAGAGCTCCTCTATTCTGCAGATACACATTTCTGGGACACTCACTCCATACAGCGGTTGAAACCGCTGTATGGAGTGAATGTCCCAGAACTGTCAGAAATAGGCTATTTCTGACAGTTCTGAGACACTCACTCCATACAGCGGTTGAAACATTGTATCTATTTGTTTCCATAAATGGATCCATTTATGGAAACAAATAGATACGTTTCAACCGCTGTATGGAGTGAATGTCCCAGAACTGTCAGAAATAGGCTATTTCTGACAGTTCTGTGACATTCACTCCATACAGCGGTTTCAACCGCTGTATGGAGTGAATGTCCCAGAACTGTCAGAAATAGTCTATTTCTGACAGTTCTGGGACATTCACTCCATACAGTAGTTGAAACATTGTATCTATTTGTTTCCATAAATGGATCCATATTTCTGACAGTTCTGGGACATTCATTTCACTCCATACAGCGGTTTCAACTGCTGTATGGAGTGAATGTCACAGAACTGTCAGAAATAGCCTATTTCTGACAGTTCTGTGACATTCACTCCATACAGCGATTGAAACATTGTATCTATTTGTTTCCATAAATGGATCCATTTATGGAAACAAATAGATACAATGTTTCAACCGCTGTATGGAGTGAATGTCCCAGAACTGTCAGAAATAGCCTATTTCTGACAGTTCTGTGACATTCACTCCATACAGCGGTTGAAACCGCTGTATGGAGTGAATGTCACAGAACTGTCAGAAATAGACAGAAACTGTCACAGAACTGTCCTTCTTCTCATCCTTCTCCTTCTTCTCATCCTTCTTCTCATCATTCTCCTTCTTCTCATCCTTCTCCTTCTTCTCATCCTTCTCCTTCTTCTCATCCTTCTTCTTCTCATCCTTCTCCTTCTTCTCATCCTTCTTCTCATCCTTCTCCTTCTCCTTCTTCTCATCCTTCTCCTTCTTCTCATCCTTCTCCTTCTTCTCATCCTTCTCCTTCTCCTTCTTCTCATCCTTCTCCTTCTTCTCATCCTTCTCCTTCTCTTCTTCTCATCCTTCTCCTTCTTCTCATCCTTCTCCTTCTCCATCTTCTCATCCTTCTCCTTCTCCTTCTTCTCATCCTTCTCCTTCTCCTTCTTCTCATCCTTCTCCTTCTTCTCATCCTTCTCCTTCTCCTTCTCCTTCTTCTCATCCTTCTCCTTCTTCTCATCCTTCTCCTTCTTCTCATCCTTCTCCTTCTCCTTCTTCTCATCCTTCTCCTTCTCCTTCTTCTCATCCTTCTCCTTCTCCATCTTCTCATCCTTCTCCTTCTTCTCATCCTTCTCCTTCTCCTTCTTCTCATCCTTCTCCTTCTTCTCATCCTTCTCCTTCTCCTTCTTCTCATCCTTCTCCTTCTTCTCATCTTTCTCCTTCTTCTCATCCTTCTCCTTCTCCTTCCTCATCTCCAAGGGCATTTAAATTAAAGGTACAGTGTTCTGCACTGATTTAAAGGCTCTCTGAAGCCTAGAAACCCTTTTTATAAGTTAACTTCGTAGCGAATTAATTCGCATCGAATCGAATTTCTTCCTGAAATTTGGTGAATCAGCCGAATTGAATTTTTGAATAATTCGCTCATCTCTAGTCACCAGTATCAATTGCGCAATATGCAGCTGAAGTTGCATCATAATTTTGAATGGCTTACGTCATTAGATGGGTGAATATATCATGGAAACTAGAGCCAATCAACATTTTTTAGGGTCATTTTCGTTTTCAGCACCCCAAAATTATGTAAGATTAGCTAATTTTATGCCCAAAACTTTTTACCTGTTGAACAGTGTTATATACATCAGAGTGGGAGTACCCAGATTGATTGTCTTTATATCATTTGTCTTATTTCAGGATGGGGACATTATGCAATTTTTTACCCATATTGCCTTGAATAGGCTAAGGGTTATGTTTCTCTCCACATGGTAACTGCATTAGCTATTATGCATAGCATGTGATAATTATATTATATATACCTATGGTACAATTTTTTGAAAAACCTCCTACAGGGAGTGTAACCAATGTGCAGTGCTGCAAATGCTTTAGACAAAGTTTGTCATTGTCTCTGCAGCACTTATATATCCAGACCTGTCTTGGTGTGATTTTAAATGGTTTTAGGTCTGTGTGTATTGTCTCATACTGAGGTGATGGTAAACCAGGGTGATTGCCCCATTGTCTATCATTAATGTTTAATAAAGCATAATTTTTTGGAAATTTTTCTGAGTATTGCATTCTGTCCATAATGTAGCCGCTTTCTTGTGAATCTCTTTTCAGAAATCTCTTTGTTGGTCTGTTACTGATGGTAGCCTTTGTTACGTTGGTCCCAGCTCTCTGCTGGTCATTCACTAGGTCCCCCCATGTGGTCCTGGGATTTTTGCTCACCGTTCTTGTGATCATTTTGACCCCACGGTGTGAGATCTTGCGTGGAGCCCCAGATTGAGGGAGATTATCAGTGGTCTTGTATGTCTTCCATTTTCTAAATATTGCTCCCACAGTTGATTTGTTCACACCAAGCTGCTTGCCTATTGCAGATTCAGTATTCCCAGCCTGGTGCATGTCTACAATTTTGTTTCTGGTGTCCTTTGACAGCTCTTTGGTCTTCACCATAGTGGAGTTTGGAGTGTGACTGTTTGAGGTTGTGGGCAGGTGTCTTTTATACTGATAATAAGTTCAAACAGGTGCCATTGATACAGGTAATGAGTGCAGGACAGAGGAGCCTCTTAAAGAAGAAGGTACAGGTCTGTGAGAGCCAGAAACCTTGCTTGTTTTTAGGTGACCAAATACTTATTTTCCACCATAATTTGCAAATAAATTCTATTCAAATCAGCCAATGTGATTGTCTGGACTATTTTTCTCATTTAGTCTCTCATAGTTGAGGTCTACCTATGATGCAAATTACAGGCCTCTCTCATCTTTTTAAGTGGGAGAACTTGCCCAATTGGTGGCTGACTAAATACTTGTTTGCCCCACTGTACCTAGTATTTCCAGGTGTGGATATATTGTTATAGGCTCACATCTACAGAATTTATTTCAGCTCTTTTGGAGAGATGCTAAAGTCCCCCCCTTATCCACTACGGATTTCCTAGCTGTCTTGCAAAGTTACTGGACCATTCTGTAAATAGGGTTTATAAGTATGCTCTAGCAACACACCTGTCAGAGTTTGCTTCTGATCCTCCTGAGACCATGAGTCAAACTGGATGTGCAGCCTCTGTTATCATTTTTTATTCAGAATCCCAACAGCCAACAGAGTATGGTTTTCGGTCACCACAGTCCCCTTCAGTTGACTCAAATATTCAAAGGGTTTTTTTCAAATATTATTGATGCAGTGCTGATCACTCTGCATTTGGTGGATCAGCCTGTTGTTACAAGACTTGGGTCTTTTAGATCTTCTAAAGCCAATAAGACTTTTCTGTTGCACCTACTGTTTGTGGCCTTCCTCTATCCACAATGGAAATATCCTGAAAGGTCCTTGGCCCCACCAGAAACTGTGCTAGAGCATTTCCCCTTTGGGAAGAGATTTGGTAATAGGTGGGTGATGCCCAACGTAGATGCTCCAGTGTTAACAGTAATACCAGTAGAAGTGTCAAAGGAATACTTACCTTGGGTGCTTCACTGAATTAACTGGTTTGGCTCTCCATCCTAAGTTGCAGATAAGTTATTTTTCAAATGATTTCAGAATGGATCCAACTCCTTATAGAAAATCTTTCCACCTCTGAGTTGAGTCCACTGCATTATGGAGTGGTTGAAGCTGCTGTCTGTAGGCTTGTGCTTTAGTTTTTATTCCAAGCCTCTGAGCTTGTGAACTGCATAAGACTGATGTCTATACATATAAATAGGGCTCACTGCCTACATTAGTTCAATGCTGATGATAAATCCAAGGATTTGCTAATTCAACATTCTTTTGAAGGAAATTGTCTCTTTGGGATAGAACTTGCCACTGTTATTATCAGTGCTTCAGGGGGCCACAGTATGTTCTGCTAAAGCCTCTAGCAAGTGTTTGAAATAAAGGTGCACCCCCACTTTCACAGATGGGAGTTGTTTGCACACCCTAATGGGTCCTTGGGTAATGGGCCTCTTTGGCTTGTGGTTTTGCATGACACTTTCTTTTGGCTCACATGCTACGTTCTTGGAGACAGAAAGAATTTCAGCATGTTTCTTTTGCTACTACACATAGCTGTGCCTTTACCCAGGCTTCCCTGGGTTCCCTCTTCTCTGGGACCCCCTGTTCCTGTGGTAGTAGGAACTTGTGTTATTCCCTACTTCTCTTCAGGGAAATTCTGTATCCTCATATAGTTCTGATCCACAGTATTACTGAATTCTGAATGAAAGTGTCAGCTCTCAGCTGGGTACAGTCTTCACTGCTCTTTGCCCTAGCAGGGTTGTGTCGTCTCAGTGACCATCAAGGGCACTTGTATTTGTTGGCTGCACTGCACCTTAGTCTGCCCCAGTGTCTTTTCTTGGCACTCCCATTGTGGGACATCTAGGTGGCCTTCTTAGAAGAGGGTCCGTTTTTTTGGACTATAATAGTCAGAATTCTGTTCAAGGGCCCCTATTTCTGCAAGTCACCACTGACTGGAGCCTTACTGATCACTAGCGTTTGTAACTATCTTTCACTAAAAATGGAAATTGACTGAAGCACTATGTACCCTCTGGTTTAGTGACATTTTCCCTAAGAGTCACAATACTCCCCCCTGCTTTGCATCTAAAGGCCAGTGGGGTACTTGAGGCCTGTCTTTCTCTTGCTGACTATGGCCATTGACCATGATCTCTCTTAGTCTTCTCTTTGGTATATGGAAAACTGGACATGAAGAGAGACATGCAGGCGGTCCGTATAGATAGAAGTCCCTGATATGACCCTTTAGTCTCTTAGGGTCCATGGGGTTTTCACTTCGTTTGTCATGGGAGGATTCCTGTCTCAGGGCTGTCCTTATGTTCTCTTCCACCTATACACATTTCTACGTTATTGTATTGAACTGTTTCAGGTTATAATTGGTCTGATGTATGCTGATATCTGGTAGGAGCCTAGGGAACTACAACTTGCTTACCTATGTTACTTGGTATCTCTCTCTCTGTCCTTCTCTTCTGTTTAGTGCTAGATTGTTTAGTCCTAGCTAGACATTCCCTGTTTCTTCTGTGTTCCCTCGGTGAGTGTTAGTTATTTGCAGATAAAGGGCTTAGGAAAGTCAGTCTTCTCACACTTCACATGACTGAAGAAACATCCTCCGTACTACACTTATCTGAGGTAAAATTGCATTGGATTCATCTTACTTGTGTTACTGAAGAGGTAAAGTGCCTGTGGATAATGCAAAGAAAGCAGGCGACCATACTGTCTGGACAGACTGGGTCTATGGAGGTATGTCAATGCATAAAGCTGCCTGTGGACAGCAAGAAGACAGATTTCTAAAGCCTTTATACTCTTTGCTGCATCTGTTGTGAATGTAGTACCCTCTAGTTGAGGTAGGATGTTTTGTGTCTGTACCAGCTAGTCCTCCAAACTTTCACTGTGCTGTAACACTACTCATACAATGTTCATATATAACATTTCTCCCCTTCAGGAACATTGCAATCCCTATAGCAAGAAACTTCCAGTAGGTGTGTAGATGTTTTGCATGCATAGAAAATTGAATTTTGACTTATTTTCACAGACAGCTGCAATGATGAAAGGACCAAAGTTCCTCAGATATTTGGATGCTGCTGAAAGCACTCTTCCACCAAAAAAGTTTATGGCTGGTGTCACAAAGTAGAGGAATGAGAGAAGATATTTATGAGGATGGCATCACTCAGATTGCTAGTCTAGCAGTAGATAATTAACAAAATTGCTCATAAAGCCTTTGAGTTTTTCCACTGAATAAATCTATGTTATAGTGGTAATGTAACCTAAAAGTAAAGAAAAACAAAAATATTGAACTACTTGCCGCCCACCCACAGTACATTTACTGTGGGTGGCAGTTACAGGCTAGGCACTGTACCCATATGTCTCTGCCTGTTTTTCAGGTTCTTTGGGCGTGCGTGCGCCCTCTGCTGACCTGTGCTGTGATTGGACACAGCATGAATTTGTCAGCAAGTTTCAACCAATTATTGTGGCTCCTATTGTGATCAGTAGAACGGCTGTGGCCAATCACAGCACAGACTTCTGTGTGTTTACAAACACACAGAACTCTGTACACAGACAGAGACCTGGCAGTTTCTTCTCCCTGAAATCAGCTCTGAGCCCTGGTTCACACTAGAGTGATTTTCCAGTGACTTACGACATTCTGGTGACATGTAAAATCACAGGTCAAGTGAAAACACATAGATTTTAATGGGTGCTGTCTTAATTGCCAAGACTTAAGTCGCTGCGGCAAAAACAAACTTCTTGCACTACTTTTGGGTGATTCATGTGCAGTACAACTCCCAAAGACTTCAATATAAAATCGCCAGAAACTATTACATTTGTTTAAAATGGTAGTAAAGTCTGTTTTTTTGCTTGATATTATATTCACATAATAAGGCTTACCTGTAGGTACTGTAAAAATCTCCTAAATGTGCACCTTTAGGAGATATTTACTTGTAAAGCAGCACAGGCGCATGCACTCTGAAGGAACGGCATGCCCTTGCCATTCCTTCAGAGTTGTGTGCTGTAAAATGTGACTCCCATGTGTATGGACGAGAGTGACATCATCGCAGCTCGGCAATTTAAGCTGACAGAGCTTGCGAACTTTGAAGAAGGACTGGGTGAAGATGGAAGCCCTCTAACGGTGACAGTGTGCCACTGGAGGGCTTTGTTTTAACTCTTGCAAACCGTGCTATAGCCGAATGACGGCTACAGCATGGTTGTCCAGTTCTGGGAGGGCATCATATGACGTTCTCCCAGAACACACCCTCCTGCACCCCCCCAGCGGCGCCCGTGATGGACCCGGGATCGCTGCCACCAATATGCGACGATCCCACGATCGCTGTCACCAATATGTGATGACCGCGGCGTCAGACCCCAGCCCTTCTCACCAAACTCGTGACTGAAGGACTGGCCAATCTGAAGCCGTGATGTCACGTGCGTAACAATGCCACACCTAGCCACACCCTGCACAACGATTTTCCAGCTAATGGACCACAATCGATGTACCGGCAGCCTGAACGATTGTTACTGGGTCAGGTTAATTACACAATTAACCCTTCACACTGCCACCACCTCCTTTTTGTACAGAGAAATAGGAAACTCGGCGATATCCGCAATAACACTATATTGGTTGAGGTACACGTCTGTATAACACGGTCACCGCAGGCCGGTTATACAGAGGGTTAAACAAGCACAGTAGCGTTCTTTTTAGAGGCAGGAATTCGTAAATTGCAATTAAGAGCTATAGAAACAGTTCAACACTTTCAGAAGGAAAGATTTATTACTGAAAAGTCAAAAAGGGGTGCAACAAAAATATTTGCAGAACAAAGATGTAACCAATATATATATAAATATACAGAGAACAACAGCACAGCAAAGAGATAACAGAGAGAGGTTAAAAGGTTAAGGTACTTGCCAAAGTCCTGTGTTAGCAGATCAAGTTTCAGAGCAAAAGGGTACGGGTCTCCACAGGTGGTATTGATGTTAAATGGGAGAATTCTTCAACTTAGCTCTCTTAGACCTGACAGCCCATTTTGTAGTTCCCTAGCAGGGGGTGTCTCTGAAGTCAAGGACCAATGTCCCGTTCAACTAGAGCCAAAATCTCTCATAACTCATATTTTGGCTCAAAACTTTTCATATGCATAAGTGACATTCCACCCGCGGGTAGATTATTATGTAGACACGTCTGAGGAATGATTAGATATGAATTATGAAATTCTACACTGAATGGTTCAAGAGATCTATTTTTCTGCTTTCCTATGCATTCGAGACAAGGCGAGTGACCTATCAAACTGTTCCCCTCCTCTTAGCCAATCTGACGATATGTCTGGTTTTTATGTAAGTCTCTCATATTCCAAGATATGAGACATAGGGAAAATATGGATTTTGAAAAGTGGTTATCTGGTTCGTGCTTCACTGGAATGCCTTGAACTCCTGGGAAAGCTTGCCTTATCTTATACGAGGTGTTATCTGGTACAGCTCGCCCAGCCAGGCACCTAGCTCAAAAATGTTTTATAGCTCTGGGGTTCCCTGCTGTGCCCTAGCCTGCCTGTGACCCTTCCAACACACATATGTCCCTGTGGATTAACAAAGAGGAAAGGGGGAAAAATGAGGGACAACATGGAGATTCTTAACAAAATGGAGGACACAGCTGATCACGTGATGTTGTAAACGGCCAATCACAGCGGCCTTTTGCCACGTGATCAGCTGTGTCCAATGACACAGCAGATCACCGGGTAAATACAGTTCCCGGTTATCGGCTGTACTTTCCTCATGCTGTCACAGTGCGAGGAAAGTACTGACAATAACCAGCAATTATCAGAAAACAGATCGGCACTGATCATCAGGATACTGATGATCAGTACCTAGTAGTGCCTTCTATCAGTGCCCAGCAGTGTCAACCACCTGTGCCCAGCAGTGCCACCCACCAGTGCCCAGAAGTGCCACCCATCAGTGCTGCCCAGCAGTGCCACCAGTCAGTGCCGTCAGTCAGTGCCTCCCATCAGTGCTGTCCATCAGTGCCGCCTATCAGTGCAGCATCATCAGTGCTGCCTAGCAGTGTAGTATCATCAGTGCACATCAATGAAAGAGAAAAATTACCTGTTTGCAAAATTTTATAATAGAAACAAAGAAAAACTTTTTTTTCCACATTTTTTGCTATTTTTTTTTCTAGCGCAAAAAATAAAACTCACAGTGGCGATTAAATACCACCAAAAAAAATCTCTATTTGTGTGACAAAAATGATAAAAATGTCATATGGGTACAATGTTGCATGACCGTGCAATGATCATTCAAAGTGCGACAGCACTGAAAGCTGAAAATTGGCCTGGGCAGAAAAGGGGTATGTGTCCAGTAGGCAAGTGTTAAAATGGTTGTAAACCCGAAAAATCAAATGAAAATGAACTGTCTACCTCATAAGCAAAGCAGCAGAAGTCATGTGTCCCTAGCCTGGCTGGGAATGGAGCAGCTAGTCATCTAAAATCCTCCCCGGTTTGCTACTGTGAAAAAATCCAACACATTAAAAAAAAGGTGTTGCCACACCCTCTCCTGTGACTGACAGAATGAATTAGCATACTCATGGGTGAGCCTTAGAGATGGGGGTGTGTCTCCCACAGCTTAACGCACAGCACATCCCACTGTGCGCACTGCTATACTGAGCCAGGAAGAATTGTGGGGGAGTGTACAGTTGTGAAGTGAGTCCGGTGGGGCTAAGATGGGAGCTGCACACTGAAGGGGTTTGTAAGTCACCTTAAGAATCACTTGGTTGTTGTCAACATCCCAGAAAAGTATGCACAACATTTTTTCCCCATAAGCAAATGGGACTCTTAAGGCAACTAAACTGATAAATCATTTTTTTTATTACAAAAGGCTAAAAGTTACAACATGAAAACACAAATTAAAAAATATATAAGGTGGCTGCAAACACACTACAGGCTAAATGTGGATGTAGGCAAATATACAACACCTGCAGTTGGTGAAATGTTTGGGCTTACCTTTTTGCTAGTGTTGATGTATTAACAATAGGAGCATCCCCCACATTTAAATGTACCCAGATTTTTACACAGGTCTTTTATGGAGCTACCTACAAATTCACTATGAACCAAATGATCCCTTATGGATTTGGCTCGGCGATAAGTTATCATGGGGGTCTCATATACAGTATAGGGGCTCAAGGTGAGATCAAAATACAGAAGGTGCAAATATTTCTGAAAAATCCTTCAGATCAATTTCTGCTGTCTAGTGCAGTGTTTCTCAAGCTTTTTCCAGTAGGTGCGCCCTTGAAAAGTATTTTCAGTCACAAGGCACCCCTGTCCAAGGCTTGGTTCACGTTACTGTGTATAGCGGAATGCACGCAAAATCACACTCATTCCGGACACGCAGACAAATGCTTTAGGGGTACTCCATACATTGGCAAATATGGTCTGTTTTTGGCTTGGTGCAATTTTAAAATTAAGGTCAGGGACGACTTTCCCTGCAGTTCTACGGGTAAGGCAGCACATTGAAAGAAATGGGCTGCCCTACACACAGCCACACAAATATGAACCAAGGTCCTGTTCACTTATGAGGTTGGAGGGAGGTAAAACCATACAATTGAGCTTCTTTTACCACCCCCAACTGCTCCCCCTTTAGCTGCAGAAGCAGCAGCTGGGGGTATACATATGCTGTTGCCACAGCTGGAAGTATACCTCCAGGTGAATGGGGTTGGACTACAACCACCCCGCAACTGTGTGCACATTGCACACAGTTGTGGTGTGGTGATTCTGCTTTTTACGGGGTTAAACCAGGTAGTGAGGAGGCAACATATTCCTTCTTTACCACATGCCTCTGAAAAGTGATCTGAGAATGGATTGCTTTTCAGAGGAGCAGCAGTCCTTGTTGCTATTACAGACAAGTCCTAAAAATGCAGTTCTGAAAGGACAGAACTAAGGGGTTAAGATTAAAAGTAAATTTGACACACACACATATATAAACAAAACACACACACGCACGCACACACACACACGTACACACACATATACACAAAGACACATATACACACATACACACATGTACACATACACACACAGGCACATGTATACAACCCTATTAAAAGTTACAGTACCTTATAGCTTCCATCACACAGCTGGGTACTGCACTCTAGGGGTGGGCAGAGAGCACAAAAAACACTCCCCTTTCCTTTGCTTTCACTTTGCTCAGCGGTGTGATGGCTCTCAGTGCCGACATACAGTGTGGCTGGGGATCGGGAGCTCGGAGCTCGGGACAGCCATTCTCCCCACGACACCCCTGGAGACCTCTGGCGGCACCCTGGTTGAGAAAGGCTGGTCTAGTGTATTGTGGTATAAAAGTGCAGTGCTAAATAAATCAAATAAGGTCAAGTGAAACAGTTAAGTGTGCCATATAATGTGAAATAAATATAAATATAGTCCATAAGATATATAATATAAATGGATAATAGTGTCCGTGGGACTACAAGGCACAGCAATCACGGTGAAGGATAAACTGTGATGTAGATCCAGTGAGGAAATCCACCACCTCTGCCAGATGTAAACTCACCAGAAAGCTACTGGTAAATAGCATATATGCACATCACATCAAGGAGCCAAGACACAGCAAGAAGATATAACCTGAACTGCTTCGCCACAGGAAAAATTAATGTGGACCCATTCCTAGGAAGAATAGCTCACCACAGGAGCCCAGAAATGGTATATAGTGCAGTATTTTATTGCAGCATAAATAAAATGATCCACGTGGAACAAACATAAAAGATAAGGATAAAGTCAAAGTACCAAAATGGCCACCGCTCCGACCTTCGGCAGCGCCGGCATGACGTTAGCAAGTGTGGCTCATCCCGAAGTGTTTTGTGCACATGCATGTCTTCAGGAGTATGCCTACTGCTAATGTCATGTGCAGGCTCTATTTAAATAGCCTGCAAGGCGCGATATCAATTAGATGGTGCCATTTTCCCAAAGTGCAGAGACCCGGAAGTGACCGCTGGTCAGAGAATGACAGCAGCCATTTTACCGGAGTCAGAATATGAAAACAGCAATGATCTTCCCGTGGTCAATAACAATACCATCACAGGTCCGAAATTGATCGGATATGATAAAGAGAAGGTCTCTTAAATAATTAAAAAAAAAGGTGGGGATTACTAGATAAAACTTAGATAAAAGTCAAAAAAGGAAATAAAAGGATTTAATAATTAAGGTGCTAAGTATATAATGAAGTAAAAAATAGTATGATAGGGACATGCACTTAAACGGGAAAGACCCAACATTATAGAAAAGTCTAGTGTATTGTGTAATAATATCAACACACCTGTTTTTTTTAGAAAATGGAAGATCATGCCTGGATTTTTGCCTGGTTTGTTTCAACATCTTCTTTAGACAGGTAGGTGTATAACCCCTTTGGAGTAGTCTTCCTCTCAGTTTGGCTGCCTCTTTAAGGAAGGTATTTTCCTCAGAACAATTGTGTCTGATTCTGAGATATTGAATTTAGGGGATGGAAGTTATTAAAGGGCAAGGGTGTGAGCACTGAGCATAGAAGATGATATTGCCCTCAGTAGGTTTGCGGTATAAGCCACTCGAGAGCTCTCCATCCAGTTCCTTTGTGATAGCTAAATCAAGAAAGGTAATAGTATTAGAGCTGTGTGCCATCATAGAATGTAGGTTAAAGTTGTCTTCGTTCATGGCCTGAGAACAGCTCTGGAGCAAGTCAGGGAGTCCCTCTCATATGAAGAAGATATCATCAATGAAGCCATACCACATTGAAATGTGGTTCACCGATGATGTCAAGTTTTCATCAGCCAAAAAAGACCGTTTCCACTTCCCCAGGCACAGATTGGCGTAGGATGGGGCACAACATGTCTCCATCACTACACCTTGTACCTGGATGAAGTGGGAAGATAAAAATGTTATGGGTAAGAATATACTCCAGGGCTAGAACTGTAAACACATTGAGTTTGAGGTCCTGCCTACCTGTTTGAGAAAGTATGTGCTGGATGGTTGAAAGCCCCTTCTCATGAGGAATAGAGCTGTACAGTGCTTCCACATCGATGGCTACACGTGTTGCTTCCTTAGACAGCTGGATATCCTCTAGATTTTGTAACAGGTGGATGGTATCCCTGATGTAAGATTGGTCACATAGATTCTTAACTTTTCATCCACAAATTGACTGAGATTCTTCATCATAGACCCACAGCTAGAAATAATGGGCCTCCCTGGAGGATCCAAAAGATCCTTGTGGATTTTTGGCAAAGTGTAAAATATCGGGACCCTAGGATGGCAAGTGTACATAAATTCCCAGATTGTCTTACTGATGGCACCACTTAAATAGGCATTGTCTACCATCAAATAAAAGTCACGGTTAAATTTCTCAACCACTGATTTAAATATTGGATGGTACCACTCTTGATTCTGTAGTACTTTAAGACACATCTGCCTATATTGTTCATTGCTCATAATAACTATATTGCTGCCCTTATCTGATGGTTTAATTGTGAGCTCATGATGAGTTGGATAATTTCAATAGGGCTAATCTTTCAGATCCATTAAGCTTATTAGATGATTTCGTGATCTTAAGTTTATTAATCTCTTTCATAGTTAGATTTAGAAAGTCTACTATATTTGGATTTGTTTGAGGGAAGGAAATTTATCAGATTTTTTTTCTGAGGGCAGAAGATTTAAATTCTGGTTCCTCAGTGTCCATTTGTTGGTTTAACAAAGAGTCAATATCCAAACAGTCGATCAAATTGATTGGCTGTTCCTCATTTAGTAGAGCTATTAGGTTGTCAAGGACTTCACCTTGTTTATCCTGGGTGGGTTTTTCTTGAGAGTGTTCTTGGAAAAAGTGCTTTTAAACAGTAATTTGTGTGCAAAATGAGGGGTTGTACCAACTACACACATGCAGAATGCATGAAGGTAAAATACCTTCAGCCTTTACAACCACTTTTATAATGTCCAAGGCAACCTAACAACTATTGTAGTAACAGTCACATGGATTAAGCATACTGTAATATAGTATAATACAGATCTAAAAGAAGAGTAACAATTATTCAATGCCATCTTAACTTTATATTACAATGACTGGAGATGCTTAATCATATTGTCACTGGCAAAAGGGGGCTGTTTTTTTCTAGTTTGTTTTTGGAACTCTTGGAGCAATTCAACTTTTTATGACTGGCCAGGGGTGGACTAGACTGTCTTTAACACCCCTTGAGATTGCAAACTAGGACCCCATCAGGGCCAGCCCAGAATCCTTTGTCACACACACAAATACTAGTAGCCCATGTCCCATCCCGAGACCAGGTTCCCAGCACTGCTCCCCACAGTCCCCCTGTCAAATTATTGGTTGATAGGACCGCCAGACATTTAGCAATAGCAAACAGTGACATGTATATACAGAGGCCCCAGAATTCAGAGCAGAGAAGGCTGTAACTTCTTTCAGCAGATCTGCTCCACCTCCTAGTGCTCCACCCGCTCCTGCTTCCACACTGCTGACAATAACTACAGAAGAACTGGGAGTCTGACGTGAGGGGGACCTGTCGGGCTGTGAGTAGGGGAGATAGGAAAAGACATAAGGACAGAGGATGGCAGTTGATGCTGAAGGACAGACCATGGGAGGTAGAGAAAGAGAGGGGAGGAGGAGATGGCCCGAGCAGAGGAGACAGCTGGAGTAAGCAGCTGAGAGAAGGAGGACACAGCTGGGACTAAGGAAGAGGGACTAGAACATTTCAGAGCATGTCAGATCAACCACTAATCAGTCCTCATGCTACACTCTGCACTGATAGCTCTGGCCATTGCTCCACCCTGTACTAATGCACTTGCCTCCTCTGCTTCTCTACACTGACAGATCTGTTCCCACCATCACCCTGCACTGACAGGTCTATCCTGTTCTCCATGCCACCCTGCAATGATAATTCTGCCCCATCTGCTGGCCTGAACCAACAGCTGTGTCCACTTCTCTGCCCTCACTGACAACTGAGAGTATGGGGGGGGGGGAAGGCTGACAGACTGTAGAGATTGCTTTGATGGATGTTTCCTTGTGTTCTGTGAGCTGAGGAATGGGACTCTGCTATGCTGAGATTTGTATTACCTTAGAGAGCCTCTCCTTTCTCTCCATCTCTCCCCCTCTTTCTCTCTCCCTCTCCCCTCTCTCCCCCTCCCTACTTTCTCTCCCCACTCCCTCTCTCTCTCTGCCTCCCCCACTGTCCCTCTTTTTCTCTCCTCTTGCTTTCCTCTCTCGACTCTTCAAGTTCAAATATGTTTTATTGGCAGGACCAAACATATTTTAGCATTGCCAAATCAGTTGAGTTGGTATGGGAAAGGGGGTAGCTCTAGAGAAGTCTATGGGAGGGTTAAGGTGTAATATAAAAGGGGATAGGGGAATAGTCCATTAAAAGGATTTTTAAGTCCTACGTTTTGCATGTCCCTCTCAGTCTGTGACATGCTATGACATATAGCTATTTCCACCATTGGCTCCTCTTCTCCCAGTAGAATTTGGAGATGCCTCTTATCTTCTATAGATATGAAGTTTGGGATGACCATAGAGAGTCTCTGGAAGTGAGTGTCCCCCAGTGATGAGGGCACTGGAGCACAAAGTGGTCCTCATCCTCCTGGACTCCCTGGTCACATTGCTAGCACGGTCTGTGTGGGCTTGTAGGTCTGCCATCCTAATTCAATTTACAAGCTGTAGTAGCTCAGTCTGTACAGGCTCAGGGTATGTCTTTGGAGGTCCTGTAGCATCTCTTGGTATGGGGCAAGTTTGTAGTCTCTCTGCAGTGACTGGTAAACTGTTAAACTGGTAAACTGAGATTGTTATTTCATTACTCCATTCTCTGACTTATTTTTCTTTGATATCATTTATTATGTTATTTTATTTGAGATTTTGTCAGGGGTTTCGGACAGACAAAACGCTAGTGAGTTGTTGCAGGCCACATGGCTTGGACTGGACCTTATTGGTGAGTAAGGCTTTATGGTGGTATGAGTTAGGACTGCTTTTTTGTAGGTGGTCCCAGTATGATATTGCCCTCTTCTGTACTGTGAAAGTAGGGTAAATCTACCCAGCTCTGACTGGCAAGCGCTGTTGAAGCTGCTCCGATGGACTTGGAGGAGGTTCTTGCAGAATTCCAGATTATATATTTGCGCTGGAGTCCCATTTTGATTGGTATGGGTAGGTGATAGGACCCTAAACTTCACTGCCGTAAAGAAAGATTGGGGTGATGGTTTTAAGGTTTACTTCTGTCTCCTGGTGGCATAGAAGGCTGGGCATGCCTTGTCTTGAAAAGCCACTATAGTTGGTTTGAAACTTCCTGATTGGTTCATTTCTAAGCTGAGGTATATGTAGCTGTTAGTTTCATTAAGACTGCAGCTGTTTAATGTAAAAGAAGAGCTCTTTTTTGTTTGGTGTTCTCCCTTTGGAACACCATAATTTTGTTTTCCTTGAGTTGATAGGTAGTGCCCATGTGGCACTGGATTTCTCCCACATTTCCAGGTTGTCATGTAGGCCTCTGTTTGTGACAGTAGTAGGAGGTTATCCACATACAGCAGGAACTTCAGCTCAGTGTCGTGTAAAATTAGCCCAGGTGCGATTAGGATTCCAGGGCTGCAGTCAGTTCATTGATGTACTGTAGATGTTGAAGAGGGCTGGAAATAGGCTGCAGCCTTGTCTGACTCCACAGGCCTGTCAAAAGTACTGTTATTTTCTGATTAATTTTCCGATTAACCTTTAGCAGCTATTCTTGGTATATGAACTCTTGATGACATCATATGTTTTCCCTCTTCCCTCTTATTCCACTCTCCAATATTTTGAGGAACAGGCCTGTGTGCCACACTGAGTCGAAGGCCTTCTTAAAGTTCACAAAACAGGCGAATATCTTTCCATGTTTTGTATTGTGGACATGGTTCTTGATACTTGAGACTGTGAATGGTGTAGATGAGGTCTGTGGTGCGGTGGTTTGGTATTAACCCTGCCTGACTTCTGGATGTTATGTTGTGTCAGGAAATTGAGAATCCTTTTGTTCACGGTACTGTTGAATAGTTTTCCAAGTGTGCTGCAGCCACATATTCCTTAGTAGTTGGCTGGATCATACTGGACTCCACTCTTATGGATGGATGTTATGAGGCCTTGGTTCCATACTTTAGAGTAGTAACCGACACTCAGAACCAGATTGAACACTACTATATGTACATCTGGGGAGCCATGTTTAATCACCTCTGGCAGGATTCCATTCATCCAACTGGCTTTTATTATTTGCAGGTGTTGGATATTCTCAGTTATTTCTTGTAGCTGGTACATCTAGGGGTTTTTGGAAGTTGCTGATTTCTTCCTGCCTATCATATAGCCTTTTGATGATGTGTTTTTGTTACACAGTTAGTGCCTCTTCTGGAATATTTTTTGTACAGGTTCTTAAAGTAGTTGAGCCAGATGTCACCATTTTGGATGTGGAGGTTGTTTTTCCTGGCCAATATTCTTCCATATTTCCCAGAAAGTGACTCTACTAACTGTTGCAGGCTGTTGGAAATGAATATTTGTTTTTTCTTTGCCATGAATTATCCTTAGGTCTGTGTTGTCGGGGTCTCTGTGTTGGTTATTGGAGACAGTCCGTAAAGTGTTCCTTAATGCTTTGCATTCTTTGTCGAACCATTTATTGAGTTGTTTGCTGGATGGTTTCTTGTAGCTGACATTTCTCAGCTAGGCAGTTTCTGCAATGGTGTGTAATATTTTGTGAACGTCCTTTGCTACCTGGTTAACACCTCGTGGGCTGGTTTTGGAAGTTTTCAAGGTGCTTTTTGATGTCAGGTCTGGCAGTTACTGTGACAGATCCAACCGGGACAGGAGCTTTTGGAAGGGACTGCAGGCTAACCTCTTGCCTACTGACTATGGGTCCTGGAATTTGAAGGGGCTCTATTCTTTGGTAGGCATGTGCCTGGGGGACCTTTGGAGGAGTTTTACTTTGGATTTAAGTCCATGTCTCCCAAAAACACACAGACTCAGAGAACTGGAGGACCTGGATACAGATTTGGGGCACCTGTGTTTTGTTGAGGTATAGACAGCCCCAAAAAAGCATTGACTGCTTCAATCCCCTCCTGGACTCAGAGATCCCAAGCTGATATTAATATAATCAGCTAAAAACAACCTGATGCTAGAGTCTCCTGCTGTAATCTGTTTATTAAGGTGCTATGTGTTTACTGTTGTGTCTTTCTCCCATTGTTAATTGAATCACCTATTGTTTCTCTCTGTTGGCTAATCCTTCTGGAGGTTTCTACATGATGGGGTTAGTCTTGTGTCAACTTTACCGTGTTACCTAATCATTATGAGATGCCTATCCCAATGTGTATGATTTGCTTTTATTGTTAATGTGGGGACTGCCCCTATTTCTGAAGTGTATAAAAACCTGTTATTCCTTTGGTTTTTACTTGAGTTCGGGAGATGGTTGTTTGAAGATTTTATATATAGCAGTAGTTGGCTGTGGTTTGACTGGTGTGTTTGGGAGTGACTGTAAAGGCATTGTTGAGTACGGGGTTCATATCTGTGATGGCATAGTCCAGTGTTTCTCAACCTTTTTTCAGTCAAGGCAACCTTTAAAATTATGGACAATCTTGAAGCACCCCATTATAAAATGTGAAAAACTATTCTAAAATTTTGTATAACGCAGCACCATCCACACATAGGACACCTAACATTAGAGGTGATTTATTCTTCCAAAGCAAATACACTTTTGTACACTGGTACTGAGTAGCATTCCAGTGTTTCTCTTCTCCCTCGGTTTTTCTTAATCACGGAGCTAATGTGATCCCAGAACTCATGGAGAGGGGCAGGGGAGGGTCAAACTAGGATGCTGTGCACGCAGCTTGACATCCTCTTTATCAACTGATGATATTATTGGTTGTCAGGACGCTCGTGGCTAGAAGGTCGTAATGTTGCACAATAAAAACGTTTGTGTAACTAAAAGGCAGGCTTGTTCCACCAGCTGACTTGTGTACAAGTTTTGGGCAATTTTTAGACATTTTGCCAAGGCACCCCTGAAGAAACCTCAAGGCACCCTGGTTGATAAGAGCTGGAATAGTCTACAAAACTGCCACCTACATGAAAATCTAATGTGTATGTCCCAAGAGAGTCTCCGTTGATTACCATTGAGGATGTACAACCCTAGACTCTGACACAGATTCTGCACTTTTCTTCCATTTTTGTTGATTGTACTGTCATAGCTGTTTCTTTGCATCTGTATCAACTCGTGACAGTAACTTGCAGAACATATTATGTGTGTGCTGCCATCAGAACTTAAAATAGTCATTTTTCCTTCCTGTCCTAACATTGACGTTTGCATGGATGAGCACTTGTCCTAGGGATTGGATGTGGATGACCTCGCTTTGTAAGACCTCATAGATGTCTGGTTTGAAATATAGAGACTCTGGTGGGGCAATGCATGCTGCACATAGGTACTTGTCAAATTTAGACGCTTATTCTTAGCCAGATGTGGCTTTCTCCTTTTTTGATTGCTTTAATGTTCTCTTGTAGTTACTCCTTATACCAGACTAGTATTCCTCCTGAACACTGACCCTGTTTGATGTTTCTATCCTTCTGGGCAGGAACAGAGAATTCCCTATAGCATTAGGTACTAATGGTTCATCCTGTTCCCGGGTCCATGTTTCCATGTTTTTGTATGTCAGTCTCACATAGTCTGTGATTGATGTCTGAATCATTTACTTTGGATCCAAAGGCTGAAGCATTGAGACCCTGAATGCTCCAGCTACTGATTACTAATGATGTAATTTTGTGTTATATTGCCTTGTAATGAGTTAATTACCTGGAACAAACCAGATTATGGGTGGTTGTCATTGTCTTTATTGCTTTTTGGGCTCAGTCATATTAGTTTATTGTATAATGTGCTGAGGAGAGTCATTATCTCCTCTATTTCTCTGCTCTGTAGTGGTCTTTTGATGCATATTGTGTTATGATTCTTTAGTCGCATGGTCACATTTTTTGGCCTCACTGTGCGTTGTTATTGTCATTCTTCTGTAATATAAGTGGTTTGTCCACTTTTAATATTTAAGCACTTCATTTTGTATTTTTCACATTCTGCTCCACTCTCTCATTAGTTGTATTCATGTTATTTAATTTATGTTATGACGGACCCTAATGTCTCACTATTACTGTGATTTAGGTAATATTTCATTTTTCCCTGATCATTTCTGTGCGTTTTGCCCACGGTTACGGTTTATTGTCTGTCACACCTTTTGGTCCTCATTTTGGATCTTTATTATTTCACTTTTCCCTTCACTCCCATATTCCTTCCATGTACTGATTATGCTATGGTGTATTATCTATTTTCTTCTCATTTCACTATTTGTCTTGGAATGTCTGTGGCATTAATGTGATTAGCGCAACATCAATTTTCTGTTTCATGTTGAGTTTTGGAAGCTGAATAGTCTCGCCAGTCTTTTGTTTGTAGATGGGCACTTTGTACAGATGATCCCTTTTAATTCTCCTTCCTGAGTGTTGAGTATCATTTTTTATTTTAGTACCATTAGCTCTTTAGTACCATTAGCTCTGAGTGTGTTTAATGCTTCTCTCAGCTGGTTTTTTACATTTTTTGTCACTTAACTGTCTTTAAAGCTGTTCTTTGAATTACACAAAGTCTCTCTCTAGTTGAGATAAGCAGTCTCTAAGGACAATGGGGTTTAGTGAATTTTTAGATCCTTATAGATGAATTGAAGTATATTGAATCCTTATTGAAGATTTATTATATAACAGTAGTTGGTTGTGGTCTGACAGGTGTGTTTATGGAGTGGCTGTAAGGGCATTGATGAGTGTTGGGTTCATACCTGTGATGGATTAGTCTACCACACTGCCACCTTTGTGGGAGTTCAATGTGTATCTTCCTAGCGAGTCTCCCTTGGTGCGTTGAAGATGTAGAGACCTAGACTGCAACACAGATTCAGCAACTGTATTCCATTCTTGGTGATTGTACTGTCATATCTGTTTCTTTGTATCTGTATCAACTTGTGACATTAATTTGCAGGACCCAGTATGTACCTGTTGCCATCAGAACTTATATAGTCCTTTTCCCTTCCTGTCCTAACTTTGAGGTCTCCAAAGAGGAGCACTTGTCCTAGGGAATGGAAGTTGATGACCTCACTATGTAAGATCTCATAGCTGTCTGGTTTGAAATATGGGGACTCTGGTGGGGCAATGTATGCTACACACAGGTAGATGTCAGATGTCAGAAAGGTGAGGTTAGAGCTGCTTATTCTTAGCCCAATGTAGCTCTGTCTTTTTTTGATTATTTTGATGTTGTCATGTATTTCCTCCTTATACCAGATTAGTATTCCTCCTAAACAGCAACCCTGTTTGATGTTTCTATGCTTCTGTGCAGGGACAGAGAATTCCCTATAACAGGTAGGTACTAGTGGTTCATCCTGTGCCTGGGTCCATGTTCCCAGGAATATTTGTATGTCTGTCTCACATAGTCTTTTCTTGAAATCTGGATCGTTTACTTTGGATTCAAAAGCTGAAGCATTCAGACTCTGAATGTACCAGTTACTGATTACAAATGATGTAATTTTATGTTTATATACCTTGTAATGAGTAAATTTCCTGGAACAAAATGGATTATGGATGGTCATCTTTGTCTTTATTGCTTTTTAGGCTCAGTCACATTAGTTTATTGTATAATGTGCTGAGGAGGATCCTTATCTCCTCCATTTCTCTGCTCTGTGTTGATCTTAATGTATGTCTTGGTGCCGGTGGTTTTCTGTATTCTTGCCATCTTCACAATCCTGTTTTTGGGTTGTTAGATTTGAGTGTGTTTAATGCTTCCCCAGATTAAAGATATACGCACCACCGGTACTGAGAGGATGCTGGATGCTAGGCTGCTTCTCTACTTCTGCACCCAGATGTGACAGATTGTAACCAATGCTTGTATACATCAAAGTTCTGCTGAGTGCACACTCATTGGAAATGGTGGATTACCTTTAAAGATATATGCACATCTGCACTTTGGTCACATGAATATATCATGTCTTAATTTGAGGACTAAGTTTGCACAATTATTTCCTCGTTAAAATCAGAAGGATTTATATGGACATTTATTTACCCACTATATGCACATATTGCATGGAATAGCACTTTGTAGATTTTGCACTGATAATTTTATGAATTGCTAATAATTTATTTATATATATTTTGGCGCTGCACTTTATATACATTTTTATGCTTTTTCTGGGATTGTTACCTTTGCCCTGGAGTGCCATCAGCTACCTATAACATATGCTTCTTTGTACATGCGCTCACTTACATATATTCTTTGATTCATGCTGATAGCAGAGGAAAGAATCAGAAGACAGAAATGACACTTAGTGCTCTTAACTGAGACAAATACACACTATAGAGGGATATGCTTTGTTCATATTTCATGTCTGACGTTTGCAACCACTTTAAAGCTTCCAGCTTCAGTGAGAAGCTGGAAGCTTTAAGCTATGCGCTCCATGCTTGGGGAGGCAAGAAAATGTATGCCTAGGGTCCAAACACAATTAAAGAGTTCAAGAGCCTAGAGTCAGTGCAGCAGGTGCTGTCCAGCCTGACCTGGTCGGTGAGCAGAGAGTACCTGGAGTGGAGCTTCAGTCTGGGAGGGAGGTTGTTAGGAAGCAGGAGGGGGGACGAGTCACTGCACTATGGGCCTCTGGGTTGTACTTGCTCCCTGCGCCAAAGGTCAGCCCCTGACACTGGTCCATACTGTATATGTCAGATCAGAATATACAATAGAACATAGAAGATCTAGCTTCAAGTATCAGAAATAAGGAAACTTACTGCTATAGTCAGTACAGATAAACACAAACAGATGGCCTAGCAGTAACTAATAAGATGGGGGGAGGGAGTAAAAACCTTTAAGTGGGAGTAAACTCCCTTTTTTGCATTGTACCTACAGGTAAGCCTATAATAATGCTTACCTGTAGGTACTGTAAATATCTATATGTGAAGCAGTCGGTGAAGTCACCTGCGCATGAGCACTGTGCTCTCATGCCATCAATTGCGAGAGCTGTGCTGCAGCCGTGACATCATTGTGGCTTGGCCATTCAAGCAGTGAAGATGGATTCCCTGTCAATGGTGACAGGGCACGGCTGGAGGGATCCATTTCACATGTAAGTTTGTCATAATGTGTTAGTATTCGGTGCATAATAGATCATAATGACTTTACCCTGCAGGGGGACCAGGTATTTTTTTTTTTGAATGTGGTTTACTACTGCTTAAATGGCTACATGTGAAAACACTAAAGTAGCGCCCCTCTAATTAGCCAGGGGGGATAGGTAGGTTTTATAATAAGAGGCTAGATAGCAGCCTGGGATGAGTCAGCCAGGTTACTCTGGGTCAGGGCTGAGGGCTCTGCAGGTCAGTTCTCTTATACCTCCCCCTGCTCTAGAAGCTTGAGAAGTTTCTAGAGGGTGGGGGTGAGGAGGGGCTGATCTGCATACTTAAGGGATCTTGAGCAATCCCCAAGCAGGAGGCTTGGCATGGAGTCAGGGCAGCCCTTAAGTATGGGAGAGCTTGGGAGGAGTTAGTGTGGAGTGGAAGATGGTATGAGAAGGCTGGAGTGTGGAGCCTGGAGGGGACCCAGGGAGGGGCCTACCTGCAGGCAGAAGCTGGGAAGGAGGATCTCTCAGCCTCAACTGTCCCCTGGGAGAGAACAGTGTGGGAAGCAGAGAAGGAGCCAGCCCAGCATAGGGCCTGAAGGCAGCCACCAACCCACAAGCTTAAAAGAAAGGACTGAGTGAGCAATATCCTGCACCCCTTGGGTCAGAGATGGGGAGAGGGCAGTCAGGTGGAAAACCCAACCAGCTCCTCATCTGGGGCTGCCTTATTAAAGTGGCAGCTTCTGAGTCCCCTTGCTCAGGGATTCCCTCAAGCAGCTGGGTGAAGAGGATTCATCTGGTGTCTGAGGAGGTAATCCAGAAGGGCTGGAGAATTCTTCAGAGGGGAGACTTTCATTCTCTTTATCCACATCTGTACATAGTTGCTAAGAAGTGTGTCCTCAAATTTCTACAGTTCCTTGGACATCCCATCAGCCCCCTCAACCCCATCCACATTCAATACCCTTTAATAAAATTACAAAAACAAGCTCAAGGACTGTTTATTGTCTCCAGTGTGCAAGTGTGGAGGAAAATGCATGTTGCCTAGCTGTGCAGGACTATAGGGGGACCCAAAAAAATTCTGACTCCTGAGGGAGTAGTGCTACACTAACAAAACAGAAAAAAATAAAACATTTAGAATGACACTTCTATTATTAACCACTTCAATACTGAGCACTTTTACCCCTTTCCTTCCCAGGCCAATTTTCAGCTTTCAGTGCTCTCACAGTTTGAATGACAGCTGCGTGGTCAACACTGTACCCAAACTACATTTTTATCATTTTGTTCATACAACTAGATCTTTCTTTTGTTGGTATTTAATCACCACTGGATTTTTAATTTTTTGTCAAAAAAACAAGTGTTTCTTAATTTCTGTTATAGAAATTTGCAAATAAATAATTGTTTTTCATAAATGTAGACCAAAATGTATACTGCTACATTTCTTTGGTGAAAATAACCCAAATTAGTATATATTACTTAGTTTGTAGGAAGGTTATAGGGTCCACAAACTATGGTGTATATCTGAAACTCAATCAATCCTGCTGTGCTGATGGCATATTTCAGTTTCTAGGCCCAAAAATGTCAGGACAGTACAGATATCCCCCAAATGACCCCCTTTTGGAAAGCAGACAGTCTGCAGTATTTAGTAAGTGTTTTTGAAGTTTTAATTTTTTGCCATAAAATTTTGGAAAATAAAAAAAATAAAAGTTTTTTACATACTGTGCAGTACAGCGTCATCATATAACAAGTGTGGAAAAAAAGAAAAATATAAAAAATATATATATATATATATATATAAAATTTAAAAAATAATTTTAGTTTAGAATTTTTTTTTGATCAGAGGATCACAGTGTTTTATTAAAAACAATATATAATGTTATCATAATATCATTGTACTACTCTGGGGAAGTGATCAGATTTTTTTTTCCACACATTATGATTGTGAAAAAAAATGAATTTCACTGCTATAGGCAAGCATTTAGCTCAGTGAAATTGATTCATTCAGTGGTTTTTTGTTGTGATTAGCTGTGACTGGCCACAGCTAATCACATGACACAGATGAGCTGTGATTGGCCCAGTCTGTACCATGTGATCACTGTGACCAATCACAGCTTGCAACGCAATTATATACAATGGATGGCATGAAAAGAAGCCATCCATTGTTTACAATCACAGCAGGTCACATGGCAATGGACTAGTACACAGATTGGTCATCGATCCCACCTGAATGAAAGTACCGCTCGGTCGTCATTTGTTATTGGCAGGGCGGGAACTGGTTAAATTGTCTATGGAGGCTCTAATCTCCTGCTCTGAAAGCCTTGAATCACACTGGGTTATTAATCCTATCTGAGAAATAAGCATGAATATTTCTTTTTTTTTTGTTTGATCAATGAACCATTATATTTTCCTTCTACAAGCCTATAGTCAGTTCTTTGAACGTTTTCTAATACCAAAAATTGATGACCTCATACTAGTTAACAACTAGTACTAGTTAATTTTTTTAATCAATTTAGTCATTTTAGGGTCGCAATTTATGTACAAAATAATCTTTTCATTGACAAAATAATGTTTCATTGACCAGCATGGCAAAGTCAATTTGCGTTTATTTTTTTTACCTTTTTACCTTATCTTACCTTATGTGTACACATTGCAAAGTCTCATCATTTTAAAACATAAATAACAAACACAAATAAATTATTATGCAACTGATATTCAGTCAGTATGGTCACATATTTTACTGATACAACACTTTATGCCTATGCTATGAGAGAAATAACTTAATATGACAACTTTTTGAAAAATATGTAAATTTATATTTCTTCATCTTTCAAAAAATATTCACAAAAAAATGATAACTTCAAAAAAAAAAAAAAAAAATTGTATGCCTCTTACTAAATACCTTGGGCTGTCTACTTTCCAAAAAGGGGTAATTTGGAGGATAATTGTTCAGTCCTGGCATTTTAACCTCTTCACGCCGGCGTCTGGGCCTAGACGTCGAGCGGCCGCACATTTGCGTGCAATTAACAAAAAACATATGTGCTGAGAGCGCGCACCCTGCGCGCTCCCAGCACACATGTCCGGTACTCACAGAAAGGTCCCGGTCTGCTCTTTCGATCGGGACCTTTCCCGATCATTTGACCACCTTGACGACACGTCACGGCGGTCACATGATCCTTAAACCCCGCCCCTCCTGTTGCGCTTCGGAAACTCTTAAAGAGCCGGGAGGCGCCAGCGGGAAGGGGTTAAGGCCCCAGGAAATTAGATCAATTTTCAAATATATACTGTATACCATAGTTGTAGACTCTATAACTTTCACACAGACTACTGTAAATATACACTGATTTGGGTTACTTTTACCAAAGAAAAGTAGCAATAACATTCTGGCCTAAATTTATGAAGAAAGATTATTTATTTGCACAATTTTATAACAGAAGCTAAGAAAATATTTTTTATGGGGGATAATGTTAACCTTTTAAAAATTTAAGAAAACAGTGGTGAGTAAATGCTACCAAAGAAGGCTCTATGTATCGAAAAAGATAAAAAAAAAATCAATTTGGGTACAGTGTTGCATACCGGAGTAATTATTTAAAATGTCACAGCACTAAAAACTGAAAATTCACCTTGGCAGGAAGGGGATGAAAGAGTCGGTAAGGAATTCCAAGTGCTGGTATCTTGTGAAACCAAAAATGTATGTACTTGCACAAAGAACACCATGCATAAATATGGTATAACATAATGTGATTTATTAAAAGGCAATGCCAGTGAAACAACAATATAAGCACACATCCAATACACCAAATATACCAAAACCAGTGAATGATAAGCAAGCTACCAAAAGAAAATAACTAAGCAAACTAAGTATATACAGATGGTAGGCTAAGACTAAAGGAGTGTTGTCAATATCAGAGCCAGGATCATGCATAGAAGACCAAGCCGAAGGAGCAGGGAACAGGACAGGACAGACAGAGGGTACATGGGAGCAGGTTCAGGCAGGCAGATAAGGATCAGAAACAGAGAAACAGATACCAAGTCACATAGAACAAGGGCACAAAGGGAGAACACCACAGCAAGATGAAGTAGCAGAGGAGGGACTAAACACACTTCCAGAAACCAGCATTAGTTGATGACTAATTGCTAGATACTGTAGGTAGTTATAGAAAACGCTAGACTCTTTTTTTTCTATCTTTTTTTTTTTTATGGTTCACACATTCACAGTATGTATATACAAATCTATATTTTGCCCTACCGCAATCATTGTAAGTAGGTGAGGTGGCGATGTATAATGTGCATGCAGTAATTTATCAGGGTCTTCACAGCTATGTTCATCAACAGGACAATAAGTCTCTTTCAATTGCTTTTTCAACATATGTTCAATTGTCTTAGTTTTTGGACAGTATGGAAAAAAAACAGACAGTTTAGAAAGTATTTCAACAATACTTTTGAAATGCTTTCAACTTGGATGGGGTAAGGGGCATATGGGATGCACAATGGAACCAGTGAACCGAGGACAAATTTCTGAAACTATTTACAAGTCTCTACTGAAAATCAGTCTCTTTTGGAGAATTATTTAGCATCTCCTGTGGTACCACCCTAGACCCCAGATAAACTACTCTTCTTTACCCAGCTGTCTGGAGGTATCCTGAGCAGGGAATCCGATGCTTGTCACTTTAAGAAATGAGACAGCCTCAGCAGGGGGCAAATCTGGTTTCCCACCAGAGTGCTCCTTTCCCTATCTGGCCCTGGGGGGTGCAGGCTTACTCACTCAGTACTTCTAGCTGGGCTGCTCCTTCCCTGCTACATAGCTGGTCCTTGCTCTAAAGATTGGTGCGGGTCTGAGTTTTTGTTCGTTCCAGCTCCACTGCCTATAGGTGAGCCCCTCTCTCCATCTGGTCCCCCACCCAGGATCCTGCATTCAGCTTCTCATTCCCTCTGTCTTCCACCCAAACTCTCTTGCAGCTGAGCAGGCTCACTCACTTAAATTTCAGGTAAACTTGCAGCACACCCTCCATCTTGTTCCTCTCTCTCTTTCTCGTCACGTGATATGTGTACTGGGCAGTGTTGAGAGCATATCTCTGGGTGTGGCCAGGCTCTTGCTCATTACTCTTTTGAGCCAGCCAGACTGTCGGGCAGGAACTTTCCCATGCTGGTGTTAACCTTCGCTGCTCTGGATGGGAGCCAGCTAACTGGCTTACAGAAGTTGTTATAGCTGCATCCTGGCAGTAACACTTAAGCAGTCCACTGTCAAGGACAAGGCAGCTTGTGCCAGTCATAGTTGGACAATTGGGTGTCAACAGTAGTTGTGAAGGTGATGGTAGCTAGAGTCAACAGTGAGGCCTGGATCACACCTCTTGCTGAACGTGGTTGTGAAATTAAAGTCACTGGGCTCAGTTGATATAATGCAGCTGAGGATCTGTAGACCACTGACTTGAAGGCCATTCCATTTGCTCCGGGCAATGGCAAGCACTAACATGTGGCACACACTGACTGCAGCAAGTATAATATTTAGCACTAGAACAGTCTTTCATTGTAGCCACCAGCAGAGCAGCAAAAAGACTGGGAGGCACTAATACACAGCCTCAGTTAATTCAGGCAATAGCAGGTGAGGTAGCATCATACATTTTATGGTCATGAGCAAAAACACAGCATACATTGTTTCTTTCAGAAGCCACCTGTTGAGAAGCAAAGGGATGTTTGTAAACTGTTGAGCCAGTTTGGTTGCCCCAGATGACAGCAAGCAAGATAGTAATGTTGGCAGACAATTGGCAGATATTAGCATATACGTCCAAAACATAGTCTTTATTAAAGGCCACCTCTGGAGCAGCATTAAGACTTTTGAAATATCCCGGCATGATTGCTAATAGCGAACGTTTTCCAGCACAAAGTAGCAATCATGATCACAGTGACACCGTACAATACAGCTTTCTCACCAGCTACTTGACACTTTTGATCATCACCTGTAGTATACCTGCAATCTTTGACCATCTCCTGTTTCATGTAAGCAGTCTCTGACCATCTCCTGTATCATGTCTGCAGTCTCTGTACATCTGATCATCTCCTGCAGTATGCCTGCAGTCTCTGACCATCTCCTGTACCATGTCTGCAGTCTCTGTACATCTCCTGTAGTATGCCTCCAGTCTCTGACCATCTCCTGTAGTATACCTGCAGTCTCTGACCATCTCCTGTATTATACCTGCAGTCTCTGACCATCTCCTGTAGTATGCCAGCAGTCTCTGACCATCTCCTGTATCTTCTGCTTGAAGTTTATGACTATCTCTGTAGTATGCCTCTAGCCTCTGACCATCTCCTGTAGTAGGCCTGCAGTCTCTGACCATCTCCTGTAGTAGGCCTGCAGTCTCTGATCATCTCCTGTATCATGTCTGCAGTCTCTGTGCATCTCCTGTAGTATGCCTGCAGTTTCTAATAATCTCCTGTATCATGTCTGCACTCTCTGACCAACTCCTATAGTATGTCTGCAGTCCTTGAAAATCTCCTGTAATACACTTTTCAGTCTCTGATAATCCACTGCAGTATACCTGAAGTCTCTGACCATCTCCTTTACTATGCCTGCAGACTCTGACCATCTACTGTAGAATGTCTGCAGCCTCTTTCCATCTCCTGTAGAATGTCTAGAGTCTCTGATTATCTGCGGTAGTATGTCTCTGACCATCTCTATTAATATGCCCGCAGTCTCTGACCATCTCCTTTAGTAAGCCCAGTCTCTGTGCATCTCCTGTAGTAGACCTTAAGTCTCTGACCATCTCCTGTAGTATGCCTGCAATCTCTGACCATCTCCTATATCATGTCTGCAGTCTCTGATCATCTCCTGTAGTATGCTTGCACTATGACCATCTCCTGTGGTATGTCTGCAGTCTCTTACCATCTCCTGAAGTATGCCTTCAGTCTATGACCATCTCCTGTATCATGTCTGCAGTCTCTGGCCATCTCCTGTAGAATGCCTGCAGACTGTGACCATCTCCTGTATCATGTCTGCAGTCTCTGACCATTTCCTATATCATGTCTGCAGTCTCTTAGCATCTTCTGTAGTATGCATGCAGTCTCCGACCCTCTCCTGTAGTATGTCTGCAGTCTCTGACCATCTCCTGTAGTATGCCCGTGGTCTCTGACCATCTCCTTTAACCACTTGCCATCCAGAGGATTTACTCCCCTTCCTTACCAGGCCTCTGCACTAATTCAACTGATAATTGCACGGTCATGCAATGCTGTACCCAAACAAAATTTACGTCCTTTTTTTCACACAAATAGAGCTTTCTTTTGGTGGCATTTGATCACCTGTGTGCCTTTTTTTTTTCATGCTATAAACAAACAAAGACCAAAAAATTTGAAGAAAAACAATATTTTTTTCTTTCAGCTATAAAAAATATATAGTAAACTCAAAGTTACCGTATTTTCCGGCGTATAAGACGACTGGGCGTATAAGACGACCCCCTACTTTTCCTGCTAAAATGTAGTGTTTGGGCTATACTCACCGTATAAGACTACCCCTCTAGCAATGCACACCAGTGGGAGGAATAGTGCCCCATCATTGGTGTCAGTGGGAGGAATAGTGCCCCATCATTGGTGTCAGTGGGAGGAATAGTGTCCCATCATTGGTATTAGTGGGAGGAATAGTGCCCCATCATTTGGTGTCAGAGCGACGAATTGTGCTCCATCATTGGTGTCAGTGGGAGGAATAGCACCCCATCATTGGTGTCAGTGAGAGGAATCGTGCCCCGTCTTTGGTATCAGTGGCAGGAATAGTGCCCCATCATTAGTATCAGTGGGGGGAAT
Source organism: Staurois parvus (assembly GCF_062004578.1). Lineage (NCBI taxonomy): Eukaryota > Metazoa > Chordata > Amphibia > Anura > Ranidae > Staurois > Staurois parvus. The sequence continues at coordinate 481,073 of NW_028318297.1, forward strand.
AGTGCCCCATCATTGGTGTCAGTGGGAGGAATAGTGCCCCATCATTGGTATTAGTGGGAGGAATAGTGCCTCATCATTGGTATTAGTGGAAGGAATAGTGCCCCATCATTGGTATTAGTGGGAGGAATAGCGCCCCATCATTGGTGTCAGTGGGAGGAATAGTGCCCCATCATTGGTGTCAGTGGGAGGAATAGTGTCCCAACAATGGTGTCAGTGGGAGGAATAGTGTCCCAACATTGGTGTCAGTGGGGGGTGGAATAGTGCCCCATCATTGGTGTCAGTGGGGGGTGGAATAGTGCCCCATCATTGGTGTCAGTGGGGGGTGGAATAGTGCCCCATCATTGGTGTCAGTGGGGGGGGGGGGGAGTAGTGCCCCATCGTTGGTGTCAGTGGGGGGAGGAATAGTGCCCCATCATTGGTGTCAGTAGGAGGAATAGTGCTCCATCATTGGTATCAGTGACACCAATGGTGGGGCACTATTCTTCCCACTTTTTTTCTGGTACAAAAAATCCCAATAAGTATATATTGATTTCTTTGTGTGAAAGTTATAGCGTCTACAAACTATGGTATAGATACTGCAATTTACTCCATTTTTTTGCTATACAGCGCTGCGCTAGTTTAACGGACAATTGTGCGGTCATGCAATATGGTACATAAATGAAATTTATGTCCTTTTTTCACACAAATAGAGCTTTCTTTTGGTGGTATTTGATCACCTGTGCACGTTTTATTTTTGGCGTTATAAACAGAAAAACTTTTGAAGAAAATTTTTTTTTTTTTTAAGAACAATATTTTCTCATTTCGGTCATAAAAAATATCCAAAAAAACTAAAATTTTGTCATAAATTTAGGCCAAAATGTATTCTGCTACATGTTTCTGCTTAAAAAAAAATCCCAGTAAGTGTATATTTATTGCTTTGTGTAAAAGTTATAGCGTCTACAAACTATGGTATAGATAATGGAATTTACACATCTTTTACTTTCTGACTGCTCATCACATTTCTTGAGGTGCTAAAATACCAGAATAATACAAACACCCTCAAATGACCCCTTTTTGCAAGGTAAACACCCTAAGCTATCTGCTGAGAGGCATATTGAGTCCATGGAAGATTTATTTTTTTTCCACAAGTTTCTGGAAAATGACAAAAACATTTTTTTTTTTATACAAAGTTGTCATTTAAATGATTTCATTCTCGCACAAGCCATGGGTATTTGTGGAATTACACCCCAAAATACATTCTGCTACTTCTACCAAGTATGGGGATACCACATGTCTGAGACTTTTTGAGAGCCTAGCCATATACAGGAGCCTAAAATCCAATGACCACTTTGAAAGCTTGAAGGTACGTAACTTCCTCATTTCACTTCCTCTATACCTATCACAGTTTCGGAGGCCCTGAACTTTCAGGATAGCACCAACCCCCCCCAAATGACCCCTTTCTGGAAAGTAGACACCCCAAGGAATTTAAAAAAAGGCATGGTGAGTATTTTGCAGATCTCATTTTTTCTCACGAGGTTTTGAAATATAAACAAGAACAGTAAAATTATGTTTTTGTTTTTTTTCTTCATTTTCCAAAAACTTGTGGCAACAAATGAGATCTGCAAAATACTCACCATATGTCTTATCAAATTCCTTGGGGTGTCTGCTTTCCAAAAAAGGGTCATTTGGGGGGGGGGGTTAGGTGCTATCCTGGCATTTTAGGGCCTCCGAAACTGTGATAGGTAGTCAGGAAGTGTAATGAGGAAATAAAGCCCTTTAAAAGCCTGAAGGTGCTTATTGGATTTTGGGGTCCTGTACTTGGCTAGACTGCCAAAACATCTCTCACATGTGGTACCCCCATACTCGGGAGAAGTAGCAGAATGTATTTTGGGGAGTAATTCCACATATATCCATGGCATGTGTGAGCAATAAATCATTTAAGTGACAATTTTTTGTAAAAAAAAAAATTTTGTTTTAGTTATTTTCCAAAAACTTGTGGTAAAAAAATTAATTCGAAAATATAAGTAATACTTGTGAGCTAAAATGTGGTATTCCCTCTGTGAAAAAAAAAAAAAATCTTATAGAAATGTAAATGCAAGTTACATTAACAAATATCAATAAAATAGTGGTGCATCAACACTAAACACATACTCATAAACTGTGCAAAACTAAAATTAAAATTATATCTATATGTGTCGCACTCCACAATATATATTAAATAAAAATATATACCATATGATGATGTGAAAAATAAAAAAACTGATCAATTGACTTATATATCCAAAGAAGCAGTGGTGCAAGAAAAAGTGCTTCAAACAGTGCAAAAACTTGTGCAAAAATGCATATAAAAATATAATCCTAAAATATCAAAAAGTCCACTCTGTGCTTCCAATCTTGCTTGTGCCAATAAAAGTGCCGTGCCACACTCGGTGCTAAAGAATAGGTGTACACTCACCTCACCTATTAGCCAAACTGTATGGCTAATAACGCTTTTGTCCTATTAGGACTGAATGGTATTTTCAATGCTGAACGGATGTTTCCAAGTTGGGATGGATGTGCTGTACTGCCAACTTTCTCCCACCGGGGGTCTCCCTCACTCCTTTCTAGCCACACTGTGCCTTAGTGGATGGATGAGGTAAACCGCAATTGTTCCTGTATAGGTCTGTGTACTGCCTCCACCTCTCGATGTTTTGAGATGTCATGCAAAAGGAAGTATAAATAGTGCCTTATCTTTTTAAAAATATGGTGCTTTTATTAAAGTAAAAATGCGCACTCACACATTATAATACAATAGTAAACTATATAGTGTGCCCAGATCCTCTGTCTGTACTTGCCGCAACATTGGTGTGAAGTATCTTTTAATAAAGACAACACTATTAACCCCAAACTCCATGTTAGTGGTCAGTGGAATTGAAATGTACTTTCCCATGACCACCAATGTGGGAGGAAATGAGTTAACTTTTGCTGTATGACCAAAAATGCAAAAGGGGGAATGGTGGGTTAAAATTTCATTAATATGACCACCAATGCTTAGAGGGTGAGCATTGGGGGTTAACTTTCACTCCCACTGACCACCAATGAGGGGGGCAGTGGCAGTGAAAGTAAACCCCTATACCCATTCTGCATTGCTGGTCAAGGCAGTGATATTTTAACTCACCAACCGCCATCTGCATTTGTGGTTATATAGCGAAAGTTAACCCACTTCCCCCGTCTTACATTTAAATTCCATTCAATCCTAGCCTCCTCCACTGCCTAATTGCTGATCACTTATCTGATCAGAGGTTCTGGAATGCAGAGAGTGTTCCAGTGCCCTGCATCTTGCTGCATGCTCGGCATGTTCTGGCACAAGGAACGTTGGTAGACTTCACTGCTGCTGTCTCCATGACTTGGATCCTGGGACATAGCTGTGGGACTGCTGGTGAAGTAGCAAGTATGCTCTCTCTCATATTAGTGCATGGAGGAGACAGACTGCTGCACTGTGGATGGTCTACGCAACTAGTGCAGTGCTCAAAAAACAAACGTGACTTAAATGAACTAATGAACTAAGTAACACAAATGAATATAAGTGGCTATATACCATATATCCAGAATTATTCAGTGTCTAACAAATGAATAAATGTTAAAGTGCAAAGTGATAAAGTGTATGAGAAACCATATGTATGTAACAATATATAACGTTCAAATATATTCAACACCGCAGCTCCTTGATCTCAAGCGCGGTCCCTGTCCAGAACTGATCAGTGGATATTCGTGGCTGTGTGGATTAATTGCTAGCCAGCAAAAACCAGATAAAATGTGCATAGTCAAGTTTTAGTTGAAGTTTAAATGAGCACAAGTTACAAGTAAAAAGCAAGCATTTAAACAAACTCACAAAGATAGATAGCTGCCACATCCGGGACCATGTGATGGCGTGACATCAGCACTCCTAACTCTACCCAACATGTTTCTTGCTCTAAAGCAGTGTTTCTCAACTCCAGTCCTCATGGACCCCCAACAGGTCATGTTTTCAGGATTTCCATTATTTTGCACAGGTGATTTGATCAGTTTCACTGCCTTAGTAATTACCACAGCTGTTTCATCTGAGGGAAATCCTGAAAACATGACCTGTTGGGGGTCCATGAGGACTGGAGTTGAGAAACACTGCTCTAAAGCATCCCCTCTGGCAGGTGTCACCAGGGTGTGGTCCGAAGGGAAGTGCTACAGATCCTGCTATAAGGAGGAACTCTGATATAAAGGGGAAAGCTGTGGACCGTGATGTAAAGAGGAACGGTACAGACCGTGATGTAAGGGGGGTTGGGGTGGTCAGGGGGCCCTTCATGGTTTCTTGCATCAGGGCCCTGTTTATTGAATCATGCATTGTTTGACTGCTTTTCCATAATATGTGTACTTATTCTATCACCAAGTTGCTTGTGGAGTATTTTCTGTGTATTATTATAGAGTGGTAGCATACTAACGTTTAAGTTACACTGGTGTGTCTATGGGGTCCAAGCAGCTTCAAGAGTCATGACAGAACAAAGAACCCATCATATCCAGTGGCTCCTGTGGGGGCAAGCGCTACACATCAGTTTAAGTCACAGAGTTGTCCTCTTTCTATTACAATGGCTTACTGAGGAAAAATAACAAGTTAGTAGCAATACATGCCATGTGAAGCAAAACCAAGCAACATGTTGACTAAATTGGAGGCTGCTCCTACCCAAGCATGATACAAGTGTGGCTGAGTGATAAGCCTGGGGTCCCCCAATCCTTTGTATTCAGGCAATGAACTAGGACTAGTCATGACGAGCGATGGCATTGGCTGTGTGGAAGGACTGGGTCTCTGATTATACATGCTCATTACCTGAGGTACAAAGTCTGGAGGTTCAGGGTCCAGTTTCTCTCTTGGAGGAGAGAGTACTGTTGAGCTAGAGGTCTCAGGAACTAAAGTTCAACCACTTTCATGGGTATCAGGAAGATCAGGTGAGTGGTCTGATTGGGTCTTATTGACTGGGTGAGTCACACTCTGAAGTGTCATCTGGGCCATTTTCATTACTGAAATGAGGAATAGGCAACAAATGATTTCTGTGCCAGGCTTTGATTCTGCCTTCTGGTCCCTTTATCTTGTGTACGGGTATCCCAGGCAATTTCCTCAACACTTTAAAAATCTTTCTGCCATCTGTCGGCCAGCTTATATTTTCCAGATGCTCCTGTGTTCTGTAGAAAGACTCAGTTACCTGGTTTCAGATCTCTGTATCTCACATGGATACCAAACCTTCTTTAGTTCCCTTCCTTTATTCTAGTTGAGTTTTCTTCATCTAAACGTAAGCAGACTTGAGGATATCTTTCAGGTGAGCCACATATTGGTAAAAACTTCTATTACTAATGCCATCAGTGGAAACTCCAAACAGGAGGTCAATGGACAATCTAGGCTTCCTCACGAACATCAGGAAGTAGAGGGGGATTCCTGTACTCTCATGCCGGATGTTACAAGCATTATGTTGTTATGGCTGAAACCTTGCAGCTCCAGGTACGCTTGTTGTCAGCAAGTGGGACACCTAGCATATCAAATAGGGTCCTCAGGGAGAGATTCAGCTTTGCAATGATAAGGGGTGGCTCCATTTTTGTGAATGTTCAGCCACTGAAGTAATTCTTTAGTTAGCTTGCTCTCAAAATATCTGCCCTGGTCTAAGTGTAACCTGTGGGGTAGGCCGTAATGGATAAAACACTTCTTCCACAGTACTCTTGTGACTGTAAGGCCCTGATTCACTAAGATGTGAGTCTACCAGCAGAGTCTGACCATTCAGGCAGACTCAGGTCAATCAATCAGTCATCTGAGCAGCGTCTAGTAAGCTCATTAACGAGCGTCTACTTTGCCATTAGTGAATGTGGTATCCCGTCTGGCACATTTTTAGGTGCAATACCGGATATATTCGATAGATGGCAGACAAGCACAGGCTTTATTAACATTGGCGTTTTTTCTGATAGCAAAAGAGAATCTTTAGAATGTAATAAATAGTACAGCTGTATTAGAATTTTCTATTTTTTTTTTTTTTTTTGCTGTTTCTCCAAAATGATCAGGAAAGTAATGCATTTACTAATGAATGTCATACATTCTATTTTCAAATGTTAAACATTTTCACACTTATATCTCAAATAATTTATATACTTCTAATTTCCCAATATAATTATATATCTTCATTCTCTTTAATCACATAACTATTCTATGTTAAAGACAAGTGTAGCGCTATAAATGCATGTGATCAATAATGAACGCATGTAAAAACCAAAAAGTGCAAAGAATTGCAATAATGATGTAAACTGGTAAATCGTGCTAAAATAAGATCATATAATCATTCCTGAATAATGGAATGTCCTTCGTGTGAGAGTACCAACTCAGAGAGTGCCTATGAATGGCACGTGTGGTCTCTCCGTGACGGACAGTAGTGCATGAACTCGTGAAAGGTAAACCACCCTTGGGACTGGTCTACACTCACCAGAACAAAAGTATTAATGTGCATGGGTTATACACATCGCACATCTGGGGGTGCAGCGGTATGCTGGCAGCTATGGGTTAGTCATCCAGCTCCATCCATCCATCCATCAGGGTGGGTGCCCAAATGGTCCTGGGGAGGAATTAGCTCAGCCACAGGAGCCAGAAAGGTGCTTAATAGTGTAGTACACTGTCACAGGGGTGGATGACCTTTCACGAGTTCATGCACTACTGTTCGTGGTTATATTTATCTTGTGTAATACCATTTTACTAGTCTATATCATTTGACCAGCACTCGCTTTATCATTTTTAAACAATGTAACTATTCTACATTATAGCTCAAACTGTCTCCCACAGTGGTTTAGTGGTTAGAGCTCAGAACTTACAGCACTTGGGTCATGGGTTCTAATCCCAGTCTTGGCAACATCCCAAAAAAATGGAGATCAATTTTCTGGGTTGTGGCAGGAATATTGATCAATCAATTATGATTTTGCCTAATGACTAGAAAGTGGATGAATGTTACTTGCGTACTGTTCTTCTGCCAATTAGGAAATGTGCAAGTTTCATGCCGTGTATATTTCATTGTAACTTTTTTCTCTTTTAAATCTGTCCTTATACAACTTGACCCCTCCCCCACCCCATCATCACCTGTCCCATATGCAAATCTATGGATCACCGCCCCACTCTTTAACTATCTATTTACTGATCAGTGAATGTGTCTCATTTTCTATCAGCTACAGCTCAGATCTCACATTATTATACAATTGCTGATTGTATCTCACCACTAGTCTGATTGAATTCACAATTCCTGGTCAGTCCCGTTCCCTGACCTCTAATAACCTTTAGGGCCAGTTCACACTACATGTGTTTCAGTTGCTTTTTCGGCATCACAAACGCACAGAAAGAAGGTTATATGGTTGTCAATGTCATAGTTCACATCAGCGCTTGCATTTTCAATGCATTGCAGGTGATGTAAACAAAGTTGACCACGCTGCATTGTTTCTGCACAGAACTGTACTGGAACACATTGAAACATCCTTGAATGTACTAAAGCGCACATGTCCCTAACTACATTGAATACAAAGAAAATAGAAAAAAATAAGTGGAAGGGATACAAAAATGCAATGTCAACGTGTCCAAAACGCATCCAAAATGTACTGGAACACACTAAACATGCATGCCAAAAGGGCATGAAAAAGGGCATCAGGAACACATCTAGACTGTTTCTATAGTGTGAACCGGCCCTTAGGACTTGTTCACACCATTGGTGGTGCAGAAACGCATGCAAGAACACACATTTTCCAGCACAGCAAAGAAATGCAATGCCCTCTGTAGATGTGTGCAGGTACCATGATCAAACGTTATTGCACCTACACACGTCTATTAAAAACAGCCCCATTCACAGCCACAAAAACGCATGGCACCACACTACTGTGTGGTTAGGTGCGACACACTTGGAAAATAACATGCCTGCAGTATTTTGGCATGTTTCCACATGTTAAGCAGCCCATTGAATTCAATAGGCTTTGGGAAAAAAAATATAACAAACACAAAATGCCACATTCACACAGGTTCTCTGACCTGTACAGCATGAATGAGTGGGTTGTTTATGTGGCTAGAGCCACCTGTTACACTATGGGGACACAGCAGCTGTATGAACACAGGTTTTAATCTGACAAGTGTGAAGGCGTGGGGAAGTGGCCCTGAATGCTCACTGTCTGTGTTCAGGGCTGTACAATTGCAACCATATGCTTGTCAAATTAGGATCTGCAGTATTCACATAGTGTAACATAGGTTGCATGCTAATGGCGACAGCCACAAAAACCAAACACTGATTCACACTCTACAGGCCACAGCACCCATGTGAATGAGCCCTCAATTACACAACGTTTGCTTTATTAACTCAGTACAGGTTTATCATGTGGATTGAACAGGAATTTGTTTGTGATTGTGTCCATGAAGAAAATGTTGTGTATTTTTACCATATATATAATTTGGATATTTTCTCTGGTGGTGGGGTGGTGGTGGCCTGTCAGGTATGCTGTATGGGGCCCCGTGATATCTAACAGTGGCCCTGGGTGTATGCTTGTGTCTGTGCCACCTGTATAGTTAGGAAGAACAATAAGTTCTTCTATGGAGTATCTTGAACCTCTGCTATGTACCTCAATGCATCTAGGGATCGGCCACGTTTTCCTATGAAAAATAACAAAATTCGTTGTAATGTTTCCCCTGAAGCAAGCGTGAACTGACCCCTTCATATTATAAAGCAGACCGAATTGGCATTTTCCACAATTATGCATAGGCCAGATCTGTGTGCCCAGATAGGACCTCCTAGTGGCTATTCTATGGACAAGGTACACGTTTCTGTATGCCTGATCTTTATTGAGCTGCAATAGTCAATACGCTGCAATGGGCAGAAATATTTGGAAACAAACCACATGAGCTCAAGTATCCAAACGTGAATGTTCCTTCATAGCAAGCCTCCATGATGTACTGTATGGGCCTGGCCCACTCCAAATGAATGCATTGTTCTGGTAGGTCCTCCTATGACAGACTTTAGCTACTTGTGGAGGACATTGCACTGACTTTTCCTCAGATTGCATATTATCTGGCCATCTGAAGTCTCGGGAATACAATCAAGAGGATCTGACACTTTTTTAAGGTAACAAAAAATAGTCTTTAATTGACTCAACATAAAAATAAGCCAACATGGCTAAAACATATCTTGAAAATATGGGGACTCTGATATCCGGCGACAGTCCGTTCACGAACGAGAAGCAATTCTGCACCCCTAAAACCAACACAGAGGAAAGGGATGGTCAAATTGCTGTGCTGCTTCCAAACCACCTCTGGCATGCCAGGGTCTTTATGCAGGTCCTCGATGCCAGTTCTTGCCTGGGGCCACAAAATATCCACTGGCCACAAGTGAAGGTGAGTGGAGGACGTGAAGGTGCATTTCTACCAGCTTCAACCACAAGCAGTACCACTCCTGAAAAATGAGAGCAAATAATCATTGACACGTCATCATGACAGTCAATTCTCAGTGCAGGCTATCTAGAGTGTCTTTCCTTTTTAACCATTTCAAGAGTTCAAGGAAACATTCTTGGAGCATCTACTGTGTTTGGAAACGCCAAAGGTCCCCCCCTCCCCCAGGCACACTAATGCTTACTTGAAGTGGAGCCCCATCCTGATTTCATGATGTGCTTGAAAAGCTTGACTCTCTGGTATATGTGGCTCATGAAGGAGTGTTCTTGGGATCACACCAAAACAAGGTGCTTGTTCGGGGAGCAATGGACAGGAGAGAGGGGCCAAGGAATGCTGGCATGGGAGCAGCTAAATGAATGATTTTGGCTGCTCTGTGGTAAGCGGCTGCTTTTTAAAAGTCAGCAGCTACCGTTTTTGTAGCTGATGACTGTTATTTTTTGATAGTTGGAGTGTAAATCCGCTTTAAATGTACTGTACAGCATTTCTGACAAACGCGGCTTAAGATATGGTGTGGCCCTAGGGTCAATGTGTGTTTAGAATACTTCCAAAATGCACATACAAAAACACTCCATCCAAATGCATGTTCCATTTCTATAGCATGTTAAACAGAAGAAAAATGCACTTACATAATGTTAACATGCGCAAGTAAAAGTAGACAAAATACACATCTTTTTATTCTGCTTTCACATACATGCATTGTGGTATAACACCGCACTCCTGGGCAAATCACATGCAATTTGTGTGCGTTGCAATTAGAGACAAACATTTTGCACACCTCAAATTGCACCGCATCCGGGCCAAAAATGTGCAGGACCCTTTTTCAGGGTATGCACATGGGTGTGAATAGGCATGCCATCCAATTTGGCAAATCGCAATACGCTTTGTGTACCAATTTTGGTGTGTTGTTAACTTCACCTAGAAAGCCGCAGCAGGTGGCATGAAGGGGTTGTGGTTGTGATGCGGTGCAGCGCTTGCACAGAAAACACTGCAAATTTCACATCGCATCTGTGTGAAACCAGAATGTGCCAATATGTGGCTTGACAAAGCACAGTGGTCAGTGCAGATTATTTTCAATCCATGTTTTTTTACACTTTTCATTCACTGGTTTAACTCAGGTGATCGTTAATCACAATTATCTCCGGAGATCACATGCAGCCCCTCAACCATCTACACATATCTCTGGAAATCTATACAGATCTCCTTGAAAAAATGTCTCCTCTCTTCTTCGGAAAACAATTGTCCTCCACCTCATAAACAGAGGGACAGAGAAGACTTCTCCTTGATAACTAAAATCAGATTAATTATCTGTGCTTAATAAAAACATACACCAATACTGCAAATGCATTGTACTGTCGAAGGCATTGCACACTAACGCATTGCACACTAAAAATGTCAAATGCGTTAGTGTGTACAGTGCATGAGTGTAAAATGCTTTAGTGCACACTGCAGTGTACAACGCATTGCACACTATAATACACTGTACAATGTAATACCGTGTACACCCACAGTTTGTAGACTGTAATGCACTGTACACTGTCATGCAGGATGGAGCTACGCATTGCACACTGTGATACCGTGTACACCCACACATTGTAGACTGTAATGCACTGTACACTATCATGCAGGATAGAGCTACACATTGCACACTGTGATACCGTGTACACCCACACATTGTAGACTGTAATGCACTGTACACTGTCATGCAGGATAGAGCTACGCATTGCACACTGTGATACCGTGTACACCAACACATTGTAGACTGTAATGCACTGTACACTATCATGCAGGATAGAGCTACGCATTGCACACTGTGATACCGTGTACACCCACACATTGTAGACTGTAATGCACTGTACACTGTCATGCAGGATAGAGCTACGCATTGCACACTGTGATACCGTGTACACCAACACATTGTAGACTGTAATGCACTGTACACTGTCATGCAGGATAGAGCTACGCATTGCACACTGTGATACCGTGTACACCAACACATTGTAGACTGTAATGCACTGTACACTGTCATGCAGGATAGAGCTACGCATTGCACACTGTGATACCGTGTACACCCACACATTGTAGACTGTAATGCACTGTACACTGTCATGCAGGATAGAGCTACGCATTGCACACTGTGATACCGTGTACACCAACACATTGTAGACTGTAATGCACTGTACACTGTCATGCAGGATGGAGCTACGCATTGCACACTGTAATACCATGTACACCCACACATTGTAGACTGTAATGCACTGTACAATGTAATACTGTGTACACCCACACATTGTAGACTGTAATGCAGGATAGAGCTACGCATTGCACACTGTGATACCATGTACACCAACACATTGTAGACTGTAATGCACTGTACACTGTCATGCAGGATAGAGCTACGCATTGCACATTGTGATACCGTGTACACCAACACATTGTAGACTGTAATGCACTGTACACTGTCATGCAGGCTGGAGCTATGCATTGCACACTGTGATGCCGTGTACACCCACACGTTGTAGACTAATGCACTGTACACTGTCATGCAGGATGGAGCAACGCATTGCACACTGTGATACCGTGTACACCTACACATTGTAGACTGTAATGCACTGTACACTGTCATGCAGGCTGGAGCTACGCATTGCACACTGTGATACGCTGTCCACTGTCATGCAGAATCCAGCAACGCATTGCACACTGTAATACCATGTACACCAACACATTGTAGAATGTAATGCATTATACGCAGTATACATGTCCAGATATTCAAAGATTAGCCATGAAGGCCTAGCTGGTTAACTATTGGGTGACCGCAGATAGCCGAATAACGCTACACTACATCCAGGCAGCTCTGGGAGGGCGTCATATGACATCCTGGCAGAACGCGCTCTCCGTGATTGCTGTGTCCTAAGGACACAGCTGATCACGTGATGTGGTAAAAGGCCAATCACAGCAGCTTTTTACCATGTGATCAGCCATGTCCAATGACACGCTGATCACCTGGAAAGGCATTTGCCGGATCTTGGCTGCACTTTCATCACGCTGTCAGAATGTGTGGAAAGTACTGCCGAGAACCAGCAGTTATCAGAGGAGGGGTCAGCACCGATGATCAGTGCCCTGATGATCAGTGCCCACCAACAGTTCCGCCCACCTGTGGCCAGCAGTGCCACCTACCAGTACTGCCTCATCAACGCACATCAGTGTTGCTAAATTACCAGTTTACCAAATGTTATAATATAAACAGACTTTTATTCATTATGAGCTATTTTGTTGTTTATCGAGCAAAAAGTAAAACACACAGCAGCAAGTCAATACCACCCAAAGAAAGCTCTATTTGTCTGAAAAAACTGAAATAAATTTAAGATGGGTACAATGTGGCATGACCGCACAATTGTCATTCAAATGGTAACAGTGCAGAAAGATGAAAATTGGCCAGGACAGGAAGGGGGTAGGAGTTCCCAGTAGGCAAGTGGTTAATATCATTGACCCATCAATACCCAGGAGCTAATGTACAGATAAGTAGCATGTACACCAAGTGAGAATCTGCTAGGCCCCACCCACAAAATTACAATTACCTGTCCCTCACATGTTATAAACATATTTGCAATGGCCACACTTACTTTACATATAAGGATCATCTCCTCAATTGAGAACTGTGCTCTCGCCATGTCCAAATGCCAATAAAGTTATCAAAATTTTCAACCAACACAAAACCTCCAACCACTTCTCATCCACTTACACTCCCCACAACCAGTTCCGGGTGCGCGCGCACGTGATGACGGACTTCCGGGAGGATAGCCGTTCATGCGCCATGGGGACACCTGTTTGGCGCTTATTTGTTTGCAATCGCGCATTTCTATGCGCGGCTATGACAGCTTTCGCGAATATGTGTTTCTTATTGATTTGTTTTTTTAACCTTGGCTAATATATATTTGTTGCCAAAGGCCAAAAATCAACAAAGTGTAAACTATTTTATTACTGTAAATCGAATTGTAGAAAACCTGTAGCTGGCTGCACAGTGAATGTGACATTCATTAGTACATAATATTGTGGTGCAAGCGGGTTTTTTTTTTTTTTTTTTGGTTTTGAAAAAGCCAGTTTGCACACACTTGCATATTCACGCTCTTACAAGCTACATTTGAGCAGATTATATAATTACACAAAGTAACTATTAAGGTTGTTCATATATTGAACATAAAATAAACACAAAAACATCGGTGAAACATTTATTGATCAAATATATCTTCATTTATTTGGTCAGCAGGAACAAGTAGGTACAGTGAATATCTTGGTGAGTCACAAAAATAGGATTGATGTGGCAAAAATAAAACACTCCTGCTCATAAGAGCTTACAATCTAAAGATACTTCTAATGAACTGTGCGTGCTCAGGTTATAGCAGGAAACAAAGGGGAAGATGAATCAAGCAACATTTTCGTGCACATAAGATTTACTTACACAATCACTTAGTATAAAGAGCCATTCACAAAAAAAGTCTACAGATCAAAATATCAAGAAAACAAGACATGTGAAAACAAAAACCCCTCCCACCTCTACAAATCCCCTCCCACCTCTACAAATCCTCTCCCACCTCTACAAATCCCCTACACATACATTTGTCAGCAGGTTTGTCAGAAAAATGCATTGGAGTCTAAATGAGCAAGCAAAATTAAAACAAGAGCACATTTTAAACAAAACGATTGACATGTGTGAGGCTTTCAATGCAAAGAGAAAAACACAATCATTGTGCAATAACACACAAACACACTTTACAAGGCCAAAAATATGCAAACATTTCCAGCCCACTTCCAAACACAGCCTGAGTGGTGTCTGGGGCAATTCAGCACAAAATCTCTTCTTCCCCCAAACCACTACAAGCAAGGACTTAGTCAAAAACCACACGGCCTAGTAACAGGCCAAATCACTCACTACTGCATGTCTTTATATAAGCTAGGTTGTATTTGGAGCGCGCCAAACAAGGCCCCACCCCAATTAAGCCACACCCACCACTGACCTTAATTTGGTCAGTGAAAGTGTTTGCACCTGATGAATCCTCTTCCTACCTGCATTAACCCTTGGTATACAGGCCCCACAAATCAGAAAGATATATACAGTGAAATGTACGTGTGCAGCATACAACAGAACATTGAGCAGGGATGTGAAAGGGAACCCCAATTGGAACCTTTATTGCTACGATGGTCACAATTCCCTCCAGATTCTCGCATGAGTTAAGACAGTCACATGACCACATCTTGTATGCAATACTGAAAATGACAAATCGATTTGACTAGTATGGTGAATTTCCCATCAATTGGCAAAACACTCCAGAAATCAAACATCACCAAACATTAGACTCTGGGCAAAGCTGATTTACAAATCATGCAACTTACAGTAAAGTTGACCATTTCAATGCAATTTTCAAGACATCTGACACAGATCTCTATGCAAATTGCCACTAAAGTAGAACATGTACTACTTAAGAAATCAGTGTTTGAAACGCACCATATGGTCGCTCTAATAGCAGACAATAGGGTGCGACTTGGCATGTGATTTGCACAACATGCAAGTTGTAAATCGTCTGCAAAGTCCCGCTCAATGTGCATGCTATTGGAGCGTTCATATTGTTGTGGTTCAAACTTGGTCGGAGCCGCAAGTAATAATGGAGTAATGAATACACTACTTTTCATGCAATTTGCTGAGAGATCGGTGTCAAATGTCTTGCAAATTGCACTTGAAATCACCATGTACCCCGACTTTGAAATCATGCAACTTCTATGCAAGTCACATGATGTGACTGTGGTGTCAATAACACCACTTAGAAATCTGCTTTAATGTGACCGGGTAGCCCCCAGTAACATTGTTTGTGATTGCCATGCAATTGGCATGACAGGCGACTTGCAAATCGTAGACCAAGTCGCACCCTATTGGCCACTGTAGGCTCTGTTCACATCCAATTGGATTGTGAACTCGTGCAACTTCACTGTATGTTGGGCAATTGCCGCATCGGATTAGATGTGACAGTGGTATTAGCCCCCAGTAACATTGGGTGCAATTTGCCATGCAAAGGGCAAGCTGCTGGCCATGCCAATCACATGACAAGTCACATCCAGGGTGTGCAATTTCAGGTGCGATTTGTGAATTGACATCGTACCTGATATTGGATATAATGAATGTGAATGTGAGGGGAGTAACATACGCCATTTGTTGCAGCGAGAGTTCAAAGGTATTTGAAAATTTTGTCCATTTATTAGCAATTTAACATCTAGACTCAAATAGAAATCGCAATGCTACACACAATTGAAAACACAACTAGTTAGTAATTCTCTAGAAAACACAGTAAAATTGGCAACTTAAAGAGTAATTTTCAATTGCATATAGTGGGAACGAAGCAGGAAAATCAACAAAGGAAATAAATCCTTGAAGGCGTGCGGTACCTGCCTGCTGGGATAAGGGTCTGCTTTGTATTTGGTGGAAAAATCCATACCAGTATTTGTGACAAGTTTGATATGTGGATTCACCAACCACGTCTTTTCTCTCTCGCTCACTCTTCTGTAGGTCTCTCTTTATCACTCTTCAGTATGTATCTCTCGCTCACTCTTCTTTGTCTCACTGGCTCGCTCTTCTCTCTCGTTCACTCTTCTGAATGTTTCTCTTTATCACTCTTCAGTATGTATCTCTCGCTCACTCTTCTTCATCTCACTGGCTCGCTCTTCTCTCTCGCTCACTCTTCTGTATGGCTCTCTTTATCACTCTTCAGTATGTATCTCTCGCTCACTCTTCTTCGTCTCACTGGCTCGCTCTTCTCTCTCGCTCACTCTTCTGTATGTCTCTCTTTATCACTCTTCAGTATGTATCTCTCGCTCACTCTTCTTCGTCTCACTGGCTCGCTCTTCTCTCTCTCTGTCAGCTCTTTGCTTGCCAAATCCTTCACAAAAGTGGATGGAGTGTAAACCATCATTATCAAATCTATTAGTGATTCAGGCCCGTATCTTATCCCATTGTATGACATTCACATAAGGTGCAGCTTTGAAGGTGTTTCAACAGACAAGGCCTCATTCTAATTCACATTTTAGGGATCATTTAGACAGAAAGCAAAGATGTTGCCAGAACATGTATGTGAAGACAGCCACACACGGAGATCATGCTACTTCCTTGCCGTGGTTGGGATTCAAACCGACAACCCTAGAGTTGTGAGGCAGTAGTGCTAACCACTAATCCATGAAGCTACATTGCTAACCCTGCCTGTATTTCTGTGCTGTGAATCAATCCTAAGTCCCTGGGCAAGGTCAGTGTAACTACCAGATATCTCCAATGTGACAAATGTTGTGCTATGTTGCCATATCAGATGTATGTTGGTTCTATGTATCCCAATACAAAGGATTGCAATACTAATACAGGCGTACCTCGGTTTACCAACGCCTCAGGGAATTTCATATTTGGGGTACAAATGCCAAACCATTTCAGTTAATTGGTCTGTTTACAAATGTTTGAATAATTTGGTATAGGCATGTGGCCTGGTATGGTTCAGGAGCCTTTCCTGACCTGCCGGGCTGCATGCTCGGATAAGTATCTGTTATGGATTTTGGGGGGTACCCCATGCTGTTTTTTATTTAATTTCAGCGTTGAGTTACCCCTTAACATCCATACGAGACCCGAAGGGCTTAGTATGGATGGGAGGGGGGACCCCACGCCGGGTTTTTTAAAAATTGCTTATAATTCCCTGCAATACTTTTACATCAACTGTCAGTGGGGAACTCCACCGACAGCTGAAACGTGAGCGCTGCATTGGTTTTCGCTACTAAAATGCTGCATGAGTTGATAACATAACTCATGCGGGATTGTAGGAGCGACAGCCATGTGTTAATGTTTCAACTGTCATTCATTTCATTCAGCTGCAGAACCATGTACCGCAGACTCCTTCACGTAGGGGGGGCCGGGATCTGGGGGCCCCCTTGTTAAAGGGGGCTTCCAGATTCTGATAAGCCCCCCGCCCGCAGACCCCCACAACCACCGGCCAGGGTTGTGGGGAAGAGGCCCTTGTCCTCGTCAACATGGGGACAAGGTGCTTTGGGGGGGGAGCCCCCCCTGCCCCAGAGCACCCTCCCATGTTGAGGGCATGTGGCCTGGTATGGTTCAGGAGGGGGGGGGGCGCTTGCTCGTCCCCCCCCTTTCCTGACCTGCCGGGCTGCATGCTCGGATAAGGGTCTGGTATGGATATTGAGGGGGACCCACGCTGTTTTTTTTTTAAATTTCAGCATGGAGTTCCCCCTTAATATCCATACCAGACCTGAAGGGCTTGGTAAGGATGAGAGGGGGGACCCACGCTGTTTTTTTTTTTTTTTTTTATTGCGGACCTTTATTTTTACATTCAGCTGTCAAAATAAATATTATCTAGACCTTTGAAATAAGTAAAATCATTACAGAAATAATTATAAAGGATAAGAAACAAAAATAGAATCACTAGAACTAAGGAAATCTAGTTAGATTACATGAAGATATGCCGAGTGCTGTTTATTAAACACAGTAGTCACGACCGAGTGTCGGCTGTCAGAGGAATCCACAGTAAGATTCACTATTAGGCAGTGGCTAAAAAACAAACGCCCATGGCAGAAGTCTAAAATGTGTTCTGCACATGCTCAGTTCTATCTGCCAAAGACACTGCACGGGCGTCTAGATTTTTACTGTGTCGATTTCCTTGAAAAAAACGATTTTTAACACATTCTTAATTTTTTTGGAAATAGCAGATATTGTTTAAAGTGAAGTCCTGATATTTGGCAAAGCAAATTTCTAAGTGAACATGTCTCTGCAGTGATTTTTCATAGTGTTAGACGTGCTTCTTAGCAAGTCTGCTTTGTGAGTCTGATTCCGGGCGTGTGTCTTTTTGTGAATTAGATTGGACATCTGCTTATGGGCTCTGGTCAATAGTGAGTTTGGTTGCAGGGTAAAAAATAGACGGTCGCCCATGAAAAGTGGGCTTAAGCCCATGAATATGCACCCACGCCCAATAGTGAATCAAGGCCAGAATGTCAAGTCGCAGAAATCTCCTGGAAACGTTGGGCCTGCAGAGATTGAAGAGCCTGAGAGCTACTCTGACTTGGAGGAGATTTACGAGAAGACTGTGAACTTCGAGGGCGTGTAGAAACTGTAGCCTCCTCGTTCTGGGAGTGTGGTAACTCCAATTTCAGTTCCTGAAAGTGACGGCGAAGATCCGCTGGTGAAGAAGCTTGAAACGGACGACCTTGGAAGGAGAAAGAGAGCTTGAAAGGAAAGCCCCATCTATACTTGATATCAGCTGATTGTAAAATCTGGAGGTAGGGTCTCAGGGTACAACGTTTGGCAATCGTGACTGGGGACAAATGCACAAACAGCTGAATAGAGTGACCCTGAAATTCGAAAGCCGGACGTTTCCAAGCCGCCTGTAGAAGACGCTCTTTAGTGCGGTAAAAGTGGAATTGATAATAAATGATAATGTCCCTGCGAGGGCCCTCCGTGGGTTTAGGAGCTAAAGCTCTATGGATACGGTCAAACTCCAGTCGTTCCAAGGGGATCTCAGGAGCCAGTTCCTGGAAGAAAGCGGTAGCAGTACCCTGTAGATCGGTGATTACCTCCGGAACCCCGCGGATGCGGAGATTATCTCTGTGAGCTCTATTCTCAGCGTCTTCCAACTTATCTTTTAAAGGCAATTAGGCTTCTACAGCCTGGCGTATAATATCAACTGGTTGAAGGTGTTTGTGACCTACCTGGACTTCTAAAAATGTATCGTACCCCTCGCACCAAACCCAAACACCGGGCCCAGCAGCAATCACCTCTGCATAGCCACACTAGCAAGCTAACGCCCAGTCCCACAGAGCCTGATGACATCACGCAGCTTACAAGGGATCCTGAGCTGGATGGCGATAGTCAGCAGCAGTTTCCATCGGGACTGACTGGCCCTCTTGAACAAAACCCTGAAGCCTTGCTACACAAATTTCGCACCATAGTGCGAGAGGAGATTACAGTTGCCACTTGTAAGTTATCTTCTGATCTGGTAAGAAGCCTAAAGGAATTGGGCCATCGTTCCCATCAACTAGAACAACGTATGGATCTAGCGACTACGGTCTTGGAGGGCCATGAACAGGAGGGGGATGATCTGCATGCTGAGTTCAGGGTTTTGTTCAAGAGGGCCAGTCAGTCCCGATGGAAACTGCTGCTGACTATCGCCATCAGGCTCAGGATCCCCTGTAAGCTGCGTGATGTCATCAGGCTCTGGGGGACTGGGCGTTAGCTTGCTAGTGTGGCTATGTGGAGGTGATTGCTGCTGGGCCCGGTGTTTGGGTTTGGTGCAAGGGGTACGATGCATTTTTAGGAGAAGTCCAGGTAGGTCACAAACACCTTCAACCGGTTGAAATTTTACGCCAGGGTGTAGAAGCCCAATTGCCGAGATATATGTTCCGGTGGCACGGCACAGGGAGATCACTGGGTCATCATCCCTGATTATGTGTGCGTGTCCCCCGACGGGGTTGCTTTCACATAAGATCCATTGCTGCAGAACACATCATGTGTCCCGCCGCAGCCAATAAATTGTAGAATAGATTATCGCACTGGGAAGGGAGGGGTAGATATAGGCTACAGATGTAACTGTACCGGTACCTGCCATAGGGTGATGAAGACCCAGGTAGAGCGGCATAGGCCCCAAGATTGCAGCAGCCTGTGGGGCGCGAGGGTCCGCAACAATCAGGCCAGGCGATCAGCAGTAATGGAGGGCCACAGGAGCCCCTGATTCACACTCTATGGAAAGGGGGCTCATGGTTGAAGCCTCCACCCCTATCAAGGGCCGCTCATCCGCTTCGGTGGGCCTCCAGGCCCTATGGGATTATATGTAAGCCTGGCATGGTCCCCAGGACCAACACAGAAGCCAGGGGGACCCACACAGGCTGTCCCAGCAGCTGACCTTAAAGCAGGGGGCCGCAGCAGCATCCTGTCCCAGCCGCGATAGCGGGAAAGACCGCGGCTTCACACGCCGCTCCAGGCCGCAAAATGTCCGGAGCTCTGAATGGCCGGAGGGGGGACAAAAATGCCCGGCACCCCTCCTCAGATGTCAGGCAGGGTCCGCAGAGCCTCTGGTGGCCGTGTAAGGCCTGCTGTCACCTGGATGGAGCTCAGGATCAGACGTCCGCTCCGGTCGCCATCTTGGACACTCCCCTTGCCCTTGGTACCTTTTAATTGGCTTTTTCATAGGCTTTTTTGAGTGTGGGCCAGGACACAGGGGCCCCATGATCCCCTATTGCCCGGGGGCCCCATGAGTTGTCAGTCCGCCCCTGCAGGGCACTGATCATCAGTGCTGATCTGCTCTGTGACAGCTGCCAGTTATCAGCAGTACTTTACAACTGTATTTACTCCATGATCTGCTGTGTCATTGGACACTGCTGATCACGTGGTAAAAGGCCGCTGTGATTGGCCTTTTACCTCATCACATGATCAGCTGTGTCCGTAGGACACAGCGATCATGGAGATCACCGGGTGCACGCTGCTGGAGGCAGGGCAGGAGGGCGCGTTCTAGGAGGACGTCATATGACACCCTCCCAGAACTGGACAACTGCATTGTAGCCGTTATTCGGGTATAGCACAGTTATTAAGTGGTTAAAAGTCTAATCAATTGTGCTACTACCAGTGTAATATATAGTCTACAATTCTCTTGCAATAAATTGTACATAGGAAAACCAAACGTCAGCTTTGCACTCGCATCGGTGAGCACCTCCGGTGAGATATCAGACACAAAGAACCTGAGAGTACCTTAGCACAGCATTTTAAGAAACATAGGGGTCAAGTGACTAAGAGTTAAATAACGGCTGAAAAAATGCAGTAAAATAACGCATGCAGTACATTTTTTCCAAATGTGCAATTCACTATGAATTTTGTGGTAAAATATCTGTATTGCGGTAATTACCGCATATTTTCATGCTGATTGTTAAGGAAGCCAGCTGCAATGTCCTTAACAATGGATAACGCCTTATCTGTCAAGGGGTGTCCCACTGACAGCTGAATGAAAACAAAACATGCCATCAACTACAAATGATGTAAAAAACAGTGTGGGGCTAACGCCCCTCCCCCCCATGCATACCAGGCCCTTTGGGACTGGTATGGATTTTAAGGAAAACCCCACACCAAAATTAAAAAAAAAAAAAAAAAAAATGGCCCTTAGGTCTGGTATGGGTTTTGGGGGAGCCTACAAGAAAAAAAAAAAAGGCTTGGGGGTCCCCTCACAATCCTAAGGAATTTTGGGTCTGGTATGGATCTGGGGGGGGTCCCCACAATGTTTAAAAAAAAATTGTTATGGGGTTCCCCTTAATATCCATATCAGACCCCTAGGGGTTGAGGGGGGCCCCCTCACTGCATCTGAACAAATACTGCATGTGATACCACTAGCAAAATCCTGGTGATAAATATCACATCTTTTTTTTACTTTCTGTTGTGTGTGTATTAGACTTAACAGCTTACCGCCTGCTTTTTTTTTTGTGGTGTTTACCGACACATTTTTAATTTTGCATTAAATACCGCAGGATAGTTTTTTTTTTCTTTTAATCGGACATTTTGTTAGCTAATGCAGTAATTTATTCAAATGAGTCACATGATAGTGTTATCGCATGCGGTAACCTTTAGTGAATTGACCCCATAGTGGGCTGGGTTAAGTGATGTATTTAAGCATGTCCCAGCTAGGGGGCATTACGTCCTGACAAAACTGGGTTTCCGGTGAAATGCATTGACGTCGTGCAGATGTACGTCTGATGTCAGTGGTCATGCCTAGTGTCCTTCCCACCGAGACTGAGTACATGGAAGCATTTTGGGGCTTCAAAACTTTAATGGAGTGTTGCAGCTATATGTGTTTGGAGTGGCCTTTCAGATACACTAAGCAGCGAGATGGATCATCTAGACTAACTGCTACAGGTCAGACACATTACTTTGTGCATAGCGAAGATTATGTAAGTGCCTGTTCATGTAATTGAAGGCTGAGAAAGATTGTGGAAGACAGTCCATGAACCACTGCTGCATTGCCACATTGCTTGTCTTCTCTCCCTCTGCTTACTTTGTTCCCTGCTGCTGCGATTCTGAAAAAGTGAGAGTCTGCCATGGAAGATTTCACTAATGTACAGTATTGCCTTTCCATTACAGCTATTACATGCTGCTAATGTCACTCTGAACTTTACTTTTGCTGGCCTGCTAAATGCTTAAGGAGTTTTTGAGAGTGATCCACCTGCATAGACATTTTGCCATCTACGTATTGACTGACTATCTCTCCCTCCCACTGCTGGATTGTGCTCAGCACTGTGTTACAGCCTTTTTGCATCAATGGCTATGCCACCGTAATACTCCTAGCTGCAACATATGTAACATATTAGACCTGGTTGTCCCAATATGCTTTGTTAAGCTTGAGTGAGCTGTGCAGTTCTATGGTTGCCAATAGCAGCAGTAGGTATGTGGTGACACATCTTAAGTTTATATACACATGGTATACCATGGAGTAGCTTTACTCCCGGGACACCTTTAGGGACAGGATACATACTATACAGTCTTTTATGCTGATTCCACATGTGATCATGTTCATTATACAGTGCACAGCATACATGAGTATACCCCAACAGATTTGTTGTAAAACCTTTACTTTCCTTTCAGAATCAACATTTTCTATGGGAAATTATACTACAAAATACTCCCACAAATGCAGGTCATTGCTTGCAAACAAGATTTGTTAATTTACACACACAAAAAGGTATTTTTCCTAACAAATTCATTCAAGACCATGTTACACATATGAATACACCTCAATGAAGGTCTTAGGATCAAAGCTGAATTTTAGACAAAATCCGAATAAACAAGAATTCATCTACAGGTAAGTCTAATTATTCATTAAGCATGTGTCCAGCAGACAGTTGATTATAAAAGGAGTTACTTAAAGAAAACACTGTCAGCAATGGCACCACATGGAAGAGAAATGTCACAAGAAAGAAAATAATTTCTTTACACAAAAAAGGTGAAGAATACAAGAAGATCAGCAAAGCTTTACTTATCAGGCAGAATACTGTAGCAAAAGTGATTGAAAAAGTTAACAAAGATGAACTGCAACCATCTCACAGGAGACATCCAGGCCCTCCATGGAAGTTAACACCTCGACAGCAGCATCTTCTGATGAGGGTTGAAGAAAATCGCCATGCAAGTTCACTGCAGTTGGCTAAAGAAGTAGAAAGCCAAACTGGGGTGATTGTTTCCTGTGACACAATACAGCGTACACTGCAGAGGAATGGCATGCATGTGTGTCGTCCAAGAAGGAAGCCTCCCCTAAAGCCCATGCACAAAAAAGCCTGCCTAGAATTTGCCAGGGCCCATGCTGAAAACGAAGACTGCTGAGACTTTGTACTTTGGAGTGTGAGACAAAGCTAAATGTTTTTGGAACTGATGGCTTCAAAACTGTATGGCGTTGCAAAGGTGAGGAGTACAAAGAAAAATGCATGGTGCTTACAGTGAAACATGGTGGTGGCAATGTCCTTCTGTGGGGATGCATGAGAGCCTCTGGTGTCGGGGAGCTTCTTTCATTAATGGTATCATGAATGCACAGATTTACTGCTCTATATTGAAAGAGATGCTACCATCACTCCATGCCCTTGGTCGTCATGCACTTTTCCAACATGACAATCATCCAAAACACACATCTAAAGCCACTGTTGCATTTCTGAAGAAGAACAGGGTGAAAAGTGAATCAGTGGCCAAGTATGTCTCCTGATCTGAACCTAACTGAACACATATGGGGAATTCTGAAGAGACAAGTTGAGCATCACTATCCATCCAGCATCACGGCTCTAAAAGAGGTAATTCTTGAAGAATGGAAAAGATACTGTAGATGTTGCAATATGTCACCAACTTGTTAATTTCATGCCTAGAAGACTTGGTGCTGTCCTTACAAATCATGGAGGTCACACAAGATACTAGATGGAGTAGTTTTTGTTGCTGGGTGTATTCATGTTTGCATCAACTAATATGAGTAAAACTGAAGATTTTGTAATCTAAGTTATTATTATTAACCTTACTTTCATGTAATGAGCTAAACAAATGTTCTATAAAACTCAGTTTTGTCAACATTTTGGAAATTGTTTTTGTGTCCATTGAAATATTGATTAAATGTGTACTTTTCAAAAGGGGTGTACTCATTTACGCTGACCACTGTTTGTGGGCCGCATGGATGTGCGTATGACATCATACTTTTTGGTGGTGTCTTTTTTTATGGTGGTGAAAGGTGCTAAAATGCCAGGATACTACAACCACCCTCAAATGACCCCTTTTCGTAAAGTAGATACCCTAAGCTATCTGCTGAAAGGCATATTGATTCCATGGAAGATTTATTTTTTTCCCACAAGTTTCTGGAAAATGCCAAAAACATTTTTTTTTTTTTTTTTACACAAAGTTGTCATTTAAATGATTTATTTCTCACACAAGCCATAGGTATATGTGGAATTATACCCCAAAATACATTCTGCTACTTCTACCGAGTATGGGGATACCACACGTGTGAGACTTTTTGGGAGCCTAGCCACATACAGGAGCCTGAAATCCAATGACCACTTTGAAAGCCTGAAGGTGCGTAACTTCCTCATTTCACTTTCTCAATACAGTTTTGAAGGCCCAAACATGCCAGGATAGCACCGACCCCCCCCCCCCCAAATTACCCCTTTTTGAAAAGTAGACACCCCAATGAATTTAAAAAGAGGCATAGTGAGTATTTTGCAGATCTAATTTTTTCTCAGTTTTGAAATATAAAAAAAGAATAGAAAAAATGTTTTTGTTTTTTTTTCTTCATATTCCAAAAACTTGTGGCAACAAATTCTGCAAAATACTTACTATGGTTCTTATCAAATTTCTTGGGGTGTCTACTTTCCAAAAAGGGGTCATTTGGAGGGGTTAGGTGCTATCCTGGCATTTCAGGGCCTCCGAAACTGATAGGTAGTCTGGAAGTGTAATGAGGAAATAAAGCCCTTTAAAAGCCTGAAGGTGCTTATTGGATTTTGGGGTCCTGTACTTGGCTGGACTGCCAAAACGTCTCTCACATGTGGTACCTCCATACTCGGGAGACGTAGCAGAATGTATTTTGGGGAGTAATTTCACATATACCCATGGCATGTGTGAGCAATGAGTCATTTAAGTGACAATTTTGTGTAAAAAAAAAATGTTTTTGTTTGTCATTTTCCAAAAACTTGTGGTAAAAAAATAAATTCTTCTATTGATTCAACATGCCTCTCAGCAAATAGTTTGGGGTGTCTACTTTCAAAAAAGGGGTCGTTTTGGGGGGTGGGGGTGTTTTATGCCCAGCATTAGAAGTTTATGCCACACATCATTCACTTTTCTAACCACCTGAAGACCAAGCGTTTTCTGACACTTTTTGTTCACATGAAAAAAATCAGTCTTTTTTGCTAGGAAATTAATTTAAACCCCAAACATTATATATTTTTTTAAAGCAAACACCATAGTGAATAAAATGGTGGGTACTACAATTTTCTATGGCACATAGTACTCGCGCAAACACACAATATATTGGCCAATTATTTGGTAAAATATAAAAGATGATGGTATGCCGAGTAAATAGATACCAAACATGACATGCTTTAAAACTGTGCATGCCCCGTGCAATGGCGACAAACTGTATACGTTTTTAATATCCATAGGCAATGTTTAAAAGCCTTTACAAGCTACCATTTTAGATTTACAGAGGAGGTCTAGTGTTAAAATTACTGCCTGTGATCTGAAGTTCGTGGCGATACCTCACATGCATGGTGCAACTGCTGTTTCCATACTGGCACAGGGTCAACGTTCATGAACGCAGGTGCCGCATGTGCGGGGGGGCGAGGGTACTTTTTTTTTCTTTTTTTAAGTTATTTTGATTTTTTCAATTATTTTTACACTGTCCTTTTAATTATTATTTTTTTTATCACTTTTCTATTTCAATGGTTTTTATTAAATTTTTAAACAGTATAAACAGAGGCAATAAAACACGCCCACGCAGGGGCTATCAATTGCACAGATAAACAAAATGCAAAATAAAAAAAAAAAAAAAAAAAAGGGGAAAAACAATGCTCTAATGCCAACAGGGCAAAAGGTACGCCCACGCAGGGGCTATCAATGGCACATAAGTTACAAAACATTAATGTAACTGATTATAACAACTAAATGCAGCTGTCCAGTCACACCAAAAACAGAGAGAGAGAGAAAAAAGAAAAGAGAAAAAAAAAAAAAAAAGGGGGGGGCAAAGAGCAGTGATTAAAGAGCGCCAATACCGAACGCCATTACATCCCCAGACTAGCCGGGGGGAGTGAGGGAAGGACATATTGCAACCATGGCTCCCATATTTTCAAAAATTTACGTTGGGAGTCGTTGCGGATACTCGACATTTGTTCGTTGAGCATCATAGTGGTCATACGATCCCGCATCCCCTGAAGAGGGACAAACGGACTCTTCCAGGCCTGAGCAATTGTTCTAGTGGCGGATAAAAACAGATAGGAAGCCAACTTCTGCTGGTGAGCCAAGAGGCCCGGTATGGGGCAATGAAGCAAGGCATACCGAGCATCCCGGCGTATGGAAAGATGGAACAAGGTGAAAAGGAGGCCAAATACACGAGACCAAAAACGAAACAGTCTCGGGCATGACCACCAGATATGTAATACATCACCACGATGACCACAACCCCAAAAACATTGATCACTACAGGCAGGGTTAGCCCGGGCCAACCGAGCCGGAACCCAGTACCAACTAAACAATACCTTATAGGCTGCCTCCAGTGTGGTCGTATTAAATGAGCATTTAGCTATGAGTGACCAGGCCTTATTCCAGTCCTCCGGATCCACAGCCACTCCCAGGTCGCGCTCCCACTGAACGACATATGAAAGAAGTATGCGACGAGCGTCTGTTCAGAGCTGCATAAAGAAGGGATATAAGGCCCGGAGCGCCCGGACGCTGTTGGCAGAGCTGTTCAAAGGCAGATTTCTGGTACGGGAACGCAGAAGTACCCCGCAGCGAGAGCAGCCAGTGTCGCAATTGAAGATATTGAAAAAATTCCGCCGGGGGGATATTCCGGAATTCCCGAAGAGAGTCCCAGGTGGGAAAGGACTGAAAAATCAAAAAGTGTCGCACCTGCGAAAAACCATTAGTCACCCACCAAGAAAACGCCCCTGGGTGATCCAAATCCGGCGAGAAAAGAGGGTTGTTAATAATTGGGAGCAAAGGCAGAAAAGGTGACATCAACACCAGAGTAACGTACCGAGTCCCAAACTTGTAGGCCATGAAGTAACATCGGACTCAGTGCCATAGGGCGCAGGGCAGGGGGAAGCCATAGAAGCGTCGCCAGTGCAATAGGGGCACAATTAGGTAGCTCCAACAGGACCCAGAGGGGGACGTCGGAAGAGGCGTGCAACATAGACAGCGGGGCAATCTGGCTCGCTTGATAATACTTAGTCACATTAGGCACCCCAAGACCACCCTGAAGTCTATGGGCAAAAAGCGTACTTTTGGATACTCTGGGGTGCTTATCGGCCCAGATAAAACGCATTAACTTTGCCTGAAGCAACCGAAGAAAATGAGGGGGAACCCGCACCGGGAGTGTGTGAAAATAATACAACAATTTCGGCAAGATGGTCATTTTCACCGAATGAACCCGTCCTATCCAAGACAGGTGCGGAAATTGCCAAGAATGCATAAGAGAGGATAGAGAGCTAAGCAATGGATAATAATTCGCAGCAAACAAGGAGTCATAAGTGGGGGTCAAGCGAATGCCTAAGTATTCAAGAGAAGAGGAAGCCCATTTGTAAGGGAAGTGAGATTGTAGGCGCGAAACCAAATCTGGAGCCAAAGTAATATTGAGGGTCAGTCTTATCCAAGTTGATACGGAGACCCGAAATCAAGGAGAAGAACCTGTTGCAAATTAGGAAGCGTCGTCAGGGGGTTAGTAAGAGTCAGGAGGGCATCATCCGCAAAAAGGTTCAGTTTGAATTCCTGTCCCGCATAAGGAACCCCCGATACATTGCAATAGGTCCGAAGCGCCAAAGCCAGTGGATCAAGCGCCAGGACAAAGAGCGCTGGGGACAGGGGGCAACCCTGTCTCGTCCCTCGCCCAATAGGAAAGGGATCTGAAAAATACCCAGCGTATTTGACGGAGGCCGAAGGAGAAGAATACAAGGCCTGAATCCAAGAAAGAATAGAATCCCCAAAACCCCAACGAGACAGCACAAACCGCAGATATTCCCAGGATAGAGAATCAAAGGCTTTATATATGTCTAAAGACAGTAAGAATCCCGGGATTTTCCGCTGTTGCAGAAAATGTATAAGATGGACCACCTTACGAACGTTATCACCCGCCTGCCTCCCGGGGACGAACCCTACCTGGTCCCTGTGGACCAGGCTACGCAAATATTTATTAATGCGGAAACTAAGGATCTTGCCCAATATCTTCAGGTCTTCAAGCTCTAAGCGCATTTGGGGAGGGCGAGGAGCCCTGTCGTAACGCATTAAAATACTCAGCCAAAAAGGGCGCCAACAAGGCTGAGAATTTCTTATAATAAAGACCGGAAAAGCCGTCGGGACCTGGGGCCGCGGTGGACCGTAAAGATTTGATAGCTTGGAGCACTTCTGGTACAGTGACACCGGCGTTGAGTGCCACCTGTGCTGCCTCGGATAACCCAGGAAGTTGGAGATCTTGAAAGAATGCCTCTGCTTGAGCCACGGGGAAGGGATCTGGTTTAGCGTAGAGGCGTGAAAGGAAGTCTGAGAAACGGAAAACAATCTGCTGGGGATTAGAAGTACAGCCACTTGTAGGAAGTCGCAGTCAAATCGGTTTATGGGGTTTCCCCACAGAATTGAGTTTCCTGGCCAGCATTGGGCCTGGCTTATTAGCACAGGTATAAAATTTGTGTTTGGTCCAATGCAGGGCCCGTTCCGCCTCCGAAGAGGCAAGTAGGTCCAACTCTGCCGCCAGAGCGTCCCGAGCGCGTTTATGGGCCGCAGATGGAGATGACTTCCAACGCGCATCCGCAGAGGCCAGGAGAGAATGAAGCTCCAAAAATCGGCACTCCCGCTCCCGGACTGCCGCCAGCTGTATAACATGACCCCGCACCGTGGCCTTATGCGCCTCCCATAGGGGCACTGCCGAGGAGACCGATCCCGCGTTTTCCGTGAAGTATGTTCGTAAAAAAAACTCTATTTGTTGGCAGGTAGCCTGAGTGGTCAATAAAGAATCATTGATGCGCCAATGAAAAGGGCGCCGTTCTGACCCAGAGAGGGCAAGGAGAAGTACCAGGGGATCGTGATCCGACCAAGGCGAGGAGGGAATAGTTACCTGCCTGACCAAGGGAAGCTGCTGAACCTGCATAAATATATGATCAATTCTACAAAAACTATCATGAGGACTGGAATAGAATGTAAAGTCGCGTTCCGTTGGGTGAAGCTCCCTCCAGATGTCTGCCAGCCCCGCTGTCCGCAGGAGAGAGCGCATACGTTCCTCCAGCACCAAGTCATGAGAAGGGGCCGCCCCCCGTGCGCAGCGCCTATCCAATGCGGAATCCAAAGTAACATTTGAATCCCCCAAAACAACAAGAAGACCCTTGGAGTGTCGGGAAACAATGGTGCAAAGATGTGAAAAGAATTTATCCTGAAAACGATTAGGCGCGTAGTAAGAGACAAAAGTAACCTCCTGGTCCCAGAGGGTGCCTTGCAGAAGCAGATACCTGCCCGTGGGGTCCGCTATATTCCTAGCACAGACAAAGGGGAGATTGCGTTTAAAAGCGATCAGGACACCCCGACGCTTCTCAGGGGCCGAGGCCGTGTAAAAGGTGGGATAGTGAGGTGAAAGATAACGCGGGGCGGAGGACTGAGAAAACCTGGTCTCTTGTAAACATACCACGTCAATTTGTTGCGATTTGAGGTGATTGCCACGGCGGGAACGATTTTCGAAATCCTCAAGCCGTAGCAGCGCGTCCGCCAATTCTTTCTTGAGGTCGCACAAATCCTGTTCGTGATTTTCCATGAGCGTGGCCGCAGCGTCCATCTTATCTTCTAGATCGTTTGTCCGGTTGCCCAACTCGCGAATCTCCTGCGAAAGACGGTCGGCCAGCTTGGAGGTAGCGGAGGACAACTCGGACTGCAGCATACATTGGAATCGGCGCAGGAGCTCAGCATCCCGCAGAGATGGGGTGGGAGACTGCAGGGATGGCTCTGGTGCCAGGTCCTCCACACTGCCAGGGTCCGACCCACCTATGGATGGGGACAGCGGGGGACCCAAAATCGCGGCTGGGGCTCCATCTGAGGTCCCGGGCGGGAGCCGCGAACCCGCGGCCGGGGTCCTGGAAGTCCGCGGCGTCCGGCCCAAGATCGAGGCCCTGGCTTTAGCCGCGATCTCCGGCAGGTAGGCCGCAAACTCCGGAGCAGCCTGCCGGGAGCTGGAGGCACGGGCGGCTGGCGTTTTTTTGCCCATCAGGGCACCGGAGAGACAGGGGGCCAGGGAGGAAACAGGGGGACCCCCCCCTGAGGAGTGAAAATCGGCAGATGTGTCCGGCGGCCGAGGAGTTAATTTAGAAAGCAGCCATCCTGGTTGCTGCTCACGAGCACCCCCCTTTTTTATCACTTTTAATGCTATCACAGGGAATGCAAATTATTATTATTATTATTATACAGTATTTATATAGCGCCAGAAAGGTTTGCTCAGCGCTGTACATTATAATGGGGGACAGAACATGAGACAATACAGTAACAAAACAATACATGAGGGGTTTGAGGACCCTGCGCCAGAAAGGTTTGCTCAGTGCTGTACATTATAGTGGGGGACAGAACATGAGACAATACAGTAACAAAACAATACACGAGGGGTTCGAGGGCCCTGCTCTTTCAAGCTTACAATCTAGGAGATATCCCCTATAACTTCAATGGCCATTGTCATATATTCTTTTTTGAGAAATCTGGGGTCTATCAGACTCTAGATCTCTCCTCTTCCCTTACATTATCTAATCAAACCAAAATTGGTGTGATCAAACTCTTTCCCAATTTACAAATGGTGCTGTTTATATCCTGCGAAACTGAAGTGATGAAATGCTCGTAGCTTCTGATTTCTTACACTATAGAGATGATTGGCACCATTCTGGTCTCCAATCAGCTCTATGGTCAGCTGGCAGAAACACCGGCTGCATTCTTAGGTTCCCCCTATGGCTCGGGACTGCCCGAGAAGGCCGTGGAAGGCAGCGGGGGAGGGGAGGGTATGATTGCTTGGAAAAGCAATCCTGCAGTTAATTAGCCACTAGGATTGCTTTTACATGAAAGCTGATCGCAAGCTGGAAAAAATAATACCAGGATGATGCCTGCAGCTGTAGGCATTATCCTGGTATAACCACTCAAAGTCCAGTGATGTACCAGTACGTCGCAGGTTCTTGTTGGGTATATATACTATGTTCTTTTGGTTTTTTTTTATGCAGCCTGTGGACTGAATGAAAAAAAAAAGAAATCTCTGCCAAAAAAAAAGTGTGTGGTATGCCCACCATTAAAATATACCGCCCTGCATCCACCCACTTCTAATGGTGGGAACACATTAGGTCACACTTTGCCACAAGCGCCAGTTCCAAGATTGTACAAATGTCTAAATAGTGGCAAGTTTGAATAAAAATTGTCTATGTATAAGTGGTACCCCATATGGAAAAAGGATGACACCAAGTCCCAAACTATCTTGTCACTGCTCCCCATGTAGTCTGGGCATCCGGGGGGCTCCACGTGACTATCTATTCCCTCGTAAAACCGAAACATAGAAGTATAGCCTGTTGCCCTCTCACAGGTCTTCTACATCTTGAGCCCATATCCGGCACGCTTGCTGGGGAGAAATTGTTTGAATGCAAGGCGGCCAGAAAAATTATATAGGGACTCATCAACACAGATGTTTTGCTGGGGAGTGTAGACACCTGCAAATTTTTGATTAAGGTGATTTGCGAGGGGCTGAATTTTGTGGAGCTGGTCAAATTCAGGGTCACGCCGAGGATGACAGAGTGTATTGTCGTTGAAATGCATAAAACATATACTCTCATATCTATGCCTGGCTATGGCAGCAGAGAACACTCTATATGATGGTGTATGGTATATGATGATTCAGGTCTGTGGACCAATACAACTGGAATTAATTTCTTTTAGTAATGCCCATGTTGAGGGTTAGGCCCCCAAAAAAAGTAAATTCGGAAACCGTAATGGGTTTCCATGCAAATGGTCTGGCAAGGTTTGAATTTTGGTTGGCGGCAATAAATTGTTGTGCATATAAATTGCTTTGATCCACAATCAACGCATACAGATATTCCGTGAAAAACGGCTCCAAAAATCAAGGGGAGTAGTTACATTTTCTATTTTCACCTGAATTTCGGGTTGGGCAGTGAATGGGGGAAGTACAAGTGCTGCTAAATTTGTGGAGTGCCAATCGGGATTTGCAAGCACATTAAGAAGGATATTAGGGGCTCTACGGGCCTGTGTGAGAATTCTTAGTGGCTGCAGGACAATACTTATGCTCGCCACTGCACCAGCTTGTATTGCACTTATAGGACTCGCCACGTCACCAAGTTATACTGCAGTGCTGGTATTATTATTATATAGGATTTGTATAGCGACAACAGTTTGCTCAGCGCTGCAATATAACGGGAGACAATACAGCAACAATACAGTTCAATACAAGAGGGTTAGGAGGGCCTGATCCTGGGAGCTTACAATCTAAGAGGGTGCATATGATAGTCATCAAAATTTACCGGCAAGTGCTAACAGTGATCAGGCCTGATTCTGCGAACACTGCAGTTTTGTGTGTAATAAGTGACAGGAACCTACTGACACTGCACTTGCTGGGGGAGAAGGTAAGCGTAGGGGCTAAACGCAGGTGCTGGTAGGTGTCGGGGCTGATCCCGTTAACGCTGCGTTTTTGAGGATGCTATGCTAATGTGAACACTGGTATAGTGCTGATCAGATCAAAGATATTGATCCGTTCAGACACTATACTAGCAATGGAGAGTTATTGTGTATGAGCGTGTTGCTGGCAATCAAGGGGTTAAATGTGATGACTGGTGTACTGACGAGCAATCTGACGCCATCTGGGAGGGGCGTGAAAACCACGGGAGCACAAATCATGTGTATATATATATATGTAATTTCTGTAGCAGTATTTCTGCTATAGGGCGGTCAGGAAGCGGTTACAGAAGTGGTTTGTGTTACGTCACTGCGTTACTTTAACTGACAGTTGCGCAGTCATGCAACACTGCACCAAAATTAAATTTACATCCTTTTTTTCCCACAAATTGAGCTTTCTTTCGGTGGTATTTGATCGCCGGTGCGTTTTTAATTTTTTTGCGCTATAAGAAAAAAAAGGCTGATAATTTTGAGAAAAAAAAACAATATTTTGGACTTTTTGCTATAAATCATGTCCAGTAAAAAAATGTAAAAATCAAATTTTGTCATAAATTTCGGCCAAAATGTATTCTGCGACAAGTCTTAGCTAAAAAAATCCCAAAACGTGTAAATTAATTGGTTTACGTGAAAGTTATAGAATTTACAAATGGCAGGAAAGATACTGGGATTTTTTTTTTATAATAATAATTGCGGCAATCAGCGACTTATGGCGGTGATCAGCGATTTATGACAGTGATTAGCGACTTATGACGGGACCACGGGACTGCAGCGGACATTTTGACACTGGGAGGGAACTGACTTGGGGTCGATTTATGACAATGATCAGTGACTTATGGTGGGACTGCAGCGGACATTTTGACATTGGGGGGGAACTGACATCCCCAGTGACACCAATACAGTGATCAGTAAAAAAAATAAAAACACTGACACTGTACTAATGGCACTGTGGAGGAAGGGGTTAACTTTTTTATTCAATGAAAGTGTTAACTGTGTGAGGGGAGTGTTTGTCATGGAGAGCAGAGATTAGCTTTCCATGACAGTGTGTTAGGAGCTGACGGAGCAGGGGTGCAGTGTAAACACTGCAGCCGTGCTCTGTGTCAGTGATTGCCGGTAATCGCCGGGAGGCAGCAAGTAGTGACCCGCCAGAACCCGGTGATTGACACCCGCGGCCGCGATCGGCGGCGCAGGTAGGGCGGGCGCGCACCCCCTACCTGTTTTGCTAAACAACATTTTAAAACACGGTTTAGCACAGCGGTGCTGCCCTGCCGCAGTATATACACTGTGGCTGGTAGGCAAGCGGTTAAGGAAGGTGTAGTATGCTGGAGCTACCAGGACTAGTGGCTGGTTAGAAGCCAAGCTTACAGGGGTCAGGGCAGACAGCAGGCAATGGCAGAGTTTGGTATTCAAGGGTAGGCCACAATCAGGCGTGGGCTCTGTATCCAGGCAAAGGTCAGGGCAGGAAGCAATCAGAAGTGCAATCTATGTTCAGGCAAAGGGTCAGGGCAGGTGGTGTTCAGGAGTGTAATTCAGAATGCAGGCAAGGGTCAGTAGCAGAGGCAATTCAGAGATCAATCAAGATACAAGGTAAAGCAACGTACTGTACATAAGTCAGGTAGCCAATGGTATCACAAGCCCAATTCCCTGGGCTTATGACGATTAATAAAAGGTATCCCAAGCCAATCAGAGCAGACAAGGTTGGGCATATGGAGCTGACCTGATGCCTAGCAACAAGTATGGAACTGATCTCTCTTCTAAAACCTGTGGTCTAGCCAAGCTGCTTGCATACTTTCCAGACACTCTAAAATATTTGTGGGTATTAGCTCTGATGTTTATTTCAATATAAAATCTGCCTCATCTAGTTCTCCTATATTTCGGCCTAACTAGGCTGATTACATACTGTCCAACCACTGTGTGATGCCTATGGCTATTGTCGCTGCAACAATACATAATAAACATTAGAATGTTTATTTCAGGATAAAATGTTCCTCGCCTCACCCTTTAAAACTGTGACCTTACAAGAAAACCTCCATATACACTATCCTATATCCATAGTGGATCCAAAAAAGGCAAAAAAAACCCCAATAAAAATTCCTTCCATATATGCCAAGAGGCAATTGAATATTCCCTGGATCAATTTTACCTATAAATATTAGTATCCAGTTATATTATGTGCATTTAGGAAAGAATCCAGGCCTTTTTTAAAACCATCTACTGAACAGGCCAGAACCAGCTCTTGAGAAAGCCTATTCCACATCTTCACAGCTCTTCCCGTGAAGAAGCCTTTCTGTATTTGAAGAATAAATCTTATTTCCTCCAGACATAAAGCATGCCCCCTTTTCCTATGTGATGACCTTAAGGTGAATAACTCTACACCAAGTTCTCTATATGGACCGCCTATGTATTTTATACATGTTGATCATGTCCCTCTTAATCTCTTCTCAAGAGAGAATAAATTCAGTTTATCTAATCTTTGTTCATGCTGTAGCTGAGCTCCTGCATGCCTTTTATAAATGTGGCTGCCCTTCTCTGCACTTTCTCCAGTTCCTCAATACCTTTTTTTGTGAAATGGTGCCAGAAACTGAACTGCATATTCCAGATGTGGTCGTACTTTGTTTTGTACAGCGGTAAAATGGTATCTCTCTCTGCAGTCTATACTGTAACTCTTTTAATACAAGAAAGGATTTGCTCACTTTGGAAACTGCAGCTTGGCATTGCATGCAATTATTAAGCTTGTGATTTACCAGAACACCCAGATCCTTCACCACTGTTCCCCCAGTTGTACTCCCTTTAGACTAGGTTCACACATATGCAGTTTGCGTTTGATCCATGTCTGCAGTGCTTTTTGTGGTGCATTTTTGCACATGCGTTTTTGACACTTTTTTTGATGGATTTTGCTGTTTATTTTTTTTTCTTGTTGCTAGACAGATTAAAACGCAAAATGCCTCAAAAACGTAAAAAATGCAGAAAAAAAACGCACTACATGCTTTTCTGCAGTGTCTCCATTGAAGTCTATAGAACCAAAAATTCAACTTTTTGCATTTAAAAAAGCAATTGACCCTTTCTAAAAAATGCAGCGGGGAAAAACGCTGAGATGTGAATGTGTCCCATAGAAAATCACGTTAAATGGACTGTAGTGCATTTCTGCAAAACGCTGCGGAAAACGCTTAGGTGTGAACCTAGACTAAGTGTGTATGATGCATCATATTCTTATCCCCCAAGTGCATAACTTTACATTTTATCAACATTAAACCTCATTTGTCACATAAACAGTGCATTGAGGTCGGCTTGTAAATTGGAGATATCCTGTAAGGATGTTATTCCACTGCATATCTTGGTGTCATCCTCAAAGACTGAAATGGTACTTTTAATTCCAGACCCTATATATATATATATATATATATATATATATATATACACACATACATATATATCACTGAAACCTTGGGGTACACCACTAACAACCCTAGGCCATTCAGAGTTTGAATCATTAACCTCTACTCTCTGAATACAGTATTTGGCCAGTTTTCTATCCATCTACAAACTAATTTTTCCAAGCCTGTAGATTTTACCTTACACATTAGTCGTGTGTAGGGAACTGTGTCAAACGCTTTTGCAGAATCCAAGTATACTATGTCCACAGCCATTCCTTTGTCTAAGATTTTGCTTACCTCCTCATAAAAAGAATTCAGATTTGTTTGACATCTGTCTTTCGTGACAGATTTAGACTGAGGACCGAGGAGGTCTAGTGTTAGTATTACTGCCCTTGGTATAGGTATGCGCGCGGGGGGGGGGGGTTATGACTTTTAATGTTATCACAGGGAATGCAAATATCCCCTATAACTTCAATGGGCATTGTCATATATTCTTTTTTGAGAAATCTAGGTTCTATCAGACTCTAGATATCTCCTCTGCCCTTACACTATCTAATCAAACCAAGATCGGTGTGATCAGATGCTTTCCTAAATTACAAATGGTGCTGTTTATATCGTGCAAAACTGAAGTGATGAAATGCTTGCAGCTTCTGATTTCTTAGACTATAGAGATGATTGGCACCATTCTGGTCTCCAATCAGTTCTGTGGTCAGCTGGCAGAATTCTCAGGTTACCCTGATGGCATGGGACTGCACGAGTAGGCCTTGGAAGGCAGCGGGGGAGGGGGGCATCATCTACTGCTGCTTGTAAAAGCAATCCTGCAGCTAATATATATACACGTGATTTTGCGCAGCGGTGCCGACCTGCTGCAGTAAATGTACTGTGGCTCGTCAGCAAGTGTTAAATATAGGCACCAAATTGGCCTTACGCCAGTTCAGTGGTACTAAACCAGTCATTAAAATTTATAATCATTTAAAAATTAGAAACAATGGCTTTGAAATGACAGAGCTCAATTCTTTTAGGACCTGTGGGTGTATGCTATCTGGTCTAGGTGCTTTATTCACCTTTTTTTTGTCTAAATATTTCTGGACCATATCAATTTAGAGCTATTGTGGATCATTTGGGACTGCGTCAATAATATTCTCATTATGGATATGAGCTCCCCATGCTCCTTTGTATACACAGAGCTGAAGAAGGTATTTTTTTTTTGTTTCAAATCATTTTTATTAATAGGTCCTCACTGTCTGTTTCCTTTTACAAAAAGTTTATTAAGGTTTTTCCCAGAAATGTCAATACACAGCAAAGTGCAAATTGTAATAGAAACAGTAACTAAGCAACAGACGCAGCTAGCAGCAATAAGAGTAGTAGAGTATTGGTCAGGGAGCAGCGAGTAAGACTATACACCATAACTAAGCTCATTGTAGACGGACAGGGACGGCACTGCACCAGCGGGTCCTGCTCCTCACCTGCCAAAGTAAGTACACTGCGAGAAAAGAGCTCATCAATCTGCATATCACGCATGCAGAGTGAAAATGAATAAGAGAAAGGTGAAAGGAAAGCAGAAGAAAGGAAAGGACAGAAAAAAGGAGATGAAAGGGGGGAGGGGAAAGGTGAGGGGGATTCTGCAGGGTCCAGGCCAAGGCAAAAGGGTACACACTCGGTGGATCCCATTAAACAAAAAGCAGAGCAAAATCTAAATCCAGATATGTGTTGTAAGCTGGATCCCAGAGACTCTCAAGAACTTGGCGTGAGTGTCAATAAAAATGGAGGTGAGCTTCTCATGTACCATAGATATGCATTGTAAGCTGGATCCCAGACTATCAAGAACTTGATATGAGTGTCATTAAGAATGGAGGTGAGCTTCTCATGTACCATAGTTCCCATTAATTGTTGTTTAATTTTCCCAAAGGGAGGAGAAATTGTTGGTGCCAGGCTGTAGCTAACTCTGTTTCTAAATTTGTAGCTAAATTCTGTTTCACTCTGCCTGATCTAGGACCTTGCCTAAGTTGACCTCCCATTTGGCTACATACAGTATGAGCGTCTACCTGAACTCAGAGTTCACGAGGGAAATTTCAAGATCAGAAATAAGGCCCCTAGACTATGAATTTTTTGCTCAATGATTCTCAAAAGGTGTCAAACATTTAGGAGGTCCAGTGCAAAGGTAGAGAAAGCTATGAACATAACGTGCAATTTTAAGATAATGATAAGCCTTAGACGGTGGTAGCTGACAGTTTTTGTTCAAATAGCCCATCCAGAGCCAAAAGCTCATAGAAATATTTGATTTCCTGCTGTTGCCGCCAGCAAAAGCCAATGGGTTCTCATAAACCGAAAGGAATTATGGAGTGTGAAGAATACCTGACAAAAGCAGATGAAGGGAAAGTAAATTGCTGGAGTACTTAACTGCATCCCAGGCAAAGGGGAGCATTCGAAGATTGCCAGGTAGGTCCACATAGGCATCTCCAAAGTGGCGTGGAGAGCATCCTGAGGGGTATGTTGTGCTGCGGTATAGTAATGTTTATTGTTGGGTACCACCAATATGCTATTCAACCTATGGAAATAAATTGCTGATGTTGGCTGTCTCTGGCAATGGTTATGCCAAATAAATTGCAGTAGATTTTGTTGATCAATGCACAAAATGTGATTTGGTACTGTTATGGGTAGGACCCTGAAAAAGTATAGAAGCTTTGGGAGACATTTTATCCTGATCCTACCAAACCAGGAAATCTGTAACAACTTCCAAGATGCAAGGAGATCAGACAGTTCCTCAAGCAGGGGTTGGGTAAATCACCTGGAATATAGTGTCATAGGACAACGCCAGCCAGACACCCAAGTAGGGCAAGGAAGGTGGCCAGGTAAAGTTATAGTTTGTGTTCCACACCTTTGATTTAGCTTTGTGATAAAGCTGTGATAGAGAACCAAACTTTTAAAGGACCGTGAAAGGGTTAGGAAGAGAAATATGGGTTGATGAGATGTATAAGAGGATATCATCTGCAAAGTGCATTAATTTATGTAGGACACTAGCCAGTTTCAGGCACTGAATGTCAGGATTCATATGAATGGCTGCCCTCAAGGGTTCCAGTGCCAAGATAAAGAGGACAGGAGAGATAGGGCAGCCTTGATGGGTATCTCGGCAGACTGGGAAAAGCTCAGAAGCAAAACCAGTGTACTTCAATAGAGGGAGGGTTGGGTGTACGGCGCTGAGATCCAAGCCAAAAAAGGCATTGTTAAAACCCGACTGATGAAGGACAAACAACATATAATCCCAGGAGAGGGAATCAAAAGCTTTGCAGAAGTCTAGTGACAAAAGCATTGCCAGATTGGAGTGCTAGTCAGTCAGGTGATTAAGTTGGATGGCCCTACATACGCTACCCTGCACTCCACAAGGGTACGAACCCAACTTGGTCTTTGTGGATGAGCTTGCCCATGAAGACATTGGCAAGGATCTTGGCCAGTAATTTCACTTCTATGATTAGAAGCGAAATTGGACAAGAATTAGACCAAGTATGGAGATTTGTGTTTGGCATTGGGAGCATGACCAGATTAGCACATAGGGATTCCAGAAGGAAAGAGTATCCAGCCTTTAAAAAGTTAAAAAGTCATAAGAGATGGGAAATGAGCAGATCAGAACTTTTTTTATAAAAAAGCACAGTGTACCCGCTGGGGATTGGGCGTTTGCCCACCTTGAGGCTGTGGATAGCATTTTTGAGCTCACGTACCATTACATCTGAATGCATGAACTCACGCAAATGGGATGGAATGATAGGAAATCGAAGATTGCAAAAAAAAAAAAATGTGGGCACGAGAAGCAGAGAAAGAGAGGCTGGACAAAGATAAAGCTGCACTAGATGGTGGTAAAACTCCGCCAAAATCTCTACTTGATCACGTCTGTGGAAATGCCGGCAAGTGTGGAGAGCTA
Source organism: Staurois parvus (assembly GCF_062004578.1). Classification (NCBI taxonomy): domain Eukaryota; kingdom Metazoa; phylum Chordata; class Amphibia; order Anura; family Ranidae; genus Staurois; species Staurois parvus. Next base: position 521,713 of record NW_028318297.1, read on the forward strand.
CCCGTGAGAGTTGTGAAGAAGTGAAGGCGTCTGGTCAGCATAGTACTTGGTTTATTTCTTTGTGTGTAAAACTTCTGTGTGACCCACTGGAACTATATAGGCTTTGGACACCTGTTCCAGCTCGGATTCCAGTAAGACTCTGCGTTGTTCCTGCTGCTGAGAGGCAATCTGAATAAGGTGACCCTGGGCAACAGCTTTATAGGCCTGCCAAACTCTGGCAGGGGAGGAGACCAAATCAAGATTCTGTTGGAAATAATCGACAGTAACAGTGCACATCTGATCCAGCACAACAGTGTGGGACAATAAGGGGTCATTAAGAATCCAAGCGGACAGAGAAGATTTTCTAAGTAAAGAGCGGCAAAAGATAACAACCAAGTAATGGTCAGACCAAGGAACCAAACGGATAGAAGCTCTAAGCAATTCTGAAATAAGGAATTCTGAATCCAAATATGGTCTATACCGGTGTAAAGATTTTGAGGTGCAGAGTACTACGTATAGTCTTGAGAGACCGGGTGTAGTTCCCACCAGACGTCAACCAGACCAGCTGCAGAAAAAAGATTAAGAAAGTGAGCAGAGTCAGGGTTGGGAGGACTCTTTTAGCCTGAAGATTTATCCAAAGACTGGTGCGTAACAAGATTATAGTTGCCACACAGAAACTCTGTACCTTATGGGTGGGAAGCTAAAAGGTCAAGCAAATGAGATAAAAAGGGACATTGGTGGTACTGCAGGCGTAATATGTGAGAATAGTTATGGCAGTACCTTGGAGAGAACTTTGAAGGAGATACCTTCCCTGAGAGTCTGAAATTTGTCTATGACATGGAGAAGCCTTTGCAGAACATGCTTAAGACACCGCAATGTTTAGTGGAAGCTGAGGTCAAGTAAACCGTAGGAAAAGCAGAACGAAAAAATCATGGAGCAGAGGTGGTGGAGAAATGAGTTTCCTGAAAGCAGGTCACATCCACCTTGTGAGAGCAAAGGAAATTAAAGGTGGTGCTCCATTTAGAGGGAGAATTCAATCCCTGCACATTGAGGGATAATAGTTTGAAAGTCATTCATCAAACAAGTATCCAGAGCAAGCAGTAGGGCCAGGAGATGGGCCCTGTGAAAGGGGGAAGGGTGCGGGTAAGGAAGGGAAGGGGGAGGGGGGAGAGAGAAAGAAAGGGGACAGAGAGCTGAAGAAAAATTGGAGTGGGAGAGAAAGAACAGCAACCTGTTGGCAGAGGTACCGAAAGAACAAATTTTAAATACGATTGTCAAAGGGCACAGTAGGTCATAAGCCAAAAAGAGCACAGAGAAAATACACATGCTTGGGAAGAGGTCGGGGATCTGGCTAGTACCATCAAACAGGCCAGGGACCTGGCCAAAAATGCAGGGTAAAATGGAGGAAAAAGGTGGAGCAAGCCAGGTGAGGCAAAGAGATCATAGCATAGCATTTCATAGCATTGTAAAGTTGGGTGACATGATAATGACCACCCCCAACTGACTTGGGCAGTAGATAAGAGGGATAAAAGCAAGGAGATGGGAACAGGGGAAGGAAAGGCATAGGGGAAAATGGGGATAGGGAGGGGGGAGGTAGGGAAAGGGACCAGGGAAAGGAGGACAAGGCAAGGGAGAATGAGAGATGGGAGGGGAAGAATTGGTGCAAACTGAAAAAGGACTAATACAGGTGGATGCAGTCTATAAGTTGGTGCAGTGCAGACCCGAGGCCTCAAACAACAGTAAGCCATAGATCAGCAACAAAAGCAAAAGATTGTTCCAAGCTCATCTGAGACGTGGTGAAAGACCCCAGTGGGAATCAGGGGATGAGCATAAAATTGAAGCTAGGGCTCAGAGCCCAACTACAGGTCTGCAAGGGCAAAGTGCAAATGGCACCATTTGGAGTGAGCATTGAAGGGGGTTGAGCATGAGACAAGCGATGTAAACAATAGGATCCAAGGCCAAAAGGCCAAGACAGCTAGAGCAAATGAAAGTGTGCCACACAAAAGGCAAGAAGGACTGCATCACATATGCAATATGGAGATATATATATACTAAAAGTAAAACAGGAGGAAAAGCCAAGGTGGCTGAAACCAACAGGGGGTACACAAAGCTCATTCGACTACCAAGCAATGACAGGTTGGAGCCTCAGGAAAAAAAAGTAACCCAGGGTGTTACCGGCATAAGTCAACAAAATCTAAGGGAGCACAGTTAGCATTAATGCTGTGGCAGGCGTATGTCCCAGGTCTAAACAGCAACATAATCCAAGGTCATGGGATCATGGGACCAGGGGGAGCGACAGGAAAATATCAGAAAAAAGAGAGGGGGGGACAAAGAAAGGGAGGGGGAAGCAGGAGGGGAAGGGAAGGAGAGGGTAAGGAGGCCAAAAGACAAGGCGTGGTTGGGGAAGAGTGATAGGGAGGAGAGGGGGGAAAAAAAGATTCCCTCCACCCAATCATCCCGTGGGACACCAAAAAGCATTAGCTGAGGCATAAATGTAAAAAAGAAAGAAATTTTAAAACTCGACAGCACAATACATAAATATGCACAACCATATGACATGAGCCAATAACAATACAAAATGGCAAAGGAGAGGGAATCACCCCTTGGCAATGACACTGAGAAAGGGGCATGAGACCCCAATAAGTAAAGGCACAGTCCACCGAAGACCAAAAGGTTGCAGCAGAGGGCAATGGGGGTTTAAACCACAGAGTAGTCCATGAAGAAAAAACTCAAGGAGAAGGTCACCAATGTGCAGCTAATCTGAAGAAAGTCAGCCGGGTCCCACCAGGTGGAAGGATTGAGATTGTAGTACATGAAGGGCCTGACCCCTCTGAGATGTAATCGGGGAGGTGGACTTCTGCGAGGGAGGCTATTGGCTAGCAGAGAGAGGATTGCCAGACACCCTGGGCAAATCCAGCAGCATAGGAGGGCTGAGGTTTTGAAAGTGGGCAGAAATAAAATGTACCAACAATAATAAGTTTGGGAATCTTATTGGTTTCAAGATAAGAATTTTTAGGATTTCTGGAGACAGAGGTAGCAGAGGAACTGACTCGATTAAAGCAATGGGCCCTGATGGTATTCATCCCAGAGTTCTAAGAGAACTTCAAGATATAGTTGTTGGACCATTAACGGATCTTTGTAATCAATCTCTTAGGAGGAGTTCCCCATGACTGGCAGACATCCAATATTGTATCTATCCAGGGCAGCAAGGTAGAAGCTGGCAATTACAGGCCAGTGAGTTTAGCATAAGTTATTATTATTATACAGGATTTATAGAGAGCCAACAGTTTGCGCAGTGCTTTACAATATAAGGGAGACAGTACAATTACAATACATTTCAGTACAGAAGGAATGTGAGGGCCCTACTCATGGAGCTTACAATCTAAAGGAAGGGGGAGGTGATACAAAAGGTGATAGCTGTGGGGGATGATCTGGTGGAGGTGATTCAAGTACAGATCTTAGGTGGAGGTGGGGTAGGCTTCCCTGAAGAAGTGAGTTTTCAAAGATTGCCTAAAGGCAGACAGGGTGGGGGCTGACCGGACATGCTGTGGTAGGGAGTTCCAGAGGATGGGAGAGGCTCTGGAGAAGTCCTGGAGGCAAGCGTGGGAGGAGGTGATGAGGGAGCTAGAGAGGAAGATATCATGGGAGGAGCGGAGTGGGTGATGTGGGCGGTATCTGTGGATGAGGTTGGCAATGTAGCTAGGGGAAGTGTTGTGGATGGCTTTGTAAGCTGTGATTAGTATTTTGAATTTTATACATTGGGTTAGTGTAAGCCAGTGAAGGGATTGGCAGAGAGGGGCAGCAGTTGCTGATCAGTTGGCAAGGTGTACGAGTCTAGCAGCAGCATTCATAATAGACTGAAGGGGGGATAGCCTGTGTAACGGTAGACCAGTGAGGAGGGAGTTGCAGTAATCAAGGCGGGATATAACCAAGGCGTGGATAAGTTGTTTTGTGGTGTCATTTGTCAGAAAGGGGCGGATTTTGGAAATGTTTCAGAGGTTGAGGCAAAAGGATTTAGCCAGTGAGTGGATGTGGGGCCCAAAGGAGACGTCAGAGTCTAGGATTACGCCTAGCACCCTGGCATGAGGGGAAGGACCAATGGTTGTGCTGTTGATCTTAATGGTAAAGTCGTGAGTGGGGGATCAGGGAGGAGTATAAGGTAGTGATGTGACATCCATGCTGATATGTCGCTTAGTAGATTTGTGATACGTGAGGAGATTGAGGGGGTGAGCTGGGGAGTGGAGAGATAGATCTGGGTGTCATCAGCATAGAGGTGGTATTGGAAGCCATGGGAGGTTATCAGTTGGCCCAGGGAGGAGGTATAGAGAGAGAAAAGGAGGGGCCCAAGAACAGAACCTTGGGTACCCCAACAGAAAGAGGAAGAGGAGCGGAGGAGGAGTTGTATGTGACACTGAAAGTGTGCTGAGAAAGGTAAGAGGAGAACCAGGAGAGAGCAGAGTCACGGAGGCCAATGGAGTGGAGTTTACTGAGGAGGAGCGGGTGGTCGATTGTGTCAAAGGGAGCAAAAAGGTCAAAGAGTATGAGTATGGAGTAATGGCCATTGGTTTTAGCAGTTAGTAGGTCATTAGTGAATTTTAGTAGGGGAGTTTCTGTGGAATTTTGTGGGAGGAAACCAGACTGTCGGGGATCAAGAAGGTTGTTGTCAGGGCTCCGGGTATGACCAGAGGTGTGTGGACTGACACAGGGAAACGCAGGCTTCAGATATGGTATAAATAAGACAATTTATTAAGACTAACAATACAAATATAAAGGCAGTGCACCAAACCCCAAGCTAACACAAATACATACAACAAGGTGAAACAAACCCAAACCTAAACTGATATAGATACACAGGTACATACACATATAGAGCACAACGTAGTCAGGCAGGCCGGGTCGAAAACTATCGGGCAGGTAGGTACAGGAGGAGCAGGCGGAGAGAATGGTCAGGGTCACAAGCCAGGGATCAAACAGGAGAAGTCAGCAGAGGTCAGGATCAGGCTGGGTCGGCAACAAGTCAGGCAGAAACAGGAACAGGAACAGGAATGCAGGTTACAAGATACAGGGGCCCATGGAAAAACACACACCAAGGCCCTGACTGTGAGTCTGGCCATTCCTTAAATAAAACCCCTGCAATCAGCTTCAGGTGTTTTGGTTGACTGCAGGGGTGAGTCTCTGATTGCTGAGAGCACCCGCTGGCCAGCCCTGGTACTGCAGCCCACAAGGCAGGTGAGTCCCACCGTTATTGGCAAGTCCATTCCTGACAGCTGTTGTCGGTGAGGTAGCAGTTTATATGGTTGTGAACAAGGTGCTCAAGAAGCTTGGAGGCAAACGGGAGCAGGGAGATGGGTCTTAAGTTATTCAAACAGGTGGGGTCCAGCAAGGGTTTTTTGAGAATGGGGGTAACCAGTGCATGTTTGAGTGTGGAGGGAAAGGTGCCCATGGAGAGCGAGAGGTTGATGATGTGGGTTAGAGAGTTTAGGATAGAACAGGAAGGATGCTGCAACAGTCGTGAGGGGACAGGATCCAGGGGACAGGTGGTGAAGTGGGCCTTGGAAAGGAGTTCGGTAACTTCCTCGGTGGTAACAGGGTCAAAGGAGGAGAGTATTGAGTTTGGTGTTGGGCCTGATATGTTGGTTAGAGGAAGCGTGACACTGGAGATCTCATCACGAATTGTGTCGATCTTCTTGAAGTGACTGGCAATCTCCTGTGCAGTAAGTAAGTTGGTGGGTGGAGGCAGTGGGGGGGTGGAGTAAAGAATTAAGGGTAGAGAAGAGTTGACGAGGATTGGATGAGAGGGTCTTGATGAGAGTGTTGCAGCGTGGAGGCTGGAGTTGTATTTGAGAAGAGCAGGTTTGTAGAGGGTAAAGTCTTTCAGGGATTTAGTTTTACGCCATGCTCACTCAAGAGTGCAGGTGTGTCTCTTGAGAATTCTGGTGTCATCTGTTTGCCAGGGTTGTGACAGGCGAGGCCTGGTTCTGCATGTAGAAAGAGGAGCAAGAGCATCCAGGGAGGATGATAGATAGTTGTTGTAGGCAGATGTGGCCAGCTCTGGGCAGGACAGGGGTGCAATTTCATCATAGAGGTGCTCAGTAGCGGAGTAAAGAAGGGTAGGGCTGAGGTGATGGAGGTTTCTACAGGTAACGGTTTGCTGGTTAGAGGCATGGGAGGTAGGAGGCAGGGAGAGTGTGAAGCTGATAAAGTTGTGATCAGAGAGAGGAAAAGGGGTGTTAGAGAGGTTACAGGGAGTGCATAGGTGGGTGAATACAAGGTCAAGGGTGTTGCCATTGGAGTGGGTAGTGGATTGTGACCATTGTGTTAGGTTAAAAGAGGAAGTTAGGTTGAGTAGTTTAGAGGTGACAGGGGTGTGAACATTGACTGGGATGTTAAAGTCACTGAGGATGATTGCAGGCACCTCAGAGGAGAGAAAGTACAGTAGCCATGCTGAAAAGTCATCAAGAAAGCATGAAACTGGGCCCGGGGGCTGGTAGATGACTGCGATCCTCAGACAAACAGGAGAAAAGAGACGCATACAGTGCAAGTCAAAAGAGCTGAGGGACAGAGATGAAGGGGCAGGAAGAACCTGGAATGTGCTTTGTGTGGAAAGAAGAAGAAGAAGACTCCACCCCCTTTCGTCCACTGGGTCTGGGTGAGTCCAGAGGAAGCCACCATGGGAGAGTGCAGTTGAGCAGACAGAGTCAGAATCCTGGAGCCAGGTTTCAGTAATAGCAAGAAGGTTGAGTGGGAGAGAAAGAGGTCATTGATAGTAGAAAGTTTGTTAGAGGCTGAGTGGGTATTCCAGAGAGCACATAGGAGGGAGGGGTTGGTGCGTGGAAGCAGGGGAATTGAGATGAGAGAGTGAGAGTTGCGGCTGCGGCCAGAGAGGGGAGGCTGCTGCTTCTGTGGTTTGGAGTTTGATGGTGGAGGGCCAGGGTTTGAGGCAATGTCTCCAGAATTTAGTAGTAATAGGAGGGTGAGGGAGGTGAGGTGGGAGCGAGATTTTATATGAGGGCAAATGCCGCAGTGCTTTTGTAGCGGTGTTGTAGTTAAGTTAACGGAATCACTCCTAAAAAAGAAGGATTATTGATCACTTAAAAATACACAACTTGCTGGACCCAAAGCAGCATGGTTTTACTGAGGGTAGATCATGTCAGACTAATCTGACTGAATTTTTTTACTATATTGTCAATGTTTTGGACCAGGGTAGTGCTGTGGACATAGCATATTTTGATTTCATCAAGGCACTTGATACAGTTCCACATAATGATATAATACAAAAGATGTATAAGCTAGAACTTAACCCTTGGGTGGTTCAGTGAATATGCAGTTGGCTATAGATAGACAGATAGATGGATAGATATCAGAGTGTGGTTGTAAATGGGGTTCACTCGGCACAAAGACCACTCACTAGTGGTGCATCACAAGGCTGTGTACTAGGTCCTGTTCTATTTAATTTATATGTAAATGATATAGCTAAAGATTTGTTGAGCAAGGTTTTTTTTTTTTTGCTGATGATACAAAGATATGTAATAGGGTTGATATCCCTGGAGGTGTATGTAACATGGAACATGATTTGATATTGCTGGAAGATTAGTCAATGCAGTGGAAACTGCAGTTCAATTTCTCTAAATGTTAAATAATGCACCTAGGGAAAAAGAATCCCTTTTAGAGAGTACAACACTGGGGGTACAGTGTTGGCCAGCACTACAAAGGAAAAGAATAGAATTCTAGGATGCAGTACTAGAGGGGTCACCAGTAGGAGGAAGGAGGTCCTGATTACCCTATATAGATCTTTAGTGAGACCTCATTTAGAATACTGTGTCCATTCCTAGAGACCTCACTTACAAAAATATATTGAGAAAATAGAGTAACACAAATGGTGAAAGGAGGATAAAATATATCAAGAGCGACTTTAGGATACATCAAAAGGGGTGAATAAGCTTAAATATGAAACCAAAATCAAGAACATGGGGACATAACCTCAAACAACTGGAGAAAAGTTCAAAACGAATCTTAGAAAGTATTATTTTACTGTAAGGGTAGTTGACAGTTGGAATAAATTTCCAACAGAGGTAATGAGCCAATCAACAATAAATGGCTTCAAAAATGCTTGGGACAAACATAGATCTATACTCAGATAAAAAGTTAACAGAAAAAAAAAATAGAAAACATGTATAAGAGAACAAAATAAACAAACAAAAAAAAAAACATGAAGATTCGATGGACCACACGTTCTTTTTTCTGTCATCACTTTTCTATGTTTCTATGAGTTCCTCCAGTGTGTAGGCCTGCACCGCCTGGCCCTGGAATAAGAAGGTAAGTCTGATGGGGTAGGTCCAATGCTAAGGAATGCCTGTCGATTGTAAAGCCTGGAGGTAGGGTTTCAGCGTCTTTCACTTCTGTAGAGTGGCTTGGGCCAGATCTGAGTAGAGGTTGTATCTGTGGCCTTGAATTGGAGTAACATGGAGTTTAGCACTGTTTGTAGAGCACAAGCAGTGCATTTTGATTATGCAAATGAATGAGTAGTTATGAAATCGAAAATAGAGCAAGACTTCCATCGAGGTGTACAAATGTGAATAAAGTTCAGTTCATTTCATCGATGTAATATTCCTTTTAGACAGTCCAATACACCATCATTGTGATCCTGCAGTGACTAACACCCCATCAAACTGAACACTCACCAGATGCTGATGAGTAACCAGCAGTGGAAAATAAACCTCCTTGGTGATGAATAATTATTGAAGGACTGATCTCCTCAATATCACAGACCAAGATCACCATCCATCAAATATAACTATTGGTCACTCTCCTTCCGACCTCCTCACCATCAAGTCTCAATCATAGTAATCCAGTTCCATATATGGGCAAAGTAAAGAACAACCACATAGTGGAATTCCGTTTATCACATTTATTGAAAAAAAAAAAACCCTTAAAATAGCACTCACATTGAGTCAATAAAAAAAGCACAGTGTATATAGAGTCCAGACGTTCTAACAGCCGCTTCAGTAGCGAGTGACAGTCTCACCACACTCTTCCTGGTATAAACTCCCACAGTAGCGGTCACGTGACCACACCACGTGGTCCCGGTGTGCGTGCTGATGTCACAGATGGTCACACGCTGACGCATTTCGTCATTCCGACTTCCTCTGAGGGTGTGGCCATATGTGAGAACTAGTGGTCTTATAAAAGGCTTGTTACATCATTGGTTAAACAACCCAACTCCTTGCTGCCATGTAATGGATGTAAACTATAATGCTCACTACATTCGTGGTTTTCACATTGTAACCTGATTAATAGTAAGATCTCTCCTAACTAGTTCTGACCTGACAGATATGATTTACATTACAACCATCAGTACAATGAACTTGATTTATAAAATAATTGCATCAATATTGTGAATAATACCAAATAAAATTATATAGATTAATAATTTAAAAATAAATAAAAAATAATATTAGATGATAAATGAACAATTGTTTATTACATGCTAAAAAATAGTAATAATAAATAAACATCAATAATCACTGATAAAACAATTAATATATAGCTCAATATTTAAACCATTAGTTGTCAAGGCATCCATAAGGTAAATCCATTTTGTTTCCTATTTGGATAATTCCCTCACCCTACTGGAGCCTCGCCAAGAACATGGAATTGTATCTATCCCCCAGAATTTCACACAAGAAGGGTCCTTATTATGATGCTTCCTAAAGTGCATGGAAATACTGTGATACTTATATCCTATAGATATATTATGTAGATCTTCATTAATCCTTTTTCTAAGATGTCTTTTAGTGTGACCTATATAAATCAGGCCACATGGGCACTCTAAGGCATACACAATGTGGGTAGGCTCACACGGTATAGATACAGGGATTTTGTCAGGGCTCCCGGTATGACCAGAGGTGTGTGGACTGACACAGGGAAATGCAGGCTTCAGGTATAGTGTAAATAAGACAATTTATTAAGACTAAACAACACAAACGCAGTGCAAGGTAAACATAACACAGTGCAAACAATCCAACCTCCAACAGATAACCTTTTATACAATCAAACGTAGTCGGGCAGGCCGGGTCGGTAGCAAACTGGCAAACAGGGTACCAGGAGCGAGCGGAAGAGTGGTCAGGAATAGCCAAGGTCAGGACAGGCGGAGTTTGTTCAGAGTCATGATCAAAGCAGAGTCAGGATCAGGCAGGAAGCAGACAGGATGCAGGTACAGGGGCTCATGGGAAACATACACCAAGGCACTGACTGCAGGTCTGGCCATTCCTTAAATACACCTCCTGCAATCAGCCTCAGGTGATGGCTGATTGCAGGAGTGAGCTTCTGGTTGCTGAGAGCACCCGCTGGCCAGCCCTGGTACTGCAGCCCACACGGCAGATGAGTCCCACCACTAATGGTGAGTCCATTCCTGACAGATATCAAATTCTTTCCCATTTGCTGATGATTTAAATTTTGTAAGACCCTAAACCTACTTTTCACCATATTACATGCTGAACATTTCCGACACGAGAAAAAAACTTTATTACAAAAACATTTCCAATTTACCTGGTGGGTCTAAGATTTTCTTTACCACTCTATCACCAAAGGTGGGGACCTTTTCTATATATGAATACTGGTCTACTGGACAAATATTTTCTACCTCTTTAAACTGGGCATGAAAATTGGATATAAATCCCCACTGGTGATTATTGCTGGCTGCATTCAATTGTTTATCTCCAAGACATTGTTCCCTGGGTATACTAAATACCTCATCAACAGTATCTTGGAGGAATTCCTCCTTATATCCCTTTTCAACAAACCTTTCAGCAAAATCACTATCCCGATGGCAATTCCTCCTTACTCGCATTATTTGGCCTGTAGGTACATTCCTAAGCCACGAGGGATGATGCCTACTGAACCACGGCAAGTAATTATTGTGATTGGTTGGCTTAAAGTAGGTTTTGGTAAATAGAGTGTCATATAATCAAATCCAAAAAATGTACTTCTTCTTTACTGTACTGACACTCTAATTTGATGTTATTCGATTATTCAATATAATAAAAAATTTAACTAGTTCTCCTTCAGGACCTGTCCAAATAAAGGACAGGTCATTGATAAACCTTTTGTATAGCAGAATCTGTTTATGACCATGGTTAAAAGACAAACGTATCTTCCCATTCCGCCATAAAAAGATTGGCTATACTCAGCGCAAAACATACGGCCATCGCTATTCCTCTCTTTTGGGAAAATAAATCACTGTGATACCAAAAGTAATTATGAGAGAGACAGCATTCCAAAGACTTCCTCAAAAAATTCTTTTGAGTATATGGAATATCATCCCTCCTACTTAATGCCCAATTCAAAGCAAGTAACGCATCCTCATGTTGGATGATGGTATACAGGAATGAGACATCCGCTGTAACCAGAAAAACTTCAGGGATGTCTCCCAGCTTTACATCCTCCAAGAGCTGCAATAAGTTTTTTTAGTATTTTTCAAAAAAAAGCTTTAGCTGCCCTAACACTAGTTTGCAAAGACACATCAAGGTATTGGCCCAGTCTAGCAGACACCGAGCCAAGACCATTGACAATTGGTCTAGCTGGTGGGTTGGAGTGGCCTTTATGTATCTTTGGCAATGTGTATATAGTTGGAATTCTACAGCAACTAGGGACTAAATGGAATTGGTACCATTTGTATGAAAATAAAAAAATTCGCAAAATACGTGTGAACAAGGTATCAATGGATTAAAGTGTTTGTTCACCAATGCCAGAAGTCTGCCAAGTAAAATAGGTGAGTTGGAAGCTTTGGTGCATGAAGAAAACTATGATTAAATTGGTATAGCTGAATATTGGCTTCATTTTTCACATGAGTGGGCCATTAATATACGTGGCTATGTTCTCTTTCGGAGAGACAGAGTAAATAAGAAAGGTGGTGGTGTCTGTCTCTATGTGAGAAGTGAACTCAGTGTGAGTGTGAAAGAGGACCTAGTTGGAGAGTGTGATAAGGCTGAAGTATTATGGGTGGAACTGCACATGGGGATGCGTACTACAAAGGTAATCATTGAGTTTGTTCTAGGCCTCCCAGTGTTAATGAGGAGGTGGAGACTCAGCTCCTTGCACAGATTGAAAGGGCTGGGACAGTGATAATAATGGGAGATTTTAACTACCCGGAAATTGACTGGAGTAATGGTACTGCAAGAACAGTTAAACAACAACAATTTTTAAACCTACTACAGGACAATTTTATGGTACAGTTCATAGAAGCCCCTACTAGGAATGATGCTCTGCTGGACCTGGTAATCATGAACCATGCAGAGCTTATTACGAATGTCCATATAAAAAAACATCTGGGTAGCAGTGACCATAACATGATTTCATTTATTGTTAGCTGTAAACAGCGAGCACATAGGGGAAAATAACAACGCTCACTTTCAAGAGAACTAATTTTCCAAGGCTGAGAGCTGCTCTCCAAGACTCAGACTGGGAGGGAATATTGGTATCAATGAACACAACACAGAAATAGGAGTTCTTCAAAACGACTGTATGTGAACACACTGCAAAATATATTCCCATGGGCAACAAGTTTAAAAGGCTAAAAATCAAACCTATGTGGCTTACGGCCAAAAGTTAAAAAGCTATACAGGTGAAACTCGGAAAATTAGAATATCATGCAAAAGTTCATTTATTTCAGTAATGCAACTTAAAAGGTGAAACTAATATATGAGATAGACTCATTACATGCAAAGCAAGATAGTTCAAGCCATGATTTGTCATAATTGTGATGATTATGGCTTACAGCTCATGAAAACCCCAAATCCACAATCTCAGAAAATTAGAATATTACATGCAATCAATAAAACAAGGATTGTACATAGAACAATATCGGGCCTCTGAAAAGTATAAGCATGTATATGTACTCAGTACTTGGTTTGGGACGCTTTTGCAGCAATTACTGCCTCAATGCGGCTTGGCATGGAAGCTATCAGCCTGTGGCATTGCTGAGGTGTTATAGAAGACCAGGATGCTTCAATATTGGCCTTCAGCTCTTCTGCATTGTTCGGTCTCATGTCTCTCATCTTTCTCTTGGCAATGCCCCATAGATTCTCTATGGGGTTCAGGTCAGGCGAGTTTGCTGGCCAATCAAGCACAGTAATCCCACGGTCCTTGAACCAGGTTTTGGTGCTTTTGGCAGTGTGGGCAGGTACAAAGTCCTGCTAGAAAATGAAGTCAGCATCCCCATGAAGCTTGTCTGCGGAAGGAAAAATGAAGTGCTCCAAAATCTCTTGGTAGACGGCTGCGTTGACCCTGGACTTAATGAAGCACAGTGGACCACCACCAGCAGATGACATGGCTCCCCAAATCAACAGAGACTGTGGAAACTTCACACTGGACTTCAAGCAACTTGCAGTGTGTGCCTCTCCATTCTTCCTCCATATTCTGGGTCCTTGGTTTCCAAATGAGATGCAAAAGTTGCTCTCATCAGAAAAGAGGACTTTGGACCACTGAGCAACAGATCAGGTCTGTTTTTCTTTAGCCCAGGTAAGACGCTTCTGACGTTGTTTGTTGTTCAGGAGCGGCTCGACAAAAGGAATACGACATTTGAAGCCCATGTCCAGGATCCGTCTGTGTGTGATGGCTCTTGATGCACTGACTCCAGCCTCAGTCCAATCCTTGTGAAAGTCCCCAACACTTTTGAATGGCCTTTTCCTGACAATCCTCTCCAGGCTGTGGTCATCCCTGCTGCTTGTGCACCTTTTTCTTCCAAACTTTTCCCTTCCACATAACTTTCTATTAATGTGCTTTGCACTTTGGGAACATCCAACTTCTTTTGCAATTACCTTTTGAGGGTTTCCCTCCTTATGGAGGGTGTCAATGATGGTTTTCTGCACAACTGTCAGGTCATAGGTTTTTCCCATGATTGTGATTCCTACTGAACCAGACTGAGAGACCATTTAAAGGCTCAGGAATCCTTTGCAGGTGTTATGGCTTAATTAGCTGATTAGAGTGGGACACTTTGAGCCTAGAATATTGCACCTTTTCACAATATTCTAATTTTCTGAGATTGTGGATTAGGGGTTTTCATGAGCTGTAAACCTTATGGCTTACAGCTCATGAAAACCCCTAATCCACAATCTCAGAAAATAAGAATTTTCATCACAATTATGACAAATCACGGCTTGAACTATCTTACTTTGCATGCAATGAGTCTATCTTATATATTAGTTTCACCTTTTAAGTTGCATTACTGAAATAAATGAACTTTTGCACGATATTCAAATTTTTCGAGTTTCACCTGTAGATAATAAGAAAAGAGCTTTTATTAAATATAAACATGGAGGAACGCTATAATCGTTTAAACATTACAAAGAATATAACAGAATATGCAAAATAAGGAAATAAAGTCCGCAAAAATTTAAAACGAACGACAGATTGCAAAAGATAGCAAGACCAACCACAAAAAATTCTTCAAATATATTAATAGTAAAAAGGTCTGAGGGGGCGTGTCCAAGATGGCCACCGATGTGGACACTTGACCCAGAGCTCCGCCGACATCCCCTGCAATCCGCGTCCATCCACCATCCGGAAGAAAGAGGGAGCCAGCCGGAGGTCCCGCCGACCCTGCGGGCTCATAGTGGAGGGGTGCCAGGTGGATCTGGGCCCCCTCCGTGACGGTGACACATTGCGGCCTAACACGGCCGTGCGGCCTCGTGGGACGCCGCGCTCCAGCACAGGCGCATCCAGCGCAGCCAGTGCCTCCTCTATATGGGCGGGTGAGTGAGGTTTGCGGTGGGAGGGGGGTGTCAGTGGAGCAGAAAACCCCCCCACTCTGACCATCGGGATACACTCTCCGGTCCATTGGGCCCCCCCCACCCGGATCCAGACGATCACAGCCTGTCAGGGACCATCACGACGCATGGGTCTGCACATGCGTAGGTGTCTGTCAAGACATGCAGGCAGCAGGGCACTGGACCCAGGCGCACCCGGCACCTATGACGGTGCTGGGCAGGCACTAGGACCTAGTCTGCGCCTGTCAGGTGCAGGGCGGGCTACTTAAACCAGCCCTGCACAGACACAAGTTGCCGTATGGTCTGATCTTTGCTCCTGTGTTCCTGCTATTTGAGATTCGTTGCTGACCTTGCCTGAACCTGACCTCCGCTGACTTCTCCTGCTCTGACCCCCTGGCTAGTTTGACCTCTCTTCTGGATAATCCCCATACCTGATCTGAACTTCTGTTAACGACCCCAGCGAGTGACCTGACTATTCTTCTGCCTGCCACCTTGTACTACGCTGATCCCACTGTTACCGACCCGGCCCGTTTGACCACGCTTACTATTCCACCATCCATCCTGCTTGAATCCGGACTTCCACCTCTTCACGTCAGGCTCTCTACCTGCACATACCCCTGGTGGATCGCTCTACCACGGACGGGTGTACTCAGGGGCCGCGACCTGGTCCCTGTCTACTCCAAGCCCATCCCCACCATCAGGGGCCCTGGTGAACAAGCAGACTGGGGCTTAGACTCCGCGCCCTGAGGAATCCTGTCCTGTGGACTGCTAGAGGCCCCGCTAGGTGGTTACTAACAGAACCACATGGACATGACGGAGCCTGGAAGAGGACCATCCCCACTGGAAGACATATGTCAGCATTTGGCGACACTAACGCAAGCCGTCAAATCGCTACAGGAGGGTTACACACATCTCGATGGCCGGATTCAGACGTTGGCCGCACCAGCGGCTCCACCTCAGTGCTCGGGTCCCTCTGCTGCAGCTGGAGAACCCATAGAACCTCCCAGCCGGGCAATAGTCACGTCTCCACCGGAACCTCACGTACCGTTGCCGGAACGCTTCAGCGGGGATCGAATGAAATTCAGGGCCTTCCGGAATGCCTGCCAGCTGTACTTTAGTCTGCAGCCCCGGACATTTTCTTCTGAAGCAGTGAAGGTGGGTTTCATCATTTCCTTACTCCTGGATGAACCCCAGGGCTGGGCCCACCGGTTGATGGAGACCAACGACCCCCACCTAGAGACCGTGACCGACTTTTTCAACTCGATGGCAGTCCTCTATGACGATCCGCAGCTGGCAGCATCCGCAGAATCGGCCCTGTATTCTCTTCGGCAGGGCTGCTGGGCAGTGGAGGAGTATGCATCCGAGTTCAGACGCTGGATGGGGGACACCCGGTGGAATGTTCCCGCATTACGCAACCAGTTTCACATGGGCCTGTCTGAATCACTAAAAGACGAGTTAGCCAGGGTGGGCCTGCCTGACTCTCTGGAAGATCTCATCACCCTGGCCATACAGATTGACCGCAGACTGCGGGAGTGCAGGTTAGAGAGGTCAAACCCAGGACCAGGACCCACATGGGTACTATCCCGCACTCCAGTCCAAATCCTGTCAGGAGGAGAGTCGAACTTGGATCCTGAGGGAACGCCAGCACCTAGGCAACTTGGGCGGGCACGACCATCACTATCAGTGGAGGAACGCCAGAGACGACGGGCGAACAACCTATATCTATACTGCGGGGGAACAGGTCATGTGGTGCGTTCTTGCCCAGCGAAATTGGGTAATTGCGCTTCCATTTTTTCTACTGTTTCCTCTAAACGTAGTAATCATGCCAATTACTTAGCCATACCCGTGTCTTTTCAACTCCCAGGGAGAACTGTGTCAGCAACAGCAATTATCGATTCTGGGGCTTGTAGTTGCTTTATTGATCTAGAGTTTGCCACCCAACAGGGGATTCCTCTCCAGACCAGGGAACACGGGCTTAATATCTTTTTGGCAGATGGGTCACGTATTAAGTCAGGGCTGGTGGATCGGGAGACCCCACCTATCCGTACTACAGTGGGTAACCATCACCAGGAGCTCCTTCGTTTGGATGCTATCGCATCCCCTGTTTCCAGTTATCCTGGGACTCCCTTGGTTGCAGGCACATAATCCCCAATTTGATTGGAAGACGGGGTCTGTCCAGTTCCTGTCATCTTATTGCCAGGAACATTGTCACGCCCCAACCTCTGTGGCTCCCCAGTCGCTCTTATGTATCAATAGGGACGCCGAGCTTATCCAGATCATCCCCCCGGCCTACCACGAGTACTTAGATGTTTTTAGTAAGCGGGGTGCTGACATTCTCCCTCCACATCGGGCCTATGACTGTCCCATCCACCTTCTACCCGGATCCGAGATTCTGTTCGGACGGATTTTTCCCCTATCAGAGCGAGTGTTGGGGGTACTCAAGGAGTACATTGACGAGAACCTCGAGAAGGTGTTTATCCGCCCCTCCACGTCTCCGGCCGGGGCGGGAATTTTCTTTGTCGAAAAGAAAGATAAGTCCCTCAGACCCTGTATTGACTACCGTGACTTGAACAAGATTACGATTAGGAATCGTTACCCCCTTCCCTTGGTCCCGGAACTGTTCCAAAAGGTTAAAGACGGCAGCCATATTTACCAAATTGGATTTGAGGGGCGCATATAACTTGGTTCGCATAAGGGAAGGGGACGAGTGGAAGACTGCATTCCGCACAAGATTCGGGCACTTCGAATATCTTGTCATGCCCTTCGGACTGTGCAATACCCCAGCCACATTTCAGCACTTTATTAACGACATATTCCAAGATTATCTGGACGTTTTTGTGGTAGTTTACTTGGATGACATCTTGATCTTTTCCCCTTCTCTGGAAGACCATAGGGGTCATGTCCGAAATGTGTTGGAACGTTTACACCAACACGGGCTGTATGCGAAAGCTGACAAATGCAGCTTCGAGCAGCACAGCATTGCATTTTTGGGGTTGATCATTTCCACCACGGGGGTTGCGATGGATCGCCAAAAGGTCTCGGCAATCTTAGAATGGCCAGTACCCACAGACAAGAAGGGCGTACAACGCTTCATAGGATTTGCCAACTTTTACCGAAAGTTCATCAAGAACTTTTCAGGCCTTGTGTCTCCCATTACGCAGCTCACCAAACAGGGAACCCGTTTCCGGTGGACGCCCGAGGCTCAAGCAGAATTTGAGACTTTGAAGAAGCTATTTACTACTGCCCCTATCCTTAGCCATCCTGACTCCTCCCTGCCTTACATTTTGGAAGTGGACGCTTCAGAGAACGCAGTTGGGGCCATCCTGTCCCAACGAAAGGGTACCAAGGAAATTATGCACCCGGTAGAATTTTTCTCTAGGAAGTTGACATCTGCGGAGAGAAATTATGATATTGGCGACCGGGAGCTTCTGGCTATCAAGACAGCGCTGGAAAAGTGGAGGTATCTACTGGAAGGGGCCCTACATCCAATCTTGATTTTCACTGAGCATAAGAATTTGGAATACTTGAAGACAGCCAAACGTCTGAGACCACGCCAAGCAAGATGGGCACTCTTCTTTGCCAGATTCACGTTCCACATCACGTACAGACCCGGGTCTAAAAATACAAAGCCAGACGCTCTCTCACGTATGTTTGAGAACCCAGAAGAAGTTCCTAGACCAGACACCATCCTGTCCACGGGAACCTTCCTCGCCCTCCATACGGAGCTACGCTCCAGGCTTCAAACCGCATCCATAGGAATGCCAAGCCCACCTGGGGTATCTCTACAGATTAAGGAGGGTCTCTGTTGGAAAGAAGGGCGAATCATGGTACCTGAGGAGGTCCGAACCTTAGTGCTGGGGCACTGCCATGATCATCCTCTAGCAGGACATTTTGGTAATGGGAAGATTCTAGAGTTACTCCAGCGGACGTTCTGGTGGCCGAACTTGGCGAAAGACTGAACTATATGTGAAAACCTGTGCCACGTGTCAGAGAAACAAGCCCACCAGAAGTAAGGCCTGGGGTCTACTACAACCATTGCCCATACCGGATCAGCCATGGCAGATGATCTCTATGGATTTCATAGTGGAGCGCCCACTGTCTCAAGATCATTCGGTGATTTTTGTAATTGTGGATCGTTTGTCGAAGATGGCCCATTTCCTGCCATTAAAGAATACGCCCTCAGCTATGGAAACAGCACAGATTTTCGTGAAGGAAGTAGTGAAACTCCATGGCATTCCAGAAGACATTGACGTAAATTGGACCCCTTGATCTGAGACAAAGGTCTGGAGATCATTGTGCAAGGTTCTGGGAATCAAGCTGTCCCTTTCATTGGCCTACCACCCTCAGACGAATGGGCAGACAGAAAGGACAAACCAGACACTGGAACAATACTTGCGATGTTACACGTCTTTTCTCCAAGACGACTGACTGGCACTCTTGCCATTGGCGGAGTTCGCGTATAATAACGCGAAGCATTCTGCTACGGGGCAATCCCCATTCTTTGCTAATTACGGGTTTCACCCCACATTTTTACCCGACCTGATTCCAGAAAGCCCGGTCCCGGCTACACAGAATATGCTAGACTTTTTCTCCGCCAATAACAAGGTACTTCAAGAAGCCATGTCAAAGGCCCAGGAGGACAGTAAGAGGGCCTTCGACAAGAAAAGAAGAGGTGAACTAAGCTTGCAACCAGAAGACCAGGTCTGGCTAGCGCCTACTAATTTGAGGATGTCTTGTCCCTTGAAAAAGCTGGGACCAAAATTTATGGGCCCATTCCGGGTGAAACGGAGGATCAATGAGGTGGCATATGAGCTGGTACTCCCAGGAACCTTCAAGATTCACCCAGTGTTTCATGTGTCGCTACTGAAGCCAGATCTCTTCCCGGACCGAAGGTCCAGGCCTCCAGAGCCTATAACCCTCAATGAACAGGAAGAATTTGAGGTTGAGGCAATCATTGATTGCAGGAAAAGAGGCGGTCAGACACAGTTCCTAATTAAGTGGAAGGGCTATGGCCCTGAAGAGAATTTGTGGGAACCGCCCCAAAATGTTCACGCCCCTAGACTGGTTCGGGAGTTCCATCATAGCCACCCACGGAGGAGAGATCAGTTGGGCACCCGGAGGATGCCCATAGGGGGGGGCAATGTCAGGGACCATCGCGACGCATGGGTTTGCACATGCATAGGTGTCTGTCAAGACATGCAGTCAGCAGGGCACTAGGACCCAGGCGCACCCGGCACCTATGACAGTGCTGGGCAGGCACTAGGACCTAGTCTGCGCCTGTCAGGTGCAGAGCGGGCTACTTAAACCAGCCCTGCACAGACACAAGTTGCCGTATGGTCTGATCTTTGCTCCTGTGTTCCTGCTATTTGAGATTCATTGCTGACCTTGCCTGAACCTGACCTCCGCTGACTTCTCCTGCTCTGACCCCCTGGCTAGTTTGAACTCTCTTCTGGATAATCCCCATACCTAATCTGAACTTCTGTTACCGACCCCAGCGAGTGACCTGACTATTCTTCTGCCTGCCGCCTTGTACTACGCTGATCCCACTGTTACCGACCCGGCCCGTTTGACCACGATTACTACTCCACCATCCATCCATCCATCCTGCTTGGATCCCGTCTTCCACCTCTTCATGTCAGGCTCTCTACCTGCACATAACCCTGGCGGATCTCTACCACGGACAGGTGTACTCAGGGGCTGCGACCTGGTCCCTGTCTGCTCCAAGCCCATCCCCACCATCAGGGGCCCTGGTGAACAAGCAGACTGGGGCTTAGACTCCGCGCCCTGAGGAATCCTGTCCTGTGGACTGCTAGAGGCGGTTACTAACACGGCCTGTGATAAAGGCCTTGCAGGTCCCACATCACATAAAAGGCAGCTGCAGTACACACCCCACAGTGCCTATCCTCCACAATAAGCTGCCACCTGGGAGCTACAAAGGTGCTCATTGCACTCCTCCCTACAGATTTTGGGAACTAGCACCCCAGGGAGCTGATGCTTCTCCAGCCTCTGTATAGATCTGCCTTCCTACGTGGCCTGCATTTGTTTCTCGACCTACCTGGAGATCTTCCTTGCGAGTTTACAATCATTGGTGGGCTCGGCGTGAGCCCAAAGACCATGACGACTTAAAATTTTGGTGTCCTGACACACGGAGGTGGGGCCATTTGCTCAGAAATAGGAGAGACACTATTGAAATGGGGAAAACGGATAGGAGATCCACCGCCCCAAGGTCCAGATCCCCCCGCAGGCTTAACGGTCCTGGCAGTCAAAGTATCCCGGAGCTATTCCGTTCCCAAACCCCAGACAACACAGAAATATCCTCTGCTGCTTCTTCTCCCCACTCACATCATAGAACACCTCACTCGGAGAACAAGAACCCAACTGCAACGCCTGTAGCTTGCAATTCTGAAGCATCTCCCCTCACGATAGGGGATCTAAAAGCAGTAGCATCAGATATTAAAGAAACCCTTTCTGCAGCAATAGCTGAGTTACATATCGACATGAAGGCAGTGGCTCAAAGGCTTGAAGCAGTGGAGGATAAAGTTATTGTACAAGACCTCGCCATCCATGACACACGCAAGCTGGTAGATTTGCATACTATGTACTTACGACAACTTGATCATCACATCGAAGACCTAGACAACAGGGGAAGACAACATAATTTAAGGGTACGCGGTGTCCCTGAATCGGTCGAACCAGGCCAACTCACTCAAACGCTCTTAACCATTTTCAATGATCTGTTGGAAAGACCACAGGAATCCCCTATTGAGATTGAACGCCTTCATAGGGCTCTCCGTGCCAGAGGCAGAGACACTGACCCCCCAAGAGATGTAATTTGCTGCTTAATCGACTTCCGACTCAAGGAAGAAATACTACGCAGAGCCCAAAATCGAAACAGTGTGATATACAATGGGGCGGAAATTAAATTATTTCAAGATCTCTCCCATCTCACCCTGCAGCGTAGAAAGGACTTACGCCCCTTATTGGATCTACTTCGCTCCAGGGGTATTGCTTATCGCTGGAGATTCCCCTTTGGGCTCTCAGCAACACACATGGGGCGGTCGGCTCTCTTGAGGTTCCCAGAAGAGGTTTCACCCTTTTGTGAAGCCCTGGATATCCCACTAGTGGATATACCCAACTGGTCCGGCGACCCCCGACGCCCATCGCAGACAGATGAAGACATAATAGAGGCCCAAGCTTCGGATCATCCTGGTGGAGAAAGACGACACAGACCATCACACCGCACCTCATCCCCCCCTGTACGGCGGAGGCTCACCACAGGGGACAGTCTACCAGCCTCACCAGCCCATCATAAGGCACGTCATGAATGACATTTCCCTCTTTCCCCGTTCAGCTACATCTTTCCATCATCTTTATCATAAGCTGAAGCTTATTTCCTCAGTGACCTACTGGAGCATGATTTCCCCTTTTAACTCTGGGTCCCATTCCATCTCTACTGGAAATCCGCTTGTCCACCCTGGCATATGATGTTGGGTATGTGTATCTCATCAGATGGTCTTAGCTCTTATGTACATTATCCATTTGTCTTGCACTTACATAGATTCTGACTGTAGCTAATGCAATAATATTGGCCACTACTTTATTGATACATGGTACTGGGCCTTACAGAACCGCAATTCTTAATTTTGCTGCCTTATAGTGTATTGAGCGAGTCAATATTGCCCTACGGTATTATACCGATCATTTTGACGGAGATCAGGAAATATGGTTGTGTGGGAACCAGTGATACAGTCCACTCATTAGCTTTGACGCACACCTGAGTGACTAAATACCAACGTGCTTGGTAATTGCCGCATCTAATCAGAAAACGTTAATGCGACTGTGACCGGGTTCTCACACTACTATGGCCCATTACGGTTGTATTGAATTGCCAATTTGAATCATATTTCACGGTCCATGAGTTCCTCCACAATTCGCACCCATTTTATTTAGCTGACTCTAGCTAATGCAACAATCTAAGCCTTTAACTTATTAGCTGCATGGTGTTGAGCCTCACAGAACCGCAATTTACTATCATGCGGGCCTTGCACTGTGTGCATTGCGTCAATGCTGGCCTACTGTACTATATCGATCGCCTTGATTGAGATCAGGAAGCATTTTTGTTTGAGATCCACTGATACAGTCTACTCATTAACATTGCCACACACCTGAATCATTGAATATCACCGCACTGGGAAACTGATGCCTCCTATCAGGGTATCTTTTATGCGACTGAGCTCCGGCGCTCACAATACCAAGGTGTATTAAGGCCATTTTGTTCTGCCAGTTTTAACCATATTTCATGGCACATGGGCTATCCCACAAATAGCCACTCCACCTTCCTTTAATATTTACATTGAGGTTGTGTGACGCTATTACTGTGTAGCAAAACTTTACCCTGATATATGCTGAATCCATAGTGTTTCGACCTGAGCTTCTGACCTATACATGAGCCCATAGGGACCTCTTCCAAATTATCATGCTCCTCCTTACGCTTCTTCTCATGTCCTGGGCTTTAAATGAATGCGTGGTTCTTTTGCGCATTGTACACATAGTTCCCACTTCTCCCTCGCTATGCTTGGCATCATATATACACCGTTCTTCATATCTTGGATGCTCTACCTTTTCCCCTAATCTACTGTGTGTGATTACCTCAAACATCAAGGTTTCAAATAGCCCTCACATGCAAGTCTACTAGATAGCCTTGGATATGGTATCCAGCTATGTCTCTGACATAAACATTACCCACCTATTTTATATACCTCTAGTTTGCTCTGGGGTTACACCAATGCATGATAAATGTATTTAGGTGATTTAGACTACGCTCTCAGCGGGCTGCAATTACACGAGGCCTCCTAGCACTGGTTTGTTTTTCTTAAGTGCCTTGGTTTTCCCTCCCAGTATGGTGGCCCGTGGTACAGTGTAGAGTGCCCTGGTTAGGGCCTACACGTACCCTATTCCCGGTTTCTGGCATGTCCAGATGGTTGGTTCGGTTTACATTTATAAATACTTTTGAGTTATATTATTTCGGTTTCAGGGCTAGGTTTCATTTAAAGTTGAAACCATGGGTCTGAACTTACACAGTATATGGAAAACAAAGCTATATTTTTTGTACTGTCTTACTAGATTGCACTGTATGATTCATGAACAACTGCAGAATGAACCTAATTGCTATTATGTACTGCTTATATGTATAATTATGCCACGGCCGGCGGTATTACACCACATTAGTGCCCTTCCAAGACATTAGTATGTACAACCAGACATATAAGGAACCCGTACTGGGGGACATAATACCTCCACACTTCTCCATAAACACCTTTTAGACATGAATAGTCCCAGTTACATGTCTGAAGAGCCTCATTACTACAGCCACCACAACCCTACATACACCAGCTCTTGCCTATACCCCCCCCCAAAGCTGAATAAAACATCTCTCCATAAATAAAAAAGAAAAAATTGGCTGACACCCACCTACCTCCGTGTGTCAGGATGACCTCCCATTGGGTCCCATATTCTACACACTTCTCGCTTGCGAGATACGACCTTCTTGGTATTCTTTCACAAGCTTTTATCACAGCAACCGTCTCTGGGTCCGATACATTTCCGAATTCCACTGAACACTCGTGCACAACATATTGAATCTTTCACCTACATACAAGAGTCTTAACAAAGGACAGCGTAGCTGGTCTACTCTGCCCCCGGAATTTACTCCATAAGAGAAGTTTTAGGAAACACATTTGTATGGCTTGATAACAATACATACCTAACACTTCTCGTTCTCAATACCTTCTGACTTACTGACTTTTCTTCTCTATCTGCTCTATCTTTTCTCTTTTTCTAAGTACCCTCCCCCCCCACCCCCCTTCTTTTTTTTTTTTTCTTTTCGTGTGGCTGTAATAGAGTTTGAGCACTACTACTTTCTCTCACGAACTACACAATGGCCTCTAGACACATTTCTATACAAACCCATCATACGCTCTCATTGGCATCTCTGAATGCACAAGGCTTAAATATCCCTGAGAAATGCTCCCAACTTCTTACTTACATGAAAAGCCTCCGAGCAGATGTGATATTCGTGCAGGAAACTCATTTTCGTGCTGATCAAATTCCAAAATTTACCAATGCTAACTTCCCAAAAGCCTTTCACTCCGTCGACACGGAGGTAAAAGCAAAAGGGGTGTCTATTCTAATCTCCAAAACACTCCCGCTCATGATCACTGAATCTCTCGAGGATCCAGAAGAGCGGTTCCTCTTTCTTAAAGGTACCCTTTACAACAAACCACTTACC
The DNA here is from genome assembly GCF_062004578.1 of Staurois parvus. Classification (NCBI taxonomy): domain Eukaryota; kingdom Metazoa; phylum Chordata; class Amphibia; order Anura; family Ranidae; genus Staurois; species Staurois parvus. The sequence goes on from NW_028318297.1 coordinate 546,745, forward strand.
CTAGCAAACATCTACAGCCCCAATAGAGCGCAAGTAAGTTTCTTCCGTAAAATCTCCAAAATACTGGTTACTTTACCAATCGGGCATCTTGATTCTTGGGGGCGTTTTTAATGTAGCGTTGAACCCATTAGAAGACACGTCAACAGATTTCTCATCAAAACCCTTCAGAGCACTTAAACAAATCAAAACAGAACTGAACGATCTTCTCCATGATACATGGCGTACCCTTCTGACAGAGACTACACTTTTTTCTCGGCACCCCATAAACGCCACTCCAGAATTGACTATCTTTTTCTATCACAAAAAGACCTACACACCTTAAAATCTGCCTCCATTGAACCAATGATCCTATCTGACCATCATCTGATTATGATGACCTTAAATCTTCCAGACGCCCCATTCCCATCCAAAACTTGGAGACTGGACCCCTTTCTCCTTACTGATTCTTCCGTTATTCGCCAAACTCATGAATCTCTGACTAACTACTTCAAGGAAAATTCATCTTCGGACACGACTCCCCTAATACAATGGGAAGCACACAAATGTGTGATACGTGAGCTGCTGTTATCCATCGCTGCCTCACGAAAGCGTCTAGCACAGGCATCTCTTACATCATTACTTCAAAAAATATGCAAACTTGAAGCCTCACATAAACGCTCCACGGCCATACACACGACTGAACTTGAACAGGCATGTAAACAACTCAGAGATATGGTGGAAAAGAAAACCAAACGCAATTTTATCTTTATCTCAAAAACCTTTTTTATGAGCACGGAAATAAGAGCGGTAAGTTTTTAGCCAGAGCCTTCCAATCCAAAAAAGCGGCGCATACCATTCATCAACTTAATTTCAAACAGGGCCACCTGCTCAGAACTTCTGCGGACATCGCTGCAGAATTTGAGAGGTACTATTCTACTCTTTACAATCTGCCCCGACCACCAAAACCGACAGGGCACGCAAGACCACGTCAGACCATTATCCAGACTTTTCTCACCCAATACCTCCCTAAACCCATGCCCCAATCACAAGCTAAAGAATTAGATGGAGCTTTAAAATTGACGGAACTACAACAGGCCATTTTACAATTGAAACCAGGCAAAAGCCTGGGCCCAGATGGGCTTATTACCACATATTACAAATCCTTCCTTGATGTTCTAGCACATCCATTCCTAAAAGCCTTTAATTCGCTAGATACCCCAGGGCAGTCCATGCGGCATCTCTCTGAAGCACATATCATGCTTATACCGAAAGAAAACAAAGAGCTGACATCTCCAGCAAATTACCGTCCGATCTCCTTACTGAATGTTGATCTAAAGATCTTTGCGAAAATATTGGCCAATCGCCTATTACACATTATAGACCCCGTTATCTCCACTGACCAAGTGGGGTTCGTACCTGGTAGAGAGGCCAGAGACAATACAATCAGGGCCATAAATATACATCATTGGTTGACACAAAAAAAGAAACCTGGCTTCTTTTTATCCTTAGATGCGGAGAAGGCCTTCGACAGACTGGTTTGGGACTACATGGAGGCTGTCCTGACGGGTCTTGGGCTTCCTCCACGTCTTTTGACCTTGATTATGTCTTTGTATGCAATGCCAATGGCCAGAGTGAGAGTAAATGGCTTCCTTTCGGATGCTTTCTTGATCAGCAATGGGACCAGACAGGGTTGTCCATTATCCCCCCTACTATTCATTCTCACATTGGAACCTTTTTTGAACTGCATTAAACAGAATGAAAGTATTAAAGGGATTTTGATCAATGATAAAATTCACAAAGTAGCAGCCTTTGCTGACGACATCTTGCTTTTCTTGACAGAACTACATATTGCGTTACCTAATCTACTACACGTTTTCAAATTATTTCAATACCTTGCCAACTTTAAAATAAACTTCACTAAATCCCAGGCCCTAAATGTTTCCCTGAAACAGGATGCGATCAAACAAGCAACAACTAATTTTCCCTTTGTATGACAAATCGAGGCCATCTCTTACTTAGGAATTCAATTGCCGACCCACCTTACAGAACTCTATACTAAAAACTTCTTACCCCTGCTACATAACATCACCAAAGATCTTCAGACATGGGACAAACCGTTTTTCTCTTGGTTTGGTAGAGCTGCTATCCTTAAGATGAATGTACTCCCTAGACTACTATACCTACTGCAAACAATCCCAATTAAATTACCCAATTCCTTTTTTAAGTCTTACAAAACACTGTGTACCTCATTTCTATGGGGTACCAAACGCCCCATAATTAGTTTCAACCAACTCACTATGCCTAAGAAGAGTGGAGGTATTGGACTACCTGACATCACGTGATACTACAAAGCTTGTCACTTGGCAAGAATAGTTGATTGGTCGACAAATGGCAACCGTAAGGCTTGGGTTACCTTAGAAGCGGCCTTTTCAGAGATCCCGCTAGTGGCCGCTCCTTGGCTGAAAAACACCCACATCCCACCTGAGTTCAGGGCACATCTTCTCATAGGCCCAACTCTATCATGTTACTATCAGATGACTTGAAAAATGGTTTCTCTTCCACCCCTGGCCCACTCACTTTGATTAAAATGAACCCAGACTTTCCACCGGGTATGTCGAGTCCCTTCCTAACCGGATATAGCTCCACAGACATTTTGAGAGTACATCACCTTTTTAAAGATAAGACACTCTTATCCAGAGACCTCATTCTAAACAAATGGCCATCTCTGACCCTAACGCCGTGGATGTACAGACAACTCCACCACTTTATACATAGCTCGTCACATCTAAAAGACTAAACCAGACCACTTACCCTATTTGAAAAACTAAGCATTACAGATTCTCCCCAGAGGCATGTTGTATCCCAGCTATACACATGCCTCAAAAACACGATTGATCTCCAGTCCCGGAAAGCTTGCAGGGCCTGGAGCTTCGACCTGCAACTCCAACTATCACTAGAAGAATGGGATCACATTTATGAACATATACACAAAGGTTCCATTTGCGTCTCCACACAGGAAAACAACTTTAAACTGTACTCCAGATGGTACAGAGTACCTTCCCTGCTTCACACATTCGATCCTAATGTCTCAGATTCATGTTGGAGATGTCACCAGGAGATAGGGACACTCTTACATGTATGGTGGGACTGCTCTTTGCTACAACCCTTCTGGAGAAAAGTTCAAACCATAATCACACAAGTGACTATGTAAGCTCTGGACCTCTCTCCCGCACAATTCTTGCTTCACCACTCCTCACTCTCTTTTAAGACGTACCGCAAATCGTTGGCCCTGTATATGGTAAATGCAGCGAAACAGTGTATCCCAGTACATTGGCGCTCCACACATGTCCCTACTATTCGAGAATGGTTTACCAGGATCAACAAAATTGAGGAAATGGAGGAACTGATTTCTGTGGCACAGGAACGCCCCGAGAGATTCAGGAAAACATGGGGATGTTGGAGTCACTTCAAAACCACCACTACCTACCACACAACACTACATGACGAATCTAGACCCCCAGACTGAATGGTTATACGTAATGAGGTTTCAGAGAATGCCCAGTTCATTAAGGAGATTTTAGATTTACAATTAGATGGGTTGAAAACTTGTTGCATAATGGGTGTTGGAGTGTTTGACCCATATCTTGCCCTATTGATTGTCCATATGCATATTATCTGCTAAACAAAATGATGACTTTACCGGCTCGGCTCCTACAAAAGAATATGATCCATTTGGCCGCACTTGTCTGTCCTTCCATTGCTTCTTCTTCTTCCCCCAAATTCTTATTTGGGGGAGGGAGGGGGAGAAGGGAGGGGGAGAAGGGAGGGGGAGGGGGGATGAGGGAGAAGTAAAGGAATAATTTATTATTATTGTTTTTGGTTTTTTCTCTTCCCTCCACCCCCCCCCCTCCAAGTACACCACTTCACATTCCGTTCTTTACCTGTTCTATTTTCTCAGGCTTATCTTTATTCTTCCTTTAGTAAATACTCATATCATCCACATTTCCTCAACAGAATACAGCAGTTACTTCCTTACAGACGCAAATACTTCTAGGTAACACACATTTTCTAATCCGGATACACAACACAGAACACACAACCTTTTCAAAGCTATTCTTACCCGACACTTCGTACCCCCTCATCATAAAAGCTCATTATTACATGGGTCAGTTCCCTTTACTATCTACATTACCTCGTCTAGTAAACTCTTCATATCTGCAGATATGTAATATACACCTGTCTTACTGCATTGTTACGCTATGATTGCATTGTAATCTACATGTCTGACCCGTCTGCGATATGGGACGCTGTTTATTGTGTCTATTCTTGGACTGCGATCCGTAGTTGTATTTGCTTTTCTATGCCTTATTCTTTAATAAAATATTTTTGGAGAGTAAAAAGGTCCAGTCTGAGCATGTAGGCCCTTTACAAAATAATCTATAGTGGGTGACTGGGGACAAAGAGAAGGCAAATGTATTTAATACCTTCTTCAGCTCTGTGTATTTAAAGGAGAATGGGGGAGCTCTTGTCCATAATGGTAGAAAACACAAGGAGGTAAGTGAGCGCTAAAATGGCTAGCTGCTGAAGCACCAAAAAGGTACCAAAAAAACCTTCCAAAGTAACAATATAAAAAAGGGTGCAACGCTAAAAATATAAAATAAAATAGACATAAATGGAATATAACAGTTCGAAAATCCGCAATGATCATAAACATAAAAATGGGAGTAAAAACAAGCCAGAAAGCAGGTAAAAAGGATAACTATGATAAAAAGATTAAAAGGGGAGGAATAAATAAATAAGGGGGACTCATAATCAGCTGTTGTCAATAAAGCAATTGATGTCTATATCGATGTTGAGTCCTTTTGGATATAGGGTTCCCATTTCAAAAATCGATTTGGACTCTAATTGAGACACAGCTCTTCTTATTGGTCCCCCTCCAATGAGTATGTATAACATCAATGCCTATAAAGCTTAAAGATGATGGATCCCTATTGTGACATAGCCTATAGTGTTTCGAGCGGGAGTGTTCTTTGTAGCCTCGCTTAATGTGATAAGAAATCCCTGAATCTCCTCGTAGTGCATCCTATGTATTGTTTTATACATGGACATTGTAGCAGGTAAACTATATATCTACTGTTGCATGTTATGAAACTATCAATATCATATGATTTCCCTGTTACAGAGGAAATAAAGGTATCCACCTTCCTTTTCCTATTGTTGTTGCAAAGGCATATTACGCACCTATTGCAAGGAAAAAAACCCTTCGACTCGGCAAAAAATGACATAGTTGATGGAGGGTTCACTACATTCGGGGCTATTCTATTTCTTAAAGGCATACCTTTTCTAAAAGTAATTTCGGGTTTATCCGGTAAGATCTTAGCTAAAACCAGATCCGCTTTTCGAATTTTCCAATTATTATTGCTTGAGGTGATTGTAGCCGTATTAGTGCATTTGAGACAGAAACAATTGAGTACTGTCCGTGATACTTTTTTTATTTGCGCTAGCATACAATTTTGAGGACAAGCTTTCGGGGAATGTCCCCTTCTTCAGGTCTGAAGAAGGTTGAGTACTGCTTGGAGCTGAAGAAGGGGGCATTCTTATCCTCAAAATTGTATGTTAGTGCAAATAAAAAAAGTATCACGGGCAGTACTCAATTGTTTCTGCCAATTATTATTGATGATTCTAGTAATGGCTTTGTGTTGAGTTGAAAACGTAGTGACGAAGGGACATATCTTAGATTGTCTCTGCTTCATTGTATCACTCAACATCTCATCTCTGCTGGTATTAGCCACCAATCCTAAAGTGTAATCAAGTGTGGATTCTTTGTAGCCTTTTTCAACAAATCTATACTTCAAAAAGGAAGCCTGAGAGTAGTATGTGTTAAGCTCAGTACAGTTCCTTCTAATTCTTAGGAATTGGCCTTTAGGAATGTTGGATAGCCATGCTGGATGATGGCAGCTATCTATTGAAATATAGCTATTCCGATCAGTATATTTAATAAATGATTTGGTAGTAATCTTCCCCCCTTGGTTTAGTAAGGTTAAATCTAAAAAATGTATACTCTCCATACTGTATTCATAGGTGAGTTTAATATTCATAGAGTTATTATTTAAGGTGCCAAGGAAATGTATAAGCACCTGTTCTTCCCATTTCCATATCAGAAAATATTGTCTATGTACCTCCTGTAGAAGGAAAGTTCTGGCCATTCTCTAGCATAAACAATGTCTTCTTCCCACCTGGCCATAAACAAATTGGCCAGGCTAGGAGCAAACTTTGCTCCCATGGCTACTCCCTTAGTCTGCAAATAAAATGTATCAAATCAAAAATAGTTTTTTGTCATTGCGAATTCTAAAAGCTGCAAAATAATTTTTTTCTGTAAAACTGGCATGTCATTAAAATCATCCAAGTAAAATTCTACCGCTTGCATCCCATCTGAATGATTAATATTAGTATAGAGGGACGTCACATCAGCAGTGACCAAAAATGATGTAGGTTCAATTATCAAATCTTTAATATCATGAAGAACTTGCTTGGTATCTCTAAGATATGATGGAGTTTTAAATACCAATGGTTGTAAGAAATGGTCTATATATTCACCCACTCTAGAGCAGAGTGATCCTATCCCGCTTATTATTGGTCTGCCAGGAGGGTTAATGGGGTTATTATGGATTTTGGGAAGTATATATAGGACAGGTAATCTTTGGACAGAGGGGCAAAGAAACTTTTTCTTTTTTATTAATAAAATTGTCCTGATACCCCTTCAGAATAATAGCTTGAAGAGATTTTCGAAACTGACCCAAGGGGTCCTTCTGTAACAAGAGATAGGTTTCCCCATCATTGAGGATATTGTACACCTCTTTCATGTAATCCTCTTTATCCATAACCACCACGCCTCCTCCCTTATCGGCAGGGCAAATGACCAAGTCTTTCTTCTCTAAGAGAGAATCAATGGCCTTCTTAGAGTTTTCACGATCCCGATGATGTTTAATTTACTAGCATCAAGGTCCTTCAAAACTGTTTCTTTAAAAACATTCACATGTGTGTGATTGTGAGGGGGGATTAAATAAAGATGCATTTTTAAGGTTGGAGTTAAGAACTCCATTGGAGGGGGTGTTTCGTGTAACGGGATTGTTGAAAAAATATTTCTTAAGGGAAACCGGTCTCACAAATTTGTGGACATCAATGTACGTCTGGAATTTAAGTTTATTTTTGGGTGCAAATTTAAGCCCCTTATCAAGTAGATTCAATTCCTGAGATGTTAGTTCTAATTTACTTAAATTAAATATACCTTTTCCCATTACGTCCTTTTTTTCGGGTCGATTGACCCTTTTCCCTCCCCTCTTTCCTCTGCTAGAGCGCTCCTTTTGTGCGCTCGTCCTCCCACTAAAAAATGAACCGATGCATGATCCTTGGTCTGCTGATCATCATAATAATGATCAAGATTTGATGGAGGCGGAGGGACCTTGTTGGTGTTCCTAAGTTGTTGAACGGACGGCCTGTATGTTGGATTTCTCCAATTATGTTGTTTATATGGTGTACCCCTGTTCACCCTTGGTGAAGAATATTGTGTTCTTGGTCTAAAACCATTACGTGAGCCTCCATAGTATTGCTGGTGATAACCTTGTTGATCAACCGGTCTTTTTATAATGGTTACCTCTATATTTTTGTTTGGGGTACCAATCATAGTTCCTTGAACCAATGTTATAATCTGCTAGGGGATGCAAGGGGTCATATCTATTACTAACTGGTATAATGTATTCATTGTTGGACTGTGGTCCAAATATCACAGTGTGCATTTGAATAAAGTGACTAATGGTGGGACCTCCAGCTGACTACTGAGAGTGTATATCTTTAAATGCGTGATTTGATTGTGCATCTGCTGAGTGCACAATTCTTACATTACCTGGCACATCAACCACCAGCATTTGAGAACAACTGGATCTTCCTATAGATCACCTTATGGGCATACATTTGTCACTATTGGCACTTTATATAGGACTAGAGGTCACTTTACAGTGAAAGAGCTGAGTGTCATCACTTAATCACTTTATTATTATATATTCAATACCACTTTTTTGCACACCATTAGTCACTTTATTCAACTGCACACTGATATTTTTGTTTATTTATTCATGTGGATATTGCATTGGGACTTTTCATATATTTATTATAATTAACAGGTGTGTGATATTTATATTTAGCGCTGCACCCTTATTTATATTATTTTATCTTGTCCATAATGGGCATGGTATTGACACAGCTCCAGATGATCAACATTGGCTCACAATTGATATGATCCAAATATATTTAGACAGTATAAAGGTGAATAAAGCACCTGGACTGGATGGCATACACCCACGGGTTCTTAAAGAATTGAGCTCTGTCATTTCAAAGTCATTGTTTCTCATTTTTAGGGACTCTTTAATGACTGGCATAGTACCACTGGATTGGTGTAAGGCCAATGTGATGCCAATATTTAAAAAGGGGTCAAAATCTTCTCCAAGTAATTATAGACCTGTTAGTTTAACCTCTATAGTTGGGAAGATACTGGAGAGTTTAATAAAAGACCACATAGATAAGTTCTTGCTGGAAAACAAAATATTTTAAGCAGCAGACAGCATGGATTCATGAAAGACAGAAGTTGTCAAACAAATCTGATTTTTTTTTATGAGGGGGTGAGCAAAATCTTGGACAGAGGGGTGAAAGTGGACGTGGTATACTTGGATTTAGCAAAACCGTTTGACACAGTTCCCCCCACCCACTGCTAATGTGTAAGGTAAAGTCTACGGCCTTGGAAAAAATCTGTATGTAGATGGATAGAAAATTGGCTAAAAGACTGTATTCAAAGAGTAGTGGTTAATGATTCATACTCTGAATGGTCTAGGGTCGTAAGTGGTGTACCCCAAGGTTCAGTGTTTGGACCCTTACTTTTTATATATACTGTATATATATATATATATATATATATATATATATAATTTTATTTATATATTTATAAACGATATAGGGTCTGGGATTAAAAATTCAATTTCAGTCTTTGCAGATGACACCAAGCTGTGCAGTGGAATAACATCCTTACAGGATGTCTTCAATTTACAAGCCAACCTCAATGCACTGTTTAATTGGGCAACTATGTGTCAAATTAGGTTTAATGTTGATAAATGTAAGCTTATGCACTTGGGGCTAAGAATATGCATGCATCATACATACTAGGGGGAGTACAACAGGGGGAATGGTGGAAAAGGATCTGGTAGTTCTGGTAGATCACAAGCTTAATAATGGCATGCAATGCCAAGCTGCGGTTTCTAAAGCAAGAAAAATCCTCTCCTGTATTAAAAGAGGTTTAGACTCCAGAGAGAGAGATATCATATTAGCCCTGTACAGATCATTAGACCTCATCTGGAATATGCAGTTCAGTTTTGGGCACCAATTCACAAAAATAACATTGGGGAACTTGAGAAAGTACAGAGAAGGGCAACCAAACTGATACGAGGCATAGAGGAGATCAGCTATGAGGAAAGATTAGAGGAACTGAATTTATTCTCTTTTGAGAAGAGCAGATTAGGGGGGGATATGATCAACATGTATAAATACATCAGTGGTTCATATAGTGAACTCTGTGTAGAGTTATTCACCCTGAGGTAATCACAGAGGACAAGGGGGCACTCTTTACGACTGCAGGAAAAGAAATTTAATCTCCAAACACGGAAAGGTTTCTTCACAGTGAGAGCTGTGAAAATATGGAATAGACTCCCTCAAGAGGTTAGAAGAACAAGAGGTTAGAAGTTGATTGGCTACCACACACTGGTGCACAAGATTCTGAGTGAACCAGCTTTAGTAAAAAGAACATTGGGGAACTGGAGAGAGTACAGAGAAGGGCAACCATACTGATGAGAGGCATGGAGAAGCTCAGCTATGAGGAAAGATTAGAGGAACTGAATTTATTCTCTCTTGAGAAGAGGAGATTAAGAGGGGATATGATCAGCATGTATAAATACATCAGTGGTTCATATAGTGAAGTAAGACCTGTGAAAATGTGGAATAGACTCCCTCAAGAGTTGGTTCTGGCCAGCTCAGTGGATTGCTTCAAAAAAGGCCTGGATTCTTTCTTAGATACACAGAATATAACTGGATACCATCATTTCTAGGTAAAATTGATCAATGTTATATCCGATTGCCTCTCGGGGGATCAGGAAGGATTTTTTTCCCCAGCAGGAGCAAATTGGATCATGTTTTGCTGGGTTTTTTTACTTCATCTGGATCAACTGTGGGTATAGGATTATAACTTTTTTTTTTTATGGTTGAACTGGATGGACTTTTGTCTTTTTTCAGCCAGACAAACTATGTAACAATGTCTTGTCTTTTTTCAGCCAGACTAACTATGTAACACTGTCTTGGAGATAAACAATTGAATGCAGCCAGCAATAATCACCAGTGGCGATTTATATCCAATTTTCATGCCCAGTTTAAAGAGGTAGAAAATATATTTGTAAAGCATTGGCGTCTAGCAAACTCATTGAAAAGAGTCTACTTTGTAGACTCTCTCCTGTTAGTAAATCCGGAATCACGTCTGGCACATTTCTAGATGCAATGCCGGATATGTTCGCTAGGTGGCGCACAACCACAGGCTTTGTCCTGTTGGCGTTTTTCTGTTTGCATATGAGAATACTTATAATGTAAAATAAAAAGTACACCTATAGATATATTTTTTTTTTGGGGGGTTGCTGTTTCTCAAAAATGATCAGACAACTAATGCATTTCCAAATGAATGTCATACATTCTATTTTCAAATGTCAAACATTTTCACACTTATATCTCAATATAATTGGGAATGTCTAGTTCTAATTTCCCAATATAATTATATATCTTCATTCTCTTTAATCATGTATCTATTATATGTTAAAGTAATAGTGCAGCGCTACAAATGCATGTTAATCCCAAACGCATGTAAAATCAACAAAGTGCAAATAAGTGCAATAATGATGTAAACTGGTAAATGGTGCTAAAAAAAGTTAATCTAATCATTCCTGAATAATGGAATGTCCTTCGTGTGAGAGTACCAACTCAGAGAGTGCCTATGAATGGCCCGTGTGGTTTATCTGTGACGAACAGTAGTGCATGAACTCGTGAAAGGTAATGCACCCTTGGGACGGGTGTACACTCACCATAACAAAAGTATTAATGCACATGGGTTATACACATCACACATCTGGGGGTGCAGCGGTATGCTGGTAGCTATGGGTTAGTTATCCAGCTCCATCCATCCAAACATCAGGGTGGGTGCCAAAATGGTCCTGGGGAGGAATTAGCTCAGCCACAGGAGCCAAAAAGGTGCTTAATAGTGTAGTACTTTATTCTAATGGTCACAAGTAACAATTTAAAATATCCATGTGGAGTAATAAAAATAATAGCAAAGTGAGTACCAAGATGGCCACTGATCCTCAATGGCGGTGGCAAGGTATCAGCAATAGGGCTCCACCCAATGCGTTTCGTGTGCCAACAGGTCCTATTGGTGTGCCCCCGAGGACGTGTTGGTACACAAAACACATTGGTTGGAGCCCTATTGCTGATGCCACGCCGCCGCCATTGAGGAGTGGCAGCCATCTTGGTACTCACTTTGCTATTATTTTTATTACTCCACGTGGATATTTTAAATTGTTACTCGTGACCATTAGAATAAAGTACTACACTATTAAACACCTTTCTGGCTCCTGTGGCTGAGCTAATTCCTCCCCAGGACAATTTTGGCACCAACCCTGATGGATGGATGGATGGAGCTGGATGACTATCCCATAGCTGCCAGCATACCGCTGCACCCCCAGATGTGTGATGTGTATAACCCATGTGCATTAATACTTTTGTTCTGGTGAGTGTACACCCGTCCCAAGGGTGGATTACCTTTCACGAGTTCATGCACTACTGTTCGTCACGGATAAACCACACGTGCCATTCATAGGCACTCTCTGAGTTGGTACTCTCATGCAAAGCACATTCCATTATTCAGGAATGATTATATGAACTTTAGCACCATTTACCAGTTTACATCATTATTGCACTTATTTGCACTTTGTTGACTTTACATGCGTTTATGATTCTTAACATGCATTTATAGCGCTGCACTATTGCTTTAACATTTTTCTATTCTGGGACTGTTGCCAATACCCTGAGTGCTAGCTGCTACATTCATATCTATACCTATATTTATATTTATCTTGTGTAATACCATTTTAGTAGTCTATATCATTTTACCAGCGCTCACTTTATCATTATTTTTAAACAATGTAACTATTCTATATTGCAGCTCAAACTCTGTCTCCTACAGTGGCTCAGTGGTTAGAACTCAGAACTTACAGCACGTAGGTCATGGGTTCTAATCCCAGTCATGGCTGCACCTGTCTGCATCCCAGTTTGCATGCTTTCTCTGCACAGGTGTGTTTCTGCAAACACTCCAAAGAACATGTTGTTAGGTTAATTGGGCCTAGTATATGTCTGAGTTTCTGGTCTTGGATTGCAAGCTCCTTGACATTTGTGAATGCCCAAAATATGAAGATCAATTTCCAGGGTTCTGTCAGTGCCAGGAATATTGATCAATCAAGATTTTTTTCTACTGACTAGAAAGTGGAAAGGGAGTGAATCTTACCTGCATCCTGTTCTTCTGACAAGTTTGAAACGTTCAATTTTCCTTCTGTTTATATTTCATTACAACTTTGTTTATCTTCTCTAAGGCTATGTTCACACTAGCTTTGTCAGCAGGCATCAGACAAGTGTTTGGGAAGCGTTTTTTACGCTTTTCAAACGCCTATGAAAATTCTGCACATGGCAGCACACAGTGCTGTTCACACTGAAGCGCTAGCATTGCATCATGGCAAAACTGGCGCCTCATGTCGAGTCAGGAGGAATTGAAGCCTCTCATTCAAGTCTATGGTGCCTCTCCTCAAATGCCTGGCAGACGTTTGTGGTTTGGTTGCGAGGCATTTTCGGAACGTTAATACCATTTAACTTCATTACAGGCATTTGTGGTGCAGTTTTAACGCTTGGCAAATGCTTATCACATGCCTCAAAACCGCACATAGGGCGTTTGGGAGCATTTGAGGAGCGTTAAAAATGCTTCCCAAACACCTGTCAAATGATATAGGACCGTTTGGCAAGAGTTAGAAATAAAGTCAAGTGTGAACAAGCCCTTAAACCTCTCTCCTTATGCAACTTGACCCCCTACCATCACCTGTTCCATCTGCAAATCTATGTATCACCGCCCCACTCTTTTTATTTAACTATTTACTGATCAAGTTAATGTGTCTCATTTCCTATTACCTACAGCTCAGATCTCGCATTATTATAGGATTCCTGATTGTATCTCACCACTAGTCTGATTGAATTCACAATTCCTGGTCAGTCCAGTTCTCTTATGTATAGTAACTTTTAGAGCCAGTTCACACTACATGTGTTTCAGTTGCTTTTTTTTGCATCCAAAACGCACAGAAAGAAGGTTAAATGGTTGTCAATGTCATAGTTCACAACAGCACTTACAGTTCCAGTGCGTTGCAGGTGCTGCCAAAAAAGTCGAACAGGCTGCATTGTTTATGCATAGAACTGTACTGGAACGCGGTAAAACGCCCTGGAATGCACTAAAACGCACATGTCCCTAATTAAATTTAAGAAAAAGAGGGGAAAAAAATTAACTGGAATGCATAAAAAAATGCACTGGAACACAGCAAAAACGCATCCAAAATGCACTGGAACACACCAAAAACGCATCCAAAATGCACTGGAACACATCAAAAACGCATCCAAAATCCTCTGGAATGCATCAAAAAAGTGCATGCAAAAACGCATCTGGAACACATCTAAACTGTGTTTCTATAGTGTGAACTGGCCCTTAGGACTTGTTCACACCATTTGTGGTGCAGAAACACATGCAAGAGCACGTTTTTTCCAGCACAGCAAAGAAATGCAATGCCCTCTGCAGATGTGCGCAGGTACCATGATAAAAACTTAAATGCACCTCCACATGGCTAGTAAACACAGACACATTCACAGCCACCAAAACACATGGCACCACACTACTGTGCGGTTAGGTGCAACACGCTTTTAAAATAATATGCCTGCAGTATTTTTGCATGTTCCCACACATTAGGCAGCCCATTGAAATGAATGAGCTGAGGAAAAGTAAATGCCACATTCGCACAGGTCCTCTGGCCTGTGCGAATGTGGCCAGCATGAATGAGTGGGTTGTTCATGTGGCTGGAGCCACCTGTTACACTATGGGGACACAGCAGCTGTATGAACACAGGTTTTAATCTGACAGGTGTGAAGGCATGGGGAAGTGGCCCTGAATGCTCACTGTCTGTGTTCAGGGCTGTACACCTGCACCCATATGCTTGTCAAATTATGACCTGCAGTATTTCCATAGTGTATCATAGGTTGCCTGCAAACGGCGACAGCCACAAAAACAAACCACTGATTCCCACTCTACAGGCCACAGCACCCATGTGAATGAGCCTCAAGACCTCAATTACACACACAGCTTTATTTATGAACTCAGTACAGTTTTCTCATTTAGATTTCACAGGAATTTGGTTGGGATTGTGCCCATTAATAATGTTTGTAGTGTATTTTTACCATAAATATAATTTGGATATTTTCTCTGGCGGTGGGGAGCTGTCAGGTATGCTCTACGGGGCCCCCGTGATATCTAACAGTGGCCCTGGGTGTATGTTTGTGTCTGTGCCACCTGTATAGTTAGAAAGAACAATAACTTCTTCAATGGAATACCTTGAACCTCTGCTAGGTACCTCAATGGATCTAGGAATTGGACATGTTTTCAACTGAAAATACAACAATTATTAGTTATGTTTCCCCTGCAAATGAGGATCAGCTCCATGGTGGAGAACAGCGATCTCACCATGTCCAGATGTGGTCTGGAATTCCACAAAAGAACAATTCACAAAGCTAAAAAATAGACTTGCAAATTACCACTAAACTCTCCTAACTACACTCCCATCCGCTAACACTCCCCATTACCACTTTCGGGTGTGTGCAAATGTCCTTCCGCAAATGTCATGATGTATTTTCGGTATGACAGCTGCTCTAACACCTCCTCCAACAGCCGTCTTGGTGTTTAATTTGTGCACCATAAAAATTTTCCATGCGGCTCCATTGTGTATATTCTAGAAATTCTGAAATATCTAGAGATTTCTAGAAAATCTCTTGTTTGATCTCTTGCTTGTTTGTCCATTGTGTATATGACATTCGCAAATATATGTTTGCAGTTCTGTTGTGGATTTGGCATTGGTGAATGTATGTTTGCAGCTCTACTGTGTATATGACATTGGTGAATTTATGTTTGCAGCTCTATTGTATATATCACATTGGTGAATGTATGTTTGCAGCTCTACTGTGTATATGACATTGGTAAATGTATGTTTGCAGCTGTACTGTGTAGATGACATTGGCGAATATATATTTGCTGGTAAAGGCCCAAAGTCAACATAAATTGGGGGCCTAATTTATTACTGTTAAGAGGATTGTAGAAAAAGAATAGCTAGCTGCACATTGAACACGACCTATTCAGTGGTACATAACATGGTCTTGTGGTGCAATAGGGGGCTTTTGGTTTGTTAGTTTGGACATACTTGCATATGTGCACTCTAACAAGCTAATTTTGGGCATATTATATAGCTCACAAAATATAAGTGTTAGGGGTGCTAGTATATTGAACGTTAACATGAAATAACCCCCCCAAAAATAAACAGCCCAAACATTTAATGATCAAATACATATTCCACATTTATTTGGACAGCAGCATCAAGTAGGTAGTGAATTTCTTGGTGGGAAAAAAAAAGCAGGATTGATGTTGCTAAAATAGAACGGTCCTGCTCATAAGAGTTTATAATCTAAAAGATTATACTTCTAATGAACTATGCTTTCACAGGTTACAGCAGGAAACAAACGGTTAACAAAAATCACGTAGTAGGCTTATCTATCCACAAAACAGATCAAAATATCAATATAAAAATACATATGTGCCAAAATAAAACACCTCCCACCTCCCCAAATCCCCCACACATACATTTCTCATCAGGTTTGTCTCAAAACTGCATTTCAGTCTAAATAAGCAAACTATAGCCAAGTGCAGATTTGGAAGAGCAGAGCAATTGACATGTGTTAGGATTACAATGCAAAGATAATAAACACACAATCATTGTGCAATAAACACAAAAACACACCTTAGAAGGAAAAAAAATGCAAAACATTTACAGCCCACATCAAAACACAGGGCGAGTGTGGCCTGGGGCAATTCACCACAATATCTCTTCCTCCCCAAACCAGACTTGCAGAACATAACCTGGCTTCTTCCAAGGCAAAAATCACCCACTACTGCAACTTTTTAAATAACATAGGCCACACTCACCACTGTCATTCATTTGGTCAGAGAAAGTGTTTGCACCTGATTAATTCTCTTCCCACCTGCATTAACCCTTGGTATACAGGCCCCACATATCAGAGTCAGAAAGAAAGCCACAGTGAAGTGTACCTGTGCAGCATACAACAGAACATTGAACAGGGATGTGAAGGGGAACCCCATTGGCAATATTTATTGGCACTATGGGCACAATTCACTCCAGATTATCGCATTAGTTAAGGCAGTCACATGACCACATTTCGCATGCAATACTGAAAATGTCAATTCACTTTTGCTAGTATGCAGGATTTCCCATAAATCAGAAAACCACTCAGGAAATCAAACATAAAAAGGCCTTACACCCCGGTCACATCAAAGCCGATTTAGAAATTGTGTGACGTACAGTGAAGATGCTGATTTCCTTGAGATTTGAAAGACATCTGACACAGATATCTATGCAAATCGCCACAAAATTAGTACATGTACTACTTTAGAAATCAGTGTCGGAAACGCACCCATGTGACTGCTCTAATAGCAGACAATAGGGTGCGACTTGGCATACGATTTGCAAGTCGCATGTCATGCAAATCACATGCCAAGTCGCACTCAATGTGACCGCTATTAGAGCATTCATATTGGTGTGGTTCAAACTTGGTCGGAGCCTCAACAATTTCTAAAGTAATGAATACACTACTTTTCATGCGCTTTGCAGAGAGATCCGTGTCAGATGTCTTGCAAATCGCACTTTAAATCAGCATGTCCCCCGACTTTGAAATCATGTGACTTCACTGTAAATCACATGAGGTGACCATAGTGTAAGTCGCACCACTTCAAAATCGGCTTTGATGTGACCGAGGTAGCCCCCAGTCACATCAGTGCAATTTGGCATGCAATTTGCATGCTAGGTGACTTGCAAATCGTAGGCCAAGTCACACTCTATTGTCCACTATAGGCTCCATTCACATCCAATCTGATTTTGAAATCGTGCAACTTCACTGTAAGTTGCCCAATTTCCAAATCGGATTAGATGTGACTGTGGTGTTATCCCCCGGTCACATCGGGTGCAATTTGGCATGCAATTTGCAAGTCACAGGGCATGCAAATCGCATGCCAAGTCACATCCAGGGTGTACGATTTCAGGTGCGATTTGAGAATTGAAATTGTACCGGATATCGGATCTAATGAATGTGGATGTGAGTGTCTTAACGTAAGCAATTTGCTGCAGCACAATTTCAAACGTAGTTCTTGTCTAACTTTTTCTGCATTTTGTAGACTACAATAGAAATTGCAATGCAAAACACAATTGAAAACACAATAACTCATTGGTAAATCTACAAAAAACATGGTGAAATTGCCAACAAAAAGCACAATTTTAAATCGCATCTAGTGTGAACCAAGCAGGCAATGCAACAAAGGAAATAAATCTTTGAATGCATGTGGTATCTGCATGCTCAGATAAGGGTCTGTTATGGATTTGGGGGGGGACTCCATGCCATTATTTTATTAATTATTTTTTAAAATCCTTTTCTCTCTCTCTCTCTCTTCTTTCTCTCTCTCAGCTCTTGATTTGACAAACCTTCCCAAAAGGGGGTGGAGTGCAAACCAGCATTATCAAATCAATCATTAGTCCAGGTCCTTATCTCATCCCATTGTATAACATTCACATAAGGTGCAGCTTTATAGGTGTTTGAACTGACAAGGCCTCATTCTAATTCACATCCTAGGGATCATTTAGACAGAAAGCAAAGATGCTGTCACCAGCACATCTATGTTAGGGTAGCCACCCAGGGAGAACATGGAAACTCATTGCCGTGGTTGGGATTCAAACCGACAACCCTAGCACTGTGAGGTGGCAGTGCTAACCACTAATCCACAGAGCTGTTGAACACTAATCCCTCCTGTATTTCTGTGGTGTGAATCAACCCTAAGTCCATGGGCAAAGTCAGTGTAACTAGCCAGATATCTCAAATGTGACACAAATGTTGTGCTATTTTGCCAATTCAGATGTATGTTGGTTCTATGTATCCCAATACAAAGGATTGCAATACTAATACAGGCGTACCTTGGTTTCCCAATGCCTCAGTTAATGTAATTTTCGGATTATGAATGAAAATCCATTGAAAATAATGCCTCGGTTTACACAATTGTTGATAATTTTTTTTGCAATACAAAGTGTAGGTCGGCGCTGATTTTTAAATGCAAATGCCATCCTTTTTTTTTTCTTCACTATAGTTCACAAGCTTAGATGTCACTTCCCCTGAAGTTACAGAAAACTTTGTATCTTTTAATAAACTAAAAGTAAACATGGTTTCCTTTAGGGATACAAACTCAAAGAAAACTTTCTCTTTTAGCTGGGGGAAGTGACAGCTGAATTTCTGAGTTATAGTGAAGAAAAAAAAGGAAGAATTACATTTAAAAACCAGCACCATAATAAATAAAAAACGGCGTTGGTTCCCCCCTCCCATCCATACCAAGCCCTTCGGGTCTGGTATGTATCTTAAGGGATAACAGCAAGCGTCGTAAGCGGAACTTTTTTTTTTTTTACAGTCGCCGGCGGCGGGTTTCATGATTGACGTTGTATCTACTTCGGGGGACATTCTTTGAGATTTTTCTTTTATTAAAGGACTTGTCAAAGACCGTTTCCTGTCTTTTTGGGTTTTTTTGTGAATTAGTAGCGGCACCATGTACCCCATACTCATTCACGTAAGGGGGGCCGGGACCTGGGGGCCCCCTTGTTAAAGGGGGCTTCCACATTCTAATAAGCCCCCCACCCACAGACCCCCACAACCATAGTTTGGTGTCCAGCTGCTCGGTTAGACAATTATACATCTCCATAAATCAGAAGCACAGGATATTTACCTTTTTTAATCTTGCAATTTTTAAAATTTTAAATTAATTCTGATTAATTCCTGTTGAGAAATTTCCTATACCACTGAGCATTCTTTAAACTTTTCAGATACATATTCTTATATTGTTCCACATTCATGATTATTATACTGCTCCCCTTATCGGAGGTCTTGATTGTAAGATCTTCATTCTCTAACCATGTTTGTAATCTCTTAACCAGTTTATCTCAATAGATTTTCAATAGATTTTCCTAATTTCCTTGAATTCTTTCAAAACTTCTTACAAAGATGGGGGGAATCAATGTCACTACACAGAGGAGCCTGGAATAGCTGGAGGTTTTTGAATTGAAACCACCTCAATACCGCCATATGTACATATACGTCATGGTATTGAGGTGGTTATACCAGGATTATGGTCTACAATCATGAACCTGGTACCATTTTTTTAAATCTTGCAATTTTCTTCAATGTAAAATTAATCCTATCAGCTATACAGTCACTGAATTACTTTTACAGCTGGCAGAATGGGGTTCCCCCCTCCCGCCTCTGCCACCTTTACTGGACTCTCCCAAGTGATCAGGTAGCTGGGTAAGGATTCCCCAAACACAGTGAGAGGAACTGATGAGGTTTTTCCCACTGTGTGACATCAGAAACTGGAAGTTTGTGAAGAAGCAGATCAAACCACTCTCAGTTTGATCTGATGCTTTGGAGGCCAGAGGTGAGATCTGGGGTCTCATACATCCATGATCTACAAAGAGGAATTGTCACAGCCCATGCTATCACAAGGGGTGTGCTTCATCCTTTGTGACAGCAATAAAAGTTATTATATATATTTTTTTTAATATATAATTAAATAAATAAATGTAAGTGCCCCCGTCCCCCCATGCTCATGTACAAAGGCAATATCACGCATATGTAAACGGAAATCTCATCACACATGTGAGGTATCAACAGAGACTTCTAGCACCAGACCTCTTGTATAGCTCCAAAATGATAACCTATAATAGGTTTAAAAAGCATCACCTATGGATAATTTAATGTGACATAGTCTGCCACCATTCCACAGGAGTGTCCAATTTAAAGCGTGACATGTTTGATATCTATTTACTTAAAATAACAATCTTTTATGTTTTATCAAAAAGTGGGTATTATGTTGTGCTTCTGTTCACTAAAATTCACTAAAATGTCATTTTTCCCAAAAAATTGCATTTGAAAAACCACTGTGCAAATACTCTGTGACATAAAAAATTGCAACACCCACCATTTTAATCTCTAGTGCCTCTGCTTAAAAAATATATAATGTTTAGGGGTTCTATGTAAAAAAAAATGCACATTTTTACATGTATGACAGAAATGTTAGAATTGGCCCAGTGGGCAAGTTGTTATAACTTTGGTGTGATAAATATATCAATGCTAATTGTTTTAACATTTAACATTTCACAGTGTGTTCATATACTTATTGCTGAAAAAAAGAAGGTAATCCAGGATGGAGGTTTCTCATCTGAAAAACATTCTTGTTCTATCATTTGGAATTTTACTTTTATACACTGCTTATATGGGACTTCAGACTCTTCAGGTAATTCACTTAAGTATGCTAGATGAAAAACTTTCCAACTTACATTCTCTTGATCTCTCTCTATCATTCCACTCTCTTGATCTCTCTCTCTCTCTCTCTCTTTCCACTATCTCTTGATCTTTCTCTATCTTTCTAATTTCTTAATTCAATTATTTTACTAAATCTGGCCCAAAGTTGCATGCATCTCATTCACAGACAGGTGAATCCTAGTATTTCCCATTTTCAAATCAAGGTAACACTTTGCATTAAATGGGCTGTGTACCTCTCATAAACACCCATTTACAACTGAGTAAATTAAAGGTGCCTTAACAACCCTGTTAAAAAACCATCTATTACTTTAAGTATATCTAAAGACAAACCTTTTTTCTGTTTTGTACAGCAGACTGATTAACGCATATCTCTGCCACTTTGCTCTCTTTTTGTCAAAAACACTGAGGAAAAATGGAAGTGATTTAAAGGACATAATAAATAATGGCATTATCCAGTGCATTCCAATGGCAATAAATATAAAAGAACTAATGTTAAAATGGGTGGATAAATTCTACCATAAAAAGGCATATTAATGAGAAAAAACGGTTCTTTAAAAAATATAAGGTAGATGAGTCATTGTCAGCATTTGCAAGAATGCAATAAGAAATGTAATAAAGCAATCAGGGCTGCTAAAATAAACCATGAGAGACACATAATGGAGGAGAAAAAAAAAATCCTCCCAAAAAGTTTAAAATATATTAATAGCAAAAGAAAAGGTGAGAACATTTTGGCCCCGTAAATGATAATCAAGGGACGTTGGCTACAAATGACAGGGAGAAGGCAACTGTGTTAAATACATTCTTCTCCTCAGTTTTTTTACAATGGAAAAGGAGGGGTATAATAAACAGGACTGTATTGTTAGCCACAAGGATACATTTCATGCTGTGTTACTAACAGAAATCATTGTTCAAAAAGGCTTGAAAAACTTAATATGAATTAATCACTAGACAGTTGCACCCAAGAGTCTTCAAAGATCTCAGCCATGTTATAGCCAGGCCTTTATTCCTTATCTTTATGGAGAACTTACTGGCTGAGATGGTACCAGCTGATTGGCAAAAAAGCCAATGTAGTATCAATATTCAAAAAAGAGCTGAGATATTAAACTGGAAACCTCAGTCAGTCTAACATCAATAGTATGTAAACTATTGGATGGGATGATAAGGGGTCACATCTAAGAATTTGCTGACAAAAATAATATAATCAGTGGTAACCAGCATGGATTTATGAAAAATTGTTTTTGCCAGACCAACCTGTTAACATTCTATGAGGAGGTAAGCTGTAATTTGGATAGAGGAAGGCCTGTGGATATGGTATATTTGGATTTTGCCAAACCATTCGACATACTTACATAATTTACAAATTGAGGTCTTCTGACATTATATGTATGATAGAAAACTGGTTACGGGAGCAGTCCAGAGGGAAATAGCATATAAATAGCATATCTTCTGAATGGTCTGGAGTTGTAAGTAGAGTACCCAGAGGCTCTATCCTGGGACCAATTTTGTTTAATTTATTCACAAATGACATTGAGGTTGGTATTAATAGTACAATCTCAGTGTTTGCTGATGATACAAAACTTAAGCAGCTCAATAACTTCACAACAGGGTATAGTAACTTCATAAAATAGAGGGGTGGGCAACTACATGGCAAATGAGGTTCAATATTGAAAAATGTAAAGTAACGTGTCTGGGGGCTAAAAATGTAAGTGCAATCTACTTGCTAGCAGAGAACCTCTGGTGGAATCAAGGATGGAAAAGGACCTGGTGAGGGTCCTAGTAGATCACGGATTCAGGAAAAGCATGCCAAGCTGTAGCAAGTAAGATAAGCAGACTATTAGCATGCAGAAAAAAGGGTATCTATTCAAGATATGACTATAAATATACCACTCTACAAAACTCTGGTTTGCCACATCTTTGGTATGCTATTCAGTTCTGGTCACCAGTCCTCAGGAAGGATGTGCTGAAACTGGACAATCCAGAGAAGGGCAGAAAAGCTGATAAGGGGACTGGAGGACCTCAGTTATGAGGAGCAGCTAGAATCAATAAACTTATTCTCCCTGGAGAAAAGACATTTAAGAGGAGATATTGGGTAAGAAAGATAAAAGAAAAAAACATGTTGCTGAATTCGAGTATAAAAAATCCAAACACATGAGAACAAAACAGACCTTTAAAAAGCACAATGTAGAAGGGAAACCTTCAACATCCCTGATTTTACAAGGAATGCAATAAGAAATGCTAGGCAGGAATCAGGTACAGCAAGTAAAACAAATCCCCAAAAACTGTTTTCAAATATAGCAATGGCAAAAAGGTTATGAAAGAACAAATAGGCCCCATAATAGGTGAACATGCAAAGCTGCTCACAAAATCACAGGAAAAAGTCAGGACGTATTAAATATTTTTTTCTTCAGTTTTTACAGATGAAAATGACAGGTTTTATGAAATGAAAATTTACAGTTTTAATGGTAATACTAATGATGTTTCACCGAAGATGTGGTAATCTGAAAACCTAGTACAAAATCGACTGGAAAAACGTAAAGTGAGCAAATCACCAGGTCCTGATGGCTTACCAATTTACAAAAAACAATCAATATACATATCAGGAAACCAAAGACTAGTCAGCCTATAACATCAATAGTATGTAGGGTATTTGAGGGAATGGTAAGGGACCCAATCCAGAAATTAGTCTGTAGGTATCATAAGTCACTGCTCTCTGCTTAGAGCAGCTGTGAGAATTCAGCGCTCAGAGGTCATGCAGGGGACAGATGCAGCATGGGACCGATGCTGCATCCACCTAGGTAAGTATATTAGGGGGGGGGCATATCTCTCTTTTAAGTTTTCTTTATAACACATCACTTAAAAAAATATATAGTTCCCATTAGCATGTGTTGCAAAGTGTAGCATTGTGTAAACATATATAGCCCACTCCTAAAAATACTTCCTGACACAAAGAGGTTTATTTACTAAAGCTGGAGAGTGAAAAATCAGGCTCACTTCTGCATAGAAACCAATCAGCTTCCAGGTTTTATTGCCAAGGCTTAACTGAGCAAGCTGAGCTTAGAAGCCGATTGGTTTCTATGCAGAAGTGAGCCTGATTCTGCACTCTCCAGCTTTAGTAAATAAACCCCAGAGTATCTGTTTTCTTGATGACTATATTGCTGACCAGAGTCTACTCCCTGGTAAATAGTCAACTATTTAATACTGATAATAAAAATAAACTAAGCAACTATTTATAGGAGTTATTACCATGAGTGACCATAATGACAAAACCAAATGCACAGGAATGATATGTACAGCACACATGTATAAGCAGCTTTCTCATAACTGAACATGCATTTATCTATATAAATAACAAAGCTACACTAATTTAATTAAGTTGTGTAAAATGTCACTGGTCCCTATAAGTGAAAATGACTCTCCAGCACTTTTTCAATAAACAATGATGCATCAAATTAAAGATGAATCATAATAGCATACCTGTGTGTATATTATGCTTACTATTATGAATGAAAACTGTAATCTCCTTCTGCAAATAGCAGCTGCAGCATTATTAATGTGAATGTTGTGACATCATGTGTAGTATGGTACAATCAGTCACTTTAAACTATGATAATTTTTGTAATTCAGAAAGTAACATGAAAGAACTGTGTGGTGTTACACATGTCAACTGGGCGTGTTAATCTTTTCCTTTGGGCTGTTTCTTTCTGTTATTAGGTGATGCAACAAATTACTAGACAACTGTAAAACACCTTTTCACTGCTAAATTGTTAGATCTTGCAATAGCTACTATTTGCTCAATTTGAATATTCAAGAATCTTAAATCCAGCGTGTTAAATTTTATCTTTTAAAATGTACCATTCTTATATTTTTCTGTAAGAACAAAAACCAAACAAAACAACAAAAGACAACGTTTCCCATACTGGCTTATATTAAAAAAATAATAAACAATAATTGACAGTTCTAATATGCATGTCATATATTTACCTTCTGTTTAATATTTGATAGGGCTATTCTTTAGATTAATCTATTCTTTGTTGTATTTAAGCTTCTAAAATTCAGTCCAAAAGCTAAAACGTGATTAGAATTTTGTGAATATTTTGGTTATCTATCATGTAAGGATGAACAGAAACCTAAGCTACTTTGTTAGCTGCAGATCATTTTTTCTATATTGGCCTGTTTACATAAATAAATAAGGTCTTGTGAGCTGCTATTCTAAATATAAAGTGCCAAAAATGTATGTTATACTATATAAATATTACCAGATCGCTTGCACCATACACATGCCCATACAAATGTGTCAATGCTAATAAATGTAACAGTGCCACGGTCCACTTTATGCAAAATAAACAAGAAATTAAATATACAAAAATGTCCAACAAATTATTCGTGTCCACATCAAATCCGTGATTCACTATAATCACTGTAGCAATAGGGTGCTCCTCAGTTCACCTCTTGTGATATAATCAGACCAACACGTCTGCAACTCCACCAGTTATGCTCTCACCTTGTGTATATGACCAAACTGCTAAGTAAGGTCACATAAAGCATGTGTCCCTTTAATTGGACTGTGATGAGATGGGATTACTATCCAAAGGGTCTGGATCTCCTTCACTCCTCTAGTTGTCCTCCTCCATCATTTCAGATGCCAAGAAAAATAACCAAAACATAGTGCTTTATCCTTATAAAAAGCAGAGTCTCACTATAGTGCTTGATATTTCTGAAATCACAGTAAAGACACTATTCCAGAAAGATCTAATCAATTTGCAGAACCAAATTATATGAAAGAGGGAGCCTATCTCTCCACATTGTCTTCAGCATTGTGATGAGCAGGTTGGATATATTCTGGCTAGTCGGACTGGGGTCAGGTACTATAAGGTAAAGGCCTTATTCCCCATTTGGTTGAGACAGTTTGGGAGATTATGGTTTCCCGATTTGTCAGAGAGGTCATCTTCAAGTTATATTTCGAATCAATAATGAGTGAGTAAAACAATGATATTCCTTTACCCGGGTATTTGGCTTTGTTAAGGAATTGAAGTGCTTGGGATGGTAGTTCAGCAGTGCAGGGAGTATTGTTAGCTTTAAGGCAGTGAGCAATTTGGATATAATCAAAACTTTCATTTGAGGGAAGAGAAAATGTGGTCTTGGAGTTGGTGGAAGGGGGCTAGTTTTTGGATTATAAATAAGTTGGATACAGAAGATATATCATAGGATTCCCATTTGGTAATTCTAATATGTGGGATGAGTGTTGAAATAAGGGGTTTTGTTTCTCGAATCCCCTAGTTATTTTACAATTCATATACTATTTGTCTGTTACTATAATTAATTAGTAACTATATAAGCTTTGACAACATTGAAGGACATAATACAATGCAATATTAACAATAATAACAAACACAATGCTCAAAGAAGCAAAGTCTTATTTATTTACAAAGTAAGTAAAACTAACAGACATCTAAGCCAATACTACAGAGTATATATAGGAATAATAGTAGAGATGATACGTTACGTACAGCGGCGGACTGACAACTCATGGGGCCCCTGGGCAATAGGGGATCATGGGGCCCCTGTGGCCTTGCCCAAACTCAAAAAAGCCTATGAAAAAGTTACCAGGGTGTCACTTACCTGATGGGAGACTGAATTGACGAGGTCGGCCTCACTT
Source organism: Staurois parvus (assembly GCF_062004578.1). Lineage (NCBI taxonomy): Eukaryota > Metazoa > Chordata > Amphibia > Anura > Ranidae > Staurois > Staurois parvus. Next base: position 573,233 of record NW_028318297.1, read on the forward strand.
GTGTCACTAGCCCTGACCCCGCTGATGCTGGAACAGAGGGAGTCTAGGGACCAGGGGGACAAGAGCACCAGTGGTTGTTGCTTGCAGCTCTTGCAGATGATGACCTTGAAAGGCAGATGATCCTCTGATTTGGGCACCGCAATAATAGACAGAGCAGGTTCTGTGGATTGTCAGACGTGCAGAAGAGCAAGGTAGGTAGTAAGGACAAGAGACTGGAGCAAAGTCATAGGATAGCCAGGGTCATCAACAGTCGGGCAGCGCGGTACAGAATCAGAAGGAAAAGCCAAAGTCAGGAGCAGAGCCGAAGTCAGGACCGGTAGCAGGAGAGTAATCGAAGTCGGGTCAGGAACAAGCCGGGTTGGTAACGGAGGAATCGTACAGGAACAAGCAGGACACAGGGGGGAGCTGAAGACCAGTCAGCACTGAACCTGAGCAGAGGCACTCCTTAAATGGGCTGTCTGGTGCCAATCTTCGCTGTGCGCATGCGCACAACCGGCAATTCTTCTGTGGGAATTCCTATGCACATGCACGTTCCCAATCGTGAACCTTCTTGCCGGAAATCCCTTACACAGGGGCATCTCATGGGGCCCCCTACTGACCCCGGGCCTTCGGGCAGTACCCGAGTTTCCAAATGGTCAGTCCGCCCCTGGTTACGTAAGTTCATCCTCAAAGCGGAGTATCTTTAGCTGGTCCCACGTCATAGCAAAAAAAGAGAGCAAAAAGATACCAGACACATGGTCTACACTATATTTAAAGGCCCTCTCAAGCAAACACACACATCCTTGACCCGCCTGGTGTAGTTCTCCATCCAATGAGCAAACATCCATAATTAAAAGGGGCTGCCCTCCTTATTCCTTAGGAAGTGTAGGATTACTTCTGGAATTAGAGTGTGTCCACCAGGAGGCACTACTATATTGCCACCAACACTCCACCAGAGGGCACTGTTATATTGCCAACCATGTTCGGACCCTGGTCAATCATTTCTGGCTAGAAGCCATATAATCTGTCCTTTTATTATGCATGGCACCAGGGTGTCTGGGTTGTGGCTCTCTTATCTCTGTGCCCCACAGCTAGGGATTATGTGTGAACTCCCAAACTGAGGAATGGTATGCAGCCTTTTGTTACACATCTTTTCATAAATACTTGTTTTTGTTGACTCTCCAAGATAACATTCAATAGTTCTTTGGCAACCATACAATAAGAATCCATACATGTCTGATACAGAAACATGTCCTCCAACAAAGGTGTAAAGACTGTTGAGAGGGATAGAAATTTTACCAGACTTTGGAAGGGAGGATTGACCATGCTTCTAAGGAGGACTTAGTACAAGGGTGTTTGAATGAAAGGGGTCTGCTGTCAGTGGTGCGAAGAATGAAGTGGGTCTGTGGTGTGGTGTGATGAAAGAGTTGGAATTCCATGGTGGACCAAAGTTTTTCTATGGAAGGGTGCAGCCAATAGTAAAGCTGGTGGAGTAATGTAGCTAAGTAATATGTATGTAAATGTGGAAGGTTTGTTCCTCCTCCTCCTGTGATGTGGGTGAATTAGTAGGTTATTAGTGCATTAGGATTCCCATATGAACTGGGAAAATTGTCTTTGAGCATGACAGAATTTCAGGGGTACGGATATGGAGAGGGTCCTAAAGATATAGAGCAGTTTGGGCAGGATAAATAATTTTCAGAGTGGCTCTGCAGCCTAGTTTAGAAAGACCATAGGTCCGGAGCGAATTCATTTCTTTGGGTAGAGCTTGAAGGAATGGTTTATGGTTTATATTGTAAAGTTGGGATGTAAAAGCAGTTAGATTGATTTCAAGGTAGGGGATTAAATGGTCAGTCCAAGTGTATAGAAAATCTTTGGAGAGAAGCAATTGGCTTTTTTTCGGTGTACATAGGTTTAGTATTAAGAATTTGATTTGTTGAGTTTATAATATGATACAGCGGCATAGGAGGTTAGGAGCTTCCTAGTCCTGTATAGAGAACGGGAGGATTAATGATCATTGGGATAATGTCGTCAGCAAATAAGCTTATTTTATGTTGAGAGTTGTGAAATTTTATACCTGTTATCAGTTGGTATTCCCGGATTTTTGTGGCAAGAGGTTCGATTAGTAGTGCGAATGCGATTGGGGATACTGCACATCCCTGTCTAGTATGGTTAGTGATTTCAAATGGTTGTGATAGTACACCATCTGTAAGGACTCTGGCCAATGGAGATAAGTATAGTGACATAATAGCCTTTTGTAACCATCCTGTAATACCAAATTTTTGTAAGACCGATTTGCATGAATCCCCAATGAATGCGGTCAACGCCTTCACTGCATCACGTGAAAAGAGCAGAGAAGGCGTTCGGTGGTCTTGTAAATCCTGGATTAAAGAGATTAATCGTCTAGTGGCATCCTGGCCTGCTGACCTGGTATAAAGCCTACTTGGTCTGGGTGTACTAAGGAGGGAAGTATTGGAAGTAATCTACGAGCTATTAATTTGGCATATAATTTTACATCGGTGTAAATTAGAGATATAGGTCTGTAAATTTGCACCAGTTGGGGGTCTTTCCCTGGTTTAGGAATAGTTGTTATAGTAAACTATAGCATTTCTTTGGGTATTGAGCCCAAGGAGGCAGCAGAATTGAAGAGATTGGCTAAGTTTGGAGAGAGGATATTGGCAAATTGTTTGTAACATTCATTGGTATAGCCATCACAACCTGGAGATTTATTGAGTGGTAATGAGCGATTTGATTTCTGTGGTATTGAAAGGTTCTCGGATAGCCTGTAATTGAGTTGTGGAGAGGGCTGGGAGTTTGACTGAGTTTAAGAAAGCTTGTATAGCATCAGAAGATTGAGGGGTCCCTATATTGTCTTTGAGATTGTAGAGGGATCTGTAGAAGTCCGCACTTGCGTTAGCTATATCCAAAGGATTGAACACAAGATCAATAGGTCTCAGGTGGTGAATTGTCTGAATTTTGTTTTTAAGACATTGGTGTTTAACTGACCTGGCTAGGAGGGAGCTTGCTTTATTATATAGAGAGTAGTAATTGGCCTTCACTGTTTTTAAGTTAAGGTCATATTGGAATAGTAGAAGGGGACTAAGCTTTTCCCTCTCAGCCAATAGGGAGGAGGAATTATTCTCAGAGGGACTATTTTTGTTTATTTCCTCTTTAGTTTTTATAGAAGCCAAGAGCTCTTCAATCTGGAGCCTCCTACGGGTGAGGACTTGAAATTATAATTTAATATGTATCCCTCTCGTAAAAGCTTTGTATGTAGATCATAAAGGTGCTAAAGGATATGTCAGGAGTATTATTGGTTTAAAAAAAGAGAGCATGAGCTTCCATAATAGCTTTCCTGTGTTCAAGTTCCATTAAGAGCATGAAATTTAGGTGCGCATGTGCAGGATCTCCGTCGCTTACATGTCCGCCTGAGGCTCCGTTGCAGAGCGAGAGAAGCAGCCTCGTCAAAGCCGCTCCTGACCCGCCCCACCTCCAGGAACGCCTCTGCACTATAAGCGGCACCCCCATGACCGGGCACAATGGTCTGGGGAGCCGCCAAGCATCAGCCACAGGCTAAACCTATTTAGGAAGCCCTGGCTCGGTCCTCCTCCAAGATGGCCATCGGCTCCAGTACTTCCAAACAGGCACGCTCCCTCTCCCTCACCTTCTCAGCCCTGCAGACAGATCCGGACTGCAGCATCTCAGAGGGTGAGTCAGATAATGATACTGACCTGGGGACACCTAGCTCACCAGCTACAGCTGACCTCCCTAACCCTAATCCCTCTCCTGTACAACACGACCTTCCTAAACAGTTTGAAAAGATGCTGCACGGGGCGTTAAAGCAGACCTCCGACCACATCATGGATAAATTATCTAAAGAAATCCGTGACCTTGGGGTCCGTACTTCCGAGCTTGAACACAGGGTCGACAATTTGGACGCAGAGGTTCATACATACTAAGATGAACTTGAGGCGATGTGCGAAGAGAATTTAACGCTCTAGTCCTGCCTTGAGGATTTTGAGAATAGGGCTCGCCGCTCTAATATTCGAATCTGTGGACTCCCTGAAACCGTTACTGATGTCCTCTCCACAACTACTGCCCTGCTCCAGGAGTTTGCTCCCTCCATCCCGATTGAGCGTCTCAAGCTAGATAGGGTACATTGTGCCCTGGCTCCACGCAGACCAAACGGCCACCCAGCGACATCATCACGAAATTTCATTATTTTCACACTAAGGAACAGATCCTCCAAACGGCCCGCAATACCGGCACCATAACCTTCCAGGGCCACTCCTATCAAATATTTCAGGATCTATGCCCTGCCACAATTGCCAGATGCCGAGCTATGAAGCCTCACCTGCAACTCCTCCAACAACACGGCATTGCATATCGTTGGAACTTTCCATTTGCTGTCCGCTTCTCCCATCAGTCCCGCGACTTCATCTGCAGATCCACCGAGGAACTTATCGACATGCTCTGCCATCTCCACATTCATCCTCCCGCAGACACCACTGAGGGATCACGCAGAAGATCTGCTTCCTGCTCATCCCAGAAGGCCCACCACTCTGCTTCAGCATCAGGCCAAATCACCGCGCACAAGCGCGGACACTTCATCTCTCCAGCACCTGCTCCCCAGGACTCCATGGATTGAATTTCGCTCCAGTTGTCTTCTTCCTTTCAAGTTCTGTGTCATCCTCTGGTAGTCTCTGGGACTCAGCTATCCTGGCCTTCTCTTTGCATTATGCCGTGTACCCTTGTTTTCCCCACGACCCACATCTGAGGACCCTACTACTGACTCTCCCCCCCAAGGTGGCCATGTTCACAACCACCCTTCTGCCGTTCGGCCTATCTGGCTCTCCTTCCCTCCAGCACCCATTTGCCCTGTTGGTCTTCAGGACCGACCCACCGGTCCCAATTGGAGCCCCCCTGATCCAGTGCCTTTCTTATTTGGACTTAGTGTTGCTAAGAGGGTTTTTTGTTTTCCATCTCCATGTTGTGCATTTTTTATTAACATTGTTACTCCTGTCCTCAGGTCATCTATTACTGTTGGCTCAGTTTGTGGAGGCCGCTCATAGCTGTTTGGGTATTTTGACTCTAACCGCACTTGACTTGCTGCCCTTCTCCTACACCATTTTTCCCATTTGGTGTATTTTTACCTGGTGCAGTTGGATCTCCAGTCCCCCCTCTGCTATCCAGGGAGCCCCAGACTCCAGTCCCCATACTAGTGTCTGCTTGTTTGTTTCTTTTTACTTGTGCTGCTTCTCCCCCTGTGCTAGCAACTGCACACTCCCTATTAGCCCATGCGGTACTTTTTTTCTCACCTACTCGGGCTGTTTGTTTTGCTCTGGTCTCGTGGGCCAGACCGTTTCTCTCAGTTGCACGTCTCCTCTCTTCCCTACTGCCTCTGGGTTTTTTCCCCTTTTCTTTTTTCCGTGTGACCTCCATCCCTCCCCCCCCCTTCTTCCCCACTTTCCCCACTCCCCTTCCCTGGGACCGTTCCCTCAGTGCTCTGTTTTGAATCCAATTTCCCTTGGCAGCTCCCTTACATCCACAATGGGCCCCCTAAACATCCTTACCCTGAATGTCTTAATATCCTTCAAAAGCAAAACAAAGCCTTCCACTTCTTCTGCCTCCAAGAAACTCAATTCACCCCCACTTCAACACCTAAATGTTTTGGTCCACTCTACCCACAAATTTTTACCGCCTCAGCAAAAACCAAATGCAGGGGAGTTCTCATTACCTTTCACCGCACAGCCCCTTTCGTGCTCCAAACTCAACTTGGAGACCCAGAAGGCTGATATCTCATCCTATCTGGATTGCTCCTTGACACTCCTGTTACAGTCGTCTAGTACTATGCTCCTAATCAAGACCCCCTTCCATTCCTATCTCACTTGCAGACTACTATAGATTACCACAAAAGTGGCACCTTGTTAATTTGCGGAGACTCCAACCTTACAATATACCCCTTTCTCAATAAATCTCCACAACCCCCCCCCCCTTCCCCCCACTTTGCGCTCCTTCCAACAACTTCTTAACCACCACTCTTTGGTAGATTCTTGGAGAGAACTCCACCGGGTAAAGCGCAGATACACCTTCTACTCCCACCCACATAAATCATTCTCTCGTATTGACCACATACTTGTAACCATTCGCACCTCTTCTAGATTGCTAGCCTCTGACATTCTCCTTATTCCATGGTCTGACCATTGCGCAGTCCTTACATTCCTCTCATCCCTGTCCCCCCACAGCCTCTGACAGTTCTTGGGTAATTAACAAAACCTTACTCTCCCACCCTACACATAGCCTTGATCTTGAAAATGCTCTAAAGGAATACCTAGAGGTAAACTCCACCCCGGAAGTCTCTCCTCTTTTGTTATATGAAGTGCATAAGCCTGTCCTTCGAGGGCTCTGTATTAGTAAATTGTCCTTCCTCCGCAAAGAAAAGCAACAAATTCGCCTCCGCCTTGAGGCGGCATATAACCAGTCTCATCTTCTGTTTCAGTCCAATCCTTCCCACTCCCACTGCAAAGCTTTGGAGCAAGCCTGTATAGAACTTGACTTCTTTTTGATGGACCGAGCTGAGCTTTCGCTACGCAGATCTCGTCACAAATATTATACTAAAGAAAATAAACCTGATACTTTCCTAGCCCTTTCACTCCGTAGGTTAGATAATATCTCTAAGCCAATTTGCCTCAAACTCTCCAATAGTGACTACACCAGCAACCCTACCCAAATACTTTGTGTTTTTTGTAAACATTTAGCCTCATTATACTCCCAGACCGAGCCCTTTGACCAATCTCGAGCAGAGATCCTCCTCGCCCACCTCTCTTTTCCAACCTTAACAGCCCAACACCTTGAAGTCTTGGAGAAGCTAATTTCACCAACTGAAACATTGTCTGCTATCAAAGACCTTAAGCTCAGAAAACTCCCCGGACTGAATGGTTTCTCGGTCTCTTATTATAAGAAGTTCACTCACTTATTCTCTCCTGTCCTCACCAAAGCTTTCAATGCCATCCTCTCAGGCCATTCCTTTATCCCAGATACAGTTTCCGCCATTATAACGATGATACCGAAACCTCATACAGATGACTCGGCCTGGTCCAACTATAGGCTGCTCTCCCCTCTTAATATCCATGTTAAGCTCCTTGCTAAAGTTCTCTCTACCCGCTTAAATCCCATTATAGACTCCCTAATTCATAATGATCAGACTGGCTTTATCCCCTCTCGACAAGCTGGTGACAATATGATTTACTAAGAATAGAGTCTACCAGTAGACGCTGAACATTCAGGCAGACTCAATTCAAACAGTCTAGACCTGTCAGTCTTCTGAAGGGCGTCTAGCAAACTCATTGAAAAGCGCACAACCGCGGGCTTTGGCATTTTTCTGTTTGCATATGAGAATACTTAGAATGTAAAACAAAAGGTAAACCTATATTTTGTTTTATTTAGTTTTTTTTGCTGTTTCTCCAAAATGATCAGACAACTAATGCATTTATTAATGAATGTCATACATTCTATTTTTAAAAGTTAAACATTTTCACACTTAGAACTAGACATTCCAAATTATTTAAGATATAAGTTCCCAATATAATGATATAGCTTCCTTCTCTTTAATTATGTAACTATTCTATGTTAAGGTATTAATGCGCATGGGTTATACACATCACACATCTGGGGGTGCAGCGGTATGCTGGCAGCTATGGGTTAGTCATCCAGCTCCATCCATCCATCAGGGTGGGTGCCAAAATGGTCCTGGGGAGGAATTAGCTCAGCCACAGGAGCCAGAAAGGTGCTTAATAGTGTAGTACACCCACTTTATCATTTTTAAACAATGTAACTATTCTACATTGGAGCTCAAACTCTGTCTCCCACAGTGGCTTAGTGGTTGGAACTCAGAACTTACAACACTTGGTTCATGGGCTCTAATCCCAGTGATGACTGCATCACAGTTTGCATGCTTTCCCTGTATGGATGTGTTTCTGCCAAAACTCCAAAAACATCCAGTTAGGTTAATTGGGCCTAGTACATGGCGGTGTTTCTGCCCTTAGATTAGAATCTCCTTGACATTTATGAATGTTAAAAAACTAGAGATCAATTTTCTGGGTTGTGTCAGTGACAGTAATATTGATCAATCAATTAAGATTTTGCCTAATGACTACAAAGTGGAAAGGGGCTGAATCTTACCTGCATCCTGTTCTGACAAGTTGGAAATGTGCAAGTTTCATGCTGTGTATATTTCATTGTAACTTTTTTTTAAACTTCTTTTAAGCCTGTCTCCTTATACAACTTGACCCCCTCCCCCACCCCATCATCACCTGTCCCATATGCAAATATATGGATCACTGCCTCACTCTTTTTAACTATTTACTGATCAAGTGAATGTGTCTCATTTTCTATCAGCTACAGCTCAGATCTCACATTATTATATGATTGCTGATTGTGTCTCACCACTAGCCTGATTGAATTCACAATTCCTGGTCAGTCCCTTTCCCTTACCTCTAATAATCTTTAGGGCCAGTTCACACTACATGTGTTTCAGTTGCTTTTTCAGCATCACAAAGAAGGTTATATGGTTGTCAATGTCATAGTTCACATCAGCGCTTGCATTTTCAGTGCATTGCAGGTGCTGTAAACAAAGTTGACCACGCTGCATTGTTTATGTACAGAACTGTACTGGAATGCATTGAAACGCCCTTGAATGTACTAAAATGCACATGTCCCTAATTAAATTGAATAAAAAAAAAAAAAAAAGTAGAAAAAACTAACTGGAAGGGATACAAAAATGCAATGCACCGTGTCCAAAACACATAAAAAATGTACTGGAACACACTAAACATGCATGCCAAAAGGGCATGCAAAAACGCATCAGGAACACATCTAGACTGTTTCTATAGTGTGAACTGGCCCTTAGGACTTGTTCACACCATTGGTGGTGCAGAAACACATGCAAGAACACACATTTTCCAGCACAGCAAAGAAACGCAATGGCCTTTGCAGATGTGCGCAGGTACCATGATGAAAACTTAATTGCACCTACACACGTCTATTAAAAACAGACCCATTCTCAGCCACCAAAACACATGGCACCACACTACTGTGCGGTTAGGTGCAACACACTTTGAAAATAATATGCCTGCAGTATTTTTGCATGTTCCCACATGTTAGGCAGCCCATTGAAATTAATGAGCTGAGGAAAAAAAACAGTAAACAATGCCCCATTCACACAGGTCCTCTGGCCTGTACAGCATGAATTGAGTGGGTTGTTCATGTGGCTAGAGCCACCTGTTACACAATGGGGACACAACAGCTGTAATAACACAGGTTTTAATCTGACAGGTGTGAAGGCGTGGGAAAGTGGCCCTGAATGCTCACTGTCTGTGTTCAGGGTTGTACACCTGCACCCATATACTTGTCAAATTATGACCTGCAGCATTTCCATAGTGTAACATAGGTTGCCTGCAAACGGCGATAGCCACAAAAACAAACCATGGTTTCCCACTCTACAGGCCACAGTACCCATGTGAATGAGCCCCAAGACATCAATTACACCTCAATTACACACACAGCTTTATTTATGAACTCAGTACAGTTTTATCATTTAGATTTCACAGGAATGTGGTTGGGATTATGTCCATTAATAATGTTTTTAGTGTATTTTTACCATAAATATAATTTGGATATTTTCTCTGGCAGTGGGGGGCTGTCAGGTATGCTGTACAGGGCCCCGTGATATCTAACAGTGGCCCTGGGTGTATGCTTGTGTCTGTGCCACCTGTATAGTTAGGAAGAACCTTTGCTATGTACCTCAATGGATCTAGGAATTGGACATGTTTTCAACTGAAAAGACAACAAATATTAGTAATGTTTCCCCAGCAAATGAGGATCAGCTCCTTGGTGGAGAACAGCGATCTCGCCATGTCCAGATGTGGTCTGGAATTCCACAAGAACAATTCACAGAACTAAAAAATAGACTTGCAAATTACCACTAAACTCTCCTAACTACACTCCGATCCGCTAACACTCCCCACTACCACTTCTGGGTGCGTGCAAACATCCTTCCGCAAACGTCATGACGTATTTCCGATATGACAGCTGCTCTAGCGCCTCCTCCAACAGCCGTCCTGGTGTTTATTTGTGCACCATAGCAATTTTACATGCGGCTCCATTGTGTATATGACATTCGCAAATATATGTTTGCAGTTCTATTGTGGATTTGGCATTGGTGAATGTATGCTTGCAGCTATACTGTGTATATGACATTGGCAAATATATATTTGCTGGTAAAGGCCCAAAGTCAACATAAATTGGGGGGCCCAATTTATTACTGTTAAGAGGATTGTAGAAAAAGAATAGCTAGCTGCACATTGAACACGACCTATTCATTGGTACATAACATGGTCTTGTGGTTCAATAGGGGGCTTTTGGTTTGTTAGTTTGGACAAACTTGCATATGTGCACTCTAACAAGAAAGATTTGGGCATATTATATAGCTAGCAAAAATAAGTGTTAGGGGTGCTAGTACATTTATTCATTTCAGATACTTACATAGCGCTGTCAATTTATGCAGCGCTTTACATATATATGTGGTAAATTCACATCAGTCCCTAACCCTCAAGGGGCGTACTATCTAAGGTCCCTAACTTACATTCATACATATACTAGGGCCAATTTTGACAGGATCCAAATTACCTACCAGCATGTCTTTAGAGTGTGGGAGGAAACCAGAGTACCCGGAGGAAACACAGGCACAGGGAGAACATGTAAACTCCAGGCAGGAAGTGCCATGGTTGGGATTCGAACCAACAACCCTAGTACTGCCAGGTGGAAGTGCTAACCATTTAGCCACTGTGCTACATTCAACTAGAATCTGAAATAATCCCCCCCACAAAATACATAGTCCAAATGTTTATTGATCAAATAATACACATTCCACATTTATTTGGACAGCAACAAGTAGGTACATTCAATATCTTGGTGAAAATAAAAAAAAAAAAAAAAGCAGGATTGATGTTGCTAAAATAGAACGGTCCTGCTCATAAGAGCTTACAATCTAAAAGACTATACTTTTAATGAACTGTGCTTTCACAGGTTACAGCAGGAAACAAACAGTTAATATGAATCACTTAGGCTTATCCACAAAACAAGCTGCAGATCAAAATATCAATATAAAAATACATATGCGCCAAAATAAAAACACCTCCCACCTCCCCAAATCCCCCACACATACATTTCTCATCAGGTTTGTCTGAAAACTGCATTTCAGTCTAAATAAAGCAAACTTGGAAGAGCAGAGCAATTACATGTGTTAGGATTACAATTCAAAGATAATAAACACACAATCATTGTACAAGAACACACAAACACACCTTAGAAGGAAGAACATGCAAAACATTTACAGCCCACATCAAAACACAGCGTGAGTGTGGCCTGGGGCAATTCACCACAATCTCTTCCTCTCCCAAACCAACACAGACAAGGACTTGCAGAAAATAATGTTGCCCGTACAAGGCAAAATCACCCACTACTGCATCTCTTTATATAAGGTAGGCCACACCCACTACTGTCATTCATTTGGTCAGAGAAAGTGTTTGAACCTGATTAATTCTCTTCCCACCTGCGTTAACCCTTGGTATACAGGCCCCACAAATCAGAGTCAGAAAGAAAGCCACAGTGAAGTGTACCTGTGCAGCATACAACAGAACATTGAACAGGGATGTAAAAGGGAATCCTATTGGCAATATTTCTTGGCCCTATGGGCACAATTTACTCCAGATTATCTCATGAGTTAAGGCAGTCACATGACCACATCTCGCATGCAATACTGAAAATGTCAATTCACTTTTGCTAGTATGCGGCATTTCCCATAAATCAGAAAAACACTCAGGAAATCAAACATAAAAAGACCTTAGACCCTGGTCACATCAAAGCCAATTTAGAAATTGTGTGACGTACAGTGAAGATGCTGATTTCCTTGCGATTTGCAAGACATCTGACACAGATATCTATGCAAATTGCCACAAAAGTAGTACATGTACTACTTTAGAAATCAGTGTCGGAATCGCACCCATGTGACTGCTCTAATAGCAGACAATAGGGTGTGACTTGGCATACGATTTGCAAGTCACATGCCATGCAAATCGCATGTCAAGTCACATCCAGGGTGCATGAATTCAGGTGCGATTTGGGAATTGAAATTATACCTGATATCGGATCTAATGAATGTGGATGTGACTGTCTTAACGTAAGCGATTTGCTGCAGCACAATTTCAAAAGTAGTTTGTGTCTAACTTTTTCAGCACTTTGTATCCTCTAATAAACTCAAAGTAAACATTGTTTTCTTTAGGGATATAAATTCCAAGAAAACTTTCTCTTTTAGCTGGGGGAAGTGACAGGTGAATTTCTGAGCTATAGTGAAGGAAAAAAAAAAAAAAAGGGAGAATTACATTTAAAAACCAGCACCATAATAAATAAAAAATGGCATGGGGTCCCCCCTCCCATCCACACCAAGCCCTTCGGGTCTGGTATGAATCTTAAGGGGTAACTCCACACCAAAATGTAAAAAAAAAAAAAACCGGCGTGGGGTCCCCCCTCCCATCCATACCAAGCCATTCGGGTCTGGCCTGGATATTAAGGGGTAACTCCATGCCAAAATAAAAAAAAAAAAAAAAACTGCATGGGGTCCCCCCCAAAATCTATACCAGATCCTTATCAGAGCATGCAGCCTGTCAGGTCAGGAAATGGGGGGGAGAGCAAGCACCCCCCCTCCTGAACCATACCAGGCCACATGCCCTCAACATGGGTGGGTGCTTTGGGGCAGGGGGGGCTCCCCCCCAAAGCACCTTGTCCCCATGTTGATGGGGACAAGGGCCTCTTCTGTTAGTGGGATAATTGATCGGCCGTTTTTCAGGATTTTGGCACATTTTGTTTATTGGTAAATTTGGAAAAAAAATCGGCTGATTTTGCCAATTTTCGTGGCAATGATCGGCAAAATTGCCAAACAAAAAAATTGGCCGATTTTAGACCCATCTAAAGCAGGCCAAAGATGGTTCTAAAATCGGGTGATTTTTTGGCCGAAAAAAAAAAATCGGCCAATTTTAGATTCATCTATGGCCTGCTTTAGATGGGTCTAAAATCAGCCGGAAAAAAATCAGCTGATTTTCAGGCCATTAGTGGGTTAATTGGTCAGCCGTTTTTTGCACATTTTGTTTATCGGTTTCGCGGCAATGATCGGCAAATTGGCCGATCTTTTTACCGATAAAAAATCTGCGCATGAGCTGTGAACTGCCAGAAAAAGAAGAAAAAGAAGAAAAATAAAAATAAAATGCAGGCCATAGACAGGGCAAAAGCCAGCTATTTAAAAAAAAAAACAAAAAAAAACGGCCGATTTTCGCCCGTCTATGGCTGGCAAATATAATAGCGAAGTAATTACTTCTGTCCCTGCAGAGAGCTGCACTATTATATTTGACATTAAAAAGTATAGAGGTTGCAACATTGTATCTATTTGTATCTGAATAAAAACATCTATATCCGAAATGGATACAAATAGATACAATGTTCAAACCTCTATACTTTTTAATGTCAAATATAATAACGCAGCTCTCTGCAGGGACAGAAGTAATGTTTCAGCCGTCAGCCGGGAACATCATCTGAGTGACCTCGCCCCATGTCACATGCTTGATGTCCCTGGCTGGCCCCGCCCCTTACCTATATAAGAACTGTCAGCCTGTCTCTCCACAGAGACTAACCAGCGTTACTCAGGAGACAGGGCAACAGTTCTTATATAGGTAAGGGGCGGGGCCAGCCGGGAACATCATCCGAGTGACCCCGCCCCATGCCACATGCTTGATGTCCCCGGCTGGCCCCACCCCTTAGCTATATAAGGCCTGTCTCCTGCATAAGGCAGCTAGCCTCGTTCCAGTGTGGAACTTTTTTTTATTTTTTCGGGTCGCCACCGTGACATCGTGATTGACATTGGATCTACTTCGGGGGACATTGTTTTAATAAAGGACTTGTCAAAGACCGTGTACTGTTTTTTTTTTTTTACACTACACTTTTGCTTTTCTTGTGAATTAGTAGCGGTACCATGTACCGCAGACTCATTCACGTAGGGGGCTGGGATCTTCCAGATTCTGATAAGCTCCCCGCCCGCAAACCCCTACAACCACCGGCCAGGGTTGTGGGGAAGAGGCCCCCCCTGCCCCAAAGCACCCCCCCATGTTGAGGGCATGTGGCCTGGTATGGTTCAGGAGGGGCGCTCACTCGTCCCCCCCCTTTCCTGACCCGCTGGACTGCATGCTCGGATAAGGGTCTGGTATGGATTTTAGGGGGAACTCCATGCTGTTTTTTTTTTTTAAATCTTGGCGTGGAGTTCCCCCTTAATATCCATACCAGACCCGAAGGGCTTGGTATGGATGGGAGGGGGGACCCCCATGCAGTTTTTTTTATTGCAGATCTTTATTTTTACATTCATCTGTTTTTTTTCCACACAGTAGACGCGATCTTTTGCCGGCTGTCAGTAGACTCCACACAGAGATTTGCTACTGAACAGCGTCTAAAAAGAAAGCGCCCACAGAAGACGTCTAAGATGTGTTCTGCACATGCGCATTTCTATCAGCCATAGACGCTGTAAAAACGTCTAGTTTTTTAATGTGACGACTAGCTTTAAAACAATTTTTTACACATTTAAAAATGTTTTTGAAATGTCAGATATTGTTTAAAGTGAAGTCCTGATATTTGGCAAAGCAAATTTCAATGGAAACATGTCTCTGCAGTGATTTTTCATGGTGTTAGATGTGCTTCTTAGCACGTCTGCTTTTTGGGTCTGCTTCCTGGACTGTGTCTAGTTAGTAAATTTGATTTGGCATCTACCTGTAGACACTTTCCTTAGTAAATGTCTTTGCCGTCTAAAAGTAGACGGTCGCTATGAAAAAGTAGATGGTAGCCCACGGAAATGCGCCTATAGTAAATTTGGGTCTATACGTCGCGCGGCCCTTCTTTCCCACCTCGCCTGTTTTGGAATGCATTGTGATACATATTTCTTCAGACACAGCCACATTGGAAACAAAACAAAAAAAGAAAAAAAAATTGAAGGCCATCATCGGATTTCTGAATTGCTTGCAGCACCTCTTGTTAGGAAAGCCTTTGACACAGTTTCTTGGTTCTTTCTTAATCCTATCCAACGCCGGTGGGGCTTCGGTCCCCATTTCTTGACATGGATCTTTTCTTTGTATTGTATTCCCTCAGCTCTAGTCCGCTATTTAGGTCATAAATCGGCCCCCTTCCCGATAGCTCGCGGTACACGACAGGGATGCCCTCTCTCCAATTCTTTTTGCCCTAGTAATCGAGCCCCTAGCCCTTTTGATAAGAGCCAACCCGGATATCCGGTGCTTAGAAGTTGGCAGGTCCCATCACAAACTTTTTCTTTTCGCAGACAATGTACTTCTTTTCTTGACTTCGCCACTTACCTCCGCCCCTCATCTACTTCGACTCCTACACGATTTCCGCACTATCTCAGGTCTTCAAGTTAACCCTCAAAAGTCAACAGTCCTAAACATCTCCCTCTCCCTTCAAGAGACTCTTCATCTCCAACAAGCTCTTCCTTTTTCGTGGCCTCACCACGCTATATCTTACCTAGGTATCAAGTTGACAGCCTCCCTATCTGATCTATATTCCGCTAACTACCTTCCCATGCTCGCTCACCTCACTGGATTAATGCACAATTGGTCCTCTCTTCCACTGGCATGGCTGGGTAGAATTGCAGTCGTGTAAATGTCCATCTTACCCAAGATTCTTTATCTTTTCAGAGTCCTCCCTATACCTGTCCCAACATACTATCTCCATGCACTTCAGCGCCGGGTTCACTCTTACATCTGGCGCTCCGTTCGTCCTCGAGTTCTCCGTACTACCATCCATTTGCCAAAGCTCAAGGGGGGTCTGGGTCTCCTGGACTTTACAAAAAATTATCAAGCAGCCCATTTGGTGCAACTCCCAAAGTATCATGCATCTTACAAGATCACGCAATCGGTTGAAGTTGACCCCCTCTCTTTAGCTGACTTACTCTGGCTTCATCCTTCTGACCGACGCGCTATCCGAAATCCAGTCACTTCCCACTTTGTAGCTCATTGGCATAGACTCAAATCCCGATATCCTCTTCAATTGCCCCACAACCCTCTTCTTTCCCATCTTCGTAACCCGGCTTTCCCCCCTGCCTGGTCTTCCCCACGTTCCTTTGCACCCTGGTCTTCAGCTAATCTCCTTAGAGCCCATCACTTCTTGACCAACTCCGGCGTTTGATCCTTCCCATCTCTTTGAGAAACCCATTCTCTTCTGGCGTCGGAAATTTTCCGCTACCTCCAATTAAAATATTTTTATTCCCCCCTCTCTACCCATTGTTCTGTTAGATCCACGACCTCCTTCGAAAGTGCCTGTAAAAATGACCCACATAGATGTGGCCTAATCTCTATTCTATACGCCCAACTCTCGACTCCTGAGCCCTCCCCCGACCCTCCTATGTCACCAAGTGGGAGAAGGATCTGGGCTCCCCGCCGAGCTCCGAGAATTGGGATCACATTTGGCAAGCGACTAAATCCTCTTCACAGAATGTGGCAGCAGTCGAGATTAACTACAAGGTTTCATCCCAGTGGATTTTGGTCCTGGAGAGGATCGCTAAGTACTCTTCAGGATACTCTCCTGATTGCTTCCGAGGCTGTGCGATGACTGATACATTTCTCCACATTTGGTGGTCCTGCCCAATAGCCCGAACCTTCTGGGATGGTATCTTCCACATGTTAACTACCCTTCTTCAAAAACCACTGGCGCCAACTCCGGACATAGCCTTACTCAATCTCCAACCCCCTTCGATTTCCAAATCTCAGTTTAAGCTCCTTTTGCAGGTCACAGCCTCCTCAAAGCAAATTATAGCTAAGTCTTGGAAAACTTCATCTCTTAACATTCCAGCGGTTCGGAATAAGGGGACACAGGCTATGATACACGCCAAAGTGGAAGCTACCATCACAGACACTATTCCCAAATTTTTGTTGATCTGGTCTCCCTGGGTCGACCACTTCCTCCATTTATTTAGTTATTTTATTATGTTAGCAATGAACATTCAGCTGCTGTAAGGCCCTGGGCCTCACGTTATTTTCTACCTCATATTCTGTAATGAGCATGAAATTTAACCTCCAAGGTTTAGGAATGGGTAGTCTGCCAGGCGTGGCTAGTGCTATAGTGATTGGTGCGTGGTCCGACCAGGTTATGGAACAGATTGATGAGTAGAAAATGTGTTGTAAAGTCCATTTATCCATTCTAGTCTATTTTGGAATAGGAAAGTTGGGAAGGAGAATAATATGAATAGTCCCTCTCTGAGCTGTGTTGACATCTCCAAATATTATATAAATCGTTGTCATGAAAGTATTGATTAAGACTGTGTTTTGAAGATCGTTTGCCAGATGATGTGTCCAGTTGGATATTTCCCACTGTATTGAAATCTCCTCCTATTAGTAGCCAACCTTTCTTCAATCGGGGTAATTTTGGCCATTAATTGTTTGTAGAATTGGAGTTGGTCTGAATTGGAACCATATACATTAACAAGTGTAAAAGGGGTATTGTCGATAAGACATACTAGGATGTGGAAGCGCCAAAGGGGATCGGCACATTCCGAAGAGAATTGAAAGTTAGTCAAATCTTTGATCTCTGTCATGACTCCATTTATTTTTTTGTGGTGGAATGCTAGAAATCTTGTAGAGAAATTCTTCAGCTTGAAAAAAGTTTTTTTTAGATAGAGCAAAGTGAGTCTCTTGAATAAATATGACATCAGCATATAGGGCGGTAGCTTCTTTATTTAGTGAAGATCTCTTAAAGGGAGAGTTGAGTCCTCTGACATTAAGTCATACTACATTAAGCATTTTTTAGATATATATTGATGTGAGAAGTATGAGGTAGGTCGCATCGTTGAAGGATTTTCAAGTGATGGGTTAGACGCGTGAGAGGTGCTATTTCATCATCCTGACGGGTGTGTTCTGTGGCGTCGCTGAGAAGCCATGTTGCAGATAGAGTAACTTGCAAGTTGAAATGATGTAATGATAGCTGCCAAGAATATAGACTAGAAGTGGAGCAGTAATGACTGGTAGAAGCAATAGAGAACAGCTTAAAAACTTATATTTAAAAATATCTTGCGGAAAATACAAGAAACATGGGTAGGCTGGATGACTAATGTCATACGGGGGCAGGGTGGTACACATGACAACATCCAGTTGTCAATAGGCAGTGGCAAAAAAGGGAGAACGGACACTAGAAGTAGGCCAGAGCCATGCAACAACATATGTGTGAGAGTTGGGTCAGGAAGCTGACTTATGAAAAGACAGTGTTCAGGTTAAGTCACCCTCCATTTGGTGAGGCTGGTGTGGGTTTTTAGGGCTGTCATCTACCTGAAGTATATTCCACTCCTTAGGGAGATCTATACCATCGTCTAGGCTCCTGATAGTAAAAGATTGGGCGTGGCCTGGAGTGGCATGACTTAGGGTGCACTTCTGGGAGCTCCGTCTGAGACTCATCCGTTTTTGCTGATCCTGATTACTATCCTGCTCACACTACCACCCGTCGTGCTTGCTAAACTTTTCTCCATCTCTTGGTACTGTGTCACTGCCGAAGAAGGGTGCCGATGTGGGCGGTAGACTCGATAAGTTCCGCCATAAGGAGCGGGACAGCGTGATGGAAGATGGCGCTTCGGTCTTGGAGGAACCAGCAAAGTCTGACACTAGCAAGGTGCTGGAGGCAATCTCTACCTGCCAGAATACCTTAACTTGCAAGATTGAGGAGGTGAAGATCGATATTTCATTAATTCGTCAAGATTTACAGAAACTCAGTGAGCGGGTCACAGAGGCGGAAGCACGGCTTAGTCACGTGGAAGACGATTCGCCGCCATTACAAGTCACCACCAAACACCTACAGCATCAGGTTCATGCGGTGCTGCAAAAGCAAGTTTACATGGAAAACAGGCTTCGCCGATGCAATCTCCGGTTTGTTGGGCTGCCCAAAAGTGAGGAAGGCTCCGACCCGGCATCCTTTTTGGAGTAGTTACTCACTACTACCTATGGTAGGGAGGTGTTTTCCTCTACCTTTGTGGTAGAGCTCTCCCATCGTTTGGCCTCTCAGCCTCCACCACGCACATTTATTGCTAAATTTCTTAACTACTGGGACCGTGACACTATTCTTCGTCTTACCAGGGAGAGGGGAAGTATCCCGTTCCAGGATGTTAGAATCACGGTTTTTCCAGACTTTTCGTCTGAGGTCCAAAAACGTGCGCAATTCTTGGAGGCTAAGCGACAACTCCGGTACCACCATCTGTCCTATGCTATGCTTTTTCCTGCTAGACTTCGAGTTGTAGGGGATGACAAGGTTATTTTTTTTGAAGATCCAGAATCGGTGTTGACCTGGTTGGATCAACGGACAGCACCTGGACCTGCCTGATGTACCCTCTCCTCCCAAGTTCCCCCCTCCTTTTTTTTTCTCTCCCCCTATGCAACCCCTATTATTCCTGGGACATTTTTTGTTATGCCTTGTCTCCCCCTAACCGAAAGCTCTGTAAATATATCCTATTGTCTCTGCTTCCCCCATTTTCACTGTCTTCACCACCCCATTTCTCCTTTTCTTTCCACTGGTATTTGCTCCTTTTCCCCTCCTTTTCTTCCTTCTTTCTTATTTTTTTTCTCCTTTTCTATGTTTTCTGTTTCAGTTTCAGCCCCTCTCTCCTTGTTTTCTATATCCCCTTTTTTGTGAGTCTTCAGCCTCCCCTCTCTAGATGTTTGGTAACTTCTCTCTTCACTTGGTCTCTTTATTTTTTCTCTTTTTTTCTTCCTCAAGTCTGTCCTCTCTGCTATTCTTATGCCTGCTTTTTTCTCTCCTTTTTTTTCTTGTTTCCTTTTTTTATTTACTTTGCTTGTTTCTTCTTTTTTTCTTCTTCCTTTTTTTTTTTTTTTTACCATTTTTCCTCCTGTTTTCTTCTATTTTTCTTCTTTATTTTATTTTCTTATTTTTTTTATTCTGTGTTTTTCTTCCTGTAACTGTTTCTTTTCTTATTTTTTCTTCTCTCTTCCTCTTTCTTTTAATTTATTTTTTTCCCACTTCTTGTGTTTGCTGGTTTTTTTTTTTTTTTTTTATTTTCTCAATGGAACACCTTGTAGCCTAATTTGGGTACTGCTTTTCAGTGAATTATTCGCTTCCCTAGTTCCCGGAGTTCTGCTCCCATGCAAGTAGGTTCAGCTGACTTTGGGTTTGTTTGGGACTCCTTTAAATTATATGCTCGTGGCGTTTTGGTGTCGCATATCTCCAGATGCAAATCTACATCTAGCCTGGCTGTTCGACAGGCACAGTAGCACTTGCTCGACCTAGAACATTTATTTCAAGTGAACCTTTTGAGTGAGGCTTGCTCATTGGTCAGGTTACAGGCTCATTTGGTCAATCATCTTCTCTTTGAGAAGGCTAAGCAACATATTTTTTTTACTAGGCAGAGAATATTCAAACATGGAGAAGGGGCTGGTCGCCTCGTAGCATGCTTGGCCCATTTGGATCTCTGACCCCCCATCGTGATCTCCTTGAAGGGTGCCTCGGGTGTTAGTATCACTGACCCAGACCTGGTGGCGGCGGAGTTTCGTAACGTCTTTTGGCGGCTCCTATCTCCACAGATGATATTGCTGAGGCTCTGGCCCACCCGTCCCCCTCGAAGGCGTTGGGCTCAGATGGACTCCCCTTGGAGTTTTACACTTATTTTCAGGATTCACCAATTCCCCGTCTACATTCTTTGTATCAACATATTTTTAATCTGCCTCTCTTCCCCAGTCTATGTGCGAAGCTTTAATTGTTCTTAGCCCTAAGCCCGGAAAAGACCCCTTACTCCCTGAGTCGTATCACCCCATTTCTCTCCTACAATTGGATATTAAGATTTTGGCTAAGGCCCTGGCCTTGCATTTAAATAAAGTCATCCTAGATTTAATTCACCCAGATCAGGTTGGGTTTATGCAAGCTAAGAATACGGCATTTAATCTCAGGAGGCTGTTCATGAATCTGAAAGCTACCCATACCAATACGGGCTCTAGGGTCATGGTTTCCCTGGATGCAACCAAGGCCTTTGACTGTGTGGAGTGGGGATACTTATGAGAATGTGTACGTTTTGTGTAAGTTTTAAGCCCAAGTTCCGGCTAGGGGTCCTGGTGGGTGGTCAGGCGTCGGACTCCTTTCCCCTCTCTCGAGGCACGCGTCAGGGTTGCCCCCCTATCTCCCCTATTTTATGCATTGGCAGTGGAGCCCTTGCTCATGGCTATTCAACTACATCGTGATATCCATGGTTTGCGTTCAGGCTTACTGACCGAGACGGTGAGTCTCTATGCTGACAATATGCTTTTGTATCTGGAGGACGCGGGTCATTTGCTTGGGCTGCTCTAGCTCTTATTGAGGAAATTGGGGGAAGTCTCAGATTCTCCTTTTAGATTTGGGAACAGGCTAGTCTTCCCCTAGTTAGGGTTAGTGCCGTTACTTATCTCGGGATTGTGGTTTCTCGTGACGCTGCAGATTACTCCCGACTTAACTTAGAACCCCTTTATCCTATGATAAAGTCTTCCCCTAGGGGGAATTTGATTAAGATGGTTCTTCTTCCTAAACTCCTCTATATTCTTTGGCACGCACCTACATACTTGCCGTTTTTAAGTCCCTTGATTCTCTGCTTAACTCTTTTGTTTGGGGTAATACTAGGCACAAATTGTCCTGGCGCGCTCTTAAAAATCCCGGTCATCTGAAGGGTACCGCGCTCCCAGATATAAATCTTTATTTCTTGACAGCCCAATTATCTCATTTTTTCCATTTAGACAAGTGGGATAGGAGTAGATACCGTACACTGGTGTGCGCCCCAGCTTTCTCCTGGGTTGTTAATCCCTTTCAAGTATTACTGCGGGGGGTGCTGGATCTCGCGGCTGTGAGGGGCCAGAGAGGATTGTTGTACCATCACTGTAAGATTTGGTCATTGGCCTCTGGAAGGTTGCAGCTTCCACATATTCCTCCTCATACCCCTTCGTGGGATAACCCGGATCTCCCTGAATTGCGTACACTTCCTGATTATGGTCTATGGATTGGCAGGAGGATTTTGTATGTTTCCCAGGTGTTCACCAGTGCGGGAGTCAGATCTTTTCAAGACCTTAAGGAGGAATATGATCTCCCTAATTTTATGTTTTTTTGCTATCTCCAGCTCCGTCATGCTCTGCAGGCCCAGTTTGGTAATTCTGTTTTACAATTTAATTCTAATTATCTCTTGGATGTGATCCTGGGTATGGAACCTAAGAAACTCACATCCACATTCTAAAATGCATTACTCCTACCTTCTGCATCATTATTGGCTTATCGCCTTAAAGCCCGCTGGGATGTGGACGTTGGGGGAGCTGGATGATAAAATGTGGGAGGAGGTGTTGTCCTCTACTAAGATGGTTTCCCCGAGATTATTGGACCGCCTTTTCCTTCATGATAAGATGGGTTCTCTCCTTACACTGTGACCTAAACAATGTCTGCATGGTCTTTTTCCTTGTTCAGAAACTGACAAATTTCAGACTCTTTTCTTGCATGAGACGCTTTTTGTGGCTAGACTTCTACTGGCCCGTATGTGGTTGCAGGCGCTGACATCTACATTTTCACAATGGATAGCTGCGGTAAATAGTACTTTACCATATCAGAAGGTCATTTATATGGTATGGGATAGATGGCTTGACTCTACTGGTGACAAGGAGGAGGTGGAATAATTATCCTTTGTAATCTTGTTATGATGTTTGCTCATATGCTGGTCCTCCTTTCCTTGCCTGCGGTAAAGATTCTAAAATGTATATGTGACGGGAGTCACTTTGGGTGGGGGGCCCATGGAACACAGCCCCCTTTGGAGTGATGGGGAGACCCTTGTCTCAGCTCCCCATATCCCTCTTATGTGTAAGTCACCCTGTGTCTCTTAGGGGTACAGGGTGACAAATAGACGCTGAGAATGCAGTTGGAATGACTTCAGATAGAACAGTAATATTTATCAGCTATATGAAGACTATTCCTGGTTGTTGATTCTGAACTAGACATGTGAATTGAAGGAGCTGGACCGTCTGCTCTTTAATGCGAACCTAATTCATTGTCTAGGTGTGAATTCCCATTCACCTTTTGTTTAGGTCACCCAGCTAGCTAACCTAATTAACTTACTGTTTACAGTGTTAAGTCTATTTCTGTATATAACTGCATTTGCATATGATCATGTGTTCAGTCTCAGTGTGTATTGGATAAAAAGCCTGTGAGTTAAAAATAAAGAGTTCCATGTTCAGACAGACTGGTGTCGTCTAGCCTCATATGGTCAGCGGTGGTGTCCGTGGATCTGTGT
Organism: Staurois parvus; assembly: GCF_062004578.1. Taxonomy (NCBI): domain Eukaryota; kingdom Metazoa; phylum Chordata; class Amphibia; order Anura; family Ranidae; genus Staurois; species Staurois parvus. The sequence continues at coordinate 596,595 of NW_028318297.1, forward strand.
TCGGACAGGGAAGCGGGAGTCTAACGGAAATATCCTAGTGCAGTCGGGTCCGGTTCCGTTACAGTGTATACTGTTTTATTTGATTGTGCATTTGTCCTATGTTTTTTTTTTTCTTTTTTTATTGTCAAATGTGAAATGTGAGTGCATATTTGTTCCTCTCAATAAAAGTTTGCCTGATTAAAAAAAGATTTGCCCGGATGTTAATGAGAAGTTTGGTAGGGAAGCCCCATTGATAGCCTATACCGTTGGTTCTTAGGCCTTTGGTGATAGAGATCAGTTTTTTACTGTTAAGGAGGGTTTCTTTGGAGATCAGCATACAATTTGATACCTGTATGACAAGTAGGGATTACTGCGGGGTTCCTAACGGCCATAATTAGCTTTTCTTTAATATGATAAAAGTGAACCCTAATCAGTACGTCTCTTGGGATTGATGCTGGCAAAAAATTAAGGTTTTGGTATTCTGTGTGCTCTGTCAATTGTAGCTTCAGTTCCATTGATTGACGGAATGAGATGTTTCATCAGTTGTTGTATGTATGGTAGGAGAGCGTCAGGGGTGACTGATTCTAGGATTCAGCAAATTTTTATGTTATTTCTTCTAGAGTGGTCTTCTAGGTCTGCTATCTTGTTTTTTAGTTGTATGATCTCAGATACGTTGTCAGTGTGTGCATCTACTACTGTGTTATGGGCCGCAAACATGTCAGACCTCTTATTTTCAATGTGGTGTATCCGTTTGGTGTGGTCAAAAACGGCATTTGAAAGAAGGGTTATCACATTGGAAATGTCATTGTGTAAGATCTGCCTTACAGAGAGCAGCATACATGTTATATTTAATTCAGATACAGGTTGATCAGAACCTGGGAATTCTTCAATAGCAGATTGTAGTAGTGTAGGAGTATAAGGGACAGCTGAGGAGTGTGGATAGTTTTGTGATGGGTCCTCAATCCTGGGCCTAGACTTAGCAGGGCTTCTGGATGTGGGAGAGAGAGGAGGAGAGCACGCACCCTGGTTACCATCATATAAGGGAACCAGGAGTCTATGGTCCGCGTGTAGGTGTTCTGTTCTGATGCAGGGATGGAGCGTCTGCTCTGTGAGGCGCCAGCACCATCTTGGGATCTGGAGTTCCGGGTCGGATAAAACTCTGTGAGCCTCTGAGGTTGTGCAGGAGATTTCCTCCTAAGTGGCATGTCTCCGGAGGGTGTTATAACTCTCAGTTTAGAGCATCGGGATCCTGGCGGTCGGTATATAGCAGCTGCTGTGGCGGAGATGGCAGCAGAGCTGTTTCACATTGCAGTCATCTTGGGTGGCAGCCGCGCATGCACCCCCTGCATATGTATTATAAGATCTAAATACATATGGGTGTAATTACCTTAATTATAAACAAAATGTAATTTATTAAATAACATACAATTGAAATAAAATAGAAAATCGACACTCAGGTTTAATTTGAGGGTATGTACATCCAAATTGGAGGAAGGGTTTAGGAATTACAGCTCTTAAGAGTACCCATCCCCTCTTTTTCAAGGGACCAAAAGTAATTGGACAACTGAATCAAAAGCTGTTTCATGGCCAGGTGTGGGCTACGCCTTCATTATTTCTTCATCAATTAAGCAGGTAAAAGTTCTGGAGGTGATTCTAAGTGTGGTATTTGCATTTGGAATCTATTGCTGTGAACCTACATCATGCGTTCAAAGGAACTGTCCATGCAAGTGAAACAGGCCATTGTAAGGCTTCAAAAATTTAACAAATCCATCACAGAGATAGCAATGACATTAGGAGTGGCCAAATCAACAGTTTGGTACATTTTGAGGAAAAAAGGACGAGGTGAGCTCAGCAACATAAAAAAGGCTGACAACATCAGTGGTGGATGATGGCAGGATCCTCTCTATGGTAAAGAAAAACCCATTCACAACATCCAGACAAGTGAAGGACACTCTCCAGGAGGTGAGCGTATCATTGTCAAAGTCTACAATCAAGAGAAGACTTCACAAGATCAAATATAGAGGGTTCACCACCAGGTGCAAACCATTCATAAGCAATAGAAAAGCCAGATTAGACTTTGACAAAATAACATCTAAAAAAGATAGACCAGTTTGGGAAAAGCATTCTTTGGACGAATGAAACTAAAATTAATCTGTACCAGACTGACAGGAAGAAAAAAGTGGAACAGCTCATGATCCAAAGCACACAACATCTGTAAAACATGGTGGAGGCAGTGTGTTGGCATGCATTGCTATGCATGGCTTTCAGTGGCATTGGCGTTTATTGGTTATGTGACAGAAGACAAAAGCAGCCAGATGAATTTTGCAGCGTTTAGAGATTGCCAGTAAAGGATTCCCAACAAAATATTAAAATTAACATTTTATTTATGATTATATTCAATTGTCCAATTAATGTTGGTTCCTTGAAAAAGGGGGGTGGCTACTCTTAAGAGCTGTAAGTCCTAAACCCTTCCTCCAATGTGGATGTACATACCCTCAAATTAAACCAGACCATATCCATTATATAACTATAGCTTGAATGTGTTTTGGCAAATACCTGAAAAAGCTAAAATTGTGCCTGTGTCCAAATATATATGGACCTAACTGTGTGTATATCTAACTAGACTAAAGACATCACCTACACTGTAATGGACTTATTGTTATGTATTGCTGATGAAACATGGAAGTTCTCATATTTAGACAGAAGGGAATTTAATATAGAGTATATATTTAGTGGTGAGGATAAGGACACCAATATCACTAGTATATTTAGGAAACTTGGCCACGTTATGGATTAAAAACATAAATATATGGTGGGATATGGCTAATATGGAGAAATATATATTAAAGACAAAATGATTCCTAGAAAACTGAGATGGGAAGTACCTATTAATGATCGCTTAGTGGAAGAGGAAGATATACAGGCATGGTACAATTTTTTCAATGAAAAGGGCACGGAGGTCCTACATTTTCTTATAAAAAGGAAAAAAGAAAAATACAGAAAATAGATATGCTGATTAATGAATATAAAGGAAAAATAGAGCCATTAAAAGATCAGGCTGAATTCAGATTAATAAATGAATTGAGCAAAAATACACAGAAAAAAGATCTAGAGAATAAAAATAAGAAGAAACAAACAATACCTTAGAGCAGGCATTGAAATTTCCACTCGCCTGCTCGTATTTTGCAAGTGGAAATAACATGGGGGCGAGGACCAGATTGATCAAACAGCCGATGGATATGGAGCGGGGTGCTGGCACCACAGGTGAAATAAGCTTTCAGGCATTTAGGCACTCACACACTATCCAAGGGTCCAGAGTCCTTAGGAGGTCCTATGACAGACTTCTGAATGGATGGGGAGGGCCGCAGGGTGGATTGTGTAAGCGTGCTCCGAATCCGGTCCGGCGAGAGGAAAGAGAGACTAACAGAGCCCAAGGAGGAGGATACTTCACAGATTGGTGAGAACTCCGCATGTAACAGTGAGAGGAAGGGGGAGAACTGTCTGTGACCGGAGTGCTGAGAAACGGAGTGTGACAGGCTGAGAGAGCCAGAGGGGAGAAGTGTGTGTGTCTGTGTATATGTGTGTGTCGGTGTGTGTGTGTGTATGTATGTATGTATGTATGTATATATATATATGTGTGTGTGTCTGTATGTATGTGTGTGTCTGTGTATGTGATGGTGTTGGGGGCTCTATATTCACTTTATGTAGTAGGGGGCCCTGTGTGTGTTCTGGGGGAGCGCATTGTACCAGAATGGAGACAATGTGTTCTAAAAGGGGGGTTGTGTGCTCATTATAACCTCAAATTATGGGGGCAGAAGTACCAGAAGAAATTAGCAGAAGTACCAATCACCCCCCTTTTTTGCCCCCCTTCCCTCTCTCACCCCCCTTTCTTTTTTTGAAAAGGGGGTAGAGAACATGGCTATTGGGGGGGGGGGGGGTGAAGGAGGGTATGTATTTATTTCTGTAACTGTATTCTGCATAAAACATTTAACAGTGTCATTTAATGAGAGAATTTACAAGGGCATGTTTAGGGGAGGGATTAGGGGCGTGGCAGGGTAGCGGATGGGTGGAGCAACTGGTGGTGAGTAACTCCTAAGGCCTGGCTAGTAGCTCAGGACTTGAAATTTTAAGCCCTGCCTTAGAGTATTACAAGATTACCAACAGAAGTAGGTATTCAAATGGCAAGCAAAATTATCTAGTAATGAATTACACTCAGCTGAATCCACACCAGAGAGAAACACACCTATAAATTCACCAAAAAAGAAAAAAAAAAAAGAAAAAAAAAGTTTGGGAGACTCAAATAGATCGACGAATACTCATTTTGATGACCAGGGGCGGATTGACAACTTATGGGGCCCCCCGGGCAATAGGGGATCATGGGGCCCGTGTCCTCGCCCACACTCAAAAAAGCCTATGAAAGGTAACAGGGGCATCTCATGGGGCCCCCTACTGACCTTGGGCCCTCAGGCAGTGCCAGAGTTCCCAAATGGTCAGTCCGCCCCTGATGATGACCATACACTGCACAATTTTAAACAGGGCAATAACCATTGGAGGCCACCTCAAGCCCCATATAGAACACCACCACATAACCAACCATATGGTGGAAGACCTTAACTAGAGAACTCATATAGAGGGAACCCATATAAGATACATCAAGGGTATCAAAATAATTATGCACCATATAACAATCAAGGATATGGGTACCAAAAACCAAAACCACAGAAACCCTATTTTAAAAAACAGCCCTACATACCATATCAAATACCTTTACAAAATAGGTTCTCACCTCTGGCACATGAGGAATCAGGATCCCCCATCCCCAACCCTTTTTTAGGATGGAATCTATCTCAAGGGAGTGGGGAATACAGAGAAAGACCAGCAAGAGAGGGTGCAGGGGAGGAAGAAGAAAACAACAAAGAAAGAAGGGAATAATAGGAGAAAGCATGTTTAACCTTAGTGGAGTCACACTCACTATGGAAGAGTTACAGGTTTTGGACTAAGGTTTAAAATTTGCTCAACATAAAAAGGACTTAATAAGCTTGAAACTTATGTTAGTATTCAAAAACTAGTAAGGAATTTGAACATCAACAAATATTATGCTCAAAACCCCATCTTAACCCCCACTCTCAATGATGATAGAATGGGAGATTATCCTACACATCTAAAAAAAAAAAAAAAAAAAAAAAAAATCTAAAAATTCAAATAGATCTATGAAAACTCATAATGATGACCATACACCAAACAAATTTAAACAGGGCAAGAACCATTGGAGACAGCCTCAAGCCCCATCTCCACATAACCAACCATATGGTGGAAGACCCTAACAAGAGAACTCATATAGAGGGAACCCATATAAAGATACATCAAGGGTATCAAAATAATTATGCACTTTTTCATGATATTTGTGCTGATTGTAATTTTTGTTTTAAGTACCGTACCAGCAATACTATATCTACCCATCGGATTTCATTGGGAGTCCTGAGTATAGAGTACCAATATGCATTCAGCGAGGCTCCGTGTTCCATCTTTTCTGCCTTCTGTATGTGGAATTTGTGATAATCTTTTCTCTTAGTTTATTAACTCATTGGTCTCTAAATGTCTACCATTTTTGCAACTTATTGTTTTATTTTCCCTCTTTATATATTGCGCTTGTGTACTAAGTTTGTTTCCTTGTCTATACATCAGTACATTCCCTGTATTATTCTTCAGAAAACTTGTATGTTTTATTTCTATTGGTCAGTGCTTCTGTTTCTGACTGTTTTTCTGATGTTATCCATTCTGCAATAAAATTCATTGTAGAAAAAAAAATAATAATAATTATGCACCGTATAACAACAATTATCAAGGATATGGGTTCCAGAAACCAAAACCACAGAAGCCCTATCTTAAAAAACCACCCTACAGACCATATCAAATACCTTTACAAAATAGTTATTCACCTCTGGCACATGAGGAATCAGGATCCCCCATCCTCAACCCTTTTTTAGGATGGAATCTATCTCAAGGGAGTGGGGAATACAGAAGAAGACCAGCAAGAGAGGGTGCAGGGGAGGAAGAAGAAAACAAAAAAAGAAGGGAATAATAGGAGAAAGCATGTTTAACCTTAGTGGAGTCACACTCACTATGGAAGAGTTACAGGTTTTGGACAAAGGTTTAAAATTTGCTCAACATAATTGTTGTCTTAATAAGCTTGAAGCATATGTTAGTATTCAAAAACTAGTAAGGAATTTGAACATCAAAAAATATTATGCTCAATACCCCATCTTAACCCCCACTCTCAATGATGATAGAACAGGAGATTATCATACATATCTAAAAAAAACAAATCTACATTCAACCAAGCAGTGACATATAATAGATACATAGACATGTTCAAGAAATTAGTCAGAGGACCTGGATAGTTTACCCACAAAAACATAGAGATACCGTAGAGACTAAGAGGGGTATAGAAGCATTGGGAAAAAGGAAGGATATAGTTATCCTGCCCGAGGATAAAGGGGGAGAGATAGTCATCGAAAGAGTATTATGAACAAGAAATGAATGAAATGCCAAGTGATAGTAATACCTATACTACGTAGAAAGGAAGCCCCACCAAATTATATAAAGGAAACCCCACCAGTGGTCAGAAAGGTTGTGAAGTTGGTTTGCTTCTATCCCCACTGAGCACCTTTCAAGTCCTCCCTAACCCTCCCTCTCTATCCTTCTCTTCTTTCGAGACTCACCACATTCAGCTGTTTTCTCCCATTTTTTTGAGGATTGCAGTGATCTATCAGCCTCCTGGACCGGTGTCTCGCTTTCTTGACGACTTCTCTGCCTGGCTACCCTACTTTCTCTCCTTGGAAATACCTACTATCATTCTTGGATATTTTAACATGCCCATTAATGTGAACCCAGCTACATCCCAACTCTTCAACCTAGCCTCATCTTTTGCCTTAACATAATGGACACAGTCCTCCAATCACTCTGATGGGAATACATTAGACCAGGGCTACTAGCCAGGCCTTAAGAGTTACTCGCCACCAACAAAACACACACAAACAGAGATACCTGTACACACACACACGCACAGAGACACATGTACACACACGCACAGAGACACATGTACACACACGCACAGAGACACATGTACACACACGCACAGAGACACGTACACACACGCATACACACAGATACATGTACATACACAGAAATACACACAGACACATGTGCACACACACGTACGTACATACACACAAAAAACACACACGTACAGTTCACTTTTATCCACATTAGACTCACTTGCTCTCCTAACTACATGAAGTATCAGGCCCAAAACCATTACAACCGTGGCAGACTGATGACACCAGAAATCTTAAGTGACATAATGGTGCGCTGGAGCGATTGTGGCGTAAAACCAAATCTCAGAAAGCTTTCACCCTATATAAATCTGCTTTAACCTAAAATTCCTCCTTCCATGCTGCCAAACAAACCTACTTTGTCACTCTCATCAATAGCTTGTCATCCAGTCCTCTTCGTCTCTTCTCTACTTTTAACTCTCTACTTTCTCCACCTCCACTCAGTAACTCACTCAGTGCTTACGAGACTGCAAATCATTTCATAAAGAAGATTGATGCAATTCATTGGGGCATCTCCACTGCACAGACATTCATCCCACTTAGCAAACCTTATATTAAACCTCCCTCAACACTTTCGTCTTTTAACCTTGCTACTACCGAAGAGATCACTAAGGTTTTCTCATAAACCCGTCTCACTACCTGCCCCCTGGATCCTGTCCCCTCACAACTACTACAGTTACCTTCTTCTTCTATCCTATGCTCCCTCACTCACATCTTCAATCTAAGACCCATCTCCCTGCTCCAGTTTGCCTCTAAACTGTTAGAACGCTTAGTCTACAATCAACTGAGCTCCTACCTCACTGACAACAACCTTCTTGATCCTTTACAGTCTGGCTTTCGCTCACTCCACTGAAACTGCACTACTAAAACTCACTAATGATTTACTAACTGCTAAAACCAATGGCCACTACTCCTTACTCTTACTACTTGACCTCTCTGCGGCTTTTGATACTGTTGACCATCCCCTCCCCCTCAAAAAACTCCACTCTTGGCCTCCAAGACTCTGCTCTCTCCTGGTTCTCCTCCTACCCATTGCACTGCTTCTTCAAAGTTACCTATTACTCTGACTCCTCCACTCCACTCCCTCTTTCTGTAGGGGTCCCTCAAGGTTCTGTCCTTGGACCCCTTCTCTTCTCCATCTACACCTCCTCCCTTGGTCACTTGATAAACTCCCATGGCTTTAAGTACCATCTCTATGCTGATGACACACAAATCTATCTTTCTACTCCTCACCTCATCCCTTCAGTCTCCTCTCGCATTACTAACCTACCAAGTTTAAAAAAGTATTCTACATTAACGCATAAACATCAAAAGGTTTGTTATCAAATGTTTGAGGTTTTGCCTTAAACATAACTATTTTTGGTGTAAAACTATCTACAAACAACGGGAGTAGCTATGGGAGCAAAATTTGCTCCCAGTATAGCAAACTTTCTGCAGGAATTTCTGGAATATTTGAATAATAACGAATAAGAATATAAAATTAAGTTGAATTTAGCACTCAGAATATACATAACTTGAACATAGATTATTAAAGGATGACAATACCATATATACAAAAGCTTATTTTAAAAATACTGATAGAAATGCCTACATCCCTGTTAATAGTTGTAATTTTAAACCTTGGCTCACAAATATACCTAGGGGGCAATTTATGCATATTAAAAGAAATTGTACAAAAAAAAAAAAAATCAAGATTATGAGATATAAAGTCAAATTATAGCAAACAGATTTATACAGAAAGGGTACCAACAAGAAGAAATTGAGAAAGAAAGAATAAAAGTAAGGAATCTCAACAGAAATACAATATTATCAGACAACAAACCTATTGATAAAGGGGGAGATAAAATGTACCAATAGTTCTGGAATATAATGAACAGCACAAAGCGGTAGAGCATATAATCCGTAGGCATTGGAATGTATTAAAACAGCATAAGCATTTGAAGATTATTATACCTAAACAACCCAAATTTATTTACAAAAAAGCTCCTAATTGAGAAATTTGTTAGGAATGTCATTGAACCTCCCAATAATATACCTAAAACTAGTTTCTTCCAGGGCATGGGGTTCTAGGACTGTGGAAGATGTTACAGTTGCAGTAGGGTCCATAATAACTTAAAAAGAAGATTTTAATTTCAAAATCCGGTCACAGGGAAGGAATACAAAATAAAACAATTCATATCATGTGAAACTAAGGGAGTAGTGTACACCTTAACCACTTGAGCCCCAGCCACTGCATTAAAACGTTTGCAGGGCGGCACGGCTGCGCAAAACCACGTTTTAAAACGTGGTTTTGCAAAACAGGTAGGGGGCAAGCGCGAGGCGCGCGCCCGCCCTACCTGTCCCGTGGGTGTCAGCAGCGGGTCTCAGTGCCGGGTCACGGCCCGTCATTACCGGCCGTTTCCCGACGATTAGCGGCAATCGCTGACAGAGAACAGGGATGCATTGTTTACACAGCCCTGCTCTGTCAGTTGCCTGTCAGCTCCTGACAAGCTGAACCGGAGAGAAGAGTTTATCTCTCCGGAGCAGCCTGTCCCCGTCCAGGACACACCCCCGCCCCTAGTAAAACACTCCCCTCACACAGTTAACCCTTTCAGTGAATAAAAAATGTTTTTTTTTCACTGATCACTGTATTGGTGTCACTGGGGATGTCAGTGACCCCAAGTCAGTTCCCCCCAGTGTCAAAATGTCTGCCGCAGTCCCGCAGTCCTGCCATAAGTCTCTGATCACCCCCATAAGTCGCTGATCGCCACCATAAGTTGCTGATCAAAAAAATTTTTAAATCTCAGTATCTTTCCCGCCATAACTTTCCGCTATAACTTTCATGTAAACCAATTAATTTACACGTATTGGGATTTGTTTTAGCAAAGACATGTCGCAGAATGCATTTGACGAAATTTGTGACAAAATTTGATTTAATTTTTTTACTAGACATGTGTTTTATAGCAAAAAGTCCAAAATATGTTTTTTTTTTTTCTCAAAATTGTCAGCCTTTTTTTTTTATAGCGCAAAAAATTAAAAAAAAACGCACAGGCGATCAAATACCACCGAAAGAAAGCTCAATTTGTGGGAAAAAAAGGATGTAAACTTAATTTGGGTGCAGTGTTGCATGACCGCGCAATTTTCAGTTAAAGTAACAGCGCCGTAACACAAACCCCTTCTGTACCAGCTTCCTGACCACCCTACAGCAGAAATACTGCTACAGGGCAGCATGGGTACGCAAAATCACACACACACACACACACACACACACACACACACACACACACACACATATATATATATATATATATACACACACACACACACACACACATATACATATATACACACACACACACACACACACACACACACACACACACACAGTGGGGATCAAAAGTTTGGGCACCCCAGCTAAAAATTTGTATTAATGTGCATAAAGAAGCCAAGGAAAGATGGAAAAATCTCCAAAAGGCATCAAATTACAGATTAGACATTCTTGTAATATGTCAACAAAAGTTAGATTTTATTTCCATCATTTACACTTTCAAAATAACAGAAAACCAAAAAATGGCGTCTGCAAAAGTTTGGGCACCCTGCAGAGTTAATATCTTGTACTGCCCCCTTTGGCAAGTATCACAGCTTGTAAACGCTTTTTGTAGCCAGCCAAGAGTCTTTCAATTCTTGTTTGAGGTATCTTTGAACAATTCTTCCTTACAAAAGTCTTCCAGTTCGAGATTTCTGGGCTGTCTGTCACGCACTGCTCTTTTAAGGTCTATCCATAGATTTTCAATTATGTTGAGGTCAGGAGATTGTGAAGGCCATGGCAAAACCTTCAGTTTACGCCTCTTGATGTAATCCCCCGTGGATTTCGAGGTGTGTTTAGGATCGTTATCCATTTGTAGAAGCCATCCTCTCTTTAACTTCAGCTTTTTCACAGATGGCATCAAGTTACCATCCAAAATTTGCTGAAATTTTATTGAATCCATTTTTCCTTCTACTCGTGAGATGTTCCCTGTGCCACTGGCTGCAACACAACCCCAAAGCATGATTGATCCAACCCCATGCTTAACAGTTGGACAGAGGTTCTTTTCATTAAATTCTGTGCCCCTTCTTCTCCAAACGTACCTTTGCTCATTCCGGCCAAAAAGTTCAATTTTAACCTCATCGGTCCACAGAACTTGTTTCCAAAATGCATCAGGCTTGTCTATATGTTCATTTGCAAATTTCAAACGATGATTTTTGTGGTGAGGACGTAGAAGAGGTTTTCTTCTGATGACTCTTCCATGAAGACCATATTTGTACAAGTATCTCTTTATAGTGGAATAGTGTACCACAACTCCAGTGTCTGCCAGATCTTTCTGGAGGGATCGTGCAGTCAAACGTGAGTTTTGAATTGTTTTTCTCACAATCCTGCGAGCTGTTCTGTCTGATATTTTTCTTGGTCTTCCAGATCTTGCTTTAACTTCCACTGTTCCTGATGACTGCCATTTCTTAATTACATTCCGAACAGAGGATATTGACATCTGAAAATGCTTTGCTATCTTCTTATAGCTTTCTCCAGCTTTGTGAGCGTCAACTATTTTCAGTTTCAGTTTTCTAGACAAGTGCTTAGAAGAACCCATGGTGCTGATTGTTGGGGCAAGGTCAGATGAGTCTGGGCATTTAAAACCTTTGAGATTGACATCACCTGGTCTTCCCAGACGATGATTGAGAACAATCCATGACACTGGCATGTCTCAGCTTTGCAAAGGGGCAGTGCATGCTATAAATTCTGCAGGGTGCCCAAACTTTTGCAGACGCCATTTTTTTGTTTTCTGTTATTTTCAAAGTGTAAATGATGGAAATAAAATCTAACTTTTGTTGACATATTATAAGAATGTCTAATCTGTAATTTGATGCCTTTTGGAGATTTTTCCATCTTTCCTTGGCTTCTTTATGCACATTAATACAAATTTTTAAGCTGGGGTGCCCAAACTTTCGATCCCCACTGTATATATATACGTATACATACATACACACACACACACACACACACACACACACACACACACACACACACACATACATACACACACACACACACACACGATTCGCGCTCCCGTGGTTTTCACACCCCTCCCAGATAGCGTCAGATTGCCAGTCAGTACACCAGTCATCACATTTAACCCCTTGATTGCCAGGAACACGCTCATGTACAATAATTCTCCATTGCTAGTATAGCGTCTGAACTGGCCAATATCTTTGATCAGATCAGCACTATATCAGTGTTCACATTAATATAGCGTCCCCAAAAACACAGCGTTAGCGGGATCAGCCCCGGCACCTGCGTTTAGCCCATACGCTTACCCCCCCTTCTCCCCCAGCAAGTGCAGTGTCAGTATCACTGACAGGTCACAGTCACTTGATACATTGCACACAAAACCGCAGTGTTTGCAGAATCAGGCCTGATCTCTGTTAGCACTTGCTGGTAAATTTTGATGGCTCTCATATGCAGCAGAGTGCCAGTACCAGTGCCACTCTACCTTTTGGTGAACTGGCGAGTACCAGCAGTCTAGTACATCCTGGTCTTTCACATACCTCCTTGATTATTGGAGCGTTTTTTCACGGAATATCTGTATGCGTTGATTGTGGATCAAAGCAATTTATATGCACAACAATTTATCGCTGCCAACCCAAATTCAAACCTTGCCAGACCATTCGCATGGAAACTCATTACGGTTTTCAAGTTTACATTTTTTTTGGGCCTAACCCTCAACATGGGCATTACTAAAAGAAATTATTAGCAGTTGTGTTGGTCCGCAGACCCGATTCATCATATGCCATGTTCTCTGCTGCCATGGCCAGGCATAGATATGAGAGTATAATGTGTTTTATGCATTTCAGCGACAATACACTGTCATCCTCGGGGTAACCCTGAATTTGACCGGCTCCACAAAATTCAGCACCTCGCAAAGCACATTATCCTAAAATTTGCAGATATCTATACTCACCAGCAAAACATCTGCTTTGAGGAGTCCCTCATTAATTTTTCTGGCCGCCTTGCATTCAAACAATTTCTCCCCTGCAAGCGTGCCAGATATGGGGTCAATATGTAGAAGACCTGTGAAAGGACAACAGGCTACACTAATAAGTTTTGGATTTACGTGGAGCCCCCCGGATGCCCAGACTACATGGGGAGCAGCGGCAAGATAGTTTGGGACTTGGTGTCATCATTTCTCCATATGAGGTACCACTTATACGTGGACAAATTTTTATTCAAGTGTGCCACTATTTAGACATTTATTCAATCTTGGAACTGGCACTTGTGGCAAAGTGTGACCTAATGTGTGCTCACCATTAGAAGTGGGTGGATGCAGGGCGGTATATTCTAATGCTGGGCATACCACACACTTTTTCTGGCAGAGATTTTTTCATTCATTCCACAGGCTGCATACAAAAAAAACAACAAAAAAAAAAACACATAGCATATATAACCAACAAGGACCAGTGATGTACTGGTACATCACTGGATTTGAATGGTTATACCAGGATGATGTCTACAGCTGCAGGCATCATCCTGGTATCGTTTTTTTCAGCCGGCAATCGGCTTTCATGTAGAAGCAATCCTAGTGGCTAATTAGCTGCAAGATTGCTTTTACAAGCGGTGGGATATGATGTTCCCCCTCCCCCGCTGCCTTCCACGGCCTTCTCGGGCAGTCCCGTGCCATCAGGGGAACCTGAGAATGCAGCCGGTGTTTCTGCCAGCTGACCATAGAGCTGATTGGAGACCAGAATGGTGATAAAAAAAAAGTGATAAATTAGTGATAAAAAAAAAAAAAATTCCCCTCCCATGCGCGCACACCTGTTGGCACAAGCCTTGACCCTGTGCCGTTATGTAAACAGCGGTTGCACCATGCATGTGAGGTATTGCCGTGAACGTCAGATCAAGGGCAGTAATTCTAACACTAGACCTCCTCTGTAAATCTAAACTGGTAGCTTTTAAAGCGCTGCCTATGGATATTAAAAATGTTTGCAGTTTGTCGCCATTGCACGGGGCATGCGCAGTTTTAAAGCATGTCATGTTTGGTATCTATTTACTCGGCATACCATTATCTTTTATATTTCACCAAACAATTGGCTAATATATTTTGTTTTTGTGCATTAAAAGTAAAAAAAGTGTATTTTTTAAAAAAAAATTGCTTTTGAAAAATCGCTGCGCAAGTACTATGTGCCATAAAAAATTGTAGTACCCATCGTTTTATTCACTAGGGTGTCTGCTTTAAAAAAAATATATATAATGTTTGGGGGTTTAAATTAATTTCCTAGCAAAAAATACTGATTTTTTTCATGTGAACAAAAAGGCTTGGTCTTCAGATGGTTAGAAGAGTGAATGATGTGTGGCATAAACTTCTACTGCTGGGCATAAAACGCCCCCACCCCCCAAAACGACCCTTTTTTTTTCTTACACAAAATTGTCACTTAAATGATTTACTGCTCCCACATGCCATGGGTATATGTGGAATTACTCTCCAAAATACATTTTGCTACTTCTCCCGAGTATGGGGGTACCACATGTGAGAGACATTTTGGCAGTCTAGCCAAGTACAGGACCCCAAAATCCAATAAGCACCTTCAGGCTTTTAAAGGGCTTTATTTCCTCATTACACTTCCAGACTACCTATCACAGTTTTGGAGGCCCGGAAATGCCGGGATAGCACCTAACCTCCCCAAATTACCCCTTTTTGGAAAGTAGACACCCCATAGAATTTGATAAAAAGCACGGTAAGTATTTTGCAGATCTCATTTGTTGCCACAAGTTTTTGGAAAATGAACAAAAACATATTTTTTCTATTTTTTTTATATTTCAAAACCTTGTGAGAAAAAATGAGATCTGCAAAATACTTACCATGCCTCTTTTCAAATTCCTTGGGGTGTCTACTTTCCAGAAAGGGGTCATTTGGGGGGGTTTGGGGCTATCCTGGTATGCCAGGGCCTTCGAAACTGATAGGTAGTGAGGAAGTGTAATGAGGAAGTTACGTGCCTTCAGGCTTTCAAAGTGGTCATTGGATTTCAGGCTCCTCTATGTGGCTAGGCTCCCAAAAAGTCTCACACATGTG
Organism: Staurois parvus; assembly: GCF_062004578.1. Lineage (NCBI taxonomy): Eukaryota > Metazoa > Chordata > Amphibia > Anura > Ranidae > Staurois > Staurois parvus. Next base: position 611,767 of record NW_028318297.1, read on the forward strand.
GTATCCCCATACTCTGAAGTAGCAGAATGTATTTTGGGGTGTAATTCCACATATACCCATGGCTTGTGCGAGAAATAAATCATTTAAAAATGACAACTTCGTGTAAAAAAATAAAAAAATAAAAAAAGTTTGTCGATTTTCCAGAAACTTGTGGAAAAAAAAAATAAATCTTGCATGGACTCAATATACCTCTCAGCAGATAGCTTAGGGTGTCTAATTTCCGAAAAGGGGTCATTTGAGGGTGTTTGTACAATTTCTGTATTTTAGCACCTCAAGAAATGTGATGGGCAGTCAGAAAGTAAAAGCTATGTAAATTCTATTATCTATACCATAGTTTGTAGATGCTATAACTTTCACAAGAAGCAATCAATATACACTTATTGGGATTTTTGTAACCAAAAACATGTAGCAGAATACATTTTGCCCTACTTTTATGACGAAATTTTAGTTTTTTTATATATTTATGACCAAAATGAGAAAATACTTTTTTCAAAAATATTTCTCTTCAAAACTTTTTCTGGTTATAGCGGCAAAAATAAAAAGTGCACATGTGATCAAATACAACCAAAAGAATGCTCTATTTGTGTTAAAAAAAAGGACATAAATTTCATTTATGTACCGTATTGCGTGACCGCGCAATTGTCCGTTAAACTAGCGCAGCGCTGTATAGCAAAAAAATGGCGTAAATTGCAGTATCTATACCATAGTTTGTAGGCGCTATAACTTTCACACAAAGTAATCAATATACACTTATTGGGATTTTTTTTAACCAAAAACATGTAGCAGAATACATTTTGGCTTAAATTTATAACTAACTTTGAGTTTACTATATATTTTTCATAGCTGAAAGGAAAAAATATAGTTTTTTTTCAAAATATTTGGTCTTTTTTGGTTTATAGCGTGAAAAATAAAGAGCGCACAGGTGATCAAATACCACCGAAAGAAAGTTCTATTTGTGTGAAAAAAAGAGGACATAAATTTCATTTAGGTGCAGCATTGCATGACCGCACAATTATCAGTTGAATTAGTGCAGCGCCGAGTAGCAAAAAGAGGCCAGGTCATTAAGGGGGGTAAATCCTCAGGAGCTCAAGTGGTTAAAATGTCACTGTGATCTTATTTATATAGGTAGGACTAAAAGAGCCCTGAAGGATAGAATGAAGGAACATGTATATAATATAGAGTAAGCTAAAGGAATATGGCCACCGCCATACAGACTACAATAAAATAGTGCTGAGGTGGTCCCTGTATATAAAAGGATGAGCGCCGTGCCATCCAATCATTCCTCTGATGAAGTCACGTGATCCTGTGGCATAATGCGTAGGGGGAGGGGCTTTGACATCACGATGCTCGGCAAGTAATGAGAGAGGTATCAGCTGGTTGTGCATACCAGAATTGCTAGCAGTAATCTGGAGAAATTTTTTTTTCCACAAAGCACATAATTATGTTACACATGTGAGTGGAATACAGCTTATTTTAAATAAATGCTTTTATAAGGATAAAGCACTATGTTTTGGTTATTTTTCTTGGCATCTGAATCAATGGAGGACGACAAATAGAGGAGTGAAGGAGATCCAGATCCTTTGGATAGTAATCCCATCTCATCACAGTCCAATTAAAGGGACACATTATAAGAATATTAGCTACTGATTAATTGATAGATTCCATACTCCGTTTCTTAAACCAGCTATAAAATATTCATGTGATAAAATCAAGCACTGTATCAGTTACATACTAAGTGATATAAAGTACTTGAACAATGGAAAGGCTATTTTACATTGCATTACAGAGTCTCAAATACACTTTAGGGCAGGGGCGGACTGACAACTCATGGGGCCCCCGGGCAATAGGGGATCATGGGGCCCGTGTCCTTGCCCAAACTCAAAAAAACCTATGAAAAAGGTACCAGGGGCATCTCATGGGGCCCCCTGCTGCCCCCGGGCCCTCGGGCAGTGCCAGAGTTTCCAAATAGTCAGTCCGCCCCTGTTTTAGGGTAAAAAAAGTAATAAATATAGATACAATTTAAATTATAAAATTACTTTATTTACTTGTTCTTCTCTTTTTTTTTTTTTAATACAGAGTAGCCTCAATATGATTGAAGGACTTGGTGTTGCATCCCTTAGTGTGATGTATGTATCCCTTAGTCTCTCTTCATTATTGCTGCCTCCTTTGCTCATTAAGAAAATTGGTTGCAAGTGGACCATTGTGGCTTCTATGTTTTGTTTCATTTCCTACAGCCTTTGCAACTTCTATCCAAGCTGGTATGTATAATGCATACAACCTATGTCTGTAATTGATTATCATCTGTAATTAACTGTATAATTAAATCATCTTTTTTAATAATAGATTTATTAACTGAAATTATGATGCACAGTAAAAGTCTGATACACAGATAATAGTTAATAAATAGAAAAGGAAAAGGCTCATACATGTTTTTTTCTTATATTAAAAGAAGCAAGGGAAAGGACAAACAAAAACATGTTGATTGATTTAATGTACATATGTTTATTAAGGGACGTACTAAACTGAATATTGAGATGATGGGATGATTGGATTATTGGCTGCAATGCTCAACACTCTCAATAGGTGTCAGTATTATTTTACGCACATATATGGTAATGATTTTGTTGTTACTCAAAATATGTTTTTCTTTTCTGCAGTGCTTGATACTATGTTGCAAGTAGTAGTGGCTAATGTTTAACTCTTCACTTACTGGTATATGTGCAGCTGTAAAATGGCATCATAGTAAATTATACAGAAAGAAATATTACTCAATATATTAATAGGAATAGATTTACTGATTTCATACAGTACATGTATGTGTAAAGCACTACTTTTTGAACTATTTTATTAAGAACCTGGAAAATGATGTTTAAAAAATGAAGATGAAAAAAAAAAATGAAGATTAAAAATTACAAAACGCCAAGGAAAAATGAATGCATTTCTGATAACAATGTGGTTAATATTGATCTGCATGGGGATTATGGCTGGAATATAATGGTTACACATCCCATAAAAAATTAAATTTCACCTTTTTAGATAAAAATATGGGTAAAACTACTTTTGTATTTCAATGGTTTTTATTAATTTGTAACAGTTTAACACAGGAGCAACAAATCACACCCATGCAGGGGCTATCAATTGCACATAAAAAAAAAATTTAGAAAATTGGAAAAATCTGTGCTCTAACACCAACAGAGCAAAATGTCCGTCCACATAGGGGCTATCAATGGCACTTAAATAGCAAAACATTAATATAACACTGATAGTAACTCAAATTAAAAGCAACTATTCACTGCCACACCAAAAAAAAAAAAAAAAAAAAAAAAAAAGGAAGGAAGGAGTACAAAGAAGAAAAGAGAACAAAACCAAGAGCGGGGATCCAGGAACGCCAAACATCACATCCCCAGACTAGTCGGGGGGAGCGTGCGAAAGGCATATTGCAACCACGGCTCCCATATTTTCAAGAATTTACGTTGCAGATACTCGACATCTGTTCATTGAGCATCATAGTGGTCATACAGTCCCTCACTCCTTGAAGAGGGACAAACGGGCTCTTCTAGGCCTGAGTAATTGTTCTAGTGCCTGCAAAAACAAAAAGGAAGCCAAATTCTGCTGATAAGCCAAGAGGCCTGGTATGGGACAATGAAGCAAAGCATACTAAGCATCCCATCGTATAGAGATGGAACAAGGTGAAAAGGAGGCCAAACACATGAGACCAAAAGCGAAGCAGTCTCGGGCTTACCACCAGATATGCAATACATCACCATGATGGCCATAACCCCGAAAGCATTGATCACTGCAGGCAGGGTTTGCCTGGGCTAAACGAGCCTGAACCCAACACCAACGAAACAATACTTTGTATGCCGCCTCCAGCGTGGTAGTATTAAATGAACATTTAGCTATAAGTGACCAGGCCCTATTCCAGTCCTCCAGATCCACGACTGCCCCCAGGTCACGCTCCCGCTGAACATCATAAGAAAGAGAAGTATGCATCGTGCGAATGTTCAAAGCTGCATAAAGAAGGGAAATAAGGCCCGGGGCGCCCGGACACTGTTGGCAAAGCAGTTCAAAGGCAGATTTCTGGCACGGGAAAGTAGAAGTGCCCCGCAATGAGATGAGTGAATGCCGCAGTTGAAGGTAACGAAAAAATTCCGCCGGAGGGACATCCCGTGACTCCCGAAGAAAATTCCAGGTAGGGAAGAACCGAGAATTCAAAAAGTGTCGCACCTGCGAAAAACCATTAGCCGACCACCAAGAAAACGCCCTGTGTTGATCTAAACCTAGTGGGAAGAGAGGGTTGTTAGTAATTGGGAGCAAAGGCAAGAAAGGTGACATCAGGCCAGTGGAGTAACGTACCGAGTCCCACACTTGTAAGCCATGGAGCAAAAATCAGACTCAGTGCTGTAGGGCGCAGGGCAGGAGGAAGCCATAGAAGCGTCGATGTTGCAATAGGGGCACAATTAATTAGTTCCAGCAGGACCCAGAGAGGAACGTCTGAGGAAGCGTGCAACATAGACAGCGGGCAATTTGGCTCGCATGATAATACGTAGTTACATTAGGTACCCCAAGACCACCCTGGAGTCTATGAACAAAAAGCATAGTTCTGGAGACTCTGGGGCATTTATTGGCCCAGATAAAAACGCATAATCTTTGCCTGAATCACCGAAGAAAATGAGGAGGAACCCGCACTGGGAGGGTGCGAAAAATAGTATAACAATTTAGGCAAGATGGTCATTTTCACTGAATTAACCCGTCCTATCCAAGACAGGTGTGGAAATTGCCATGAATGCATAAGAGAGGACATGGAGCGAAGCAATGGATAATAATTTGCAGCAAACAGTGAGTCATAGGTGGGGGTCAAGCGAATGCCTAGGTATTCAAGAGAAGAAGAAGCCCATTTGTAAGGGAAGTGGGACTGTAGGCTCAAAACCAAATCTGAGGCCAAAGTAATATTAAGTGCGACAGTCTTATGCAAATTAATACGGAGACCCGAAATCAAAGAGAAGAGCTCAAGAACCTGTTGCAAATTTGGAAGCGTTGTCATGGGATTATTGAACGTTAAAAAGGCATGGTCCACAAAAAAGGTTCAACTTGAACTCTTGTCGCGTGTATGGAACCCCTGATACATTACAATTGGTCCGAAGCGCCAAAGCCAGCGGCTCAAGCGCCAGCCCTGTCTCGTCCCCCGCCAAATAGGAAAGGGATCTGACAAATACCCAGTGTACTTAACGGAAGCCGAAGGGGAAGAATACAAGGCTTGAATCCAAGAAAGAATAGAATCCCCCAAACCCCAACGAGATAACACAAACCACAGATATTCCCAAGATAGAGAGAATCAAAAGCTTTACAGGTGAAAATATTATGCAAAAGTTCATTTCAGTAATGCAAATTAAAAGGTGAAACTAATATATGAGATAGACTCATTACATGCAAAGCAAGATAGTTCAAGCCATGATTTGTCATAATTGTGATGATTATGGCTTACAGCTCATGAAAACCCCAAATCCACAATCTCAGAAAATTTGAATATTACTTGCAATCAATAAAACAAGGATTGTATATAGAACAATATCGGACCTCTGAAAAGTATAAGCATGCATATGTACGCAGTACTTGGTTTGGGTCCCTTTTGCAGCAATTACTGCCTCAATGGGGTGTGGCATGGAAGCTATCAGCCTGTGGCGCTGCTGAGATGTTATGAAAGACCAGGATGCTTCAATAGCTGCCTTCAGCTCTTCTGCATTGTTCGGTCTCATGTCTCATCTTTCTCTTGGCAATGCCCCATAGATTCTCTATGGGGTTCAGGTCAGGCGAATTTGCTGGCCAATCAAGCACAGTAATCCCACGGTCATTGAACCAGGTTATGGTGCTTTTGGCAGTGTGGGCAGGTGCCAAGTCCTGCTGGAAAATTAAGTAAGCATCCCCATAAAGCTAGTCTGTGGAAGGAAGCATGAAGTGCTCCAAAATCTCCTGGTAGATGGCTGTGTTGACCCTGGACTTAATGAAGCACAGTGGACCACCACCAGCAGATGACATGGATCCCCAAATCAACACAGACTGTGGAAACTTCACACTGGACTTCAAGCATTTTGCAGTGTGTGCCTCTCCATTCTTCCTCCATACTCTGGGTCCTTGGTTTCCAAATGAGATGCAAAAGTTGCTCTCATCAGAAAAGAGGACTTTGGACCACTGAGCAACAGACCAGGTCTGTTTTTCTATAGCCCAGGTAAGACGCTTCTGACATTGTTATTCAGGAGCGGCTTGACAAGAGGAATATGACATTTGAAGCCCATGTCCAGGATCCATCTGTGTGTGGTGGCTCTTGATGCATTGACTCCAACCTCAGTCCACTCCTTGTGAAAGTTCCCAACACTTTTGAATGGCCTTTTCTTGACAATCCTCTCCAGGCTGCGGTCATCCCTGCTGCTTGTGCACCTTCTTTTTCCACACTTTTCCCTTCCACGTAACTTTATATTAATGTGCTTTGATACAGCACTTTGGGAACATCCAACTTCTTTTGCAATTACCTTTTGAGGCTTTCCCTCCTTATGGAGGGTGTCAATGATGGTTTTCTGCACAACTGTCAGGTCAGCAGTCTTTCCCATGATTGTGAATCCTACTGAACCAGACTGAGAGACCATTTAAAGGCTCAGGAACCCTTTGCAGGTGTTATGGCTTAATTAGCTGATTAGAGTGGGACACTGAGCCTGACTGCAGGGTGTGTGAGAGCTCTGATACTCTTGGAGGCCTCATTTGGGCCTGGAGCTAAATTTTGGGCTTTGGCCCAGCAAACCATGGCCGAGCCCAGCCAGGAGCCGGGCGGAGGGCCCTCCCATGGGGAACTGAGTACCGGTCCCATGGATGCAGAGGACCTGGGAAATGCCCCCAAACCGGGTGAGTCATACGCTGCCTATCGAGGGTGTGTGACGGCTCATGTGGCCAGGATAAGGAAGAAGGAAGAGAGGCTGGGGAAAATGCATTTGGAGCTTAGGAAAAAGAGATCCAGCTATGAGCGTGTCTGGAGCACCAAAAGACAGCTTATGAGGCCAGACCTGGATGAGATGGAGATGGCTGTCCGTTGGCAGAGTGCCTTAATTACATCCCTGAAGCAAGCCAGTGGAGCCCTCAAGGAGAAATACACTAACGAGGAGCACTTCAGATAGGCACGGGAATGCTCGGTGGCCGCCGCGAGAGGACAGCCTGGGGAGGAGCTTTCCTCCGGGGAGCAGTCGGAGGCAGCCAGTCGGCCGGCGTGCCGATGACTGCAGTGGGCCGTGTCATGGAGCAAGCCGGAGGGAGCGTGCAGACCGGGGAGACGGAGGAACGAGGATCCATCCCTGCTCAGCATCTGAGGCAACAGCAGCAGCCGAAGTGGGAGGTGGCTTCTGGTAGCAGCACTGACGGTTTGCAGTTTATCTCCGAGTTGGAGTCTCCCCTTGGTGGGAGAAAATTAGCGTTTACCGTGGAGGAGGTGGGCATTGTTTCCAAGCCGGCAATGCAGAGAATGAATGAAGGAGAGGTCTGTCTTTGTCAAGCTGGAAAGGATCTCCAGCTTTCTGCTGAAGGAAGTGTCGGCAGAACTGGGGGAGATCAGCAGCCCGGGACTAAGTAAAAAAGCAGGTGATCCGGTAATTGATAGTGCTGTGGCTATTGGAAGTGCGGTGGTCACTGGGAATGCTATGTTTGCTAATAATGTTATGGTTACTGGAAATGCTAAAGTTGCTAAAAATGCTATGGCTGCTGGTAATATTATGGGTACTGAAAATGCTATGGGTACTGAAAATGCTGTGGAAAATGTATGTGTATCAGACCCTGTGAGGGGGGTGAGTCTCCCCCCCCCCTTCCTCCCCCTCCCCCCCTGCAGGTAAAGCCCTTAGCCATTTGGCTGCTTTGAGAGGGGGAAGTAGTACTGTGGCTCAGCCTGAATTACACAGAGTGGGGGATCAGGGAGCCAAGCACAAAGGAGGAATGTTGTACAGCTGAGGTGGGAGGGTAGGAGCCCCCCCATCAGAAGAGAGGTGGTAGACAGAGTCTTGGAGATGGGATTTAAGGCATCCGATATTTTTGCCTTTATTGCTCACATAGGGACAGGTCAGTATGACATTTCGTTCCAGCGAGCTGAGGGGTTAGACACCTTCTGGATAAGGTATGAAAGGGAGTGTAAGGGGACCCCCAGGTGGGAGGGGCTAGTCCTAAAACTTGTCTCTCGTCAAGCGCTGGTTAAAAGTGTCACCATACTGATCAGGAATGAATCCATTCCTCCTGCTGACATCAGTGTGGTTAAGTAGATTTGGGGATGTGTTGGCCCCCCTTAAAAAAATTGTGGATGATAGAGGGATCTGGACAGGGGGGTGGACAGCCTTAGTAAGGCTGCATGTGGTGGGAAATCAAATCAAACACCTACCCACATCGGCTTTCCTAGAAAAAGACCGATCAGTAGTATTTTACGCTTTGCAACCCAAGGTCTGCCATAAATGTGGGAATAAAGGGCATTTTGCGGCCACATGTGAAGTCATAAAGTGTTCGCTTTGTCAGGGAATTGGGCACACTGCCCGTGAGTGCAACCAAATTCGATGCAATTTATGCCTGCAACTAGGACATTCATATTAAATAAAACAAATATATGCGAGCGCACACAAAAATATATATGTAGCAGCTGTACACCAGGTAACCATAAAAACCTCAGAAACAATGTAAATCAAAAAGTGCAGCGCTTAAAAGGGAAATACAGTGAGTAGTACACGTATCTACATCATTAGATAAACAGTTCATTAGGTGACTTGAAGTGACTTCAGGTGCTCTCATGTGACTGTATCCTCCTATTAGTAAGGTGCTGTGATATAAAGTGCGGAAAGACTGCGCACTCACCAGAACGCGCAATTTAATGAGCGTTTGTATATAATTATCCTGATGTCATCTGCTGATCTGGGTAGTATCTGGAATCCAATATATTCCCTTCAATGGTCCTAAAAGCTGCTAGTAGGACATCAAGATGATCCAGGGATCCCTTCAGGTGATAGCTCAGGTACTGCCTTATAGGAGTGGAAAGGGCTCCCTCTCTGGTGGTCAGGTGGGTGGCTGTGAATTAATACTCCCCAGGGGAGTCAAAGCAGAGACATCTCCATAGTGTAGTATTGTATGGGGTTTTTATTGAGGTATATAAAAAACGAACGAAGATTCTTGTAATAAGTGGAGTGAAAAGCAAATGTGGACTAACCGTCCAGTGCATAAGATGGCCGCCGGAGCTCCACAATGCTCTGGCGGTGTGACATCACGGCGTTGCTGGCTCTGCCTACGCGTTTGGTGCGCACGCACGTCGTCTGGGGGGGACTTGCCAATAACGCCATGCGACGCCAATTTATATGCTAGGCGCATGCGCGTTCGGAATACGCCATTTTAAAGGAGTCTTAGTCCTGTGCTCCTGCACGTTCGTGCGGACACCATTTTCTATGGGATATTTTCAATCTAAAGTAGCACTATAGCTACGATGTATATGCTTAAAAAATATACTGGCTACTTGTCTTGCATGAACAAGAATATGCCATCATCAGTATGTGGTATGGTAAAAATACTGGAGTTTGCCAGTATATGTTCATTTACAGCTGTCAAAATGGTATGATATACATATAGATTAAACCATTTGACAATAAGCCAATCAGCCTGGTGTTTACTAAAAGAGTGCATACCAATTCTTTAAAGAGTTGGCACTAGCATATAAAAAGTCTATGATAAAAATGTACATAAATGTATAAAATAGTACATATTAACATAAAATTAGTTAATAATAATAGTATTCATGATGATACAGAAATCAAAGGTATAAATATTATTGAACATTTGTGATGCCCTTTGCTAATATTGTAGTATAAAAAGTAGATATTAAAAACATGTAAAATAACATCATGATTACATTCTGAGCACAAAGTCAGGATTTATTTGTATGTGTATGTATGAATAGAATAAGACCTAATTCTTTCCCATTCTATTCCTTAAAATTATAGACAAAGTGTACAGCAGAAAGATTTTAACTGTTATAGATAAAACAATTTAGATCTATGTCTATATTGTGACCTTTTGGATGCAGGGTTCGGAGCTCGTGTATCCAGCGTGTTTCAAGTTGTGAGACTGCCCGCAATTTGTTGACACCTCTCCAATGTGGTTGTACTACATCTATTCCAACAAATTGTAATGAGGGATCTTTATTGTGTTTCTGTTTATAATGGTAAGACAAGGAGTGTTCCTTGTAGCCCTTATTAATGTTATTGACATGCTCTCTAAGTCTATCACGTAAACGCCTTTTAGTTCGTCCTACGTATTGGAGTTTACACGAACATTCAAGGAGATAGACTACGTTCTTACTATAGCATGTAATACATTTATCAATATTGTATATTCTCCATGTAGTGCATGAGGTAAAAGAATTTTGCTTATGTTTTCTAATGCTATTTGTTGTGCATATAACGCACTTATTACACGGAAAAAAACCTTTTAAATTTGGTACGAAGGAGATTTTCTCTGGAGGGTTGATGACATTCGGTGCTAATCGGTGGCGTAGGGCCACAGCTTTTTTGTATATAATTTGTTTTTTTTGGTAGAATTTTAGACAGAATCGGATCCGTCATCAAAATATTCCAGTTTTTATTAATTATACGTTTAATAGCTCTGTGCTGTACAGAATATGTAGTTATAAAGGGACAGGTCAGTGATTTATTTGTTACTACTTTATTTTCTAGTAGCTTGGCTCTATCCGTATTGGCTACCTGTTGGATGATATTGTCCAAATTTTGTTGGCAATATCCTTTTTCCACAAATTTTTTCCTCAGATGATTAGCTTGTATATGGTACATATTGAGTTCAGTACAGTTTCTGCGAATTCTTAAAAACTGACCTTTCGGAATATTTGCCAACCATGTGGGGTGGTGGCAGCTTTCAAGTGGAATAAAGCTATTCCTGTCGTTTTTTTTTTTTTTTAAATAAGACTTAGTTACAATCCTCCCATTAAAATTAGATAAAGTTAGATCAAGAAAATGTATTTCTTTGGTGCTGTAGGAATAGCTAAATTCAATGTTAAGTTTGTCATTAAGTGTATTAAAAAAATTTAATAAAAGATTCCTCCTCTCCATTCCATAATAAAACACAGTCTATAAATCTTTTGTAAAATACTAGTTCAGGCCAGTCTCTGGCATAGATTAAAAACTCCTCCCAATAGGCCATAAAAAGATTTGCTAGGCTGGGGGCAAATTTTGCCCCCATCGCTGCGCCCTTGGTTTGAAGAAAGTAATTGCGGTCAAACCAAAAATAATTCTGCATAGCAAACTGCAGCAATAATAAAATAAATTCGATGTGCGAGGGGGATAAAGTGCTGTGAGTGTCCAGAAAATACTTAATCGCTTCCATCCCATCTGCATGAGCGATGTTGCTGTATAGAGAGGTAACATCCGCCGTTACCAAAAAGGTCTGAGGTGAAATCCTAATGTCTTTAATGTCATTCAGTATATGTTTTTTGTATCTTTTAGAAAAGAAGGGGTTTGTGCAACTAGTGGCTGCAGGAAATAATCTATATACTCTCCTGCTTTTGAGATTAGTGATCCTATTCCACTGATAAATCGGTAGACCTGGCGGTTTTACCAGATTCTTATGTACTTTCGGGAGTATATAAAAACACAGGAAGTTTTGGTGCTGAAGGGCACAAGAAGTCCTTTTCTTTTTTATTAATTATGCCATCATCAAATCCCCTTTTAATGATATTTTTCAGACCTTTAAGAGTTGGTAAGGGGTCATTAGGTAGGCGCGTATAGGTGGTAGTATCATTGAGGATATTCTATGCTTCCTCAAGATAATCTGATTTGTTGAGTATGACCACCCCTCCTCCTTTGTCCGCTGGCCTTATAACTTAATCTTTTCTCTCCAACAGTAGTTCAATCGCTTTTGTGGTATCAGTATTATGGGTCTGTTTTAATTTAAGCTCCTCCAAATCTATTAAGACCAGCTCTCTAAAAATATTAACATGGGATCTAGAGGTGGAGGGTTATAGGTTGAGGCATTTCTTAATGTTGAGAAATTGTCTGTGTTGTGATTGTGTGGAATAGGATTAGAGTGAAAATACCTTTTTAAGGAAAGCTGTCGTGAGAATCTGTGAATGTCAATATAAGTTTGAAACTTATCTAACTTTTATTTGGAGCAAACTTCAACCCCTTGTCTTGGAGTTGTAATTCGGGTTATTATATACTGTGTTTTTTTATGGCGTCGCACGGCGTTATTGGCAAGTCCCCCCAGACGACGTGCGTGCGCACGAAACGCGTAGGAGGAGCCAGCAACGCCGTGACGTCACGCCGCCAGAGCATCGTGGAGCTCTGGCGGCCATCTTATGCACTGGACGGTTAGTCCACATTTGATTTTCACTCCACTTATTACAAGAATCTTCGTTCTTTTTTTATATACCTCAATAAAAACCCCATACAATACTACACTATGGAGATGTCTCTGCTTTGACTCCCCTGGGGAGTATTAATTCACAGCCACCCACCTGACCACCAGAGAGGGAGCCCTTTCCACTCCTATAAGGCAGTACCTGAGCTATCACCTGAAGGGATCCCTGGATCATCTTGATGTCCTACTAACAGCTTCTAGGACCATTGAAGGGAATATATTGGATTCTAGATACTACCCAGACCAGCAGATGACATCAGGATAATTATATACAAACGCTCATTAAATTGCGCGTTCTGGTGAGTGCGCAGTCTTTCTGCACTTTATATCACAGCACCTTACTAATAGGATACAGTCACATGAAAGCACCTGAAGTCACTTCAAGTCACCTAATGAACTGTTTATCTAATGATGTAGATACGTGTACTACTCATACTGTATTTCCCTTTTAAGCGCTGCACTTTGATTTACATTGTTTCGGAGGACATTCATATATGACAAATGTCCAGAGGCCCTCCATAATTTGCCTGGCCTGATGGAGGAACTTGATAGGATGGAGGCTGAGTAAAGAGGTGAGGAGTCATCTTCCCCTCCTCCTGGGGATTCTACTGTCTCGGGTGCCCCAGATGCACCAGTGGCATCTACCGTGACCCCTAATGTATCTGTACTTGCCCCTCTTGTGAAGTCTCCCCCTGTCTTGGTGTCTCCCCAGGTACCCCCTGTGTTGTCTACCCCCACTCCTAATGGTCCTGTCCCCCCTCCTTGGAGAAACCAGGGTGCGGGGGCCAAGAAGGGGCCTAAGGCGCCTTCTGTGGTACCACCTCCGGTGCTCCTCCCATCTCGTCGCAAGGACCCTGCAGGGGTTGTGATGATTCCTGAGGGGGTTATAAGGAAGGGAGAGCTGTCAGCTCTTGATCTTGAGGATGGTGGATCAGGTGAGGGAGGTAAAGGGGCTGGGTAGTCGGTAGTGGGGAAAGGAAAGGGTAAGGTGGTGTTATCCCCTGCTTCCTCTATTTCCTCCTTTGAGGAGGGGGAAGAGTTCACCAAATAAGTTTGGGATCCTCTCGGGGGAGGATGGGGAGTCCGGTAGGACCCCTTCTCCCATGGAAGAGGAGGAAGTGGTTGAGTCTCGCAAGAGGGCTAAGTCCTCAGCCAAGCTGAGGAAAACTAAGGTTAAGAAACGACCATCTCAATTACCTTGATGGCAGTTCCCGCTCAGATAAAAAGGTGGCAACCATTAATGTTGCCAGCATAAAATCTGTAGGTGCTAGGAGTACGGCCTTATTTTTGCTAAGTAGTATTTGTGCTGATGTTTTATTTTTGCAAGAGACCAGGCTCAGCAGTCTTGCGGATATTCATCTGGCAAAAAGGGAATGGAGGAATGGTCCCTCTTTCTGGTCTCTTGCGGTCGAGCTTTACAGCGGAGTTGGTGCTTTTTACTGGCATGGTAACGTGTCAGCGAGTCATCGAGGTGGAGGTTGGAAGATGTATGGTCTTAGACGTCCTTGTGAAGGGGCAAGAGCTAAGGCTCATTAATATCTATGGTCCCCAGTCCAAGTGGGATAGGAAATGCCTCTTTACAAGGATTAAGCCTTTCCTTTTTACATCCCGGCAAGTTGTCTTTGGAGGAGACTTTAATACTGTCACTAAGCTTAAGGACAGGAAGGGCTCCAATGACAGGCTGGGGTATGACAGCATTTTTCTAAATGCAATAGTTGGGGAAGCAGGTCTGGAGGATGCCTTAATTAAGTGCAGCCCAGACAGCACGGGTTTCACCTATAGGCGAGGTAGAAGCGAGAGTAGAATAGACAGGTTTTTTTTTAAAGGGGGATTCCGCCTTATCGGCACCCGTGTGTCAAGCGGTGGAGTTTTCCGACCACCTTTTGCTGACTGTCTTTAAAGGTTTCAGATGCACCACTGAAGGGGAGAGGTGTCTGGAGACTGAATTCGACTCTGCTGGACGATGAGGAGGTGAGACGATCCTTCAAGGATTTTTTTCAAGCTCAGGAGACCATCCTGGATTTCTGCAGCAGTAAGTCGGAGTGGTGGGAGCTTACTAAAATGCGGATTGGCAGGTTTTTTAAGGCCCTAGGTAAGAAAAAAAAACAGTTTGATAAGTACATTGCCTACCAACGGTTACGGAGGAAGCTCGATCGCCTTGTCTGAGGGTGGAGATTCTGGGGCAATCTCAGGAGGTTAAGCTTCTCCTCAGAAAATATATCAGTATGATTGGCATACCTCCTTGGTTCTGGAGAGGGATTATGGGAAGCACCATTCGCCTGACCCTTACCAGAACTGCAAGCGAGGTGTATCGATTAAAACGGTCACTGGTCTGAGAGATAGTATGGGTTCCCTGACAAAATCCAGGTCAGGGATCTTGGAGTTCTCAAGGGCGTTCTTTGAGGATCTTTTGGGGGAGAAGCACCTCGACCAGGCAAGGATGTTGAGCTTTAGAGTCTACGCCAGGTCTGGAAAATAATGTTCCGCCCACAAGTTTGACAGGCAAGATTACAGTTGAAGAGGTTGTCAAAGCCATAGATAGTCTGGCCATTAACACGACGCCTGGGCCAGATGGTTTGACAGCAGAATTCTTTAAGATTTTTAAGTCCAGCTTGGCACCCCACCTTGCGGAGGTCTTTAATAGCTGTCTGAAGGAGGGTTCACTCCCTCCCTCCATGAGGAAATCGGCTGTGATCTTGTTGTCAAAAGGTAAGGACCCTTTGATGATCGAGAATTGGCGCCCCATCAGCCTTCTCAATGTCGATAGAAAGATTCTGGCCAAGATCCTTTTCTAGCGCTTGTCGTCAGTGGCAGATGGGTTACTTTCACAGCATCAGCACTGCTCGGTTCAGGGCAGAAGTACATTCACAGCGGTGTTAGCTGTCCGGGAGGTTCTGGAGCAATGCAGGACTGATGGCAGTGGGAAGTATTTGCTTGCACTGGATCAGGCCAAGGCTTTTGATCGAGTAGACCATAAGTACCTCTGGCATCTCCTTGACCGGTATGGCCTGGAAGGGAGGTTTATTGGTTGGTTAAAAACATTGTACAGAGGGGCAGAGAGCTTCATGTTGATCAATGGTTGGGCGGCCTTTTGAGGTTGGCTCTGGGGTGCACCAGGGGTGTCCGCTGAGTCCCATGCTCTATGCCTTTGCCATCGACCCCTTTGTCAGGAATCTAGATGGCGGGGCATTGAGCGGGGTGCCGGTGGGTGCTACTGGTGAGCCACCTTTGAGGGTCGTGGCCTATGCCGATGATGTGTCTGTATTCATCTCTGGGACTGATGAGGCGCAGGAGGTGGTCTCGGAGATGGAGCAGTATGCGGAGGCATCAGGCTCCAAGATCAATCGTGAGAAAAGTGAAGTTTTCTGGATGGGTAGGGAAAGTGAGAACTTCTCACTTCTGGATGCCTTCCCAGAGCCCCAGCCAAAGATCAAAGTATTAGACATCACATTTGCCCCTGATGATTATGGTATAGCGAATTGGGAATCCAGGCTATTGGATGCCGAGGTTAAAATGAGATGCTGGAATGGGTGGCAGCTCTCCTTAAGGGAAAGGGTCGATCTGATCAAAACCTACTTGATTCTGGTCTTTTTATATGTCAGTTACGTTTGTCTCTTGCCAGAGTCTCTCTATACAAGGGTCTACAGCTGTTTCTTCCAGCTGCTATGGGGGAACAGACTGAACCTTGTGAAGCGGAATGTGACCTACCGGTCCAGGCGGGAGGCTGGCCTAGGGATGGTCAACCCAATTGTTTTCTTCTCGGTTATGTTTATAAAACATAATTTTGGTAATATGCTGAAAGAGAAGCCGCCTGCATGGGTAGGTTTGTTTCAGGTTTGGTTTAAACCTTTTCTGAGCTGTTGGGAGAGTGGTGGGCCGGTGAGAAGCCTGAGAGTCAAGCACAGTAAGCTCCCGGCTTATGTTGCCCCGAGCTTGAAAATACTTAGGCGATTGTGTGTGACAGCGGAGGAGGTCAGATCGCTTCCTGGGAAATTTCTCAGGGAGAGGGTCGTGGCCACCGCTTTCCCTGCACCTTTGGCCTTGAGGGATTGCCCAGGCCGTAGTCTGCGAGAGGGTTTAAGATTGGTAAATGTGGAAAGGATTCCCTTAAAATTTAGGGACCAGTCCTGGCTCACGTTCCATGGCAGGCTATATGTGAGAGGGAACTTGAAGTTCCGTTCTCTGGACAACCGTGGTTGTCAGAGGATGGAATGTGGGGGTGAAGTGGAGACTATGGACCACTTCTTGCTTCAGTGCCCTTTCAATATAGAGGTGGGGAGGGCTCTAGACATCCCCTTCCTGCACTGCATGTCTTATGCAGAGTGGGTATATGGGGTATTTGAAAGACGTGGATTTTGACACTTTCTAGTGGTCTGTTACTACACCTGGAATGCACAGTGTCAGGTATCCCTTTGGCAGAAAATCCTTCCTGTCTCAGTGGTGGTGTATGACATTCTTGGTGAGGTTGGGAAAATTCGGGGTCTTGAGGAAGACAGGTTGCGGCAAAGGGCCTGGATAAAGGCGTGGAGGAATATCAGGTCTGTAGCCGCGGCCTGTTGATCTCTGGGTGAGAATGCGGTTCTTTTTTTTTTCTCTTTGTGTTCCACTCCCTTAGATTGACAAAGAATTTTTGAAGAGAGGCTATGTACATCTGAAGACCTGCATTTCTTAGCCTTTGTTTCTGCATTTTATGTATTTTGTATGTTTTATGTATATGGATATGTTATGGCCATATAGGCCTGAATGTGTATGGGCGGATGGGGCATAAAGGCCTCTTCCTTGTTTCGCTGGCCTAAAGGGCCTGTGTCAAATATTTCTTCCCTGGGGCTTGATGGGCCTTTGTTAATATTTCCTCTCTGGAACATGTTTTGATTCTCATATAGGCCAAAGCTTTGTTATGAGAGATATGAGCCGCAATGGCATTGCCCCCTGCCTGGTGGGCCGAAAGGGCCTCTGTGATAGTTTTTCCTTGAAGGATATTGCCTGGTATAGGTATATAGGCCTTTTCTGCTTTATGTTTTTGTGATGCATTATCATAGTATTCTAGTTGATCTTTGTTTAGTTTAGGCCAGCTGTATGGTATTTTTGGATTTATTTATACATAATAATTTTATATTTTTGTAAGAAAATGACTTTGTTGCTGGTTGCAAGATTTATTTTTTTTTTTAATAAAAAAATTTCCAACTTCTTTTGCAATTACCTTTTGAGGCTTTCCCTCCTTATGGAGGGTGTCAGTGATGGTTTTCTGCACAACTGTCAGGTCAGCAGTCTTTTCCATGATTGTGAATCCTACTGAACCAGACAGAGAGACCATTTAAAAGGCTCAGGAACCCTTTGCAGGTGTTATGGTTTAATTAGCTGATTAGAGTGGGACAATTTTAGCCTAGAATATTGCACCTTTTCACAATATTCTAATTTTCTGAGATTGTGGATTTGGGGTTTTCATGAGCTGTAAGCCATAATCACCACAATGACAAATCATGGCTTGAACTATCTTGCTTTGCATGTAATGACTCTCATATCAGTTTCACCTTTTAAGTTGCATTACTGAAATAAATGAACTTTTGCACGATATTCAAATTTTTCAAGTTTCACCTGTATATATGTCTAAGGACAGTAAGAATCTTGGGATTTTCCGCTGTTGTAGAAAATGTATAAGATGGACCACCTTACGAACATTATCACCCGCCTGCCTCCCAGGGACGAAACCTACTTGGTCCCTGTGGACCAGACTATGTAAATATTTATTGATACGAAAACTAAGAATCTTGCCCAATATCTTCAGGTCTTCATTAAGAAGAGAAATGGGCTGGAAGGCTTGCGGTTCCTGCACATAATTGGTCGTTTTAGGAATCATGGAGATATGAGCTCTAAGCGTGTCTGGAGCAGGCAAAGAGCCCTGTCGTAACTCATCAAAATAGTCAGCCAAGAAGGGCGCTAACAGGGTTGCAAATTTCTTATCATAGAGACTGGAGAAGCCGTCGGGACCTGGGGCCGCGGTGGACCGTAGAGATTTGATATCTTGGAGCACTTCCGATACGGTGACACCGATGTTGAGGCCATCTGTGCTGCCTCGGATAATCCAGGAAGTTGGAGATCTTGGAAGAATGCCTCTGCCTGAGCCGCAGCGAAGGGATCTGGTTTAGTGTAAAGGCGCGAAAGGAAGTCTGCGAAACAGGAGACAATCTGCTGGGGATTAGAAGTACAGCCACCTGCAGGAAGTTGCAATCGATTTATTGGGTTTCCCCACAGAATTGAGTTTCCTGGCCAGCATCGGACCCGGCTTATTAGCGCAGGAATAAAATTTGTGTTTGGTCCAATGCAGGGCCCGTTCCGCCTCCAAATAGGCGAGTAGGTCCAACTCTGCCACCAGAGTGTCCCGTGCGCATTTCTGGGCCGCACATGGAAATTACTTCCAACAAGCATCTGCAGAGGCCAGTAGAGAATGAAGCTCCAAACGTCGGTTCCCCCGTTCCCGCTTTCAAACCGCCGCCAGCTGTATAAAACATGACCATGCAACGTGGCTTTATGCACCTCCCACAGGGGCACTGCCGAAGAGACAGGTACCAAGTTTTCTGTGAAGTATGTGCATAAGAAAGATTCTATTTGTTGGCAGGTAACCTGAGTGGTCAATAAATAATCATTAATGCGCCAGTGAAAGGGGTGCTGTACCGACCCAGAGAGGGACAGGAGGAGTACCAGGGGATCATGGTCTGACCAGGGCGAGGAGGGAATAGCTATCCGCCTGACCAAGAGAAGCTGCTGAACATGCATGAATATATGGTCAATTCTACAAAAACTGTCATGAGGGTTAGAATAGAACTTAAAGTCACGCTCAGTTAGGTGAAGATCCCTTCAGACGTCCGCCAGACCCGCTGTCCACAAGAGAGAGCGCATACGTTCCTCTAGCACTAGGTCGTGAGAAGGGGCCGCCTATCCAATGTGGAATCCAAGGTAACATTTGAATCTCCCAAAAGGAGACCCTTGGAGTGTCGGGAAACAATGGTGCAAAGATGAGAAAAAAAAAATTTATGCTGAAAGCGATTGGGTGTGTAGTAAGAGACAAAAGTAACCTCCTGGTCCCAGAGGGTGCCCCGCAGAAGCAAATATCTGCCCATGGGGTCCGCTATATTCTGAGCGCAGACAAAAGGAAGATTGCGTTTGAAAGCTATCAGTACACCCCGCTGTTTCTCAGGAGCCAAAGCCGTGTAAAAGGTGGAATAATGAGGCAAAAGATACCGTGGAGCCGAGGACTGAGAAAACCTGGTCTCCTGTAAACATACCACATTGATTTATTGCTATTTGAGGTGATGAAAAATGTTAGCCCACTTCTGAGGTGAACTGAAGCCTTGAAGATTATGCGAGTGTACTTTCAGAAGGGGTGAGGCCATGGCAGTATCAGCTCAGCACAGCACGCTCAGCAGAAAGCATAAATCGACCAACAATTTCCACTCCCAATGGCGTTCGGCCCATGGCGTCCCGAAACCCTGCATAAGAGAAAAACCAGAGAAGAAAAGAAAACAAGGAAAAAAGGAAAATATGACACAAGAAGTATATACAATGGTACAAAGGTGTCATGTCAATGGTGACATGCATCCTCCTACACTTGAAGGATACCAGCTGGGGGTGGCTCTACCACCGGACACATGGCATCAAAAACATGAGCCCTCAGGGGGCAAAAAGGCAATAAACACAATATAACGGGGTACCAAATTAATAAAATATGAGTCCCAGAAATGAGAACATCCGCGGCAACCTCCCCATAGAAACCCAGCTAAACTTGGGGGCCAACCCCCTCCAGGAAGACAGCTACAGGCCACCGTGGTACCCCACAACACAGCCCAAATGGTTCCCCACCCACCTCCCAATAGGACTGACACCCAACCCAGGCCCACCAGGCCAACCTCCTAGGGAACCATCAACCCATTCCACCAACGGGAACCCGAACAACGTCACCCAGACCCTTGGTAGGCCAAAACAGCAAAAAGTCATATTCCACAAGTCCAGAAGGAGATTTCCCCCCCCCCCCCCTACTCAGGGATAAAACCCAAGGGAACAGGCTGAATCAGGCCCAACCTGGAACGCTAACAAACTGGAAAAGCCCTAAAGGCCAAACTCATGGTCCCATCAGGAAAGTCCAAAGGTGAAACAACTCAGGAGATCCAAGATACATTTTCAGCCTGGAGAAGAGCAGGACGGACTTGACTGTAGAGGGGTCAACTGCTCCCAGAGGCGGCCCAGAAGAAGCAGCCTCGCCGGGGATCGGAATGAATGAGCTGGGCTCTGAGTAGCGGCTTCCAGCGAAGGAAGGTGTAAGGATTCCAGGAGAGAGTTAGCCTCCTCCGGCGTGCCAACAGAGTGACTGCAGCCCTGGTAGTTGAAGGTGAGGTGGAACAGAAAGCCCCAGGCATATTTAATTCTGCGGTTCACCAGGACCGAAGTGAAGGGCTTCAACTGGCAGCGCTTCTGAAGAGTGGTCTGGGAGAGGTCCGCGAAGAGCTGGTAGCGATGCCCCTGGAATCTGAGGTCTGGGTTGTTTCTGGTCACCAAGAGGATAGTTTTCTTAGTGCGGTAGTAAGTGAACTTGATAATGTCCCTCGTGGGCCCATCCGGTCGTCTGGGGCCCAATGCACGGTGAATGCGGTCAAATTCAAGCTGGTCAATGGGAATGGCAGGCGTCAGCTCCTGAAACAGTAGTTTCTGGGATACCAGTTAGTTAATCGCAAATTGTGACGGCGGGAACGGTTTTAGAAATCCTCAAGCCGGAGCAGCGCTTCCAGTAATTCTCTTGAGGTCTCACAAATCCTTTCAATGACCATAGCCGCAGCATCCATTTTATCCTCAAGATCGTTCATCCGATTTCCCAACTCCTGAATTTCTCGAAAGACGAATCTGCCAGCTTGGGAGGTAGCGGAGGAAAATTCCGACTGCAGCATGGACTTGAAGCAGTGCAGGAGCTCAGCATCCCTCAGACCTGGGGTGGCAGACTGCAGGGATGCATCTGATGCCAGGTCATCATCACCTCTGGGATCCGGCCCACCCGCGGGTAGCTGCAGCGGGGGACCCGAAATTGAGGCCAGGGCTTCAATTGTGGCCTCTGGCGGAAGACGCAATCCCGCAGCCAGGGCCCTGGAACTCTGGCGGTGGACCCAAAATCGAGGCCGCGGCTTCATTTGTGGCCTCCGGTGAGTAGGCCACAAAATTTGTAGCAGGCCGCTGGGCGCTGGAAGAGCAAATGCATATGGGTGCATTTTTGTGAATACACATGCCAAGGGACATATTTGATCCATTTCTGAAAAGATTATGGGTATAGTTATTTTTCTACATGATGATTATGGGTGGATGATTATAGATACACATACCAAGGAACATACAGTATTTGACCTGTTTCTCCTAAGACTATAGGTATAGTTATTTTTCTATATGGGGATTATGGGTGGAATATCATGGTTAAACATGGTAAGAAACACATTTGACCTCTTTCTGATAAGAATATGAGAATAGCTATTTTTCTACATGGAGATTATGGGTGGAATATTGTTTTTTAACATGCCTAGGAACACATTTGACCCCTTTCTGATAAAAATGTGAGAATAGTTATTTTTCTACATGGGGATTATGGGTGTATTATTGTGGTAAACATGGCAAAAACCGTATTTGATGTATTTCTGAGAAAAAAATTATGAGCCTAGTTAATTTTCTACATGGGGATTATGGGTGGATCGCTGCAGATACACATGCCAAGGACCATATTTGACATGTTTCTCCTAAGAATATGGATATAGTTATTTTTCTACATGGGGATTATGGCTGGAATATCATTGTTAAACATTTGACTTGTTTCTGATAAGAATATGAGAGTAGCTATTTTTCTACTTGGGGATTATGGGTGGAATATTGTTTTTTTAACATGCCTAGAAACACATTTGACCTCTGATAAAAATATAAGAATAGTAATTTTTCTACATGGGGTTCATGGGTTTTTGGTAGATACACATGCCAAGCACCATATTTGACCTATTTCTGAAATGATTATGGGTATATTTTTTTCTACATGGGGATTATGAGTAGATTATTGTGGATACATATGCCAAGGACCATAGTTGCCCTAATTCTAAATTTATTATGGGGTTAGTTATGTGTATACATGGAGATTATGGGAGGAATATCATGGCTAAACATGCCTAGGAACATACTTGACTTGTTTCTGATAAGAATATGAGAATAGCTATTTTCTACATGGGGATAATGGATGGAAGATTGTGCATGCACATGCCAAGAAATATATTTGACCTTTTTCTAAAAAGAATAAGAGAACTGTTATTTTTCTGCAATATGATTATGGGTGGAATATTGTGGATACACATGCCAAGGACCAGATTTGACCCATTTCTGATAACAATATGTGCATAGTTATTTTTTTACATGGGCATTATAGGTGGAATATCATGGTTAAACATGCCTAGGAACACATTTGACCCCTTTTATGATAACAATATGGGTATAGGTATTTTTCTACATAGGGATTATGGATGGAATATCATGGTTTTACATGTCTAGTAATACATTTGACCCATTTCTGACCCAATACTGCTACAGGGCGACATGGGTTTGCAAAATCGCATATATATACGTGATTTTGCATTTCCGGGTAGTGGGCGGGCGTGAAACGTGCACGCCCTACCTGTGCTGCCATTCGTAAGAATGGCTGTCAATCCCGGATCCCAGCTGGTGATTACTCACTGGCGCCCAATGATTTCAGGGTATCTCCAACGGGGAGGAGAACTGTTTTATTTACAGTTCTCCTACCCGTCAGCTCGGGCACACTGCTTTGGATGGCTGTGCACAGCACAGCCATCCAAAGCAGTGTGATTACAGTGAAGCACACTGACACCACCCCTAGTAAACCGCTCCCAGCACACAGTTAACCAATTGGTTAACCCCTTCCTGTCCAGTGCCATTATTTCAGTGTCAGTGCTTTTTTTTTTAGCACTGATCACTGTATTGGTGGTACTGGGGATGCCAGTGACACCAATCAGCTCCCCTCAGTGTCAGAATATCTGCCGCAGTCCTGCTATAAGTCGCTGATCGCTGCCATTGATTTAGTCATGGACTTAATCATCCAGTGCTTATCTGTTCCTGTCCAAAATTTATGACGCTGGCCAGCTTTTGGAATGTGCGCACATAAAGAAACTCACACTGACACCTTTGGTCTGTGAAAACTTCTCTCTAATTTATTGAAATGAAACCGTGAGCTTATATATGAAAAATGATGCGAACATCACGTGATAATAGCATAAGCATTATATTAGTCTTTGATTGGTCACTTTACAGGAAAACAATCTCCGTCATGGTATAGGTGTGATCTTCTTCAGTCTTATCTTAAAAAGAGAAAAACATTCTTTTGTCTTCCAAATCACACGATGGGAGGGGGTCTGTTCCTGTGAGCAAATATTTCTTAAGCAAGGATTTCTTAAAGTACCACAAAGCCCAGCAGGCAGAAAATATTCACACAGCATATATATTCATGCTAAACATTAATACTATTTCTTTCCACATATTTATAAAAGTATAAAAGTAAATATTTATAAAACTTATAGAAATAGCGTATATATATATTCAATAGGAAACGAAATAGGCATTTTACCAAATCCATCACAGTCCCCCCTTAAAATGACTATTTTCCTCTCTCCCTATAAAGCCTAGCTCATCTGTCCTTATGTACCTTGGAACTCTTTTATGCTGTACGTTAGACAAGTGATGACTATTTCATCACCTCCCTTGCCACAGACTTTGTACATAAGGAAGTCAGATGCTATCCCTACAAAATTGTGAGATTACTGTTGGCGGGGAGGGACTGTAATGGGGTATAAGGTTTTCCTTCATCTATCATATGGGGATCCTCTTGCTCCTGGTTCAGGAAGGTAGGTGTTCTGTTGTCTACAGCTTTGGTCATCAATTTCCTCACACATGGTATAAGACAGCATACAACCAGGACCAGGAGAATCAGAATTATTAGTACAGTTACCCCGATTTGGGCAAGTATCTTTTGCCATCCACTCATCCAACTGAAATATTGATCCCACAAGTCTGTGATCCCTGAATTCTTTTTCAACTCAACTGACAGATCTTCCAATTTCTTTATAGACAGAGTAATTTTACCATTCGGGCCAGTATTGTCAGGAATATATGTACAACATGTTCCGGTTCCTTCTATCATTTTACAGACACCTCCTTTTTCTGCTAAAATCATGTCCAGAGCCATTCTATTCTGGAATGTCATGTAGGATGTAGGGGCTAACTGGTCAACGATTCCTTGAAGGGCATCCCTGGTGTAATTCACAAACCTCTGTTGGTTGTAGTATATGTAATTTATCTAATCTACATTTTTATTAACAGTTATCATGGGAATCAGGGATTCAAAACCTGCTTTACTTGGTCTCTGGCTTTAAATTTATTAGACACCCCCCTTGGGACTCCAATGGCATCTATATACACATGTGGGTCAAAACTACCAGAAGGAGCTTTTTGTTTCCTCCTACGGCCAGGCGTTGGGTCAGGGATATTCTCTGCTAGGATGTGGAGAGGCATAATGGCCTTTACAAGGGCATACTCACCAGTCCAAATCCCTTCCAATCTTATTCTAATCTTTTGGTCCCCAGTAATCATCCATGACACATATGTATACCTGGTCACTACTATCGGAACATGCTCGTTGTGTCAAGATCATATAGATTACGGTCATAGCACCACATGGGATCTGTACTACAGAAATCAAAGGTGTAAATAGCTACATGAGTGTTGGATGAGTTGTACCAAAATATAGTGGTGTCACCTATTTCAGTGATATCCACCTGTTGAGCCTCTGTCAGACTCATTAGAAAAAGGATATACAACATAGTTGTCATGGTGTAGATGACGCCTTTCCCTCAGGGTTCGGGACTTTCTTGCAGTGGGAGGCGTGTATCCAAGTGTTCTTCCCGGCCACCTTGTCAGAAGGGGCTGTGGTCAGCAGAACTTGGAATGGACCATCATATCTTGGCTCAAGGGAATGTTTCCTCATAAAATGTCTTTACTAATACCCAATCTCCGGGTAATAGGCTGTGAGTTCCTGTATCTGACTCAGAATCTGGAATGGAGAAAACACTTGGACATGGATACGGGTTAATTCACGTGATAATACAGTCACATAATCAGTTAACACATCAAATTGTAATTGCAACTGTTGTGGAAAACAACAACCAAATCTGGGGGCTGAGCTAAACAAAATCTCATAAGGGGATAGGGAGTGTTCTCTTGGTGTGTATCTGACACTAAATAGGGCAATAAGCAGACTGTCTGGCCAACTCATGCCAGTCTCTTGGGCTACTTTTAGCATTCTTTCTATTTTCCCACTACTTTGGGGGTGATAGGGGGTTTGGAACGCCAGAGTGACTCCTAATGCCGCCCATATTTCTTTGGTTACTGAAGCTGTGAAAGCGGGGCCCTGGTCACTCTCTATCACCTCTGGAAGCCCATATCTGCATACAACCTCAGTGAGGAGTTTCTTCACAGTTGTTTTAGCAGTCCTGTTAGTTACAGCAAAGGCCTCTGGCCAACTGGAAAACATGTCCAACACCACTAGGGTGTACTCAACCGCCCACTCTTTGGCATCTGGATATGATCAATTTGTATCCTTTGAAAAGGGTATAGGGGTTTGGCCAATATTTCTGTGGTGTCTTCTCTGTGCATCCCGGATTGCACTTTGCACAGATGGCACATGTTCTGCAAAAAATTGTTCGTCAATGTGGTGATTCCAGGCGCTATATAGTACTTGTTGATGAGAGAGTTCATGAGGCTCTTTGACAGATGGGCTGCTCCGTGTGCCCACTGGACTACAGCTGGAAACATATTCTTGGGTAAACAAAGCCTCTTGTTGCACTCAAACAGACCGTCTTTGAGAATAGCTCCTCTCCGTCTCCAGCTCTCTTTTTCTTCTGGACTTGCTGCTTCTTGGAGTTCCTTGAAGTAGTTTCTGTCCACAGGTAAGGTCTGTAAAGTGAACATTGGTTCCCACTCTCCGGTCACCTCTCCTTCCATTTCTGGTGGTCCCATGGCCGCTCGTTTTGCCGCCAAATCTGCCAGATTATTGCCTTTGGCTTCTGAAGAGTTTAATTTCCCATGAACTTTTACCTTCAGAATAGCCACTTGAATGGGTAGAAGGAGTGCTTCCAGCAGTCGTCCAATGGCTGCTCCATGTCTTATGGATGTACCTGCCGCAGTCATAAATCCTCTTGCCTTCCATGTGGGTCCAAAGTCATGGGCCATCCCAAAGGCGTATCTGGAGTCTGTGTAGATATTGGCCCTTTTTCCTTCCGCCATCTGGCATGCTGTTGTGAGTGCTTGAAGTTCAGCTCCCTGTGCAGATATTGCTGGTGATAGGGCTCTTGCCTGTAGGACTGTGTCTGCAGTAGTGACCGCAAATCCTGTGTAATATGTGCCTCCTTCATCTGCATATCTGGAACCATCAACAAAGAAAGTGAAGTCTGGATCCTGCAGAGGTGTTTCACTCACTGTGGGGAGATGGAAGATTTCCATTTCCATCACTTCAAGACAATTATGAGGCTCAGTGGCTCCATCATCCTCTCCACTTTCTGCATTACCTTCATTACCCCCCTCAGCAATTGGGAGGAGAGTGGCCGGATTCAGGGTTTGGCAACGTAGGAGAGTGACGTTATCAGGAAGGTGGAGGGAACACTGTAGTCTAAGATGCCTCGCTGTGGACAAATGTTTAGGTTGGACTTGGTTTAAAATGGCAGCAATGGCATGCGGCGCCAGAACAACAAGTTCATGTCCCAGTACGATATCAGAGGTCTTATCCAGCAGAGCTTGAGCAGCGAAAACTGCACGCAGACACGACGGTGCTCCTCTAGCCACTGGGTCCAAACGGCATGAGTAGTAGCCTACGGATCTACGTGGGACTGGGCCAATACTCCTGTGCCATGGCCTTGGCGTTCAGACATGAACAGTTTGAAAGGTTTCTCGTAGTCTGGTAGACCTAGGGCTGGGGCTGAAGAAAATAAGCGTTTTAGAGCCAAAAAGTTAGAGGCGGCCTCTTCAGACAGATGGAAGGGCTCAGACTT
Organism: Staurois parvus; assembly: GCF_062004578.1. NCBI lineage: Eukaryota > Metazoa > Chordata > Amphibia > Anura > Ranidae > Staurois > Staurois parvus. The sequence continues at coordinate 639,318 of NW_028318297.1, forward strand.
GAGAGCATCGTAGAGTGGTTGCATAAACCAAGAAACATCAGGAATCTATGACCTACAGTAGGATATGAGGCCAAGAAAGGCATGGAGTGGCTTCTGGCCTAAAGGGAGTGGCAAGTTCTGGATGGCCTTAACTCTTTCCTCTGTAAGATGCCTTGTTCCATATGAGAGGCAGTGGCCCAAGAATACGACTGTTGTAGAGCACCATTGCAACTTCGGTTTAGAGGCCTTACAGCCTTGGTGTGCCAAGTAACATAGTAAACTCTGAGGCTTCTTCAGCCGTGGGCAGGTCATCAGCACAGAGGAAAAGTCATCCACATATTGAAGAAGGACCACTGCCGAATGTTCCTTTTGCCACGTGCCCAGTATGGTGGTCATGGCTTTGGCAAACTGACTCAGGGAATTTTGCGCCCCCTTGTGGCATAACTGCCCAGGTGTATTGCTGCCCCTCATGGATAAAAGCGAAGAAGTATCTGCAGGGAGGATACAAGGGAACGCTGGAGAATGCATTTGCCAGGTCCACCATGGTGAAATACTTTGCTGTTGGAGATACCCCTGTGAGTAAAGTGTGGGGATTTGGACCGATAGGTGTCTCTAAGACAGTGGCTTCATTCACTGCTCGGAGGTCCTGTATCATCCTGTACTTCTCTGGTTCTCCTTTGGGTGTCTTCTTTTCTTATCGGGAACAAAAGCGTATTACATGGAGAGGTACAAGGTATGAGTGCACCATTTGCCACAAGGGACTTGACCTGCTTCGAAATGGCCTTGGATTGCGCTGGTTTCAGTGGGTACTGTGGTTTCCTAGGTAGGGGAGCTCCAGGCTTCAGTTCCACCATAATTGGGGGTACCTTTTTAAACGTCCAATATCTTCGGGTCCTGTGGACCATAGACAACTTGGGATTCTGCTCAGCACATCCAGTGCCACGTAGAATGTGGCATTGACTTGTAAGACCGGACACACTGGGTAGAGGCGGCTCACTCAAGGCGTTGGCCTTCCATTTGTCTAATTTTGGTGTACCAATATGGCCGCCTCCAGGAAGTGTACTGGGCTGGGCAGGAAGGGACAAAACAGGAGCAGCAAGATGGCTGCCTTCAGAAAGTGGGCTGGGCAGGGCAGGGCAGGGCTGGGGTGGTGGGCATAAAGTAGGCAATAGATGAAGGGCAGTGCTGTCCCTCCCCTCCTCCACCCCACATTCCAACATAAGGCGGTGGTTTTAGCACACACTTCCATTTACAATTTTGTGATACAAATACATTATACAATTCCCATTTTCCTGAATTTCTTCCAACTATCCTTCTTTATACAACACTTTTCCAGTTCTGTACCAAACTTCTGTCACGGTCAGCAAACCTTTTTTCACATAACATTCCTCTCTGTTCCTACAATGATTTATGCCAGTCCTGACTTTCAACTTACAAACTTTCGCTACTTTAGATAACTTTTTTAACCGCTTCACTTCCTTCACAATATGACATGCCAGTAATCCTTTTCAATATTTTAACACATTAATGGTACACATAAACAGTTTTTTTTTTTTTTCCCTGTAGCAATACCTGTTCTGTCCACTACTCTTTGTGGATAACTTCGGCTACATTATACCAAACTTCTTGCTGTCTTCAGCACATGTTTGTCAACTAAGACATCTTTCTTCTCTTTTTTTTTTCTCATACCTCCTTATTTTTGATTCCACACACTTTCTAACTTAACTAATCCCTTTAACATACTGCTCCCCCTCCCTCTGTGCAACCAGGTCACGTGCTAACATTCCTTTCTAGGGGTCTTATCAGCGTCTGACCCATCTCTGCCTGTCCCTGGTCCTTCCTAACAAATCTAAGACACTTCACAGGCTGCTGTCCAGACTTTCCTTAACCCTTAACAAACCCCAACCTTCTGTTATGAATGGCAAACATTAGCTTACAGACACACATTTAGGACATAACATAGCAGTCTATCTTGGTGGGCTCTGAGTACAGACCACTGAGTAACTCATCGTAACCCACACAAACAGTTACGGCACCCGCTGTCACACTACCGTGAGGCATATCCGACACCTCCTCTGTTGTGGTCAACACACAAGGTTACCACACACCCAGAGAAATTATGTGTCAAAACCCTCAGTAGGTCCACTCCTCTTCCACCTCAAGACTGATACATAAAAACACACAACAGAGACCCAGGTAACAGATAAGCACATGCAGGTATATTTAAATAAACTCCGGGCATACAAGGTTACCTGCCTTTGACCTTTAGCAGCCGTACTAGGCACAGGTATGAATCAACAACAAAGACAGGATAAGCAATGGTAAGATAGCAAAATATATCTTACCATGCTCCGAGAGGTGATCAAGCTCTCCGGCCTGTCCAGTTTGACTGACACCAAACGCCTTTTCATGGCGGCTGGCTGCAGGTTCATTATTCAGTTCCCGGGTTTCTTGGCACCAAATTGATTTAGTCATGGACTTAATCATCCAGTGCTTATCTGTTCCTGTCCAAAATTTATGACGCTGGCCAGCTTTTGGAATGTGCGCACATAAAGAAACTCACACTGACACCTTTGGTCTGTGAAAACTTCTCTCTAATTTATTGAAATGAAACCGTGAGCTTATATATGAAAAATGATGCGAACATCACGTGATAATAGCATAAGCATTATATTAGTCTTTGATTGGTCACTTTACAGGAAAACAATCTCCGTCATGGTATAGGTGTGATCTTCTTCAGTCTTATCTTAAAAAGAGAAAAACATTCTTTTGTCTTCCAAATCACACGATGGGAGGGGGTCTGTTCCTGTGAGCAAATATTTCTTAAGCAAGGATTTCTTAAAGTACCACAAAGCCCAGCAGGCAGAAAATATTCACACAGCATATATATTCATGCTAAACATTTATAAATATGTGGAAAGAAATAGTATTAAAGTATAAAAGTAAATATTTATAAAAAAAACTTATAGAAATAGCATATATATATATATACACATATACACACATACATATATACATATACACACACACACACATACACACACACACAATAGGAAACGAAATAGGCATTTTACCAAATCCATCACACCATTACTAGTAAAAAAAAATCCCAGTATCTATACGGTCATTTGTAAACACTGACTTTGATATAAACCAATTAATTTACATGTATTGGAATTTTTTTTTTAGCAAAGACATGTAGCAGAATACATTTGACAAAATTTGATTTTTTTTAATGGACATGTTTAATAGCAAAAAGTCAAAAATATTGTTTTTTGCCTCAAAATTGTTGGCTTTTTTATAGCACAAAAATTAAAAAATGCACAGACAATTAAATACCACTGAAAGAAAGGTCAACTTGTGGAAAAAAAAAAAAAGAAAAAAGATATAAATTTCATTCGGGTGCAGCGTTGCATGACTGTGCAATTGGCAGTTAAACTAATGCAGTGCCGTGACGCATAAAATGGCCCGGTCAGGAAGGAGGGTAAATTCTCAGGAGAGCAAGTGGTTAAACATGCCTAGCAACACAGTTGATTTGTTTCTGATAATACAAGAATAGTTATTTTTCTACATGAGGATTATGGGTGGATTTGTGTGTTCACATGCCATGGACCATATTTGACCTATTTCTGAAAGGATTGTGGGTATAGTTATTTTTCAACATGGGGATTATAGGTGCATTATTGTGGTTACACATTCCAAGGACTATATTTGACATATTTCTGCTAAGAAGATGCATATAATTATTTTTTCACATGGGGATAATAAGTGGAATATCATGTTTACACATCCCACATTTTACCTTTTTAGATAATATAGGTAAAATTACTTTTATTTATGGGGATTATGGGGGCAATATCATGGGTACACATCCAGGATAAAATATGTAACCTGTTTGACACATTCCATGTAAAACCCCAAAAATGGACTGGACAAAATTATTGGTACCTTCTCAAAATTGTAAGGAATAATTGCATTCCGAGTTCGTAATACTCATGTAATTTGTAATTAAACTCATCTCTGTCAAGTAACAAGTTCTGAGAATATAGCAATCTCACTAACAACCAGTTAAAATGGTGTCTGAGAACAAAATTTGTGGAAAATCATGAACAATTAAGGTTAAAAGTTAATCTCCAGAGATTTGAATGATCCTGTGTCCTCTGTGCACAACATTGTCAAGAAGTTTACAGCCCATGACATTGTAGCCAATCTCCCTGGAAATGGATCAAAGATGGAAGATTGAACAAAGGATTGTTCGAATGATGGCTAAAGAACCTCAATCAACTTCCAGGCAAATTCAATCTGAGGGTACAACTGTGTCAGCACGTACTGTACATCGCCATCTGAATGAAAAGGGATGCTATGGTAGGAGAGCCAGGAGGCCCCCACTGCTGTCACAGAAACCTAAAAAAGCCAGATTGGAGTTTGCCAAATCTTACCTAAGGAATCCAAAGCCCTTCTGGGAGAATGTGCTGTGGACAGACAAAACAAAAATTACAGCATTTTGGTAAAGCCCATCATTCTACTGTTTTCAGAAAAATCAATGAGGCCTTTAAAGAAAAGAATACAGTCCCTACAGTCACACATGGGGGGGTCACTGATGTTTTGGGGTTGCTTTGCTGCTTCAGGCACTGGATGTCTTGACCGTAAACATGGCATTATGAAAGAAGAAGACTACCAAAGAATTCTGGGGTGCAATGTAGAGCCCAGTGCCAGAATGTTGGGTCTCCATCAGAGGTCATGGGTCTTACTGCAGGACAATGACCCAAAGCACATGTCAAAAAGCACCCAGAAATGGTTTCAAAGCACTGGAGAATAATGAATTGGCCAGCAATGAGTCCAGATCTCAAAACAGCAGTTGAGAAAAGGAACCATTTCAAACTGAGAGACCTGGAGCAGTTGGCGAAAGAAGAGGGGTCCAAAATTCCAGTAGATAGGTGTAAGAAACTCCGTGATGGTTACAGGAAGCGATTGAGTTCAGTTATTTTCCCCAAGGGGTGTGCAAATATTAAATTGAAGGGGCTAATAATTTTGTCCAGTCCATTTATGGAGCTTTGCGTGGAATATGTTAGATTTGGCTTTTTGTTTTTCCACTTTTTTGTGTCATACAAATGTAGGAAATAAACATGAGGATGTCAAAACATTTGTCATTGCAACAAATTTCTGGGTGAAGTGGGGCATTATCTGATGAAATGCAGGGGTGCCAATATTTTTTCCATGACTATATTACGTGGGATGTGTAACCATGATACTCTAATCATAATCTCTACATAAAAAAATATTTATATTCCACTTTTAGGTGATCCCTGAAAAACCTTTTTTTTGCAGAGAAGCCTATTCTTCCTCCACCTAACAACTGTACATTTATTGTATGCATCAGCTCATCCCCCCCTCTCTCAATTACTACCTTTAGTATCACCTGTCTGTCCCTTTTAGATCTAACAAGCAGGGCCCTCCAATTCCTCCTGTATTGAATTGTATTTTTTATTGTACTCTGTCGTCATGTTGTAAAATACTGTGCAAACTGTTGGTGCAATAAAAAACCTGTAAAATAATAATTCCCATATTCCTATAAGAAACATGTTACATATTTTATGCTCAATGTGTACCCATGATATGGCCCCCATAAATAAAACTAATTGTATCCATATTGTTATCTAAAAATCTCAAATGTATTATATGGGATGTGTAAACATGATTTTCCCCATGTGGAAAAATAACCATGCACATGTTCTTATCAGAAATAGGTCAAATATAGTCCTTGGCATATGTATCCACAATAATGCACCCATAATCTTCATGCAGAAAAACTATACCCATAATTCTTTCAGAAATAGGTCAAATATGGTCCTTGGCATGTGTATTCACAAAAATCCACCCATAATCCCCATGCAGAAAAATAACTTCTCATATTCTTATCAGAAACAAGTCAAATGTGTTGCTAGGTATGTTTAAGCTTGATATTCCACCCATAATCCCCATGTAGAATAATAACTATTCTCATATTCTTTCAGAAACAGTACAAATACGGTTCTTACCATACGTATCCACAATACACACACATAATCCCCATATAGAAAAATTCTTATATTTTTATCAGAATGGGTTCAAATGTGTTCCTATGCATGTTTAACCATGATATTCCACTCATAATCCCCATATAGAAAAATAACTATACCCATATTCTTAGGCAAAACATGTCATATATGGTCCTTGGCATGTGTATGTTCAATCATCCACCCATAATCCCCAAATAGAAAAAGAACTATTCTCATATTATCAGAAACAGGTCAAATGTGTGCCTAGGCATGTTTAACCATGATATTCCACCCATAATCCCCATGCAAATAAAACAGAAAATTGTACCATAGTTACCGTAATTTTTCTTTCCTGGTGCCTATCCATGGCAGCATACTTGTGATAAGCTCCATCTTAACTCCTCCCTCAGAACCAGTGAATATATAAAAGAAATGATTAAGGTACCCCCAGCATTCTCTGTAATATAGAATACTGAGGGCGGGATTGTATGATGCCATAGATAGGCACCAGGAAAGGAAAATTACAGTAAGTATGGTACAATTTTTTGTTTTCCTGGTGCCTCCATGACATTATACCTGTGATAAATAACTAGCTGAAATTGGTGGGATCATGCTTCGAAAAAAGTTTTATAAAAAAAAAAAAAAATATATAGGGTTGTGTCACGTACCTGATTGGAGACTGAAATGAGGAGGTCAGCCTCACTTGTGTCACTAGCCCTGACCCCACTGGAAGTGGAACAGAGGGCATCTAGGGACCAGGGGGGACAAGAGCGCCAGCAGATGTTTGCAGCTCTTGCAGTTGGAGACTTTGGAAGACTGATGAACCTCTGATTCAGGATCAGTAGTGATATGCAGGGCTGGTATGGTAGGTCACCAGAACAAGGCAGGAAGCAGGGATAAGAGACAGGACTCATGTCATAGGAATAGCCAGGGTCATCAACGGGCAGACAGCGAGGTACAAAATCAGAAGCAAGCCAAAGTCAGGAGCAGATCTGAAGTCAGGAACAAGTATCAAGCAGGAGAGTAATCAGAGTCAGGAACAACCAGGGTCAGCAACAAGGAAATCACATAGGAACGAGCAGGAAACGGGGAACAGCTGAAGACCAGTCAGCACAGGCAGAGGCACCTTTTAAATAGTCCGCAATCTTCACCGTGCGTGTGCGTGATCGTGCATTACTGTACACATGCACACATCTATTCACCAGCTGTCTCACGGGAATTCCCTTACAGATTGTTATTTCGAGCAGGCAATGGCCGCTCTGATAACTTGTCTGCCGAACTCCACAGATAAGATGAGGTCAACTGTGCGGTGCCTCACAAACATATGTTGGAACGACCACGTAGCTGCTTTGCAGATGGTGTCAATGGATACATTTACCCTAGCTGCCCATTAAGCGGAGACAGACCTGGTCGAATGCACCTTGATTGAAGAGGGGGGTTCCCAACCCCTAACCTTTTTTGCCTTATGAATTAACTTGACTATCCATGAAGCAATTGTTCTTGATGAAGCCTCCTTTCCCTTGTTTTTGCCCCAAGGACAAATAGATAGACAAATCCCTAAAGGATGCTGTAGCTTGAAAATAACACCTTAACATACTGGCGATGGCGATGCCGAGCTAATTGAGGGTACCCAATTTCTGGTCTGAAAAGTGTCACAAGTTAGCCTCTGGTTTATTCTTACATCCTTGCTGCTCCGGATTCCTTTCGCATGTGTGGTTTCTCTGTGCTCTTCCATCACTTCCTGGCCCACCTCCTAGTTTGCTTGTCTATATAAGACATGCTCAGTCTAGCCCACTTTGCCTGAGCAACTTCCTAGTTGTCTGAGCTCCTGTGCGTTATTGCCTGAATCCTACATTGACTACTTGTGTACCGACCCCAGCTTCGTTCTGACTGCTTGTTTTCCGCCTATCCTGACCTTGGCTAGCCTATCGGATTCAGTTTGTCTTCTCCCATTGTACTCTGCTCCTGCAAGTGGTCTCCTCATGCTCAGCTGGGCGTACCCGGGGGCCGGGACCTGGTCCCAGCTTGCTGCAAGTCCATCCCCACCATCAGGGACTCTGGTGAAGAAGCAGGCTGGGGCTTAGACTCCACGCCCTGGGGAACCCCAAGCTGATGATCTAAAAGGGCTCACTACCACAGGTGCTGACAGTTTGCTCAGGCCATGAGCTCCTCAGAGACCCCGCAGCCTCTCCTGGAACAACTCCAGTGTTTGGTGCAGAGAGTCAATGTCCAGCAGGCCTATCAGGAACGTATTATGTAGTGTCTGCAGGAACTTTCCTCCCAGTTGGATCAGCTGCAGGTTGTGTCCCCTTCCTCACCCTCTGTTTCGGCTCCTGCTCCGGTTCCTGCTGCTCCACCCCCCGCTGTTCCTCCAGTGGAACACAGTCCTTCGAAACTCCAGCTGCCTCCACCATCTCGCTTCTCTGGTGATCCCTAGTTTGCCTGTCTATATAAGATATGCTCAGTCTAGCCCACTTTGCCTGAGCAGCTTCCTAGTTGTCTGAGCTTCTGTGTATTATTCCCTGAATCTTACATTGACTACTTGTGTACCGACCCGGTTTTGTTCTGGCTGTGCTCGTCTTGCCCACAGCTAGCCTATCAGATTCCGTTTGTCTCCTCCCATTGTACTCTGCTCCTATGAACAGTCTCCTCATCCTCAGCTGGGCGTACCCAGGGGCTGCGACTTGGTCCCAGCTTGTTGCAAGTCCATCCCCACCATCAGGGGCTCTGGTGAAGAAGCAGGCTGGGGCTTAGACTCCACGCCCTGGGGAACCCCAAGTTGATGATCTACAAGGGCTCACTACCACAGGTGCTGATAAAAAAGGTTGGCAGAGCCCATGGTTCTGAAAGACTAAAAAATTAAGAAACCTGCAGAATGAATCCGTGTTCCACCTTTTCTGGGTAGAAAGTAATGTGGTCCTCTTCTGCCCCTAGGGCTTGAAATTCTGAAACTTTTACCAGATGATACTGTAGTGATGTGATAATTTTTGCCCATTTTCCAGTGTATACGTCTATTATGCAGTGTTTGTTTTGCCCTTTTCCAGTATGGTTGCTATGCTCTCTGGGCACTGAGGATGAGGTCATCAGAGAGCACTTGTGAAAAGAGGGAAGTGTGTGGATTTCCTGAGAGAGAGAGCTCAGACTAAGTGTTGCAGCCTCCCCTTGCTGAGGCAAAAAAAAAAAAAAAAAAAAAAAAGACTGTTAATGCTTTAATGTTCCTGTGTGGAAGATACTTTATGTTGGATGGTTCACTGAAATGTTATTTCTTCAATACATGGACTTTCATATGCAATGCTGTGTGGATTACTGTCTATGTGGACTATACATTTCTCGGTTGGGATTTCACTTGTTATCCACATGCCCCAATGGAGTGGAGGCACTAGCGCTTGTTAGAGATCTTGTCCTGATCACACAGATTATAAAGACTCTGCTCCTAAATACTATACAGGTGGTGCCATCACACCCCAGTAGCTGCAAAGAGTGTAAAAATAGCTCTACATTTGGAGACACTGCTGAGATAATATATCTGGGCTCAGAACATTAAGGAATGACCATGTCACTGTTATCAACAGAAGCTGTGAGATAGACGGGCGGAGCCTGAACATGGCGGCAGGGGAGAGCTCAATGTAGGAGCTCGTGGACGGAGCTCCGTTGTCTGACCTCCCCAGGTCTCTAAGCTTATCCCCTGGGACATGTTAGAGCCTTGCGGCGGGGCAATTACCCGGCCTGACGGCTCCCGGCGGAGGAGAGACTGATGCGGGTGAGAGAAAAGAGAGGAGCGGCTGGTGATTGGTAAAGAGAGAGTCCCTGGACGCTGGGAGACGAGAGGGGCCGGTGCGATCACGTGACCGGCCGCAAGGCACCTCTGGGAGATCGGGAAGCCGGCCGGCCGGCGTTTTGCGGCGAAAGAGCAGCGCTGACCTGTTTGCCAGGAGCCGACACACTCTCCCCCTATCCCCCTAGTAACCCTGGAGCCTAAAGAAGGTGGAAGGAGAAACATTAAGATCTGGACAAGGAGCCTGAAGAGACCCTGGGGAGTTCCCCCCCATGAACAGACCCTCAGAGGAACCGACCGAAAAGGCACTCACTGGAAGAAGACATAGGAGGAGGGTGAGTGACAGTTATGAATTGCATTTGAGGGTCTATTGTGCTGACCTCTAAAAAATGTGTATATGAACGGGGGACCCCTAGAGACTGTACAAAAGGTGGAAGAGGCTCGCAGAGAGAAGAGGAGAGGCTCGGGGGGAAGGAGGGGGAGAGGGGAGAAGGTGGAGGAGGAAGAGAGGAGAAGGAGAGAAACCAGCAGGGGGACAGGGCAGAGACTTGAAAGTTTTAAGAAACAATATCCCGCCCTACCCACAAATTTATAAAGGACTATAAGAAGGATAAGCGCCACAGAGAAGAATGAAAAACAAAAATGTAAAAGGAAGTGGGCTTAAAGGGTCCCAGACTGGTACAATTAAAAAATATACATCCCAAGGTAACGTAACCCCAGAAAGACCTCAGAGCAGATCTGAAAAAGGAGAAGCAGACCTTAGTATGGAAAGAAGCCCTAGAGTATCAATAGGCCCTGATACTAGTAACCAGCAAATATCAGGCAATACAGAGGTGGAAAAAGACCTACAAATACCTAATAAAAAGGAAATGGCAGAAATGTTTAAAGAACTGGAGAAAACAATAAAACAAGAAATGGTAAACATTCGCAGTGATCTAGGACACCTATTGGAGAGAATTGAGGAAACGGAGGAGAAAGTTAAAGGTCAGACCCAGGCTATCTCTGAACTTGAAAAAGAACTAATTAATATAGGGAAAGTCCAAGAAAAACTGTTATATAAGGTTGAGATACAAGAAAACAAAGACAGGAAAAGAAACATCTTGATACGTGGGGTCTCAGAAAACCTAAAGGGAGAAAGCCTGCAAGAGGTGGTTTGCAAAATATTTAACATTATCACAGACAGCTCTGAAATGGAAAGGTCTAAAATAGAAGGAACCTTTAGAAAAGGAAAAATCCTGAGAAACCTGGGGAAAGAAAGGCCGAGAGATATAATTGTCAAATTTTATGAACTTCGGGACAAAGAAAAAATCTGGAAGAAGACTAAGGGAAAACCAGTAATTAAGTATGAAGGAGGAGACATACAGATATATGCGGATCTGGCCCCAGAGACTTTGTGGAGAAGGAGAACTTTGAGACCCCTATTGGAAAGGTTGAAAGAACAAAAGGTGCAATATAGATGGGGGACTCCCGAATGCTTAATAGGATGGAAAAATGGGACTACAGCATACCTTAGGTTTCCAGAAGATATGAAAAATTTTTGTGACAGTTTAAAAATTCAAAGAATGGAAATCCCTGGCTGGGAAGAGGAGCGATGAGAAAGCAGAGTGAAGAGAAAAGAGGACTGGCAATGTGTGGGGGGGAGGGGGTGGAGGGGGGGAGAGGGATGGAGGAGGAGAGGTGTTTTTTTTTTTTTTTTTTTTTTTTAAATCTTCCTCTTCTCCTCTCGCCACCTACCCCCACTCCATTGCCTCGTTAGGGATTTTTTTTTCCTTGTTCTTCTCTTTTTCTTCTTTCTTCTCTCTCTTTTCTGCCGGTGATAAACCTAGGTGGGGCTTGGGAGGTTATGGGGAGGTTAGACAAGGGGAAAGTCGTCCATGGTCGGAGTTTTAGCCCAAGGATCAAATCAAAGGTGGATTTTTAATCCATAAATGATTAGTAGGCAAATGTTAGGCCTAAAAAGAGGGGGGAGGGGAGGGGGGAGGGAGGGGGTTGGAAGGTTGGAAGGGTGGGAAATGGGAGAGGGAGGTTGTTTTTTCTGCAAAATAAAAGAGGATATAAAAGCAAGTGAGAAGGGAGAAGGAGAGAGAAATAAAAAACATAGATGGAGGAGAAAAGAGGAAATTTAAGGAAGATGGAAGAGATTCAGTTTATAACATATAACATAAATGGGTTGAACTGCCCCGGGAAAAGATATAGATTATTTAAAGAATTACATCATAGAGATGCCTCAGTGATATTTTTACAGGAGACACATCTTGAGATAAGTTCAAATGTTAGGCTGAGGTCTAAAAACCACCCAACATGGTACTATGCAGATTCCCCGGTTAAAAGAGCAAAAGGGGTAGCAATAGGCCTGGCAAAGAACGTTAGATTCGAGTTGGAAGATAGAAAAACAGACCCAGACGGGAGATTTTTGTTCTTAAGGGGCAAGTTACAGGAGATCGAGTGTACACTGGCCAACATCTACTGTCCTAATAAAAAACCGGAGGAGTATCTGAAAAAGGTGTTGAGGAAGTTGATGGACTTTAAAAAAGGACGTTTGATCCTGGCAGGGGATTTTAACTTTTGTATGGACCCACAAAGGGACGCCACCTCCCATATAAAGATAGAAGGAAGTAAGGCCCTGAAATTATTGAAAAAAGAATTACACATAAGTCAACTGGTAGATGCCTGGAGAATTACACATACGCAAGATAGAGATTATACTTTTTTCTCGAGTATGCATAAGAGATATTCAAGATTAGATTATATATTAATAGAACATCAATTAATAGACCATCTGACCCAGGTAGATATAGAGACAATATCTTTATCAGACCACGCTCCAGTTACTATGAAAATGGAATGGGGGAGAAGGAAAAGTGGAGGGCTGGGATGGAAATTGAATGAGACACTTTTAGTGGAAAGGGAAATAGCTCAGAAAATAGGGGAGGAGATCGAGCGCTTTTTTGAGGAGAATGAGACAGGGGAGGTGTCAACAGCCACGGTGTGGGAGGCTCACAAAGCTTATATAAGAGGAATATTAATGGCGATTGGGGCTAGAAAGAAAAAAGAAAGAAGGGAGAAAATGAATGAGCTCTTAGAAGAAATAGGTAAATTAGAACAAATACACAAGAATAGAATAACAAAAAAAATAGAGCTGAAGTTAGAAAAAAACAGAAGGAAGAACTGAAAGAAATGATAGAAGAGGAGAGGAGAAAAGTATATAATAGAGTTTTAAGCGAGAGATATAGATGGGGAGAAAGACCTGGAAAGTATCTGATGAGAGCCCTGAGGAAAAAGAAAAATAGAAATTATATAGAAAAAATAAAAGATGCTAAAGGAAACATGAAACACTCAAATAAAGATATCATCAAAGCCTTCACAGAATATTACAGGAAAATGTACAATATAAGCCCCTTAGAAGGTTCAGAAACTAAAGACAGTGAGAAAAATCAGAAAAGAAAGAAATATTTGGAAATGGCTAGGTTATTAAAATTAAGTGAGGATCAACTAAACTCCCTAGATGCAGATATCTCACAGGAAGAAATAAAACTAGCATTAAAGGGGACAGTGTCGGGGAAAAGCCCAGGCCCAGATGGATATACAGTGAGATACTATAAAAAATTCAGTGAAATCTTAGTACCAAAACTCAAAAACTACATGAATGCACTAGGTGGAGAGATGGAAGTAAGAAGAGAATCATTACAAGCCCAACTCGTGCTCATCCAGAAAGAGGGAAAAGATCCCTCTCAGTGTTCTAGCTACAGACCTATTTCATTATTGAATACAGACACTAAGTTGTACGCAAAGGTCCTAGCAAATAGATTGAAAGAGCTAATGCCTGGATGGATACATGAGGATCAGGTGGGCTTTGTTCCAGGGAGGGAAGGAAAAGATAATGGGGTACGATCATTGATGCTAATCCAAAAGAGTAAAAAGGGAAAAGAACCGGTGGTACTATTGTCTATAGATGCTGAAAAAGCGTTTGATAGGGTAAACTGGAGATTCATGATGGATACTCTGGAAGCCTTGGGAATCGGGCCCAGGATGAGAGAGTGGATAGGAAAGTTGTACAGATACCCCTCGGTGGTCATTGGGGTAAACGGGGAGAGGTCAGAACCCATTGAGATGTCAAACGGAACAAGACAGGGATGCCCATTGTCCCCATTGCTGTATGTTATATCTCTAGAACCTCTATTATCAACAATAAGACTGAATAGAGACGTAAAGGGAATCCTGATAGGAGATACGGAACATAAAGTTGCTGCCTTTGCGGACGACTTGTTGTTCTATGTAGGAAACCCCAGGATTACACTTCCAAACTTAATGAAGTCACTAAAGGAGTACGGAGAACTATCAAATTTAAAGATAAATCCAACAAAAACGGAGATTCTAAATATAAACATCTTAAAAAACGAAAAAGAAAGGATACAAAAAGAATTTCCTTTTAAATGGAAAGACAGAGATATAAAATATCTAGGAGTAAAACTCACAGCCTCACATAAACATCTATATAAACTAAACTATATTACACTGATTAATGAGATTAGAGATGAATTGAAAAGATTGGAGGGAGGAACCCCGACATGGATGGGTCGTATTAATCTGGTAAAAATGATAATAGTACCAAAAATCATATATAGATATCAAATGATCCCAATTAAACTCCCAGAGATTTTCTTTAAAATAATTAAGAAATTGATAACAAGATACATATGGAGGAATAAAAAACCAAGACTGTCATACGAACTGCTAAGTAGGAGGAAAGAAAGAGGGGGTTTAGGGCTCCCAGACTTTAAAAGATATTACAAAGCGGTAATACTGGCAAGAATCATAGATTGGATATTTAATAGTAAAAAAAGCTGGGTGAGAATAGAGAATGAACTCAGCGGAATAGACTTGGGAAGAATGATATGGGTGCCAACACAGTATAGGGGTTTAAATGACAATGTAAATACATACACTTTGAATGTTTTAAAGATTTGGGATAACTTACACAGAAATATGAAATGGACTTTTAATTCTACACTGATTCCACTAAAAAATACGGAGTTTTTCCCCCCAGGGAGAGAAGAAATAGGAGGGAAGTGGTTTAAAAAAGATAAGGTGCAATTAGGAGATATCTTGGTGGGAGATGAAATAGGAGCATTTGGTGAATTGAAAAAAAAAGAGGGAGAGATTTTCACTAAATTAGACGAATGGCGGTATTTCCAACTGAGGTGTTTTGTCGGAAGTTTGCCAAGACCTTTAAGGACAAGAGACAATTGGAACTTGTTCGAAAAGACATTGGGAACACAAGGTGATGGGAAACACGGGATTGCTAGAGTTTATAAAATACTCACTGAACTAGACACAAACACGAAACCAACATATTTAACAAAATGGGAAATGGATATGGGAGTTGTGATAGATGAGGAAAAGCAGAGGAGAATATATAGATTAACTCACGAAAATGTCTCTATGAGAGAAGTAGAGATGAACTATAAGTGTTTGACAAGATGGCACATTTCACCAATAGTAGAAAATAAGATGTGTGGAGAGAGTACACCGCTGTGTTGGAGGGGATGTGGAGAAATAGGTACAATATACCATATATGGTGGGGATGCCCAAAAATCCAGATATTCTGGAAAACAATAATCCACTTAATAAGAAAATTGACAGAAATAGATATAAATCTAGATCCAGAAGTATGTATTCTGCATATCACGGATATAACGGTAAATAAATATAAAAAATCAGGGATATGGTACTATATAAATGCTGCAAAAGCCCTGATACCCAAGTTCTGGAGGCAAGTAGAGGCACCAAAGGAAGAGGACTGGATTGAAAGAGTCGAGCAGATTAAAAAGATGGAAAGGTTGTACCATACCCAAGAAGATAAGATGGAGGTTTATTATGGGAAATGGGAGAACTGGGAAAAAGCTAGATTATATATGAGGTGTAGGAAAGAATAAAGATAACAAACAGAAAAATTCCACTTGCTGATATAAGAAGACGCAGAGAAAAGATAGAATAGGCAGAGGGGATATGGGGGGGGGGGGTGGAGAAGGGGGGGAAAGGTTACATAGAGTATATAAAGTAGAAATGTTGGTTAATATAATATTATAGAATATATTTTTATATATATATATTTATATTGTGATGATGAAATGTAATTAAAATGGAAAATTAATAAATATTTAAATTATAAAAAAAAAAAAAAAACAGAAGCTGTGAGGCAGTGGGCCCTAGAAGAGGGACTGCCACCTGAAAGGACATTTGCTATTTCATATATGCCTATCACTGAGTTCCCACAGACTGCAGGAGGCACTAAAAGCAAATGAAACCTTGCAGTATGTCACTCTTGTGGATAAAAAAAAAAAAAAAAAGAGAAGATGAGTTTTGAACTTTATACCCATTATCTCTGTCTCAGTGAGGTGGATTTAAATCCAGTTAAAGGGCCCTATTGAATAAATCCAAAAGGGGCTGAAGCAATTGGTTGTGCTCTAGTATTTCCAGTGATTTCACCTCCAGTAAGGCGAAAGTTACCAGCCCTGCCTGTAGAGTGAACCATTGAATACAACTGCTTCATCAGGAGAGACTAATGTTGCCTGCTACAGCCACTAAGCAGGAAACAAATCTTGAACGTCTGCTGCTAAAAGTCACTGAAGTCATTGCTGAGAATTTTTACATACTGATTCTTACCGCAAATTAAAAGGCTTTTTCAGGAGTGCTACCTGTCTCTGCTGGTGAAGAAAGTTTTGAAGTGTGGATAGATTTTGCACAACCCATAGCACATGGGAAACTGCTGTACTAATAGGATTTTAATGTGAGTGTCCATTTATTTGGCGTTTTTTCATTAATAAAGTGGTATTACACTATGAAGGCCTCTCTTTACCCCTGTCATGCATGCCTGAGCCTATTGTGTGAAAGGGATATTTGATGCGCTGAGTTATAATCGGAGCCCGATTGGAGTCAGTGGAGCCATAGTGTCGGAAGCCGCCTGGTTTGAGGATTACCCAAGGTGTTGTGGCCCTTAAGGGTCGATGTTAGGAGGCACTTTAGCCACTGTGGGATAAGTCACAGAGTGTCACTGAGAGCACTTATAGTGTGCACTGAAGATTGAAGCACTTTGTTGGACTGGTTACTATCGATGTTTACACTGAACGATTTTATTCAATTGTCGTTTATTTTTTTCTATTTGTGTAGTTGCACCTATCACTTGATATATTATTAATGGATATCTAATTTTTGGTATATATTTCACTTTACCTGGTGTGTATACATATTGTTTAGCAGACCAGGCATTTTTTTTTTTACACAGTGTGTTTCTGTTTTTAAGCAAGGGTGACTTTGAATTATTTCAAGGATTGGAGTCTCACGGTAATATTATCTATTTTGGGTATATATTTCATTTAACCTGGTGTGTTTATTTTTATTGGCAGACCAGGCACTTGTTTTTGCACAGTGTGTTGCTGTTTTAAGCACATGTCACTCTATATTTAAAAGATTGGAGTCTCACGGTTTAATTATTGCTTAAAAATGTATATTTATTCACCTATATTTGTGTGTATATACACTGATTTGTTGCATTTGCATAGCGCTTCACCATTTTTTTGTTACAAAAATGAGACTGTTGCTAAAAACAAAGAAGTTAGTAGACTTCCACAGCCTAGAGCTCTGTCTGCTGATAAAACCTCCAGTGATAAGCCTCTCTTCCATATTAAGTGTTTCCGCTGTGGACAATCAGGCCACGCAGTTCGTCAGTGTTCACTGCTTGGTGATAGTTCTGAAATTCATAGTAAAGCTGGACAAATGTATAAAAGAAAACAAGGAAAATCAAGAAAACAAATGTTCACTAAACTGCTTGGAGTAGGCCGCAGATATACTTTCAATTTTTTTTGTTAATGATATATACTAGAGATGAGCAAAGTATTCAAAAATTCGATTCGGCTGATTCGCGGAATAAATTCGATTCGAGTCGAATATATTCGCTGCGAATTTAACTTATAAAAAGGGTGTTTCTAGGCTTCAGAGAGCCTTTATATTAGTGCAGAACACTGTACCTTTAATTTAAATGCCCTTGGAGTCTGCTGGGGAAGAGAAATAATACTGTCAGTCAGTATGACATGCAGATGAGTGCCGTCGATCTTAGAATCACCGCACACTTCACTCATTTGGGCAGTCACGGGGCCAAAACCAGAGTGTGGAGCCACAGTGTGGCGGTGGAGGCAGCAGCAATGGGAGGCCATACAGCACCCTATGAAAAAAATGGAACCCACCAGCAGTGTGAGGAGACCTGAAAGTGGCACATGGCAGAGTGTGGCGATGGAGACAGCAGCAATGGGAGGCCGTACAGGGACCCATGAGAGACTCTGGACCTGGCAGCAGCATGAGGAGGCGGTACGGGGGCCCATGGCAGATTACGGGCCTGGCAGTAGCAATGGGAGGCCCGTAATCTGCCAGCACCCTATGACAAAATGGAACCCACCAGCAGTGTGAGGAGACCTGAAAGTGGCACATGGCAGAGTGTGGCGATGGAGACAGCAGCAATGGGAGGCCGTACAGGGACCCATGACACACTCTGGACCTGGCAGCAGCATGAGGAGGCGGTACAGGGGCCCATGGCAGAGTGGCGAAGCGTAAGCAGCTTAAATTGAAGGCCATACAGAGGCCTATGTTAAAAATAATAACATGTTTGGGGCATGATTCATGGCGGATTTAGTCAGTTGTGTCAGGAACTGGTGGTTTGAAATCCAGACTAATCCACGCCCGATTCATTTTCACAAACGTGAGTCTCTCCACACTTTTGGGTGGACAGTCGTGTCCTCCGCGGAGTTACAATACCTCCTGCCGCACTAAACACGCGCTCCGATGCCACGCTACTGGCCGGGCATGACAGCCTTTCAAGGGCAAATTCAGCTAGTTGGGGCCAAAGGTCAAGTTTCGTAGTCAAGGGGATTGTCTACCTCGGTTGGCAGGGTGCTGTCCAAGTAGGCCCAAGCCTGTTGTTTGAGGTCCTGCTCCAGGTCCACCTGATGCTGCTGCGGCTGGTTAGTAGTTTCCTCACTGCGCTGGTGAAGAAAGCTACTCATCATCGACTGCAGACTGAGGCAGCCGCTGCTGGTGGAGCTGCCACTGCTCCTACCACCCCACCCCTCCCCTGCTGCCATGGCAGCGGAACGCGAGCGCACAGGGCCCACAGTGTCTGAGGATGGACGTTGGCGCAGAAAGGCAGAGACCAACTGACTACATAGGTGGTTTTTATAGTACGTTATTTTGGCCTCCCTCTCAGCAGGTGTGAAAAAGGCCACCATTTTTGAACGGTAGCGAGGGTCCAACAAGGTGGACAGCCAAAAGTCATCCCTCTGTCTGATGGTTATTATTCGGCTGTCGCTACGCAAGCAACCGAGCATGCTATGGGCCATTTGTGCCAAGGAATGCGAGGGACTCCCTGCCTCCATCTCCACAGCATACTGCCACGGTGCGTCTGGGTCCTCTGTCTCCTCCTCCTCCTCCTCTACCAGATGCTCCTGCTCCTCCACTCCTGTCCGCTGAGTGGAAAAACCACCCATTTCACTCAATAATTCCTGAGCACCAATGTCCTCCTCTTCTTCCTGTCCTGCCCCCACAGGGGTCATGTGGCGTTGAGATCTGTGCGCCACGTCTACCGCACCCCGACCAGCCATTGTTAACAGCATTTGTTCCAGGACGTGCAACAGGAATGACGTCGTTCATCCCATAGTCCTGCCGACTCACGAATAGCGTGGCCTCCTCAAAGGGCCTGAGCAAGCGGCAGGTGTCACGCATGAGCTGCCAATGGCTGACATCTAAGTTACACAGGGGAGTACCTTTATCCGCTTGTAACATCAGGAAATTGGTGATGGCCTTTCGCTGTTCGTAAAGGCGGTCTAACATATGTAGGGTTGAATTCCACCTTGTTGCAACGTCACAGCATGAGGAGTCGGTACGGGGGCCCATGGCAGATTACGGGCCTGGCAGCAGCAATGGGAGGCCCGTAATCTGCCAGCACCCTATGACAAAATGGAACCCACCAGCAGTGTGAGGAGACCTGAAAGTGGCACATGGCAGAGTGTGGCGATGGAGACATGGGCCCCCTGGCCACGCTTGACTTTCTGGCCACATAGTCGACATACGACTACGTTTACTTCCTCGGGCGGCTTGACGAAAAATTGCCACACCGCCGAGTAGGAAACTTTGCCCCCGCTACTCCTCACTGGCTGACTGCTATTTCCTCCGTGCACACCGGCACCACTACTGGCCGTGGTGGTAGGCTGCAGTGGAGCTGGTGCTCTACTCCGTGGCCGTTTGCCTCCACTGACTGCTGCGACCCTGCTGCCTCCTGGGCAACCCACCGACTGTTTTGCTCGCTGCCAACCTCTTCTTCTGATGATGCGGAAGCAATAGCCTGATGACGACGAGGCTGCCAAGTGCGATCAGCCTCATCATCATCAATTAGGGTCTCCGCCTCACTACTAGCCCCCTCGGCTGCGTGTGGGTCAGGAGACAGACCTGTCTCTAGACCGGCTACTCGCCAGTACTTCTTCGCCTGGCTGCTGAAGAGGCGGATGTCTCCCCCCGTTCCTGACCGCCCTCTGTTAGCTCTTCCTCACTGTACAGTGGGGCTGAGCCCACAGCATGCGATACTTCGCTTGGTGAGGGAACACCAAAGGACAGGGGCAGGTAGAGGACACGTGATTTCAGTGGGCTTGCTCCCGGGCCATGCCAACTAACGGTTGTGTCTGACGTACCCACCGACCGTTGGCTGTAGGAGGTGTCAGAGGTGACATGGGAAGAGGAAGACGACCGAGCCAACCAATCGATGATGGCAGGGTTGTCGGTGGAGACACGACCGCTGGATGACACTGGGAGCACTGGCCTCTGGCTGCGACTAGTGCTGCCTCGACCCCTTCCTCTGCTGCCACGTCTGCTCGCTCCTGAAACATTGCCTCCTCTGCCACTCCTCTGCGTGTTGTCTGACATACTCTTTAATGTAACAATTCTGTGGCCCTGAGTAACAATTCTGTGGCCCTGAGTAACAATTCTGTGGCCCTCAGTAACAATTCTGTGGCCCTCAGTAACAATTCTGTGGCCCTCAGTAACAATTCTGTGGCCCTCAGTAACAATTCTGTGGCCCTCAGTAACAATTCTGTGGCCCTCAGTAACAATTCTGTGGCCCTCAGTAACAATTCTGTGGCCCTCAGTAACAATTCTGTGGCCCTCAGTAACAATTCTGTGGCCCTCAGTAACAATTCTGTGGCCCTCAGTAACAATTCTGTGGCCCTCAGTAACAATTCTGTGGCCCTCAGTAACAATTCTGTGGCCCT
This sequence comes from Staurois parvus, assembly GCF_062004578.1. Lineage (NCBI taxonomy): Eukaryota > Metazoa > Chordata > Amphibia > Anura > Ranidae > Staurois > Staurois parvus. Next base: position 660,420 of record NW_028318297.1, read on the forward strand.
AAAGTCTCTTTGGCCCTAACTCTGTCCCTAATACAGAGAGGTCTGCCTCTCTTGAATGACCGGAGGCTAATGGAGAATTCTAAGATGGCCGCAATTTATAGCTCGACCATTACACAGTGCTGGCTGGCTGGCTGCTGATTGGCTAATGCGATCACATGTCATGAATGAATGCATTATGGGTCAGCGCGCCTTGTCTGCGCGCCTTCCCAGAGATCCCCGCTCCGTCGCCACACATGTCGCCGCCATTTTTGGAAAATTTCGATTCGCGCATCCGAAGTCTGCTAATTTTCGGATTCGGCGCAATATTCCCAATATATTCCCAATATTCGAAATGAATTCCACTTCGCCAAGTTCGATTCGCTCATCTTTAATATATACACTACTGCTCTGTTTGACATTGGCTCTCAGCTGACTTATCTACAGACCCTTCTATCAGCAACACTTAAGCCACCTCCCTTTGAAACCTATGGACACTATGCCTGTTTATGGTGTGGGAGAAAATCCCATTTTTATGGATGGTTGTCTAGAAGTTGAGCTTCGCATTCCTGGTGTGACAGCTGATGAGGATCCCCCACTTAAAGTCATTGCCTATGTGAGCCCTCCACCCGGGGGTATTGAGTATGATCCTATGGTCGTGGGTTCCAATGTTGAAGCCGTTAAGGCTGCTTTCATAAGGTTTCTTCAGCCACAACAGGGTATTCCTCTACCTTCACTGCCTGTTGCTCCAGAACTTCAAAATATCTGCCAAACTTTTGCTCCTGATCTTCCTGGAGGATGTGTGGGGAATCCATGGCATCCCATAGAGCTTCCAGCTGGGGGAGTGAGTGTTGCAGGTTTATGTGGAAATTTCATCAGGTGCAAATGGTAGTTTTTTCCTGCTAGAGACTGATACGAAAGAGGCTGCAAAGAATGGCTGGGAGATAGTCTTTCCTTTCTGGTACTATCGCTTAAAATGTCCAAGAATGGATGTTGTTACTGTTCGGAATGTTACCACATACCCAGTTATAATACCATCCTGGCAGGAGGTAGCCTATTGTTACCCAGTGGAAACCATTAGCTCTTACCCTGCCAAGGTCGAGGACACAAATTAGACTTTCACCTTAATGATGCTGATAGTCCTGCAGAGCACAAATACTATTAGAGCAGCTAATGGAATACAATGATGTTTCCTCTACTGATGACATAGGCAAATACTGTGTTGAATACTTTTAGCACACCCGACATCTAACAGATAGCACCCCCTTTAGAGAAAGATCCAGGCCCATACCTCCTAAAGATCTGGATGATGTTCAAGAGTGCTTGCACAAAATGAAAGATCAAAACATTATTGTTGAGTCTAAAAGCTCGTATGCATCCCCAATAGTGGTGGTCAGAAAGAAAAATTGTGGAGTGCGAATATGTGTTGATTAGATGACTAAATCAATGAACGGTCCCAGATCAATACACACTACCTCGCATTGAGGAAGCTCTTGATGCCCTGCAAGGCAGCAAATGGTTCACAGTAATGGACTTAAGATCTGGGTATTCCCAAGTATCAAAGAGTGAGGAAGATCAAGAAAAAACAGCTTTTATTTGCCCTCTAGGGTTTTTCCAGTTTGCTAGAATGACTCAGGGAATAAGTGGTGCACCTGCAACCTTCCAGCGTCTAAAGCAGTGGTTCTCAACCTTTCTAATGCCGCGACCCCTTAATACAGTTCCTCATGTTGTGGTGACCCCCAACCATAAAATTATTTTCGTTGCTACTTCATAACTGTAATTTTGCAGTGGGATGAATAGCGCCCCATCGTGGGTGTCAGTGGGGGGAGGAATAGCGCCCCATCGTGGGTGTCAGTGGGGGGAGGAATAGCGCCCCATCGTGGGTGTCAGTGGGGGGAGGAATAGCGCCCCATCGTGGGTGTCAGTGGGGGGAGGAATAGCGCCCCATCGTGGGTGTCAGTGGGGGGAGGAATAGCGCCCCATCGTGGGTGTCAGTGGGGGGAGGAATAGTGCCCCATCGTTGGTATTAGTGACACAAATGATGGGGCACTATCCCTTCCACTGACACCAATGATACTTACCTTGCTGACCCCTGCTTCAGCCTGGGCTCGCTCTCTCCCTCTCCCATCTACAGCCTGCATACCTGGCTGCTGCAGCAAAATTTTCACTTACCTGTCAGCTGTCTTCCTTCTCTGGCCTCTTCACTCGCTCCTGCAGCTCCCTCGATCTTCTTCGATCTCCGCGTGCTGCCGCTCGGCTCCTCCTCTCCAAGCTCCACCTCCTCGCCGGTGATTGGCCGCCTGTGTGCCTCTCCTGAGCTACAGTTCCGATGGCCAATCAGCGGCGAGGAGGCGGAGCTGTTGAGTGATCCCGGAGGTGTGGCCAGGTTACAGGGGCAGCATATGCCGCCCACAGATCGCCTGAGACAGGAGCGGTGTCTCAGTTCCTAAGACCATCGGAAATATGTGTTTTCCGATGGTCTTAGGCAACCCCTGTGAAATGGTCGTTCGACCCCCAAAGGGGTCGCGACCCCCAGGTTGAGAACCGCTGGTCTAAAGGATTGGACACTGGAAGACCTTTGTCCCACGCAATGTATTGTCTATTTAGATGACAATTGTTTTTGGATCCACTCTGGAGGAGCATGATCAGAGACTGTTTAAAGTGCTTGATCGTTTGAGGAGAGAAGGTCTGAAACTCTCCCTGGACAAAATGTAAGTTTGCCCGTTCTTCAGTAAACTTTGTGGGCCACATCACATCTGCAGAAGGGATAGCAACTGATCCTGCTAAAGTGGAGAATGTGGTAACCTGGCCCCGTCCCACAAATCTGACAGAACCGAGGTCCTTTTGCTTTTGTGGCTATTATAGCTGCTTCATTAGAGACTATTCCAAGACTGTTTGGCCTCTTAATGACTTGCTTAAAGAAACACCTGGCATTGACACAACCAGCAAAACTCCTTTCAGTGAGAGGTGGACTTCTGCTTGTGAGGAAGCTTTTCTACAGCTTAAGAAAAGCCTTGCAGAAGCACCAGTGTTTGCTTATGTAGACCCACAAAAGCCATACATTCTGCATGTAGATACCAGCTATGATGGGTTAGGAGGAGTCCTCCATCAGGAGTACTCAGGAGGACTAAGGCCTGTTGCTTATATCAGTCGCAGTCTAAGCCCAGAAGAAAATAATTATCCTGTTCACAAACTGGAATTTCTTGCCCTGAAGTGGGCTATTGTTGAAAAGCTGCATGATTACTTGTATGGGGCTCAGTTTGAGGTGAGAACTAACCCCCTCACTTATGTTTTGACTACAGCCAAGCTGGATGCCACTGGTCATAGGTGGCTTGCTGCCTTGTCTAATTACCAATTCACTCTCAAGTACAAGCCAGGACCCAAAAATATTGGGGCTGATGCTCTTTCCAGGCACCCTGGATTGCCAATGAACTTAGAAGAAAGTGAATGGGAGGAAGTGCCGGGGCCTGCTGTGGCTGCCTACTGTGCTACAGCTGCTGTACAAGGAGACAAGATTGGTTTCTTGGACTTACGAGTTATTGACTCATTGGGAGTTGAAGAGTGTATTCCAAACATGTATTGCTGCCCCACTGCTCTAGGGGTACCAGAAAACATCCAGTTGCAAAAGAAAGATATAATTCTTCTACAAAAGGGGGATCCAGTAATCAGACATATTAGAGAGTGTTTTCCGCAAAGATCCTAATTACCTGATAAAAACCCTATCTGAGCAGAGTACCTAATATCTTAAGGAATGGGATGAACTCAAAATAATCAATGGACTTTTGTATAGGGTACATTTGTTCCATTATCATCCTGGAAGGAGACAGCTAGTGCTCCAAGTCTACAGAAAATCTGTTTTGTGAAGTTTGCATGACCAACATGGGCATCCAGGAGTTGAAAAAAAACATATGGATTAATCCAAGACCGTTTCTTTTGGCCACAAAGCTATTGTGGACTATTGCCGCCGTTGTGTGACATGTCTGCAATGGAAAACTCTGCCTACTCAAGCTGCTCCTATGGAACACTTGAAAAGTTCTGGACTAATGGATTTAGTGTGCATGGACTTTGTGTATTGATAATGACAGCAGTGGTGTGGGAAATGTTTTGATTGTGACTGATGACTACACTCGATATGCTCAAGCCTGTCCCACCAAAGATCAAAAAGCAGTAACTGTGGCCAAAGTGTTGTGGGAGAAGTTTTGTTCATTATGGACTGCCAAATCGACTTCACTCAGGGACGGGACTTTGAAAGTTGCCTGATTAAAGAGCTCTTAACATTGCTTAACTTCTTGCCGACCAGCCACTGTAAAAATACAGTGGCAGGGTGGCACAAAACCACGTTTTAAAATGTGCTTTTTGCAAAACAGGTAGGGACGCGTGCGAGGCGTGCCACCGCCCTACCTGCGCCGCCGATCGTGGTCGCAGGTGTCGTTACCTGGCGATTAGCGGCAATCACTGGCAGAGCATGGCTGCAGTGTCAGTCAGTTCCCTGTCAGCTTCTGACATGCTGATCCGGAGAGAAGAGTGTTTCTCTGGATCAGCGTGTTCCCGTGCAGTACACACCACCGCCCCCTAGTAAAACACTCCCCTCACACAGTTCCCTTTCATGGAATAAAAAAGTTAACCCCTTCCTCCCCAGTGCCATTAGTACAGTGTCAGTGTTTTTTTTGCACTGATCACTGTATTGGTGTCACTGGGGATGTCAGTCCCCCCCGTGTCAGAATGTCCACCGCAGTCTCGCAGTCCTGCCATAAGTCGCTGATCGCCGCCATTAGTATAAAAAAAAAAAAGAAGACAAATCTCAGTATCTTTCCCGCCATTTGTAAACGCTATAGGTTTCACGTAAACCAATTAATTTACATGTATTGGGTTTTTTTTTAGCAAAGACATGTTGCAGAATGCATTTTGGCCGAAATTTGATTTTTACATTTTTTTACTGGACATGTTTTATAGCAAAAAGTCCAAAATATTGTTGTTTCCTCAAAATTGTCAGCTTTTTTTTATAGCACAAAAAATAAAAACGCACAGGCGATCAAATACTACCGAAAGAAAGCTCAATTTGTGGGAAAAAACCAGAGTTAGACTTACCGGTAACTCCTTTTCTACAAGTCTTCCAGGACAGCCACTTGAGACTTAGAGCTCCTCCCTCTGGATCAGGAAACCCACCATCCCCCCATGCCTTTTAAAAGGCAGACCTCCAGGCCTCCAATCCAGTTTTTAATCGAGAACTAGCGGAAGACACAATTATACCTAAATATTATATATATATATATATATATATATATATATATATATATATATATATATATATATATATATATATTAATATATCTATCTATATCTATATATATCTATCTATATCTATATCTATCTATCTATATCTATATATATCTATCTATATCTATCTATCTCTATTCATTCAACCTTAAATTTTTCGGTTGCACATTAGAAGGGTGGGAACTACCGGCTGTCCTGGAAGACTCGTAGAAAAGGAGTTACCCGTAAGTAACTCTGGTTTTCTCCCTACGTCTTCCAGGACAGCCACTTGAGACGATAACCAAGAACTTACCCCTTTAGGGTGGGCCCACCGCCTGGAGGACCTTTCGTTCGAATGCCTGCTCCTTATCCGACAGGATGTCCAAGCGGTAATGCTTCACGAAGGTAGAGAACTTCGACCAAGTGGCTGCCTTACAGATTTCCTCCGGCGAAGCCCCGGCTCTCTCCGCCCAGGACGCTGCCAACGACCTAGTCGAGTGAGCCTTAACAAAAGGAGGCGGAATCCCTAAAAACTTGTAAGATTCCCCTATTGCCAGCCTAATCCACCTGCCTATCGTGGCCTTAGATGCTGCAAGACCCCTTTTCTGCCCCGAAAACAAAACAAAAAGGGAATCTGACTTCCTAAATTCCCGGGACTTGTCTAAATAAATTAGAAGAATCCTCTTCACATCTAGCAACCCCAACCTTTCTTCCTATTTACCTTCAGAGGAAGAACAAAAAGGTTGGTAGAACTATATCCTGCGACCTATGAAAAGAGGAGGATACTTTAGGAAGAAACCCTGGATCCGTCCTAAGCACTACCCTGTCCTTAAGAATGGTCAGGTAAGGCTCCCTAATAGAAAGCGCTTGCAGCTCACTCACCCTACAGGCCGTCGTGATGGCTACCAAAAAAAACAATCTTTAAGGTTAAAAACCTAATTGTTGACTCTTCCAAAGGCTCAAAAGGTTCCTGGACCAAGGCCTTTAGAACCAAGGACAGATCCCAAACCGGACAAGATCCCACCTTAGTAGGCCTAGCCCTGGAAAGAGATCTGAAAAAATCCACTAGAATTCTGTTGCAAAGAGACCTGCAAAAACAAAAATACTCAAAGCTGATGCTTGTACCTTCAAGGTGCTGATCGAGAGGCTCCGATCCGCACCCTCCTGAAAAAAATCCAAAATTGTTGGAATGTCCAGAGGCCTTGGTCGGCCTGAACACCACAAGCTAAATTTTCTCCAGACCTTAGAATAAATGACTCTGGTTACTGGTTTACGACAGTTTACTAAACTCTTTACCACCGAAATCGGAGAACCCCCTGGCCCTGAGGATCCCTTCCTCAGAAACCAAGCCATCAACCGTAAGAAAGTATAAGAAAAGAAAGCGCCAATCAATAATATCAATCCTCTACAGCAGCAAACCTCTAACCCAAAATATTGGTAAAACATAAAAAAACCCAACAATCGGAATGCGCTAAATATATCAAAAATAATATGTGTACAAAAGTCCCAACATCCTAAATACAATATATAAAAAATCTCCAGTGAAAACAATCCATAAATTGGTGTATAAAAGTGTGTAGAAAAAATGTCCAACACCCTAAACAAAAATTCTTTTTAAACATAAATCCACCGTGCTTAATCCACCACCAAATGAATGGAATAAACTCACCAGAGCTCAATGCTGATTAAATTATAAATCAGCACAAGCGTGTTTGCTCTGGGAGCAATGAGAGAAGGCAGATCATGAAGTAACACTCTGTAGTATAGACACTTCCAGATATCAGGAGCAATACTCTGCAGTGACTTTGAGGTATGGCCAGGACTCCTTATATAGCGATCATCCTCCAAATATATAGTAATACCACTCAAAAATAAAGAAAAGGCATGGTGCAGTAAGTAAGAACCATTTAACTTTTATTACACTCTCATCTTACTCACAAAGTTGAGTGTCCACCTGACACTGGTATAACAAGCGATCAAATACACGGAAAGGACGAGCCCCGTTCACCGCGGCCGCTCTGTGAGGACGTCAGAGTGACGAAATGCGTAGGGCGGAGCCTATTGGATGACGTCAGGACGTTCCCTGGAGCGGTCGGCGAGGTGTCCGCGGTGAACGGGGCTCGTCCATTCCGTGTATTTGATCGCTTGTTATACCAGTGTCAGGTGGACACTCAACTTTGTGAGTAAGATGAGAGTGTAATAAAAGTTAAATGGTTCTTACTTACTGCACCATCATGCCTTTTCTTTATTTTTGAGTGGTAATACTATATATTTGGAGGATGATCGCTATACAAGGAGTCCTGGCCATACCTCAAAGTCACTGCAGAGTATTGCTCCTGATATCTGGAAGTGTCTATACTACAGAGTGTTACTTCATGATCTGCCTTCTCTCATCGCTCCCAGAGCAAACGCTTGTGCTGATTTATAATTTAATCAGCATTGAGCTCTGGTGAGTTTATTCCATTCATTTGGTGGTGGATTAAGCACGGTGGATTTATGTTTAAAAAGAATTTTTGTTTAGGGTGTTGGACATTTTTTCTACACACTTTTATACACCAATTTATGGATTGTTTTCACTGGACATCAACCGTAAGGTCTTGACCCGCGGATGCAGAAGTGGACACTGCGCAATCAGATCCCCCCTTTCCGGTAAAGGAAACAGGCGAGCTGAAGCCAGCCTGTTCAGTAGAGAGAACCAGGGCCTCTTTGGTCAGAAGGGTGCGATTAAGATCAAATCCAACCTTTCCTTCAAAAATTTTTGCAGGACCGCCGGGATCAGTCTGATCGGAGGGAACGCATAGGCCAAAATGAAGTCCCAAGAGGTTGACAGAGCGTCTATCCCCAAGCTCTGCTCTTGTGGGTTCAGGGAAAAAAACTGATAGACCTTTCTGTTTTCCCGTGAAGCAAACAGATCCACCTCCGGATTCCCCCACTTGAACACTATCTCCCGAAAAACCTCCTGGTTGAGTGACCAATCGTCATGACTGAAAGATTGACGACTTAGGATATCCAACAGTGAATTGTGTGAACCCTTCAAATGCACCGCCGATATCGACCGCAGATTCTGTTCCGCCCAGGTCAGAATATTGCCCGCGATCCTCTGCAGTGAAGGACTCCTTGTACCCCCCTGCTTGTTTATATAGGCTACTGTCGCTACGTTGTCTGAACGAATCTGAAAATGATGGTTTTCTAACCTTGCTTGAAAGGCCTCCAAGGCCTTCCAAACCGCCAACAGTTCCCTTTGATTTGAGGGCCTTAACGAGTCCTCCCGGGACCACTTCCCCTGAGCCGTTCTCCCTTGCAGATGGGCTCCCCAACCCAAACTGCTGGCGTCCATGGTCAAAATGAGCGGAGCTGACTGTCTCCAATCCAGACCCCCGGTCAAGTTTCTTTCCCTTCGCCACCAAAGAGATCTCTTGACCCTTGACGGAAGTTGGATCATCCGATCCAATGTCAAGATATCCCCGTCCCATACTTTAAATAAGAAAGCCTGTAGTGGTCTTTGGTGGAACCTTGCCCACGCAACCACCGGAAAACAAGATGTCATGAGACCCACTGCCCTTGCGACTTCCCTCACTGAGACCGGCAGGCTGCACTGCAACCCTGCCAATACCCGATCCATCTTCCTGACCTTCTCCCGAGGTAGAAAAATATTTCCCTCTAGAGATGAGATCTCGTACCCTAGATAAACCACCCTCTGAGCGGGTATAAGAGACGACTTTTTCCTGTTGATGAGCCAACCCAGACCCTGAAGGAGATTCTGAGCTACTCCTAGGTCCTCCACCAACTGCTGATGAGATCCGGCCACCACGAGTAAGTCGTCCAAATATGGAATCATCATTATTGACCTCAGTCTTAGAGGAACCAGAGCCTCTGCCAAAACGTTTGTAAAGATCCTTGGTGCCGACGCCAGCCCGAAGGGCAAGGCCCGGAACTGCCAATGGAAGGTCTGCGACCCCATCCTTATGGCCAACCTCAGGAATTTCTGGCTTGCCTGATGGATGGGAATGTGAAAGTAAGCATCCCTCAAATCTAACGTGGCCATGAAGCACCCCTGGAAAAGGATATTCCTTACCGAATATATCGATTCCATTCTGAAGTGCTTGTACTTTAGGGCCCGATTCAAGGGGCGAAGATGCAAGATCAACCTGAACTTGCTTGAGGGCTTTCCCACGACAAAGACGTGGGAATAACACCCCAAACCCAGCTCGCTCTGAGGCACCTGAACTCTTTGGTCCACCAGTTCCCCAATAAGACCGCATAGCGCCTGAGACTTCCTGCGATCTTTGGGAAGGTTGGTAACCAAGAACCTGCTTGGAGGGGAGGCCTCGAACTCCAGTCTGTAGCCTCCCTGAATCAGGCTCCAAATGTAGGGGTTCGGGGAGATAGAAGCCCACTGAGGGAGAAAGGACCCCAGCCTTCCCCCTACTGGGCCGCCCAAGTCATAGCGACTTGGAGGATCCTTGAGGAGGATTGAATAATATTCCTCCTCATCCCCTGTTTTTATGCCCTGTCCAATGCTTATTTGGCTGTATCTCCCTACCCTGCAGCATCTGGGTTTTAGGGCGAAAAGTTCCTAGGAAAGGTTCTCTTTCTACTTTCCTAAAAAGACTTTCCTAACTGCGGTACGTTCTAGAGCCTCTTCCAGGCCCGGGCCAAAGAGGTTATCCCCCGAAAATGGCAATGTGCACAGGCGCAATTTAGACACTGAATCCCCTGTCCAGGATTTTAGCCATAAAGCTCGCCTAGCTGAATTCACAAAGGCTGAAGACCTGGCTGCGAGCTTGACCGACTCTGCCGAGGCATCCGCCAAAAACCCTGCTGCTTTAAGAAGCAGCGGTAGTGATTTTAAAATTTGCTGCCTCGAGGTTCCTGCTGCTAAATGATTTTGCAGCTGGGTTAACCAGCATTCCAAATTCCTGGCCACACAGGTCACAGAAAGAGCTGGCCTTAAACTAACTGATGCGGATTCCCAAGCTCTCTGTAATAGGACCTCCCCCCTCTTGTCCTTAGGATCCTTTAAGGCCCTCATGTCCTCAAAGGCCAGGTCTGTTTCCCTTGAAATTCTAGACCAGCAATGGGCAAACTACGGCCCGGCGGACCTTTTAATCCGGCCCGGCGGACCTTTTAATCCGGCCCGGCGGAGCGTGATACATTGGCTGTCAGGATGTGTGTAGGCAGGGCAGCGTGACGAACGTGAAGGGAGCTAGGCTCCTCTCACAGTCCGCCCTGAAGACCGGAACGGCGCGGGAACACGGCGAGAGGAACGCGCGGAGCAAAGGTAAGTAAATTGACACAGGGGGGGGACTTGGCTTACTACTTGGGGGGGAATAGTACTATGGGGGATGAATTAATATGGGGAATGAATTACTATATGGGGGATGAATTACTATATGGGGGATGAATTACTACATGGGGGATTAATTACTATGCTTACTATGGGGGAATATTACTATACTTACTATGGATGACACATACACATCATTCATCTACTCTTGGTCCAGCCCCCGGGTCCAATATATGAACCCATTGCGGCCCTCAAGTCAAAAAGTTTGCCCACCCCTGTTCTAGACAAAGGAGCGTCCAACTTTGGAACCTTATTCCAAGGTTGCGAGGGATCCTCATCAAAGGGGAACCTTCTTTTCAATGCACCAGAAAAGAAAGGCTTCCTCTCTGGGTTTTCCCACTCTTGTTTGATAGTCTCCACCAGGGAACTATGCACTGGGAACACCCTGGTCTTTTTAGCGTGAAGCCCCTGATACATGAGATCATGCTTGGACAAGGCTACTTCTTCCTCCTCAATCTCCAGAGTTTCATAAATCGCTTTCAAAAGCTCGTCCACCTCCTCTAAGGCCAATCTATACTTAGAGCCCTGAAAAGCAGGATATTCCTCGTCCTCAGACCCCGAACCCAACTGTGAAGACGTACGGGATCGAGGCACCTCCTCCTCGGTTTCTTCCTCCGGGACTTCCCGCCTAGAGGCCCCTACCATCATGGCAGACTGCATCCCAAGCTCTAGCGGCGTCTGGACCCTATCAAGGAGGGACCAAAACGCCTGAAACAACTTTATGGCATGTTGTGAAGGACTCGTCCCTAACTAAACTATCAACGCAGCTGCGGCATAGGTGCTTATCATATCCCGACCCCAACTTAGCCACACACACTGCACATTTCCTCTATGGGGCCTGCACTGGGGTCCTGCTTTTTAAGCAAACAACGACAAAGAAATAGGCACCTATCATCCAATTTCCTAAGACCCCCCACTGCACCCAGTGCTACGGGGAACCTGCAGTGTGCCCACCATCACCAGCCATGGGGACTGAGGGACCTCCTATCAACCTCCCAGGGATCAAGCATAAAGGGGGGCCTCCCCAAGCTTACCTGGGAGGAGCCGGTGCTGGGACCAGGATCAGCCTGCGAAGGTCTGGCTTCCATCTTTTTCCCCCTGTGTGGAGACAGCGCCGCTGCTCTGCACGCCCATCCAGCATTTCCCGGGTGGTAGCCTGCGCCTCTTTAATGGAGACCGGAACCGCGTCTCCGGCGCCCGACGCTGACATCACTGGGTGGACTTCCGGCCATTGGAGCGCATCCGCCCCTGGAAACCGTGCTACTTCCGGTCCCTGGAGCGCAGGCACTGCAAATGGAGGGCCCTGCTTGTCGGAAGTCACCTGACTTCCAGCCATTGGAACGCAAGGCCCAACCAGAAGTCCCGCCTGCCCCCGTGTTCATTCCACTGAATGCCCGGGAAAGAGAACAGCAGGCCGAAGGGGCGCACTTAACCCATCCCCTTCTCCGTGATACCGCCAACGCCGGTCACCCGCCTGGGCAAGAAGGACACCACTGGTACCAGCCCTACACCGTGGAAGGCACCAGGGAGGGGAGGTAAACAGACCTGCTAACACCCTTCCAGGACAGCCTTCCCGAGAGTGCGAGGATCCTGATGGTTCCTAGCGTGCTTCCTTCTGGCTCAGGAAACACTAAAAAACTGGATTGGAGGCCTGGAGGTCCGCCTTTTAAAAGGTATGGGGGGGGGATGGTGTGTTTCCTGATCCGGAGGGAGGAGCTCTAAGTCTCAAGTGGCTGTCCTGGAAGATGTAGGGAGAAAAAAAAAAAAAAAAAAAAGGGACGTAATTCAATTTGGGTGCAGTGTTGCATGACCGCGCAATTGTCAGTCAAAGTAATGCAGCGCCGTAAAACACAAACCTCTTCTGTAACCGCTTCCTGACCACCCTATAGCAGAAATACTGCTACAGGGTGGCATGGGTGCGCAAAATCACATATACCCCCTCTTCTCCCCCAGCAAGTGCAGTGTCAGTAGGTCACTGTCACTTGATACATTGCACACAAAACCGCGGTGTTCGCAGAATCAGGCCTGATCTGTTAGCACTTGCCGGTAAATTTTGATGACTCTCATATGCAGCAGAGTGTCAGTACTAGTGCCGCTCTGCCTTTTGGTGAACTGGCAAGTACCAGTGGTCTAGTACATCTTGGTCTTTCACATACCTCGATTTTTGGAGCGATTTTTCACAGAATATCTGTATGCGTTGATTGTGGATCAAAGCAATTTATATGCACAACAATTTATCGCCACCAACCCAAATTCACACCTTGCCAGACCAGTCGCATGGAAACTCATTACGGTTTTCGAACTTACTTTTTTTTTGGGCCTAACCCTCAACATGGACATTACTAAAAGAAATGAATTGCAGTTGTATTGGTCCGCAGACCAGATTCATCATATGCCCATGTTCTCTGCTGACATGGCCAGGCATAGATATGAGAGTATGTGTTTTATGCATTTCAACGACAATACACTCTGTCATCCTCGGGGTGACCCTGAATTTGACCGGCTCCACAAAATTCAGGCCCTCGTAAATCACCTTAACCAAACATTTGCAGATGTCTATACTCCCCAGCAAAACATCTGCGTTGATGAGTCCCTCATTAATTTTTCTGGCTGCCTTGCATTCAAACAATTTCTCCCCTGCAAGCGTGCCAGATATGGGGTCAAGATGTAGAAGACCTGTGAGAGGGCAACAGGCTATACTTATAAGTATTGGGTTTACGAGGGAAAGGATAGTCACGTGGAGCCCACCGGATGCCCAGACTACATGGGGAGCAGTGGCAAGATAGTTTGGGACTTGGTGTCATTCTTTATCCATATGGGGTACCACTTATATGTGGACAATTTTTATTCAAGCGTGCCACTATTTTAGACATTTGTTCAATCTTGGAACTGGTGCTTGTGGCAAAGTATGACCTAATGTGTGCCCACCATTAGAAGTGGGTGGATGCAGGGTGGTATATTCTAACGGTGGGCATTAGACAGTTTTTCTGGCAGAGATTTCTTCTAATTTTTGTCATTCAATCCACAGGCTGCATACAAAAAAAAAAAAAAAGAAGAACATAGTATATATACCCAAAGGACCAGCGACGTACTGGTACATCACTGGACTTTGAATTGTTATACCAGGATGATGCTTACAGCTGCAGGCATCATTCTGGTATCGTTTTTTTCAGCCGGCGATCGGCTTTCATATAAAAGCAATCCTAGTGGCTGATTAGCTGCAGGATTGCTTTTACAAGCAGCGGGAGATTAGGCCTCCCCTCCCCCGCTACCTTCCACGGCCTTCTTGGGCAGTCTCGTGCCATTGGGGGAACCTGAGAATGCAGCCGGTGTTTCTGCCAGCTGACCATAGAGCTGATTGGAGACTAGAATGGTGCCAATCATCTCTATAGCCTAAGAATTTGGAAGCTACAAGCATTTCATCACTTCAGTTTCCAAGGATATAAACAGCACCATTTGTAAATTGGGAAAGCATCTGATCACACAGATTCTGGTTTGATTAGATAATGTAAGGGCAGAGGAGATCTCTAGAGCCTGATAGACCCCAGATTTCTTTCCCGGTTATAGCATTAACAGTGATAAAAAAAAAAATATATATATATAATAATAATAATAATAATAATAATAAGAAGGTACAAATGTAAAAATAAAAAAGAATCAAAACAACAAAATTGCCCCTCCCATGCGTGCACACCTTTGTGCACAAGCCTTGACCCTGTGCCGGTATGTAAACAGGCGTTGCACCATGCATGTGAGGTATTGCTATCAATGTCAGATCAAGGGCAGTAATTCTAACACTAGACCTCCTCTGTAAATCTAAAAATGGTAGCTTTTAAAGCGTTGCCTATGGATATTAAAAAGGTTTGCAGTTTGTCGCCATTGCACGGGGCATGCGTAGTTTTAAAGCATGTCATGTTTGGTATCTATTTACTTGGCATACCATTATCCATTTTACAAAATAATTGGCCAATATATTGTGTTTTTGTGCATTAAAAGTAAAAAAAAAGTGTATTTTTTTTTAAATTTGCTTTTGAAAAATCGCTGCGCGAGTACCATGTGCCATAAAAAAATTGTAGTACCCACCATTTTATTCACTAGGGTGTCTGCTTTTAAAAAAATATATAATGTTTGGGGGTTTAAATTAATTTCCTAGCAAAAAATAGATTTTTCTCATGTGAACATAAAGGGTCAGAAAAGGCTTGGTCTTCAGGTGGTTAGAGCAAGTGATGTGTGGCATAAACTTCTAATGCTGGACATAAAACACCCCCACCCCCAAAAACGACCCCTTTTTGAAAAGTAGACACCCCAAGGAATTTGATAAAAAGAACCGTAAGTATTTTGCAGATCTCATTTGTTGCCACAAGTTTTTGGAAAATGAAGAAAAAACATTTTTTTTATTTTTTTTATATTTCAAAACCTTGTGAGAAAAAATGAGATCTGAAAAATACTCACCATAGCGCTTTTTAAATTCCTTGGGGTGTCTATTTCCAGAAAGGGGTCATTTGGGGGGTTTCGTGCTATCCTGGCATGTCAGGGCCTTCGAAACTGATAGGTATTGAGGAAGTTACGCACCTTTAGGCTTTCAAAGTGGTCATTGGATTTCAGGCTCCTGCATGTGGCTAGGTTCCCAAAAAGTCTCACACATGTGGTATCCCCATACTTGGCAGAAGTAGCAGAATGAATTTTGGGGTGTAATTCCACATATACCCATGGCTTGTGCGAGAAATAAATCATTTAAATGACAACTTTGTGTATATAAAAAAAAAACTTCCAGAAACTTGTGGAAAAAAAAAATAAGTCTTCCATGAACTCGATATGCCTCTCAGAAGATAGCTTAGGGTGTCTACTTTCCGACAAAAGGGGTCATTTGAGGGTGTTTGTACTATCCTGGTATTTTAGCACCTCAAGAAATGTGATAAGCAGTCAGAAAGTAAAAGCTGTGTAAATTCCATTATCTATACCATATTTTGTAGACGCTATAACTTTCACACAAAGCAATCAATATATACTTATTGGGAATTTTTTAACCAAAAACATGTAGCAGAATACATTTTGGCCTAAATTTATAACTAACTTTGAGTTTACTATATATATTTTTTATAGCTGAAAGTAAATGTTCAAAAATTTTTGGTCTTTGTTTATAGCGTGAAAAATAAAAAGCGCACAGGTGATCAAATACCACCAAAAGAAAGCTATTTGTGTGAAAAAAAAAGGACGTAAATTTCGTTTGGGTGCAGCATTGCATGACCACGCAATTATCAGTTGAATTAGTGCAGTGCCAAGTATTAAAAAGAGGCCAGGTCAGGAAGGGGGGGGGTAAATCCTCAGGACGACAAGTGGTTAACATCGACAAGAGCCGAACCACACCTTATCCAGAGGGCGATACTCTCCCTGAGCATTTCAATCGTACCTTGTGGAATATGTTGGGTACCCTCCCTAATGGTGCTAAACAAACCTGGAGCCGACATGTTGGAGCTATGGTACATGCCTATAATTGTACCAGATACAAGTCAACTGGTTTCTCTCCTTATTTTCTCATGTTTGGGAGAGAAGCCAGTCTGCCTATTGACATTCAGTTGCATGTGTCTACTGATGGAGTGGAAAATAAAAATCACTACCAGTATGTGGCACAACTCAAACATAGTTTACAAGAGGCCTATCGAATGGCTGAGGAAAATGCTGCAAAATAAATGCTGCCAATAAAAAGACGCTTTGATGCCAAAGTTCGTTACAAAGACTTGCAATCTGGTGATAAAGTGCTTCTTTGCAATTTGGGACCCTCAGCCAAACATAAGTTAGCTGATTGCTGGAGAAATGAGTTGTTTGAAGTTATAGAAAAACTGCCTAGAATTCCAATCTACCGGATTCGAGGAAATGAGGGTCGGATCAAAGCCTGGCATAGGAATCACTTGCTTCCAGTACCACAAGTTGCTACTACGGATGAGGAGCCACAACCTGATATTGCTACAGATTCTAATGATGTGTCTTGCACAAACAGTGGAGAACAGTGTGATGACAATGACTGGTTTACACCTCCACCAGAGTCTCCTGTACAGGCTCCTTCACCTATTACTAATGGGAGCCTTCCTCAGAGAGGAAGTCTGAACCCAACAGCCCAAAACTTTGTGCCTACAGTTCCAGGCATGATTGGAGCACCAAGTTTTCCCACTAGTGCAGTCCCAGATTTATCTGGATTAATGCCTGGGGGCTTGAGGAGAGGAGATCTTGTTCGAGGACCTCCACCAATGTTTACTTATGACACCTTGGGAAGACCATGCTATGCTGTACAACCTCATGTTCTGCTGGACATGATTACAGCCCTTTCTAGACTGGTTAGCATGATGCCTATTTGTTACTAACCATGTTTTCTTTGCAGCTAATCTCTGTAATAGATTGCTTCTGGAGAAGTGGTCTGCAGAAGGCGACAACAATGTTAACTTGCTGTGTTTTGTTGTTTTACCGTTGCAAGAAAAAAAAAAAAAAGTATGTGAACCCCTTGGGATTACGTGGAGTTTTGCATGAATTGGGCATAAAATGTGCTCTGAACGTCATCTAAGTCACAACAATAGAAGAACACATTCTGCTGAACAGAATACTACAAACATCAGATGTTGCCATGGTTTAATTGCACATAACATGTAAACATTCACAGTGCAGGGAGGAAAACATATGTGAGGCCCTAGCTTAATGCCTTCTCCCAGAGCTAATTGGAGCCAGGAGTGAGCCAACCTTGACTCCAATCAGTGTGATGATATTTGATGTGTTGCTGACAGCTGTCCTGCCCTTAAAAAACAAACACACACCTGTTTTGGGTTTACTGGTTTCAAGAAGCACTGTCTGATGTAAACCATGCCTCACAGAAAAGAGCTCTCAGAAGACCTACGATCAAGAATTGTTGACTTGCATGAAGCTGGAAAGGGTTACAAAAGTATCTCCAAAAGCCTTGATGTTCATGTGTCCACGGTAAGACAGACTGTCTACAAATGGAGAAAATTTAGCATTGTTGCTACTCTCCCTAGGCGAGGTCGTCCTGTAAAAGTGACTGCAAGAGCACAGTGCAGAATGCTGCATGAGGTAAAGAATCCCAGAGTGTCAGCTAAAGACCTACAGAAATCTCTGGCACATGCTAACATTTGACACATCTACAATAAGGAATACATTGCTGTCCAAAAAGAATATTGCAGCACGTTTGAAGTTTGCAAAAAAGCACCTGGATGTTCCACAGCACTACTGGCAAAATATACTGTGGACAGATGAAACCAAGATGGAGTTGTTTGGGAAGAACACACAACACTATGTGTGAAGAAAAAAGGAGGCACAGCACACCAACATCAAAACCTCATCTCCACTGTAAAACATGGCAGAGGGAGCATCATGGTTTTGGGCTGCTTTGCTGCCTCAGGGCCCGGACGGATTGTCGTCATTGATGGGAAAATGAATTCCAGAGTTTATCAAGACATTTTGCAGGAAAACGGACGACTATCTGTCCACCAACTGAAGCTCCGCAGAGGATGGGTGATGCAACAGGACAATGACCCAAAGCATACAAGTAATTCAACAAAACAATAGCTGCAACAGCACAGAATACGCCTTCTGGAGTGGCCCAGTCAGAGTCCTGACCTCAACCCGATTTAAATGCTGTGGCATGACCTTAAGAGAGCGATTCACACCAGACATCCCAAGAATATTGCTACACTGAAACAGTTTTGTGAAGGAGTGGTCCAAAATTACTCAAGATCGTTGTGCAGGTCTGATCTGCAACTACAGGAAACGTTTGGTTGAGGTTATTGCTGCCAAAAAGGAGGGTCAACCAGTTATTAAGTCCAAAGGTTCACATACTTTTTCCTCCCTGCACTGTAAATGTTTACATGTTATGTGCAATTAAACCATGGCAACATCTAATGTTTGTGTAGTATTATGTTCAGCAGACTGTTCTTCTATTGTTGTGACGTAGATGACGTTCAGAGCACATTTTATGCCCAATTCATGCAAAACTCCACATAATCCCAAGGGGTTCACATACTTTCTTGCAACTGTATATGTATATCCTTGCTGGATCAGAAGGATTTGCAGTGGGGGAGAATGTAGTGATGTGATAATTTCTTTGCCCATTTTCCAGTGTATACTTCTATTATGCAGTGTTTGTTTTGCCCTTTTCCAACATGACTGCTATGCTCTCTGGGCACTGAGGATGAGGCCATCAGAGAGAGCACTTGTGAAAAGAGAGAAGTGTGTGGATTTCCTGAGAGCTCAGACTAAGTGTTGCAGCCTCCCCTCGCTGAGACATGCAAAAAAAAGACTGTTAATGCTTTAATGTTCCTGTGTGGAAGATACTATGTTGGATGGTTCACTGAATGTTATTTCTTCAATACATGGACTTTCATATACAATGCTGTGTGGATTACGGTCTATGTGGTTGATACATTTCTCAGTTGGGATTTCACTTGTTATCCTCAAGCCCCAATTGGGTGGAGGCACTAGCGCTTGTTAGAAATCTTGTCCTGATCACACAGATTATAAAGACTCTGCTCTTAAATACTATACAGGTGGCGCCATCACACTCCAGTAGCCAAAAAGTGTAAAAATAGCGCTACAATACTGCTATTAGAAAGGCCACCTATAGAGTCAGTTTCCACACAGAAGCTGATTCGGATGGAGGAAAGGGTTGGCTGGATAAGGCCTCTAGAACTACAGACAGATCCCAGGTGGGAAAAGCTTTTATGATGGGTGGACGTATCTTCTTTATGCCTTTGAAGGATTGGATCACAAGCGAATCTTCGGCCCACCTCTTGTGTGCATCTGAGATCGCTGCCACTTGCATCTTTAAAGGTGCTTAGGCCTAAACCTAGGTTAAGGCCTGCCAGGAGGAAATCCAGAAGCTGAGAAGTGGAGGGCAAATCTGGATTGAAGTTCCTGCTAGTTAAAAAGGCTTTAAACTTGTTCCAAACCTTGTAATACACATTAATTGTAGAGGGTTTTCCGGCTTTGAGTAGAGTGAAAATAACCTCCGAAGAACATCATAGGGCCTGGAACCTGCCTTTCAATAACCATATGTGAAGATTCAATGTGTGAGGATTCGGATGTGTGTGCTGATTCTCACACAGAAAAGGTATGAGTGGGATTTTTATCAGTGAGCGAACACTGAGAAACACCGCTACAGAAAACCAGACTTTTTGGCCAGTACGGTAGGACTGCTATCACTGTTGTGGCTTTCGTCATAAGTCTCAAAAGGAACTTCGAGATAAGGAGGCCTGGGGGGGGGGGGGGGGAATACATAGGCCATGCCCATGGACTCAAGAGGGCATCTATTGCTTCTGCCTGGGGGTGGGGCAGGCGTGAAATTAACCTAGACACCTTGGAGTTGTCTGCTGTAGCAAAGAGATCCAGATCGGGAAGACCCCACAGATTCACAATCTAATATCTTGGGATGCAGAGACCATTCGTTGGCGTCCACAAAATATCGGGACAAAGGGTCCGCCTTCATATTTAGGTGGCCTGGCAGATAGACTGCTGTTAGATCCATTAATTTCCTTTTTGCCCAAAAGGATGATGGGTTCCACTTCTCTCAATAAGGTCCCCCCTGACGCTGGATGTATAAAACTGCTTGCATCCGATTTGAAACTCTAGGAATATCAGAGTGAGAAAAGAGATTTGGGCTAGTCGGTAGAGAGTGAGGTACCAACGGAGAGATATTTTTTGTCAACTCCCAGTGCTGGACACAAAGCAAAGCTTTGTAAATAGACTGAAAGGCATTACTCCATTGCGAGGTAGTGAATGAGGAATTTAAATCTTCAAAATGAAAGAAAGGCCTTGATTTGAGGAGTATTAGCTTATCCTGCATAATACTTATATTAGAGAAATGCCCTTGCATTAATTGTTTAGGGAGACGAACCTTAGGAGGAGGTGATGTACAGAAAGTGAAACAGAAGGTGCTTTAATACAAGGTATGTGTAGTGGTCTATGTCTATCAGCCCAAACCTCTCCTTCAATGTTTCCATGCTGAGAACTGAACCGTCCTTCGTTATGTCATCAAAAGACATTGATACCGTTTGATATCCAGGACTGAAGGTTTAAATGCGGTATGAGTGGGTAGATAGTCTAGATAGTCTGAGGTGTCAGAAAGCTGTGACTGGGAGTGTCTGTGCAGTTCTCTCCAAGCAAGAAGAGAAGCTCTTATTGGTGGGGGGGGGGGGGGGGATCTTTTAATCTAAAGGATTGTCATAGGTCTGCAATTAAGAGTGCGAAGGTCAGTGGCGGGGGCCAAAGTGCATTCAATTACTGTCCAAGGTATAGAATTAAAGGGTGAAAACCAGTGCCTGAATTGGTCCAAGCAGGTTGCCAGATAGTAATCCTTGGTGTATCAATTCCATCCCCTCAGCTCTTCTGTGCTTAACAAGAAGAGTATGAGTGTTTAGGGTCTGGAGGTATTTAGAAGGCAAGGGAGTGACTAGTGTTCTGAAAATGTAAGGAATTTTGGGAGAATGAGCATTTTGAAGGATGTAAGGCTGCCTGACCAGGTCGACTTACATTTGGCAAGTTGAGAGAGTTCCTGGGCTAATTTCTTGGCCAAGTTCTCCATATTAGTTTTCACAAGTTGAGTCATGTTGGGGGTAAGGGTGATATCTAAGTATGGTACACCTTGGGAGTTCCATGTGTATGGGAGCGATTTTTGTAATGATTTCTTGGCTGGTTCGAGGGGATATATAAAATTATTGACTTGTAAAAATGTAACTTATAGTAAGAGATGTTGCTAAATTGGGACAAGATTTGATGTGCCTGGGGTAGAAAGATGGAGGGATTTGTGAGGAGTAGGATAATATCACCCAGAAAGAAATTAATAGTGTGAACTGATTGGCCTATGGTGAATCCTGTAATCTGGGGGTGAGAGCATATGGCCTCAGCAAGTGGTTCTATTAGTAAATTGAATATTGATGGTGATTGAAATCATGCATGGCACACACCAGGGATACCTTCAAAGGGTCTAGAAAAGAGGTTAGATGTGTATACCTGAGCAGATGAGCATGAGTACAAAGCTAGGATGGCCAATAGAATGGGCCATTGGAACCAAAATTTGGACAATACACTAAGCATATAACCTCAGTGAACCTGGTCGAACACCTTCTCTGCATCCAAAGAGATTTGTCATCTAGTAGCTTCAGAAGCCTGTCTGCCTTTAGTGAAACCAGTCTGGTAAGGTTTGATCAAGTCAGGAAGAATATTGAACAGGCCACCTGCTAATAATTTAGCATATATCTTAAAGTGTTACTAAGCCCACAACAGTAAAAATCAGTCTGTATATGCAGTAAATCATGCTTATTATACTCGCTGTGGAACCTAAGGGATTAATGATCTGCATAGTGTAAAAAGGCTGTTTGATCCTGACTACTCTGCTCCTCCTCTTTGTTCAAATGTCCACATCTTATATCCTGATAAGACAGACTGAACTGTAGCCATTCTGCACATGTTCAGTTTAGTGTGTATTGCTAGAGAGGTTTTTTTCTTGGGAGAGTGCATGTGATTAGCACAGGGCTAATCAGCACTGTCCAGACAGAGGGTCAGGGGTTTAGCATTCTCCTAGAGCAGACAAAACTCCTCCTACAAGCTTTAACCAGTGCTCTGCTGGACACTGATAGAAGTCACAAGACTGCTGTAACTGCAGATGAGAAAAGGTATTTAGCAGTTTATATTTAATAAAATAATTGCACTTCCATGTTGTGTACTGTGGGAGACCAGATAGAGTGATTGCAGGGTCCTGGGTTTAGTAACACTTTAACATCAGTGTTAAGCAAAGAAATTGGCCTAAAATTGGCAGGGGACATCGGCTCCTTGCCAGATTTAGGGATGGTTACCACAAAAGCCATCAGCATCTCCGGGGGAAGGAAACTTGTGATGCAGCATCTTGAAAAACCAAACATAGATATGGTGCCCGTTGGACCCTAAAAAGCTTATAGCAGTCATTTGTAAAGCCGTCAGGAATTGAGGCTTTTCCGTTGGCAGAAAGTCAATGACTTTGGTGATCTCAGCCATGGTGAATGGGGCATTAAGCATAGAAAGATGTTTTTCAGAGAGAGTTGGGAGTTGTAGCTGACCTGGGTGGTAGGTTGAGGGGTGTGTGGCTCATTTTTAATAATTTTTCATAATCTGCTAAAGAGTTCTCTATATCCTGGGGGTTAGTGATTTTGTGGTTAGTGAGAGGATGAAGGAGGTGGAAATTTTAGTTTTGGTTTTTTGAGATTTAGGTCTGTTGGCCAGGAGCTTACCAGCATGGTTACAGTTTGCGTAATAATTTATTTTGAGGGCTCTCACAGACTTATATTGTTCAAATAGAAGTCTTCTTCAATTCAAGTCTGAGTTTATGA
Organism: Staurois parvus; assembly: GCF_062004578.1. Lineage (NCBI taxonomy): Eukaryota > Metazoa > Chordata > Amphibia > Anura > Ranidae > Staurois > Staurois parvus. Next base: position 683,358 of record NW_028318297.1, read on the forward strand.
ATGTTGGAGGAGCGTGCAGGGTCAGAGTTTGCTTTATTATCTGATTCCAGCCTAGGAATGTCAGAAAGGACTGTATCTAAGCGCAGATATTTATTTATTACAGGTACTTATATAGCGCCATCAATTTACACAGCACTTTACATATATATTGTACATTCACATAAGTCCCTAACCTTCAAGGGGCGTACAATCTAAAGGTCCCTAACTTGCATTCATACACATACTAGGGAAAATTTAGACAGGATCCAATTAACCTTCCAGCATGTCTTTGGAGTGTGGGAGGAAACCAGAGTATCTGGAGGAAACCCACGCAGGCACAGGGAGAACATGCAAACTCCAGGCAGGTGGTGCGTGGTTGGGATTTGAACCGGCGACCCTAGTACTGCCAGGCAGAAGTGCTAACCACTTAGCCACTGTGCCACCCCATATGGTTTCTTGGCTCAAGCACAAACTTGAATTATTATTCCTCTCATATACGTAAGCCTTATGGGCATTCCATACTAAGGGGGCAGCATTTATGTCAAAGTAATAACAGAGATGCTGAGAGAGCAATTTAACATTAGTAGGAGTGCGGATATATTTAGGATTGCAGCACCATAGGAAAACTGGTTGGCAGGAGTCCTTCTCCACACATAAATAGCTGCATGGTCAGATATCCGAATTGGTGTGATATCTGAATTGGAGGAGGAGGCCTGTTGGAGTAGCCGTTTATGTACTAAGAATACATCAATAAAAGTATATGTGGCATGTCTGGGAGAGAAAAAGGTATAGTCCCTTTCAGCAGCATGCAGGCAGCACCAGACATAAAAACAGATCTTCAGATAGTGATGGGTCGAAGACCCCCCTGTTTGGTTCGTGGTTGAACATTCAAGCCTACCGAAAGTTTGACCGTGAACTTTGAACAGGTACAATTTACTGAGTGGTATCTTATCACATCTGACTATGCGGTAAGATACCGCTCAGCTAGTACAATACCTCATGAGTTATTTTATTAAGTCATGCAGTATTTTAGTAGTGAAACATTCTTTAATGTTTCAACTGTCAGCAAGGTTTCCCACTGACAGCTGAATGTCAAAAGAATTGTTGGCATTGCTGAATGGCCCCTTCCTGAGCTAGCCTGGAAGCCAGCTCTCCCTAGACCCAGAGGACCCTCCCAGGTGTCAAGGTCCTACCTTTTCCCAGAGATTGTGCGGCTTCATGTACTGGCGTCCATCTTGGGTTTCTGCAGAGCACGGTGGGAGTCTTTTATGCCTTCAGGTCTCTAAGGTCCATCCCCCAGAGGGGTGTGGCTGAGTACATATAAGCTTGTGATCCGCACATGCTCTTTGCACTTGTGTCTTGGTGTTGCTACAGCTCTGTGTATATTCTCGTGACTCTTCTGGTATCTGACTTGGCTTGTGACTAGACCATTCTCTGTGTTTTCCTTTGATCTGACCTTCCGTTGCTGAACCCGACCCATGACCTGTGATTCTTGTCTACTGTTCTGTACCATTTTGTCCCGTTGTTGTTGACCTGTCCTGCCTGACTACGCTATTGTCATTCCTACCAGCTACATGCCATTGGCGGTGGCCATTACCGCAGTCGGGGGTGTCTCGGGGGCCGCGACCTGGTTCCTGGCTGCATCAAGTCCATCCCCACCATCAGGGGCCCTGGTGAAGGGCAGCCTGGGACTTCGCGCCCTGAGGGACTTCGGTCTGTTGGTGGTTGTCGTCAGTCAGTGCGTTACCCTGCCACTAGGCCTACCTGTCCGTTCCACAGCCCTGCCCTGACACCGGGCCACCGACAGTCTCCATAGCATTCTATCTTCCACCCGATTCTCCTGCCAGCCTGACTCTCCCATATTTGTGGGTTGGTCTCACCACTCTACCAGGGTCTCCAAACCTGGGATTGGTTAGACTCCAGTAAACATGCAGATTAGGTCTCCAACCCTTACACCCACTGGCTTCTGGAAGGTTCCATGGTCCTCCAGAACCAGGTGGAGGTGATAGAGTCCCAACCTGTTAAGCCATCCAGCCTGCCCTGCAGCAACTTGACCTAATTACAAACATACAGTAACTATGAATTATACACAATAAATTTGCCTACACTACTCTAGTAGCACACTAGAGGGTACTACATGAGGTACTGCTGGAAATGTTAGAACGAGAGCAATAATAATAGTACTAGATTTCCTGTGTAACTCTAAACTGGTAACTTGTAAAGGCTTAAACGGATAACCTATGGAGATTTTTTAGGTACTGAAGTTTGGCGCTGTACCGTGGGCGTACGCAATTTTAAAGCGTGAAATGTTTGGTATCTATTTACTCAGCGTAACATCTTTTATATTTTACCAAACAATCAAGTATTATATTATGTTTTTGTTTAATAAAGTTCAACAAAGTCTATTTTTGTGGGCCTTCACAATAGTCTAATGTCAAGGAGCTTACAATCTAAGGTCAGAAACTCAGACATATACTAGGCCCAATTAACCTAAGAGCATGTCTTTGGAGTGTTGGCAGAAACACATCTGCACAGAAAGCATGCAAACTCTAGACAGGTGCAGCCATGACTGGGATTAGAACCCATGACCCAAGTACTGCAAGCCCTGAGTGCTAACCACTAAGCCACTGTAACAGACAGAGTTTGAGCTGGAATGTAGAATAGTTACATGATTAAAGAGAATGAAGCTATATAATTATATTGGGAAATTGAAACTAGACATTCAAATTATTTGAGATATAAGTTTGAAAAATGTTTGACATTTGAAAATAGGATGTATGACTTTGTAACATTCATTAGGAAATGCATTTGCTGGCCAATCATTTTTGGAGAAAAAAAAGGCAAGAACATATATAGATTCAACAATCGCAACAAATACAGAGAAAAAGCTATTAAAAAAAAAAAAACAAACAGTGGCTTTTTCTCAGCTGGCACACAAATAAATGCGAACGAGACAAAGCCCGCGCTTGTGCGCCACCTAGAGACCATATCCAGCATTGCCCCTAGAAATGCACCTAAGCTGCTTTCATATTTATGAAGAGAACCGTGTCTATAAGATAAAAGCTTTTCAATCAGCTTGCCAGACGCTTTTCTGAACACTGAAAGGTCTTGATAGAATTGAGTCTGCCTGAAAGTTCAGTATCTGCTGTTAGACTCTATTCTTAGTAAATCAGGGCCTCAGTGTCTGATAAAGCCCTTCTCTAAATTCTCATCAAGCTAATCTCTAAGTACACTTATTCAGGTTCTGACAGATTAAAAATGCGTCCAAAAGGAATTTCTGCCCCTGAGAGCAGTTCAATGGGACATGCAATGAGGAAGTAATTGATTCATGCTTTTTCATAGACAACCTAGAACTCGTTATAGCTGCAAAGGGTGGACCAACTCAACTTAAACCTTATGGACTACGACTGGGCTGCCAATAAAAATCATGTGTGTGTAAAGGCAGGAGTGCCAATACTTTTAACAATATAGTGTGTATGTGTGTGTATGTATATATAGTGGCAGTTCTGGGCACGGTCACTGTGAGAATCAAGGTTATATCCCAGGATTCTCAACTAAACAGGTTGGGGGGCTCCAGAGGGTTTATTTAATGCAGAGGAAACTGGCTTTTCAGTTTCCTCCTTTGTTCGTAAAGTCAGTTTTGGGATCTGGAGCCTGGAGATGTCAAAGTGATCTGGGAGGGATGAAATCTCCAATCCTAGGTCCATGATTTCTTAACCCCAAGCACACCAACTGTACAGGTGTGTGCAGAGCTTTAAATAACCTGACTAGGGTTATGGGCTGCACCCCAGCAGACAGGAGGTCGTTGCCCAGGAGTGCTCCACCTAGGAAAGGTGGGAGCCAGAGCAGCAAGGGGCTGATAGCTGTATACCTGAGAGAGCCAGGAGGCTGAATATTTGTTTCGTTTATATTGATGGTGGATGCCCCTGTGTGGGAAACATATTGTATGAAACTTTCCTTTAAATAAAAGTGGGCTAAAAGGCCCTTAAAAAAAGAAAAAAAGTGAGTGGCTGTGTGCTGTAAAAGCTCTACCCTTTATGCTAGTTCCCACATATGGTTGCGGATGCAGTGGGCAGAGTTGGAGATCCCTGCGAAAGAAGTAAGCTGTCATGGTCTGGGTCAGAGACCAGTTGCTACAGCAGTTGTAAGGCTTACCTGAAACCAGCAGGATTGGTACACCAGCGGGTCACCCTGGGAATGATGCAGGCTCACCTGCGGTGCGGGTTCTAAGCATCCACCGGTCTTCCCCAGAGCTCCTAACGGTGGAGGAGATGGATTTGGCTGCGTGTGAATACCAGGTCGCAGTCTCAGGATCACCCCACCAGGGGAAGGGCAGGCTGGAAACCAAGAGTGGATCAAACAGTTTAGCGATAAGACAAAAGCGAAGTCAGTCACAAGCCAAAACTCGGTCATAAACGATATAGCCGGCAGTAGTACAGATGAGTGGGATATTGGCTGGAAGGCACAATAATCTAGCAAGGAGGAAGTGACTGGACATGGCTTTTATAGGAAGTTCATGGGAGGAGCAAGGAGTTCAAGGTTCAAGAGAAGACAATGCACAAGGCAGGATTATCCAATAGATCAGGCAGAGTATAGTCCAGCATCCCAGATAGCTCAGTGAGAAGAAACGTTGCCTCTCGCTGCAGAAGGCCCAGGTTTGATCCCAGGCTCTGACAGTACTCCCCTCCTCACAGGATGTCCCCTGGATGTCTTAGGACCAGGCTTGTGGGGAAACCTCTGGTGAAATTCTCTTGTTAATCTAGGAGCATGGACATTTTCCTCAGGCTCCCAAGAATTTTCATCTTGCCCATATCCTTCCCATTGGACAAGATATTGCAGTTTTCCTCTAAACATCCTAGAGTCAAGAATCTTCTCCACCACATATTCTTCTTCACCCTGTACCTCAACAAGTGGAGGAGGAGGAAAAATTCTTCCAGAGAAAGGATTTTCATGAGATGGCTTGAAAAGTGATACATGAAAAACAGGGTGAATCTTCATACTGTCAGGAAGTTTTAAGCGAAAGGTGACTGAGTTACTCTGAGCAGAAATCTGGAAAGGTTCCACAAACTTTTGGCCCAACTTTGCAGATGGAACATGAACCTTCAGATTTTTTAGTAGATAGCCAAACCTTGTCTCCCACATGAAAGGTAGGAAGTGATCTACGATGACTGTCGGCAGCCCTTTTATAACTGTCCTGAGCCTCCCCCAAGGTCTCTATCAGCTTCGCCTGAGTCTCCTGCAAGGTAATTAATCTGTTGGCAACAGCAGGAATTTGACTTGTGATAGGGAGATCAGGAATAAAAACTGGATGATACCCCATATTGAGGAAAAAGGGGCTTTGTGAAGTGGAGCTATGTTTAGCATTATTATAGGCGAACTCTGCCTTAGGTAGATAGTGCACCCAGTCATCCTGAAGATAACTGACAAAACACCGAAGGTACTGTTCCAAAGTTTGATTGGTCCTCTCAGTCTGACCATTAGACTGCGGCTGAAAAGCAGAGGACAGGTTAACAGTTACCCCTAAAGCTGAACAAAAGCATTTCCAAAATTTTGATGTAAACTGTACTCCTCTATTAGATACCACATCATCAGGGATTCCATGTAATTTAAAAACATCTCGAACCATCAACTCCGCAGTTTGTTCAGCAGACGGTACCCCCTTAACAGGTATGAAATGAGCCATTTTAGTAAGGTGGTCGACGACTACCAAGATAGTAGTCATTTCTCTTGAGGGAGGTAATTCGACTATAAAGTCCATAGAAATTGACCCCAAGGTCTTGATGGAACAGGAAGTGGTTGGAGCAACCCCAAAGGAGAAGCTCGGGGTGTCTTATGACGTGCGCACGTCAGACAAGAGGCCATGTAGCGTTTGATATCCTTCTTATAACTAGGCCACCAGAAGGAACATGACAGAAGGTCATCTGTTTTTGAAATCCCGAAGTGTCCCGCCAGTTTGGAGTCATGAACTAATTTGAGGACTTCCACCCGAGCAGACTCAGGTACATAGAGACGATGTGCTAGAGCCCAAAAGCTGTTTTTGTACTCAAGGTTAATGTCCCTAGGAGGATCACTGAGAAGTGGGTCATTCTCATACCCCTCTTTGAGAAGACTCAAGAATGTCTTTACACTTGTGGCCCCTAGGAAGTTCTTTTGAGTTAGGATTGAACACTCGGAGTTACCCTCCCGGGGAGGCTCAGACAGCATCCTTGATAAGGCATCGGCCTTACCATTCCTCGATCCAGGCCGATATGATATGATAAAATTAAATCTAGAAAAGAATAACGACCACCGTGCTTGTCTAGAAGACAATCTCTTGGACGAGCGAATGAATTCAAGATTTTTATGGACAGTGAGAACAGTTACAGGGTGATTAGCCCCTTCTAGCAGATGCCTCCATTCAGAAAAGGCTTCCTTAATTGCCAGTAGCTCTTTATTCCCAATGTCGTAATTCCTTTCGGCTGAGGACATCAAACGAGAAGTAGGCACAAGGATGAAGCTGCATGTTTTCATCACCTCGCTGAGACAGGATAGCTCCCACGGCAGAATTGGAAGCATCCACTTCCACTATAAAGGGTAGTTCAGGATCGGGATGTACCAAAATTGGTGCAGAAGTGAAAAGAGTTTTCAGCTTTTCAAACGCAGCCTGTGCCTCAGAGGTCCACAAGAAGGGTACCCCTTTCTTTGTCAGCTGTGTGATTGGAGCTATCACTCTAGAAAAGTTTCTTATAAATTTCCTGTAGAAATTGGCACACCCGACAAAACATTGAATCTCCTTAACATTTCCAGGTGCTGACTAATCTACCACTGCTTTGATCTTCTCAAGATCCATGCTCACTCCCTCTGGAGAAATGATATAGCCTAAGAACTGGATCTGGGTTTGATCAAACTCACATTTCTCCAATTTAATGTAAACTCTATTTTTCCTTAATCTTTCAAAAACAGTGCAGACATGTTTGCGGTGCTCCTCCCAATTATCGGAAAAGAGAAGGATATCATCCAGATAGGCAATTACAAATTGGTCCAACAGATCACGAAAAACATAGCTGATAAAATGCTGAAACGTTGCAAAGTCCAAACGGCATCACCAAGGGCTCGAAATACCCATACCGGGTTCTGAAGGCGGTTTTCCATTAGTCTCCTTGACGAATGCAGACAAGGTTATATGCCCCTCGTAAATCAAGTTTTGTAAAGATCTTGGCAGAACGAAGTCTTTCCAACATTTCAGAGATCAAAGGTAATGGATAGTAGTTTTTAATAGTGATTTTATTCATGTCTCTGTAGTCAATGCATGGACGCAAGGTGGAATCTCTCTTTTCAACAAAGAACAGAGCTGCTCCTGCTGGAGAAGTGGAGTGTCTAATAAAGCCCTTCTCCAAATTCTCATCGATTAACACCCTGAGTACTTTTAATTCAGGTTCCGACAGATTGAAAAGGCGGCCAAAAGGTACTTCTGCCCCTGGGAGCAGCTCAATGGGGCAATCATATGGGTGATGAGGGGGTAATTGATCTGCATTTTTCTTGTCACAGACATCCCGAAACTCATGGTAATGTGGGGGCAAATTGTCATATGACTGGTTAGCCCCTATATCACTGTGCGCTTCCTTGGTCGGTGACGAACTTGGTCGGCAAGGTTTTTTGCAATATTTTTCACAGTGGGGGGGACGTAAAATCTATAGTCCGTGCTTCCCAATTGATGGAAGGATTGTGAGTGGAGAACCAAGGAATGCCCAGGATGATGGGAAACTTGGATGACGTAATCAGCTGATGGTCTCACAATGGTCAGCCCCAAACAACAGTGCCAGGGGAACCATTTTATGGGTAACCGGTCCTGAAGATAAGGGTGAACCATCAACTGTCTCCATATCAATAGGGGTAACTGTATTTCTGGCTTGAATATAATTGTTGTTGGCAAACTCTATATCCATAAAGTTACCCCCAGCCCCGGAGTCCAGCATAGCTGAGCAGGAGATTTCACGGCCCTCAGATACAAGTTTAATGGGAATAACAAAATGAGAGAGTAATGAATTCACTTTATTCTCTTCAGGAATCAGTGGGGAGACAGACTGGCTTATAGAGTTTATTTGTTCAGGCACAATCACATCAGTCACAGCAATCATTCTTCTAACTTTGTTAGGACAGTTAATTGCATAATGACCAGAATCCCCACAATATAGACATAAATTCTCTGAACCTCTTCTCTCTTTCTCCTGAATGGAAATGGATCTCTTGATAGCATCAACCTGCATAGGTTCAGGTGTGTTAGAATCTGAAGAAATGTTTGATCCTTCTGACTGGACTGATTAGCAGAAAAACGCATGCCACCATGATTTCCAAACATTCCCAATCTCTCCTTTTTGTAAGTCTCTGGTCAATCCGAATGCATAATTGGATGAACTCCTCAAGATCATTAGGAATATCTAATCTGGCAAGCTCATCCTTTACCTGTTCAGAAAGCCCTTGGCGGAACTGGCTCTTTTGTGCTGCAGAGTTCCAAGTGGTATCTGCGATCCAACTTCTGAATTCGGCTGTATATTCAGCGACCGAGCATCTACTCTGCCACAGACTATGCAATTTTGCTTCGGCAGTAGCACAATGGTTGGGATCATCAAAAACCTGATTCATCGCGGTCAAAAAAGGTATCAAAATCATTCAGAATGCTATGGTTTTGCTCTATATAAGGGGAGGCCCATGCTAGAGCTTCCCCAGTCAGAAGCCCAATAATAAACATGACCTTCTTTTTCTCTGAAGGAAACGCAGCAGGGTACATTTGGAAATATATGCGACATTGATTAAGGAAACCCCTGTAGTGGTGGCGGTCTCCATTAAACTTAGATGGTTGGGGCATATGCGAGCTAGGATCATCTCGGTACAGCAGTTGTCTCTGCAGAGCCTGAATCTCTCCCTGTTGCCTATCCACAATGCTTTCTAGTTTGGCAACTTTTTCCTGATGGGTAACCCCGAATTCCTGCAGCTCAGCAATTTGCTGCCTAACGTTTTCCATAGCGGTCTCCATGTTTAGGCCAGATTATTCTGTCACGGTCTGGGTCAGGTTCAGAGACCAGTTGCTACAGCAGTTGTAAGGCTTACCTGAAACCAGCAGGATTGGTACACCAGCGGGTCACCCTGGGAATGACGCAGGCTCACCTGAGGTGCGGGGTCTAAGCATCCACCGGTCTTCCCCAGAGCTCCTAATGGTGGAGATGGATTTGGCTGCATGTGAATACCAGGTTGCAGTCTCAGGATCACCCCTTCAGGGGAAGGGCAGGCTGGAAACCAAGAGCGGATCAAACAGTTTAGGGATAAGACAAAAGCGAAGTCAGTCACAAGCCTAAAGTCGGTCATAAACAATATAGCCGGCAGTAGTACAGATGAGCGGGATATTGGCTGGAAGGCACAATAATTTGGCAAGGAGGAAGTGCCTGGACATGGCTTTTATAGGAAGTTCATGGGAGGAGCAAGGAGTTCAAGGTTCAAGAGAAGACAAGGTACAAGGCAGGATTATCCAATAGATCAGGCAGAGTATAGTCCAGCATCCCAGGTAGCTCAGTGAGAAGAAACTTTGCCTCTCTCTGCAGAAAGTCCAGGCTCTGACATAAGCTCATCATATGAACTGTGTTTATGTGTATGAGACAGCACAATTTGTGTGTGTGCAGGTGAGGAGAACCTGCAAGAGCAAAGTAACCTGCCTTAAAGAGACAGTGCTTAATTTCTTTGTTGCTGGACTGTACAAAAGCGTTGTGAAGTGACTGCAATGGGGTGGTCAAAGCAAAGAAAGGATGCAATCCTTGATGAAGCAAGAGATAGAGCCTTGTAGCTAGAGGGTTATATACCACATGCCCCAGCCAAGCCGGGAAATTCAAATGTGGGTGAATCTGCTGTGGACTGGTGCAAGCGCCTGCTGGCAGCAGTGAACCCAGTTAAAAGGGAAGTGCATGCTGTTGTCCCTGGCAATGTTGGTGAAAGGAAACCAGCTTTCTTTGTTCAGAGTACTAAGCTTGAAAGAGGATGCAGTGTTGAAAGTCCTGCCAAAATACTGCTGCAAGAGTGCTGTTTGCGGTGCAGTGACTGGGGGCACACTGTCTCAAAGTGCCCTTTATCCCAGCTTCCAGTACAAGATGACACAACCAGACAAAGGTCTGGATGTGCAATTGGGAAGCCTACTTGGAGTTCCAGGAATAAGCAACAGGCTGCCCAAAAGTTTTAGAAGAACGTGGTTGCCCATAGCAACACCTATACCTGAGAGAGCTGAATATTTGTTTAGTTTGTATTGATGGTGGATACCCCTGCATGGGAAACCTATTGTATAGAACTTTCCTTTAAATAAAATTGGGCTAAAAGGCCCTTAAAAAAGAAGAAAGTGAGTGGCCGTGTGCTGTAAAAGCTCTACCCTTTATGCTAGCTCCCTCTATATATAACTGACCTATATATACCTTAAGTTGGTGCGGTGGAGCGCCACCAAGAATTCGCACAGAGGCTCGTAGAGCCCCTAGTATCCTTCTGGATGTGCTTGCAAATCCCGATTGGCAGCCCACAAATTCTGCAGCACCCGTACTTCCCCCATTCACTGCCCAACCCAAAATGTAGGTGGAAACAGCAAATTTAACTACTCCCCTTGATTTTTTGGAGCTGTTTTTCATGGAAGATCTGTATTAATTGATTGTGGATCAAAGCAATTTATATGCACAAGAACTTATCGCTGCCAACCCAAATTCAAGCCTTGCCAGACCATTTGCATTACGGTTTCCGAATTTAAAGTTTTTTTAGCCTAACCCAACTTAAAAAAAGTGAATTGCGGTTGCAGACCCAATTCATCATATGCCTGTTTTTGACCGGCTCTACAAAGTTTGGCCCCTCATAAATCACCTTAATCAAAAAATTGCAGATGTCTACACTCCTCAGCAAAACATCTGCGTTGATGAGTCCCTCATTAATTTTTTTGGCCGCCTTGCATTCAAACAATTTCTCCCCAGCAAGCGTGCCAGATATGGGGTCAAGATGTATAAGACCTGTGAGAGGGCAACAGTCTATACATAAACATTTTGGATTTATGAGGGAAAAGATAGTCACGTGGAGCCCCCCGGATGCCGAAACTACATGGGGAGCAGTGGCAAGATAGTTTGTTACTTGATGTCATCCTTTTTCCATATGGGGTACTACTTATAAGTGGGCAATTTTTATTCAAGCGTGCCACTATTTAGACATTTGTACAGTCTTGGAATTGGGGTATGTGGCACCGTGCGACCTAATCGCCGGGGCTTCCCCCAACCTGAGAACCTGAGAATGCAGCCGGTGTTTCTGCCAGCTGATCATAGAGCTGATTGGAGACCAGAATGGTCTCCAATCAGAATCAGATGCTATAGCATTTCATCACCATTTGTAAATTGGGAAAGCATCTGATCACACCGATCTTGGTGAGATTAGATAATGTAAGGGCAGAGGAGATATCTAGAGTCTAATAGACCCCAGATTTCTCAAAAAAGAATATATGTCAATGCCCCTTGAAGTTACAGGAGATATTTGCATTCCCTGTGATAGCATTAAAAGTGATAAACAAAATGAAAGGGACAGTATAAAGATAATAAAAAAAAAATTAAAAATAACTAAAGTGTTGACCCTGTGCCAGTATGTAAACAGTGGTTGCTGTGAGGTATCACCACGAATGTCAGATCAAGGGTTGTAATTCTAGCACTAGACCTCCTCTGTAAATCTAAAATGGTAGCTTGAAAAGGCTTTTAAAGTGTTACCTGTGGATATTAAAAATGTATGCAGTTTGTTGCCATTGCACGGGCGTGTGCAGGTTTAAAGCATTTCATGTTTGGTATCTATTTACTCGGCATACCATCATATTTTATTCTACCAAACCATTTTATGCACTAGGGTGTCTGTTTTAAAAAAATATATGTTTGGGGGTTCAAAGTAATTTCCTAGCAAAAAAATTCTGATTTTTTTCATGTGAGCAAAAAGTGTCAGAAAAGGCTTGGTCTTCAGGTGGTTAGAAGAGTGATATGTGACATAAACTTCTAATGCTGGGCATAAATGTTTGTAGATGCTATAACTTTCACACAAACCAATTAATATGCAGTTATTGCGATTTTTTTTTTACCAAAGACATGTAGAAAAATACATTTTGGCATAAATTGATGATGAAATTTTAGTTTTTTGTGTATTTTTTATGACAGAAATGAGAAAATATCATCTTTTTTTAAAATATTTTTGGTCTTTTTTTTGTTTATAGTGAAAAAAAAAAAACAAAGCTAGAGATGATCAAATACCACCAAAAGAAATCTCTATTTGTGTGAAAAAAAGGACATAAATTGAATTTAAGTACAGTATTGCATGACTGTGCATTTGCCAGTTAAACTAGCGCAGCGCTGTACAGCAAAAAAATGTTGTAAATTGCAGTATCTATACCATAGTTTGTAGACGCTATAACTTTCATACAAAGCAATTAATATATGTGACGGGAGTCACTTTGGGTGGGGGGCCCATGGAACACAGAGAGGTGGGGAGACCCCTGTCTCAGCTCCCCATATCCCTCTTATGTGTAAGTCACCCTGTGCCTGTTAGTGGTACAGGGTGGAATGTCCTGATATTGTGTAGACATGTATAGGTGAGGGTTGTTCATTGTTTAATGCCATGTGGTTGTCCCATTGTTCTATTGTGTGTCTTGTTTGGGAGCAAACTATTATGGGATGTATGTGTTTGTGTATTGGCTTGGTGGTGGGTGTCTGCTGTGTGTCTCTTGTTACTAAAAGTATTGCCCCGCCCTGTATATACAGTTGTGGCCAAAATTATTCAACCCCCACTGAAATTGAGTGTTTTGGCCAGTTTGACATTGCTTTTGATCATTCAGTCATCTTGCTTACATTTACATTAAAGAGGCACTTGTAGGTCAGACAAATATAACATAACAGTTATAATGAAATAACCACAAATGTCTTTTCTGTGCTCACAGCATTATCAGTTTTATTCAACCCCCAAGTGACATTCAATCTTAGTACTTAGTACAGCATCCTTTTACAGTTATAACAGCTTTTAAACGTGAAGCATAGCTTGACACAAGTGTCTTGCAGCGATCTACGGGTATCTTCGCCCATTCTTCATGGGCAAAGGCCTCCAGTTCAGTCACATTCTTAGGCTTGCGCACTGCAACTGCTTTCTTTAAGTCCCACCAGAGGTTCTCAATCGGATTTAAGTCTGGTGACTGCGATGGCCACTCCAAAATGTTCCAGCCTTTCCTCTGCAACCATGCTCTAGTGGACTTGGAGGTATGCTTGGGATCATTGTCCTGTTGAAAGGTCCAACGTCTCCCAAGCCTCAGGTGTGTGACGGACTGCATCACGTTTCCATCCAATATCTCCTGGTACTGAAGAGAATTCATGGTACCTTGCACACGCTGAAGCTTCCCTGTACCTGCAGAAGCAAAACAGCCCCAAAGCATGATTGACCCTCCACCATGCTTCACAGTAGGCAAGGTGTTCTTTTCATCATAGGCCTTGTTCTTCCTCCTCCAAACATAGCGTTGATCCATGGGCCCAAACAGTTCTAATTTTGTTTCATCAGTCCACAGAACACTATCCCACAACTTTTGTGGTTTGTCCACATGGCTTTTGGCATACTGCAGTCGACTCTTCTTATTCTTTGGAGACAGCAAGGGGGTACGCCTGGGAGTTCTGGCACGGAGGCCTTCATTACGCAGTGTGCGTCTTATTGTCTGGGCTGAAACTTCTGTACCCACATCTGACAAATCTTTTCTCAGTTCCTCAGCAGTCACACGGGGACTTCTCTCCACTCTACGCTTCAGGTAGCGCACAGCAGTCAAAGTCAGCATCTTCTTTCTGCCACGACCAGGTAGCGTTTCAACAGTGCCCTTTGCCTTGAATTTGCGAATGATGCTTCCTAAGGTGTCTCTTGGTATGTTTAACATCTTTGCAATCTTCTTATAGCCATTGCCCTTCCTGTGAAGAGAAATCACCTCTTCTCTTGTCTTCCTGGACCATTCTCTTGCCTTCACCATGTTTGTAACCACACCAGTAAATGTCTAGAAGGAGCTGAGTATCACAGTCATTTTAAAGCTGCCTAATTGGTGCTTATTATGCTTGATTGCTGCTCGGTGACATCCACAGGTGTTTTCAATACCTGATGGAAAGCACCTGTATGAACCTCTGTTCTTCAGAGTGGTAGTCTTTAAGGGGTTGAATAATTGTGGCAATGAAGAAACCACATAAGAACCATTTACTACTGTATTACATAAACAATTGATGTCATTTTAGTTGCATTTGGGTAGTTACAACGTCCTTGTAGGATTTGATTCTGAATACAATTCCAAATGTACACTATAGTCCCTAAACCCCTTTACAGCATTGGGGGTTGAATAATTTTGGACACAACTGTATGTTGTATCTGTGTTAATATAAAGAAGTCTTTTTGTCTGGTTTACTTTAAGTCTGGTTGTCAGGACGCGGGTGTTATGCGGCATCGCGTCGGGCGGCGCATGCGCAGAACACCAGCACTTACCACCAGGCGAGCGATAGGACCTGGGCGCACACGGCGGCGCGAATGTTTGCGCATGCGCATGCGCACTCGCGATCGCGGACACGCACCTGGCACCAATGACAGCGTGAGGCGGGGTATTTCAATGTGGAATCAGGTATGTCAGATTGCCGTTTGGTCTTATTACTTATTCCTGATCCTGTGTTCCTGTGTATCCGTTGCCGACCTCTGCTTGTTCCTGATCCTGCCATTCTCCTGATTAACCCCTGGCTTGCCTGACTACTCTTTTGCTTGACCCCTGGTACTGTGCTGCCCGCATCCTGCTGAACCTGGCTTGTGACCTGACCATCCTCTGCTCGCTCCTTCTGTACCTCGCTGCTCGCACGATACCGACCCGGCCTGTCTGACCACGCATACCTCACCCATCCATCCATCCCACTCAGATCATAACAGTAGGTCTGTCTGCCGCTTCCAATCAGATTCCGTCCCTGCACTCCCCTGCCAGTACTCTCTACCACCGTCGGACGCACTCGGGGGTTGCGACCTGGTTCCAGTCTGCACCAAGTCCATCCCCACCATCAGGGGCCCTGGTGAACAGCAGGCTGGGACTTAGACCCCGTGCCCTAAGGAAATCTGTGCAGTAGGCTGCTAGAGACTCTGCCAGGCGGCACCTAACACTGGTGCTGTCTCCTCTTGTATGGTCAGCTGTGGTGTCCATGGATCTGTGTTCGGACAGGGAAGCGGGAGTCAAACAGGGAAGCGGGAGTTGAACAGGGAAACGGAAATACCCTAGTGCAGTTGGGGTCTGGTTCAGTTACAATAAACATGTATTGGGATTTTTTTTTACCAAAGATATGTAGCAGAATACATTTTGGCCTAAATTTATGACTAACTTTGAGTTTACTATATATTTTTTTATAGCCAAAAGTAAAAAATATAGTTTTTTTTTCAAAATGCTTGGGTTTTGTTTATAGCGCAAAAAATAAAAAGCACACAGGTTATCAAATACCACAAAAAGAAAGCTCTATTTGTGTGGAAAAAAGGACATAAATTTTGTTTGGGTACAGCATTGCATGACTGCGCAATTACCAGTTGAAATAGCACAGCGCCGAATAGCAAAAAAAAAGGCCTGGTCTTGAAGGCCTTTATGTAGTAGAATACTGTATTTATGTAGTAGAATACATTTTGGCCTAATTTTAAGACTAACTTTGAATTTACTATATAGCCGAAAGTAAAAAAAAAAAAAAAAAAAAATATATATATATATATATACAGGCAGTCCCCGAGTTAAGTACATTCGGCTTACGTAATACTCATACTTACGTACACTTCCCTCGGGACCGGAAGTCAAGCTGTCAGCATTCTTGTGCAGCAAGCTGATAAGAGACTAGCTGATAAGAGACATCAGAGAGACATAAGAGACAGAGACATCCATTGCTCGTTACTTGTGGGGCTAGCAGTGTCTGCCCACTATCTCCAAAGTGATTTAAGACTGTCTGTCTGCACCTCCGGGGAGAGGAAAGGAGAGGCTGTCAGGCTGCTCACTGAAGTGATCCTCCGTCTGTGCAGGGGGGAGGGGGCAGCGTGTGCTGTGTAAAGGAGAGCAGAGTTCTCTCATACAGTACATTACAGTACAGTGTAGTTTAGCCAAGATAGTTTAAAGTTGTACTCTACACTGTACAAGAGTTTACAGTATAATATTTGAATGTTGAATTTGATGTTTAAACATTTACATGCACATAAAAGTTAAATATGTTAAGGCAAACATGTGTCCAAGCTGCAGTTCTTATGCAAAACACCAGTTTAGAGCCTCTTGAGGTTTTACTGCTTTCTGTAACCTTATTACAAAAACGTAATCTAATATCCTGTCGTTTGGTTAGTAGTTAGTGCTTATAAAAGTGCCTGATTCAACTTATGAACAAATTCGACTTATGAACAAACCTACAGTCCCTATCTTGTACGTAACCCGGGGACTGCCTGTATATATATATATATATATATATATATATATAAATATATAATTTTTTTTTTTAAATTTGTGGTCTTTTTTTGTTTTATAGCACAAAAAATAAAAAGCACACAGATAACAAAATACCACTGAAAGAAAGCTTTATTTGTCTGAAAGGACATAAATTTTGTTTGGTTGCATAACCGTGTATTTATCATTTAAACCAGCGCAGTGCTGTATAGCAAAAAATGGTGTAAATTGCAGTATCCACAGTATATCATAGTTTGTAGAGGCTTCACAAAAAGCAATCAATATACACTTATTGGGATTTTTTTTACCAAAAACATGTAGCAGAATACATTTTGGCCTAAATTTTATGACTAATTTTTAGTTTACTATATTTTTTTATAGCCAGAAGTAAAAAATATAGTTTTTTTTGTTCAAAATGTTCATTTTTTTTTTTTGTTTATAGCGTGAAAAATAAAAAGTGCACAGGTGATCAAATACCACCAAAAGAAAGCTCTATTTGTGTATAAAAAGGACATAAATGTTCATTTATGTACAGTATTGTATGACCGCTCAAATGTCAGTTAAACTAGTGCAGCGCTGTATAGCAAAAATGGAGTAAATTGCAGTATCTGTAACATAGTTGTATATTCTAAAACTTTCAAGCAATCAATATACACTTATTGGGAATTTTTTTTAACCAAAAATATCTAGCAGAATACATTTTGGCCTAAATGTATAACTAACTTTGAGTTTACTATATATTTTTTATAGCTGAAAGTAAAAAGAGTTTGTTTTCAAAATTGCTGGTCTTTTTTTTTTTTGTTTAATTTAAATATTTATTGATTTTTCAATTAAATACATGTTTCCATCATTTTCTCAAAAAACATACAAAACCATTACTTATTTCCCTTTCTATGACTATTTCCCACCCCTGCCCAACCCACCTCCCCTCCATCTCTCCCTCCCCCTGCCGTCGCATTCCACCCACTCTGCATCCCCCCTATCTTCCCTATAAAAGCAAGAGGGACGTTCATGTCATCACACACTATAGCTTCCTATATTTCACCTTCAAACTGAATTCTTCCCATTTTTTCCATATCACATAGTATAACCCCATCTTATCTTCATACATATGGTAAAGTTTCTCTATCCTACAAATCTGGTTCACTCTATCTACCCAGTCTTCTTCCTTCGGCACCTCTGCCTTACGCCAAAACTTGGGTATCAGACCTTTTGCTGCGTTTAGATAATACCTTATACCCGATTCCTTATACTTATTCACTGATAATTCTGTGCTATGCAGAAGACAGGTCTCTGGATCTAATCCTATATCAATCTCAGTAATCATCCCAATTAAATGAACTATCATCTTCCAAAATACTTGAATTTTTGGGCACTCCCCCCATATGTGATACACCGTGCCTATCTCTCCACACCCCCGCCAACACCACACTGAGTTTTCCCCACTCATCTTATGTTCAAAATTCGGTGTAATGTGCCATCTTATCAAACACTTGTAGTTCATTTCCACCTCTCTCATACTTACATTCTTGTGAGTTAATCTATATATTTTCTTCTGTTTATCTTCTTCTATCCCAACCCCCATATCTCTTTCCCATTTTGCTATATACATTGGCTTTATGCCTGTGTCTAACAGTCATTTAACAGTGAAATATAGTTTAATTTATATAAGTACTTATATGAAGCAGTGAGTGTTATCCCTAGATATTTTATATCTCTTTCTTTCCATATAAAGGGGAATTCCTTTTCAATTTTTCTTTTTCACTTTTTGAAAGATGTATATTTAAAATCTCGGTTTTTGTTGGGTTAATTTTTAAGTTTGATAACTCCCTATATTCCTTCAATACCTTCATTAAATTTGGGAGTGTTATCCTGGGGTTTCCTACATAAAACAATAGGTCATCTGCAAAGGCAGCCACTTTATGTTCTATATCTCCTATCTGTATTCCCTTTATATCTATATTCTTCCTTATTGTTGACAACAAAGATTCCAGTGACAATACATGCAACAATGGGGACAATGGACAGCCCTGTCTTGTTCCATTTGACATCCCAATAGATTCTGACTTATCCCCATTAACCATAATAACTGCGGAGACCTACCTGTACAACTTTCCTATCCACTCTCCCATTCTAACTCCCATCCCCAGGGCCTCCAGAGTGTCCATCATGAAGCCCCAATCAACTCTATCAAATGCCTTTTCGGCATCGATTGAATGCACCACCTCCGGAGTTTTTCCTTTTCTACCTTTCTGAATGAGCAAAAGGGATCTCAACCCATTGTCTCTACCCTCCCTCCCTGGAACAAAACCTACTTGATCCCCATGTATCCATGTAGGCATTAAATCTTTCAGCCTATTTGCTAAGACTAGCAAATACTAATATAACTTAGTATCCGTGTTCAGTAGTGAAATTGGTCTATAACTGGAGCACTGAGAAGCATCTTTTCCTTCCTTATGGATCAGCACCACATGAGCCTGTAGAGATTCTCGCCTTATATCCATCCCTCCTCCCAAAGCGTTCATGTATAGCTTCAATTTAGGTATTAACAATTCACTATATTTTTTAAAGTACCTCGCAGTATAACCATCTGGCCCTGGGCTTTTCCCTATCCCCGTACTTAATGCTACTTTTATTTCATCTTGTGTTATTTCTGAATCTAGGGAATTAAGTTGTACTTCACTTAATTTAGGTAGACCAGCATTTTTTAAATATGTCCTTCTTTTTTCAATAATCGCAGTTCCAGTGTTATTTAAAGGGTCCTGGGATTTAATATTATACAACTTACTATAATATTCCTTAAACACCTTAGCAATCTCTTTAGTTGAATGGACCAATTCTCCCTTGGAGTTTTTTATTTTTTCTATATAATTCCTATTTTTCTTTTTCCTCAGGGCTCTCATTAGGTACTTTCCTGGCCTATCTCCCCATCTGTACCTCTCGCTTAACACTTTATTAAAGGCTCTTCTCTTCTTCCATTAAAATCTCTAGTTCTTTCTTTTTTATTACCTTCTGCCTCTTTAGTTATTCTATTCTTGTGTATCTGTTCCAAGTCACATATTTCTTTTAAAAGCCCACTAATTTTCTCTCTTCTTTCTCTTTTCTTTTTTGCCCCTATCGTAATCAGGATGCCTCTTATATAAACCTTATGGGACTCCCACACTGTGGCTACTGGCACGTCTCCTGTATTGTTATCCTTAAAAAATCGCTTAATCTCTTCCCCAATCTTCTGATCTATAACCTTATCCAGGAGAAGTGCCTCATTTAACTTCCATCCTAAACCTGCCTTCCCCACCCTAATTTCATTGTGACGGGCATGATCCGAAAAAGACATTGCTTCTATTTCTGCTTTAATCAGGAACTCAATAGGTTGATGATCTACCAATATATTATCCAATCTCGAATACATCTCATGTGCATTTGAGAAGAAGGTATAGTCTCTATCCTTCATATGCATAATTTTCCAAATGTCCACCAGTTGGCACTCATGAATCACCTTCTTCAGTAATCTTAGAGACCTACCCCCCTCTCTCTGAACAGAAGAGGTTGTGTCCATTTGTGGATCCATACAGAAATTGAAATCTCCAGCCAATATCAAATGGCCTTTTTTAAAATCCATCAATTTCTTCAATACACCTTTCAAAAATATTTCCGGCCCCTTACTTAAACAATAAATACTAGCTACCGTACACTAAATTTCTTGTAGTTTACCTTTCAAAAACAAAAATCTCCCATCAGGATCTGTCTTTCTGTCCTCCAACTCAAACCTTATATTCATTGCAAACCCTATTGCTACTCCCTTTGCTCTCTTAATCGGGGAATCTGCGTAGTACCATTTTGAATAATGTCTAGAGTTCAACTTAACATTTGATCTCGAAAGGTGTCCCTGCAAAAACACCACTGATGATACTCTGTGTTATAGCTTTTTGAGTAACCTAAATTTTTTCCCAGGACAATTCAACCCGTTTACATTTTAAGTTATAAACTGTATTTCTTCCAACCTTCTTAAATCTCTTTTCTCCTCCTCCATCCCTTCTCTTGCTCTTTCCTTACTTTTTTGACTCCTCCCATCATGCAGAGTGTTAGCCTTAATACTCCTCCCCCACCACCTCATGAGATGTATTCGAGGTTGGATTATATATTGGTAGATCACCAACTTATTGAGTTTTTGGTTAAAGTAGAAATAGAAGTAATGTATTTTTCGGATCATGCTCCTGTTACAATGAAATTAGGGAGGGGAAGCGGTCGATAGGAGGTTCAGGATGGAAGTTGAATGAGGCACGTCTCCTGGATAAGGAGACTGATCAGAAGATTGGGAAAGAGATTAAGTGATTTTTTGAGGAGAATGATAGAGGAGATGTGTCGGTAGCTACAGTGTGGGAGTCCCATAAGGTTTATATAAGAGGAATTCTTATTGCGATTGGGGCAAAAAAGAAAAGAGAAAGAAGAGAGAAAATTAGTGGGCTTTTAATGGAAATATTTGACTTGGTACAGATACACAAAATTAGAATAACAAAAGAGATAAGGCAGAAGGTAATAAAAAAGAAAGAAGAACTAGAGATTTTGATGGAAGAGGAGAAGAGAAGAGCCTTCAATAAAGTGTTAAGTGAGAGGTACAGATAGGGAGATAGACCAGGAAAGTACTTATTGAGAGCCATGAGGAAAAAGAAAAATAGGAATTATGCAGAAAAAATAAAAAACTCCAAGGGAGAATTGGTTCATTCAATTAAAGAGATTGCTAAGGTGTTTAAGGAATATTATAGTAAGTTGTATAATATTATCTCCCACGATTCTTTAAATAATACTGGAACTGTGAATATCGAAAAAAGAAAGACATACCTAAAAAATGCGGGTCTACCAAAATTAAGCGAAGTACAACTGAACTCCCTAGATTCAGAAATTACACAGGAAGAAATAAAAGTAGCATTAAAAAGTACTCTGACGGGAAAAAGCCCAGGGCCAGATGGTTATACTGTAAGGTACTATAAAAAATACAATGAATTGTTAATACCTAAATTGAAGATATACATGAATGCTTTGGGGGGAGAGATGGAAATGAGGCGAGAATCTCTACAGGCTCATGTGGTGCTTATCCATAAGGAAGGAAAAGATGCTTCTCAGTGCTCTAGTTATAGACCAATTTCTTTACTGAACACATACTAAGCTATATGCAAAGGTCTTAGCAAATAGGCTGAAAGATTTAATGCCCGAAAGGATACATGGGGACCAGGTAGGCTTTGTTCCAGGGAGGGAGGGCAGAGACAATGGGTTGAGATCTTTGTTGCTCATTCAGAAAAGCAGAAAAGGAAAAACTCTGGTGGTGGTGCTTTCAATCGATGCCGAAAAGGCATTTGAGAGAGTTGATTGGGGCTTTATGATGGACACTCTGGAAGTCCTGGGGATGGGAGTTAGAATGAGAGAGTGGATAGGAAAGTTGTATAGGTAGCCCTCTGCCGTTATTATGGTTAATGGGGAGATGTCAGAGTCTATTGGGATGTCAAATGGAACAAGACAGGGCTGTCCATTGTCCCCATTATTGTATGTTTTGTCATTGGAATCTTTGTTGTCAACAATAAGGAAGAATATAGATATAAAGGGAATACAGATAGGAGATATAGAACATAAAGTGGCTGCCTTTGCGGATGACCTATTGATTTATGTTTGGGATAACACTCCCAAATTTAATGAAGACATTGAAGGAATATGGGGAGTTATCAAACTTAAAAATTAACCCAACAAAAACTGAGATTTTAAATATAAATCTTTCAAATAGTGAAAAAGAAAAGATACAAAAGGAATTCTCCTTTATATGGAAAGAAAGAGAAATAAAATACTTAGGTGTAAAACTCACTGCTTCATATAAGAACTTGTATAAATGAAAATACATTTCACTGTTAAACGAGATTAAGGGGGAATTAAAGAAATGAGGAGGAGGAAACCCCTCCTGGATAGGACGCATAAATCTGATAGAAATGGTAATTGTTCCCAAAATCCTATATAAATTTCAAATGATCCCAATCAAACTCCCAGAGGTTTTCTTTAAGGCAATTAAAAAAATAACAAGATATATATGGAGGAATAAAAAACCTAGAATATCCTATGAATTTTAAGTAGAAATAAAGAGAAGGGTGGATTGGGAGTGCCAGATTTTAAGAGATATTACAAAGCAGTAATTTTAGCGAGAATTTTTGATTGGACGCATAATCCAAAAGGGAAAAGTTGGGTCAAAATTGAAAATGCACTTAGTGGAACTAATTTGAGTAAAAATATATGGGTGCCAGCACAATATAGAGGATTAAAAGATAGCACAAGTTTATATACTTTAAATGTTTTAAGAGTCTGGGATATATTGCACAAACAGATGAAGTGGGATTTTAATTCTCTATTAATGCCACTGAGGAACACAGAGTTTTTTCCTCCAGGTAGGGAGGAGATTACAGGAAAATGGTTTAAGAAGGAGGATGTCTAATTGAGAGATATAATGGTGGGGGAATTGAGATCAGTTAAGGATTTGGAAAAGGAAAAGGGAGAAATTTTCACTAAGATAGATGAGTGGCGGTATCACCAATTAAAACACATTGTTGGGAATCTTCCGAAACCCTTGAGATCTAGAAAGAATTGGAATCTGTTTGAGAGGTTGTTGGAATCACGGGGAGATGGGAAACATGGCACTGCTAAAATATATAAGATTCTCACTGAATACAACACAAACACAAAGCCAATGTGTATAGCAAAATGGGAAAGAGATATGGGGGTTGTGATAGAAGAGGACAAACAGAAGAAAATATATAGATTAACTCATGAGAATATAAGTATGCGGAAGGTGGAAATGAACTATAAGTGTTTGATAAGATGGTACATTACACCGAATGAATATAAGATGAGTGGGGAGAAATTACCATGGTGTTGGCGGGGGTGTGGAGAGATAGGCACAGTGTATCACATATGGTGGGAGTGCCCAAAAATTCAAGTATTTTGGAAGATAATAGTTCATTTAATTAGGATGATTACTGAAATTGATATTGGATTGGATCCAGAGACTTGTCTTTTACATAGCACAGAGTTATCAGTGAATAAATATAAGGAATCGGGTATATGGTATTACCTAAACGCAGCAAAAGGTTTGATACCCAAGTTTTGGCGCAAGACAGAGGTGCGGAAGGAAGAAGATTGGGTAGATAGAGTGAACCAGATTTGTTGGATGGAGAAACTTTACCATATGCATGAAGACAATATGGGGTCATACTATGTGAAATGGAAAAAATGGGAAGAATTTGGATTGAAGATGAAATATAGGAAGCTATAGTGTGTGATGGTGTGAATGCTCCTCTTGCTTTTGTATGGAGGATGTGGGGAAACGCAGAGTGGGTAGAATGGGGGGAGGGAGGGAGGGAAGGAAGGGAGGTTAGTTGGGAGGGTGTGGGAAATAGTGATAGGAAGGGAAATAAATAATGGTTTTGTATGTTTTATGAGAATATGATGGAAACATGTATTTATCTGAAAATTAATAAATATGTAAATAAAAAAAAAAGACTATGCTACTATGCTGCTCCTTTATGCTATGCTACATGTTAGCTGCTTATGAAATGTGGGTCTGCTTATCTGTGCTTTCCATGTACTTCATGTAGCACTTATTCACCATCATGGACCAGCTTAATTATCACGTACCTGGTGATGGCTAGAATGATGTAGAGACCTCTCATCATGCCTCCTGCCTAACACTCCTGAAGGTGGCGACAGAGTGTGAGGGCACAGAGTAGCACGAGTGCTGGAGTAGCTGGCTGGCAAAGTCCATTCTTTAAGTGGATGAAGCTGGAAGTTCTCAGGACAAGATGCTCAAGCAGTTTGGCACCAGAGCAGGAGATGGTAACTGAGCCAATATGCAGGCATCTAGCAGCAACAGGTAGACATCTAGGGACTGAGTCAGCAGTCAGAGCAAGTTCAGTAAGCAGGCTAAGGTCTCTAACCTTTGGGCAGCGCAGTACAGAATCAGCATGCCAAGACAAGTCCAGCAAACAGGCTGTGCTCAGAGTGATCAGATGCACAAGGTTAAGGCAGGAGCAAAGGAGAAGTCCAGGGGAAAGTTGGGTCATACACAGATAAGCAGGTTCTGTGGATCAGGTCTCAAGAACACAGGTACAACCTGAAGACCATTCAGCAACTGCTCATGGTGACAGACCAGTTAAAATAGGTCAGTGTACTAGTATGTGTGTGTGCACGAAATTGATCACGAAGAACTGGAATGGTATGTCTAACATTGCCTCTTTGCTTAGAGGTGTGAGCATGTGTGAAGTGGGCACATGCACAAATATGAGCATAAGACCACACTAATTTTTTTGGTGCTTGGAATTCAGGTTACCTTACATTGCCTGTATCCTGCACACAGAAATTATGTTTTTCCATGGAATGTGATGTGGATGACAGTTGAGTACGTCTGTTACAGTTTCATGTTTTTATTATGTAGCCCTCTTTTGAGGGTGTTATGAGAAATGGCCCACCCCAAAAAGGATTATGCGCTAAACCTGTAGGTAAATAAGAGAACCATAACCTTCATTAAAGGTTTTGACAATAAAGTTGGCAGAGCCTCCACCAAGGATAGGGCCTCTGTGAACAGAAGAAACTCGCTTCCTGCAAAATCAACCAGCAATTTAATCAAAGTAATTGGAAGCAGAGAAACTACTGCAACCAGCATACAACATTAACCATAAGTATACAGATGCACACCAGCATGGAAACAATAATACAAGCTTAACCACAAGCCTACAGGGCACTTTTACCCCCTTCCTGCCCAGGCCAATTTCCAGCTTTTAGCGCTGTCGCACTTTGAATGACAATTGCACGGTCATGCAACACTGTACCCATCTGAAATTTTTATCATTTTATTGTGACAGAGCTTTATTTTGGTGGTATTTAATCAACGCTGGGTTTTTTTTTTCTTAAACAAACCAAAAACCACTGAAAATTTTGAAAAAAAAAGTTTTTTCGTACTTTTTGTTATAAAATTTTGTAAATAAGTGATTTTTCTCCTTCACTGATGTGCGCTAATGAGGCTGCAGTGATGAGCACTGATAGACTGTACTGATGGACACTGATAGGTGGCACTGATGAGGAGGCACTGGTAGGTGGCACTGATGGGCATTGAGAGGCATCACTGATGGGCACTGAAAAGCAGCACTGATACATGGCACTGATAGGCGGCACTGACTGGCACTAATAGGCGGCACTGATGCGCACTGATAGGCGGCACTAACTAGCACTGATATGTGGCACTGATAGGTGGCACTGATTGGCATTGATAGGTGGCACTGACGGATGACACTGAAAGTCAGCTCAGATGGGCACTGATATGTGGCATTGATAGGTGGCACTGACGGGTGACACTGAAAGGCAGCTCAGATGGGCACTGATATGTGGCATTGATGTGCACTGGTAGGCACTGATATATGGCATTGATGTGGCACTGATGGGCACTGGCATGAGGCACCAATGAGCACTGACACAAGGCACTGATGGACACTGACAGGTGGCACTGCTGGGGCTACACTGATCATCAGGGCA
Source organism: Staurois parvus (assembly GCF_062004578.1). Taxonomy (NCBI): domain Eukaryota; kingdom Metazoa; phylum Chordata; class Amphibia; order Anura; family Ranidae; genus Staurois; species Staurois parvus. The sequence continues at coordinate 709,366 of NW_028318297.1, forward strand.
CACTGATCATCAGTGCCCTGATGATCAGTGTACATGTCCCCTCCGCGGAAAGCCAATTACCGTCTCTCCTCTCCTCTCGAGAGGAGAGAAATGCCGATAACTGGCATTTCCCTGTTTAGATGTGATCAGCTGTGATTGGACACAGCTGATCACATGACTGAGCCGCCATCTTCGGCTCTTTCCATGATTGGTGATCCGCTGTGTCCGAGGGACACCGCACACCTGCGATCACCGCTCTGCGCGCTCCCTGAGCCGCGATTGTGCAGTGAGAATGGGAGGACGTCATATGACGAGAGAACCACCTTGTGTCCGTCATATTACTATATGGCGGGCAGGAGGTGGTTAAAGAGAACGTTCACTTTTACCAAAAAGCTGCCTATGCAGATATGGGGTGTCTGTAGATAAAATCAAACTGTGCAACTCTGATGATAGTTGAATAATGCCCTTGCTATAGGTGTAGGTCATTTACATACCCTCTGAAGCCTGATTGGAAAACTCCCAGGGAGTTGCTAGATGAGGCCTAGTCATTACTGTACACCTCCTCCATTGCAGGAGTGAGCTTTGACTCTGAGTTCAGAGCTACAGGGTCGGGGGGGAGAGAGAATGTGAGGGGCTTTGATTCAGAGAAAAAGCTCACTCCTGTGATGGTGGAGGTAAGCAGTAATGACTAGACCTCACTTAGCAATGTCCTAATAACGTCCTGGGGATATTCCAGTCAGCCTTCATGAGGTGCATAAATGGCCTACACTTATAACAAAGGGTATTATTTAACCCCTTCACGCCAGCCTCACGCAAATGTGCGGCCTCCCGGCATCTGCATAAGCAGGTTTCTGGTAAAAGAAAACACTTTTCAAGAAAAGACTAATAATAGTACATCCAATGTACAAACAGATATTATCAGCAAAGGGCTTGATGGGAGTTCTGGTGGAATTTATTGATAGAAACACCATCAGATGAATGTTGCAGCAAAGTCCAGTTGCAGTGGCCCCTGAGAACGATGCTACGTCTGTCTTTGTGTCAGAGAGCTGAAGACTAGATCTATGGTCACGGGGAACTGACATCACCACACCTCCTGTCCAATGTGTTACGTCACGAATCACGTGACTTCATCAGGGCTCTCAAATGTACTCTTACTATTTGGTTATATAGTTGGGTGCTAGCAGCTTTTTCTGTTGAGGCTTTTAGTTTAGTGTGGTTAGGGTTTTATTGGCAGCGCAAGAGGTCCTTTTCTATTTTAATAACTAAAAGTTGGTATTTACCTTTATTTAAACATGATGGAGATAATGTATTTAAGGTGGAAATCCTAAAAGGTTCTTGGTGGCATGTAGAAGTAACAGAAGAAATGGTTTCAATTACCTAGACCAGTGATCTCCAAACCGCGGCCCGGGGGGTGACGTGTGGCCCTGTGCTTGCCTCTATCTGGCCCTTGGGACACTGTTGTTCCAGCTGACACCAATGATGAGGCACCATTCCTCCCACTTTCACCATTAATGGGACACTCTTCTTCCTGCTGATACCATCAATGGGGCACTATTCTTCCTGCTAAGACCAATGATGGGGCACTCTTTCTCCCACTGACATCATCGATGGGGGCACTATGCCTCTAGTTGATGCCAACCATGGTTCACTATTCCTCCTGCTAAAGCCAACAACGGAGCACTTTTTGTCCTGTTAAAACCAATGTTGGAGCAGTGTTTACTCCCACTGATGCTGGGACATTTTCTACTCACACTGGTCACAGTTCGGCCCCCCCTTACGTTGCTCTAGCTGTACTAACACAGGGGACGCTGCACTGCGGGGGCGCTGCACTCCCCCCTCGCCACTGTTGTTTTCCAGCGAACACAGTGGAATGAAGATCCCAGTGAACTGGACCCCGTGATCATGTGATAGCTATGCGAACACATGATCACAATGTAAGCAAAGCTGTTATGAATCAATCTCATTCATAACAGCTCTGCTTCTCCTTCTAGTGAGCTGTGATTGGCCCACAGCTGTCACATGATACATGGGGCCAATCACAGCACCCTGTACCATGTGACCAGCTCCAGCCAATTACAGATCACTATCTTGAGCTGTCAAAAAACCTAACTCATTCATGACAGTTCATGAATGAGTTAGGTTCCTGACAGCAAGCTTTGCATTTCAGGAGAAATTATCTTTATTTCTCCTGCAAAGCAAAGTGTAAAAAAAAAAATCCCTGATCAACCCCTCCCCACACAGGAGTACAATGTTACTGTGGTAACATTGTACTATTCTGATAAAAGTATTAAAATAATAAAAATAAAATAAAATAAAAAATACCATATTGAGAATATTTAAGGGGCAAGGGTTTTTTTTTAACTACTTGCCAACCACTTGCCCACATTTTACGGGCGGGTAGCAGCTCTTGCCAAGCAACGTAATCTTGCGTTGCTTCCTATTTTTGGGTGTGAACACGCCTGCGCTCACCCCCCATTACTAGTATAGTGTTTGTACGGATCAAGATATTGATCATGAACAGAACTATACTAGTGCCTGCTTAGTATAGTGTCCCCAAAAATGCAGTGTTAGCAGGGTCAGCCCCGTTCGCTGCCAGCACTAGTGTTTCGCCCTTCTGCTGTTTTTCATGGAATATTTGTACCGATTGATTGTGGGTCAAGGCAATTTATACACACAACAATACATGGCCGCCCACCCAAATTCAGCTCTTGCCAGACAATTCGCATTGAAACCTATCACGGTTTCCTAATTTAAAACTCTTTTGGGCCTAACGCTCAACATGGGCATTACAAGAAAGAATGAATTGCGGTCATATTGGTCCACAGGCCCAATTCATCATATGCCCTTGTTCTCTGCTGTTACATACAGTTGCAAGAAAAAGTATGTGAACCCCTTGGGATTACGTGGAGTTTGCATGAATTGGGCATAAAATGTGCTCTGAACGTCATCTAAGTCACAACAATAGAAGAACACAGTCTGCTGAACATAATACTACACAAACATTAGATGTTGCCGTGGTTTAATTGCACATAACATGTAAACATTCACAGTGCAGGGAGGAAAAAGTATGTGAACCTTTGAACTTAATAACCGGTTGACCCTCCTTTGGCAGCAATAACCTCAACCAAACGTTTCCTGTAGTTGCAGATCAGACCTGCACAACGATCTGGAGTAATTTTGGACCACTCCTCTTCACAAAACTGTTTCAGTGTAGCAATATTCTTGGGATGTCTGGTGTGAATCGCTCTCTTAAGGTCATGCCACAGCATTTCAATCGGGTTGAGGTCAGGACTCTGACTGGGCCACTCCAGAAGGCGTATTCTGTGCTGTTGCAGCCATTGTTTTGTTGAATGACTTGTATGCTTTGGGTCATTGTCCTGTTGCATCACCCATCCTCTACGGAGCTTCAGTTGGCGGACAGATGGTCGTACGTTTTCCTGCAAAATGTCTTGATAAACTCTGGAATTCATTTTCCCATCAATGACAACAATCCGTCCAGGGCCTGAGGCAGCAAAGCAGCCCCAAACCATGATGCTCCCTCCGCCATGTTTCACAGTGGGGATGAGGTTTTGATGTTGGTGTGCTGTGCCTTTTTTTCTCCACACATAGTGTTGTGTGTTCTTCCCAAACAACTCAATCTTGGTTTCATCTGTCCACAGTATATTCTGCCAGTAGTGCTGTGGAACATCCAGGTGCTCTTTTGCAAACTTCAAACGTGCTGCAATCTTCTTTTTGGACAGCAATGGCTTCCTCCGTGGTGTCCTCCCATGTACTCCATTCTTGTTTAATGTTTTCCTTATTGTAGATGTGTCAACAAAAATGTTAACATGTGCCAGAGATTTCTGTAGGTCTTTAGCTGACACTCTGGGAATCTTCTTTACCTCATGCAGCATTCTGCGCTGTGCTCTTGCAGTCATTTTTACAGGACGACCACGCCTAGGGAGAGTAGCAACAGTGCTAAACTTTCTCCATTTGTAGACAGTCTGTCTTACCGTGGACACATGAACATCAAGGCTCAAGGAGATACTTTTGTAACCCTTTCCAGCTTCATGCAAGTCAACAATTCTTGATGGTAGGTCTTCTGAGAGCTCTTTTCTGCGAGGCATGGTTCACATCAGACAGTGCTTCTTGAAACCAGTAAACCCAAAACAGGTGTGTGTTTTTTAAGGGCAGGACAGCTGTCAGCAACACATCCAATATCATCACACTGATTGGAGTCAAGGTTGGCTCACTCCTGGCTCCAATTAGCTCTGGGAGAAGTCATTAAGCTAGGGCCTCACATACTTTTTCCTCCCTGCACTGTGAATGTTTACATGTTATGTGCAATTAAACCATGGCAACATCTAATGTTTGTGTAGTATTATGTTCAGCAGACTGTGTTCTTCTATTGTTGTGACTTAGATGACGTTCAGAGCACATTTTATGCCCAATTCATGCAAAACTCCACGTAATCCCAAGGGGTTCACATACTTTTTCTTGCAACTGTATATGCCCAACATGGACTAGCAATGTACTGGTACATCGCTGGAGTTTGAGTGGTTATACCGGGATGATGCCTGCAGCTACAGGCATAATCCTGGTATTGTTTTTTTCAGCTTGCAGTCATCTTTCATGTAAAAGCAATCCTAGTGGCTAATTATCTGCTGAATTGTTTTTACAAGCAGTGGGAGGGGACAGCCCCACCCTGCTGCCTTCCACAGTTTTCTTGGGCTCTCATGTCCCACAGGGAAATCTGAGAATGCAGCCGGGAGTTCTACTAGCTGACCATAGAGCTGATCAGAAACCAGAATGGCTCCAAATATCTCTATAGTCTAAGAAATCGGAACCTATGAGAATTTCATCACTTCAGGATATAAACAAAGCCATTTGTAAATTGTGAAAGCATCTGATCTTGGTGAGATCAGATGATGTAAGGGCAGAGGAGATATTTAGAGTCTAACAGACCCCAGATTAATAAAAAAGAATACCTGTCAATGCCTATTGCAGTCAGAGCGAATATTTACATTCCCTGTGATTGAAAAAGTGATTTTGTTGACCCCGTGTCGGTATGTAAACAGCAGTTGTACCATGCATGTGAGGTATCACCGCGAACGTCAGATCATGGGCAGTAATTCTAGCACTAGACCTCAGTGTAAATATAAATTGACCTGTAAAGGCTTTTAAAGCATTGCCTATCGATAATAAAAATGTATGTACTTTGTTGCCAATGCATGGGTAAGCACAATTTTAAAGCATGTCATGTTTGGTATCTATTTACTCAGCGTAACATCATCTTAATGTTTTTAAAAACAATTGGGCAATATATTGTTTTTTTGTGCATTAAAATTCTAAAAAGTGTATTTCTCCCAAAAGATTTGTGTTTGAAAACTCTCTGGGCAAATACTGTGTAACGTAAAAAATTTCAACACCCACCGTTTTATTCAATAGGGCCTCTGCTTTAAAAAAATATATAATGTTTGGGAGTTCAAGGTCATTTTCTAGCAAAAAAACTGTTTTTTCATGTGAACAAAAAGCGTAAAAAAAAGTCTTAGTCTCCAAGAGTGGGTGATGTGTGGAATAAGCTTCTAAAGTTGGCCCTGGAATGCCAGGATAGTAGAAGCCCAAATGACCCCTTTTTGCAAAGTAGACACTCCAAGGTTTTTGGAAAACGAAGAAAGAAAACAAAAATTAATTTTTACTTTTATTTTTTATTTTTCAAAACCCTGTGACAAAAATGATATCTGTAAAATACTCACCATGCCTCTTATCAAATTCCTTGGGGTGTCTACTTTCCAAAAATTTGTAATTTGAGGGGTTGTTTGTTCTCTCTGCAAAATCCTTGGGGTGTGTGCTTTCCAAAAAGGGGTCATTTGGGGTGGGGGTTGTACTGCCCTGGCATTTTAGCACCTCAAGAAAAGTGATCAGAAAGTAAAAGCTACATAAATTCCAATATATACAGTTGCAAGAAAAAGTATGCGAACCCCTTGGGATTACATGGAGTTTTGCATTTTTACAGGACGACCACGCCTGGGGAGAGTAGCAACAGTGCTAAACTTTCTCTATTTGTAGACAGTCTGTCTTACCATGGACACATGAACATCAAGGCTTTTGGAGATACTTTTGTAACCCTTTCCAGCTTCATGCAAGTCAACAATTCTTGATCGTAGGTCTTCTGAGAGCTCTTTTCTGCGAGGCATGGTTCACATCAGACAGTGCTTCTTGAAATAAGTAAACCCAAAACGGGTGTGTGTTTTTTAAGGGCAGGACAGCTGTCAGCAACACATCCAATATCATCACACTGATTGGAGTCAAGGTTGGCTCACTCCTGGCTCCAATTAGCTCTGGGAGAAGTCATTAAGCTAGGGCCTCACATACTTTTTCCTCCCTGCACTGTGAATGTTTACATGTTATGTGCAATTAAACCATGGCAACATCTAATGTTTGTGTAGTATTATGTTCAGCAGACTGTGTTCTTCTATTGTTGTGACTTAGATGACGTTCAGAGCACATTTTATGCCCAATTCATGCAAAACTCCACGTAATCCCAAGGGGTTCACATACTTTTTCTTGCAACTGTATACCATAGTTTGTAGATGCTATAACGTTCACATAAACCAATTAATACTGAGATTTTTTTTTTTTACCAGAGACATGTAGCAGAATACATTTTAGCCCAAATTTATGACTAATTTTGAGTGCATTGGATATTTTTAATAACCAAAAGTGAAAAATATAATTTTTGTTCAAAATGTTTGGTCTTTTTTTGTTTATAGCGCAAAAAGTAACAACCGCAGAGGTGACCAAATGCCACCAAAAGAAAGCTCTATTTGCGTGAAAAAAACAAACATAAATTTTGTTTGGATACTGCACAATTACCAGTTGAAATAGCACAGTGTCGAATAGCAAAAAATGGCCTGGTCATGAAGGGGAGTAGATCTTCTGGAGGGCAAGTGGTTAAGGACAGTCAACTGCCCCTTTGTTTAAAACGTTTGGAGACCCCTGATCTAGACTATTAACCCTTCAGTTGAATTATTGTGTTTCTCAGCAAAATGTCTGGGGTGCTCTTCTCTAAGCTTCTTTTCCCTATCAGCTTTAAGTGTTCACCATACCTGCTTCTTAATGTATGATATATGCGGTCCACAAAAAGGAGACCACACAGACAAGAAAGTCAATAGCATTATTGTCCAGTTGTCATTAGAACAAAAAGTAGGAGGGGAATTTCCCTCCACACAATTTCATTACAAATATTAACAAACCAAATAATTTCCTTGCACTAGCAAAAACAGAAAATAAATAAAGACTGCTGCATCCACTACACAATCTGGATACTAGATGTAAAACAAAAATTACAAAGTCCAATTGTGCATACAATATAACTATATCAAACTATAATATTATAGAGAAAATTGATAATGTGAGTTCAATATATGCAATAACCTAAATAAATATAAAGATAGCATCACAAATAAGGTTGTGCCAAAACACCATACTCATCTTTCAAAAAAATAAAAATAAAAAATAAACCTAGAGTATATACAGTATCCATACAGATGGACAAATATGTGTATGGACAATAATAAGCTAAATGCCTAAATATGTCAAAAACACACAAATGTAAAAGGCGTATGTGATATAACCCAGCACTCCACTCTCAAAATAGAAAAAAACAGTAAAAAAGTGTATATGTGTACAGATGGACAAATGTACATATGAACAAAAGTTAAATGAACAAGCATAGATATTGCAATTATAGTTGAAGATGAATAAAGCAACCAAATGTGCAAAATGTCCGTACAGATAAATAATTATCCTGGGGAACAGTCCAAAATCAAGATGGAAAATCACAAAGGAAAAGAAGACACATTTAAAGTGTAAGATGGACAGCATTCAGTGCATCAGGAAATCACACCTCCCACATGTAAGGTGAACTACTTACCAGGGACACTGATCCCACATAGAGACCATGTTAAAGCCAAGGGCTTTTAATATGATAATGTACTTACAATAAGAAGACAATCACAAGCATATAACAAATGATTGAGCATCACTGTTTTCCACCAGTGAGGATATCCTCTGAAGACGCTGTTTACAGTGAAATGCGTTAGGACAGGTCCAAACTCATGACACTATTATGCACTCTGGCGGAATCCAGTGATGTTCTGTTCTATCAGCAGATAGATTGGGGACAGTAGAGGAAGGGGAAGATCAGAGAAGACAGGATCAAACATCCTTTTTACACAATGCAGAGGATTAACCCCTTCCACAGTGACTATAGAAAGCATGCTTTACAGCATTTACAGACTGATTTTACTGTTGCGGGTTTAAGATCCAACAATGTACTATCCTGTCCCCAATCTTATGGTTTCTTAACCACTTGCAGACTGTGCTATAGACGAATGATGGCTACAGCGAGGTCATCCAGTTCTGGGAGGGTCTCCATTGATGTCCTCCAGAACCGCGTTCCTTGCGCCCACTGCGGCACTCTCCCAGCGTGCTCTGTGATCGCTGTGTCCTTTGAATACAGATAACAGAGAGAGGTAAAGGGCTAATCACAGCAGCCGTTTACCACGTGATCAGCTGTGTCGGAGATCCCTCAGTGGCGTTGGATAGCTTTTGATGGCATGACAACAGATTGAGGTACATGCTTTGGTGTTTTGTCTACTTGTATACAGGCTGTTGGATGACGCTAGGTGGCCTTCATTGGATAACTCATCAGTGCAGGTATTAATAGGTGCATATTTGAGAGACAATATCTTTCCCCTTTGTGCATTACCCTCAGGACCTTCAGGCTGTACTTCTGATTACCACCCACACCCAATTACGCCCATAGCCATACCGTGAGGGATTTTTACTGGTTTGAATCAAGTTTCCCCCTTTATTGGGGCAATTTGGTGACACCCATTTTTTCCATATTCAACTGCACCCCATGAATCCCTGAAGAAGCAAAAGTTTGAAAAGGGTCGAGATTTTCGCACCCTCTTCTGGAGATATATACCAATCTATATATTTGGTTATTTGTTGTATATACAGTATAATATGTAGCTAAGGTATTAAGGAGAGAAGGTGCTTTTCTGGGGAGCTGTTGGGGGAATATGATTTATTTTATATTTCATTTTGATCATTAAGGGACTGTCTATTCCCCAGCTGTTTTTAAATGAGATTTTGTAGTAAAAATGTGATGATTTTAATCTATGTTTTTGCCTAATCTGTTCTGAGAAAAGGTATCATCACTGTTGAAAATCCCACCCCCTTACTGTTTTGGGATGTGGTGACTGTATCATCAACTGAACCCACTGCTTTGTTTATATAGTTCCGAAGATACGAATCAATTTGGAACACCAAATATATTCTCTCCCGTAATAACAATTAATTCTAACATGATTATGTTGAAACTAAATTATTTACTTAAAGGATAAGTTCACTGTATTCATGGTGTATCATGTTACTGTTACAGCAGCCCCCACATACCCCAGTCCCTTGTTCTGACATTGAGCCGAGAATCCTCTTCCCGCACCCACTGTCACAATTTGTTTTAAAAATTTAGCCGTGCAGGGCTCCGCCTACCTGGCCGTGTCATTCATTCACAGATTTCTGTTACTTCATATTTCGTATGAGCAGACAGACACACTGGCAGTCTGCAGGAGCCTGACATTGCACCTGCTGATCATGGGTGCAATCATTTGTGGGTTCCTAGTACAAAAAATAAAAACTCTAATTTTTTATGTGCTATTATTATAATTTTTTACAAAGGTGAACTTATACTTTAATGAATTAATTGAACCAAGGAGACATAAAAAGGCCAATAATGGACTTTAGAGACACTACATCAAAAATATTTTTTTAAAAATCACTTTATTGTGTAAATGCAGACCATCACATAGTAATACATACAGATTACTCCGCTAAGAATGTAAGACTCCCAAGAGGGGGTGAGGCATTCTATTCAGATTACAAAAACTCGTCAATAATGATTAAAATTAATACAAAAATACTGTAGCCTGTTAAAAGACATAGATCAGATGTCAATGTTAGTAATCGCTTTGTAGTTACTCAACATGTTTCACGAAAGTATCGCTTCTTCAGGAGTTACTTGAAGTATCAGCTACAAAGCAGAAGGTGTGTCGGGATAGATGGTAAAAACACATGGAACAACCATGTGTCAGGCAAGTCAGCAGGGGGATCTCACAAGGATGACAGACCACTAAGCAGTCGTTGAAAGGGGGGGGTCTTATCGTCAATTTTACGTGTACATTGGTCTCACAACATCAAGATCAAATCAGGCATATGGGATAACTAAAAAATAATGGTGCAGTGCTAAAACAATGCTAAGAATAAAAATAAATGCACAAAAATTATAAATAGAAGAAAAACACAAATTACATAAATAGGTAATAAATGCGTCTTGCTCATATAAAATACTTGCACAGTGATTGTAAGTGCGTTTTAGTCTGACAGATATATATATATAAATGAAGGTGCAAATGTCCATAATAAACGCATAACTATAAAATGCGTTAAGATCATAAAAGTCATTAAAATCTTAGAAACAGATCTCCAGGTGACTTCAGTAAAATCCCAGTGTGCTTATACTCCTTAGGTGGGTGTGCCAATAAATATATAAAATGCGCACTCACCAGATGCGCTAATAAAAAGCGCGTTGTATCATATAATCTTGAGCATTCACGGGTACCTTAGAGGTAGTCCGGGATGTAGCCTGGGGGTTGATGGCCTTCCTTAGGTACCAGGATATAATAGCCAATATAGATAGTTCAGCCTCTTCCAGGCACTGGGATGCTCACTGGGGATCGCTAGGGGATTAAGGTGCTCGGTACAGAGCAAGAATTAGGGATAATCCCATAGTGTAGTATTTCGATGGTACTTTATTAGTAGTAATAATAAAAAGGAATGAATCCAAAAAACTTACAAAACTGCAGTATATAGTAGAAGCAATACAATGACAATCGCATACAAAGCAAACTGACCATCTGGTATCATTGGGTGGCCTCTGTGATCCGACAGCTTGACGTCAACGGCTTACAGGGGCTCCTCCTTGACGCGTTTCGAACTAAGCGTTCCTTCTCAAAAGGGGTATACCTATGTGCAGCCTGACGTCTAAACCATGCTATTTATATCCTCTGGAAATTTTGAAAAAAAGCGCCGAAAATGATCGTGCACCATCTTGCCAAAGCCGGGCGCAAGTGCGCATGCGCAAAACCGCGGGCGCCATTTTTCCTTGGTCTAAAGTAATAAAAATGTACAGCTTAATATCGGCATTGTACTGCACACGTGTAGGCGCCATTTTCCCTTAGTTTCAGTGGAGGAAACAATACAGACGGCTGTGCATGTAAATGTTTGTCACAGCCAATGGCCAAATGCTAAAGGGCAGACGATTATACACATATGGCAATTCAGGCATTGAAATGGAAGAATTGCCTTATGTCCACAAAGCCAATGGGTATCCAATTGTTTTTAATTGTTGTTAAAAATGCGCCACCGCTACTATGCACACTGCGCACGCGCGGGTGCCATTTTCGCTAGGTTTATTGGGGGAAGTATACACAATGGACCGGCGTTTGTGCTGCGCATGCGTGGACACCATTTTTCCTTAGTCCCAAAAGAAGAAGTAGTACAGACGGCTATGTATATTAATATTGTCACAACCCATGGTCATATATTTAAAAACCAGTAAAAAATACTATTGCAGCAACTTGGACAGATAGATGGCAAGGTTGCCTTCCATTTTTAAAGCTAATAGACGTTTAATTAATATTTCATAATGCGCCACTGTTAGTAGGTGCATTGCGCACATATGGGTGCCATTTTCCCTGAATATAATAGGGGAAAGATATACATGCCAAACCAATGTGGCAAAAGAGACTCCATCATCTCAATCTATATTATGTAATTCATCCCTCATTACTGGAAATTAAAGTGCATATTAAATATAAAAAATTTGTGTAATGTAAATATATAAAAGCCGTCTGGACCACAAATTACATGTATAAAACACAATAAGTGATGTATCCATAAAATACATATAAAATAAAAGTAACCATAGTTGAAATACATCCATGGTAAAATAATAACATCTGGATGCATTTAACTCATAAGTCATACAAACAAGTAAAAATAAAAAAGGGGATTATAATAGTAATATCCAATCCACATAGTAAAAAGAAGATAAATAAACAATGTGTGAAATATAAATATAGAAAAATGTAAAAAAGAGCATAAAAAAAAGGGTACAAACAATACCTAAAAAGCAATAAAATGCTTAAAAATGCTAAAAAAGAAGCGTATAGACCAGGATGCCTCAAAATAATGCCCCATAAAAAGAGAGGGGGAGGAATAGTATATAATGTATATTCATTAATAAAATTATAAAAATATGATAGTACCTAATGAGCAATAGTGATGATTACAACTAAACACATATAGACCAGGATGTACTGAAATACACTTAACATCAAGGCCGAATAAAGCTAAAGTCCATAATCTATCTGAGATGTATAATATATGGACACAAATTCCTAACTGTTATCGATAAAGCAATTTAAATCAATATCTACATCCCAACCGGGGTCAAAGTCCTCATATTGAAGATCCATTTGGTCTCAGCCTGTGAGACCAATCTGGTCTTATTGGCTCCAGTGGTTTGCAATCATTTCTATACCCATGAATTTGAGTGTTGAGGGGTCACGATTAAGATGATATCGATAATGTTTGGACAAAGAGTGCTCCTTGAAGCCTTTTTTGATGTTATAAACATGTTCCCTAAATCGATCCCTCAAACGCCTGGTGGTGCGTCCGATGTATTGTATTTTACATGGACATTTGAGGAGATAGACTGCATATTTACTATTGCAAGAGATGACAGAAGAAACCTCATATGTTTGTCCTGTGCAGGTAAATTAGAAAGTTTCTATCTTTTTGAGTTGAATTTTACTTTGCTGACATATCACACATTTCGTGCAGGGGTAGAACCCCTTCATTTGTGAGAAGAAAGTAGAGCATATTGGGGGGTCTATAATATTGAGTGCAATCCTATTACGAAGGGTGGGAACTCTTTTGAAAATGATCTCAGGTTTTTCCGGTAGTACTTTTGATAAAATAGGATCCGCCCTCAGAATACTCCAATTCTTATTTATAATTTTATTAATCGCTTTATACTGAAGTGACAAAGTTGTCACTAATGGGCAAATTTTACCTGTTCTCTGAATACTCTTGGGTATGCTTATACTCCTTAGGTGGGTATGCCAATAAATATATAAAATGCGCACTCACCAGATGCACCAATAAAAAGCGCGTTGTATCATATAATCTTGAGCATTCACGGGTCCCTTAGGGGTAGTCCGGGATGTAATATTGGCATTGTACTGCGCACAAGCTAAAATTCTATAGGTGATCTATAGACGACATTTTACTATTATGGGAAGGAGAGGAAAGTTCTTTGGTTAATTTCTTTAGAACCCTTAATAATAATTTAAATATCAAGCTGTCCTATGAATATAGCACAAAAGAAATTAATTTTCTGGATGTAACGCTCATTAATAACGGAGACCACATCATTTGTGAAGCATATTTTAAGAACACGGATAGGAACAGCTTTATTCCCACAGATAGCTGCCACAACCCTATGTGGCTAGCTAACATACCCAAGAGTCAATTTATGAGGGTTAGAAGAAATTGCACCAATCTGACATCGTATCATATCAAGGCTGATATATTAAAAAATAGGTTCAAATAGGTTACGATGAGGCTAAATTAAATATTGAAATGGATAATGTAGCCAAGATAAACAGAAATGTCATGTTATCCAATTCCACTATTCAGAGAACAAGTAAAATGTCTCCATTAGTGACAACTTTCTCACTTCAGTATAAAGCGATTAATAAAATTATAAATAAGAATTGGAGTATTCTTGGGTATATAAATCATTGCAAACCACTGGAGAGGGTCAAATAAGACCAGATTGGTCTCACAGGCTGAGACCAAATGGATCTTCAATATGAGGACTTTGAACGCGGTTGGAATAGATGTAGATATATTTGACCGCGGTTGAAATAGATGTAGATATTGATTTAAATTGCTTTATCGATAACAGTTAGGAATTTGTGTCCATAAATTATACATCTTAGATAGATTATGGACTTTAGCTTTATTCGGCCTTGATGTTAAGTGTTTTTCAGTACATCCTGGTCTATATGTGTTTAGTTGTAATCATCACTATTGCTCATTAGCAATCATATTTTTATAATTTTATTAATGAATATACATTATATACTATTCCCCCCCCTCTCTTTTTATGGAGCATTATTTTGAGGCATCCTGGTCTATACGCTTCTTTTTTTAGCATTTTTAAGCATTTTATTGCTTTTTAGGTATTGTTTGTACCCTTTTCTTTTATACTCTTTTTTACATTTTTCTATATTTATATTTCACACATTGTTTATTTATCTTCTTTTTACTATGCGGATTGGATATTACTAATATAATCCCCTTTTTTATTTTTATGTTCAATAATTTTTATTAAAAGGGTTTTGACATATTAGGATAATTCAATACGATTCATAGCAGGTATAACAATACAGATTATTTTGTCATAAGATCCTCACCATTTGGCTGAGGATTATATATACGTATGATGCATAGACATGAGAGGTATGTTATGTTAGGTCTGAACTGTGTTGAGGTGGGTAGGTTATAGTGGGGGGGTAAAGGATGGGAGTGTGTGGAGTAATGTGGGGGGGGAGAAGGGAGGGGGGGAGGGGGATAATGCACCAGTCTAGAGATAGAGGTCTAAGTGTTAAGAGATTGGCTTATCAGGTTTTTTCAGAACAGTTTGGGTTTTGTAACCAACGGGACCATTGAAATTTGAATGAGTGATATGTGACGTTATTCAGGGCTATTCTTCTTTCCATATCACATTGTAAGTTAAGGTCTTTTAATAGTGAGTTGAGAGAGGGGGTTTTAGTAGTGTTCCATAGTTTAGTAATATTAATTTTGGCAGCGGCTAAAGTGTGAATAATGATGGTACGAGAGTCTTTTGGGAAGTCCGCTATTCCAATGTGGAGAAGGGCTAGGGCAGGGTTTGGAGCTATGGAAGTTTCCGTAAGTGTTGAGATCAAGTGAAAGATCTTATTTAAATAGGATCTGAGTGATTTACACATCCATAATATGTGGAATGTGGAGCCTGCTTCCCCACAATGTCTCCAGCAGGCATGGGAATGCTGTGGGTAGTATAGTGAGAGTTTGGTGGGTGTTAAGTACCATTGGTGTAAAATTTTCATATATGATTCCAAATGTGCACTACATCTAGACGCTTTGTAGGTAATTTTTAAAGGTTTTTTCCCAATTTTGTGATGTTATTGGCAGTGAGAGAATTTTCTCCCAATTGGTTAAAGAAGTAGTTTGAATGGTAAATTGTTTATTTGTTGTGTGCGTGTAAAAGGTTGAAATACCTTTTTTTGGGTATTTTGATTTGTTGAAAAAGTTGTATACGGTAGTGGGGATTTTTGAAAGAAGCGGGATTTATACTGTTTGCAGAGAGTGAGTTATTCTCAAGTAGGTGAAGTATTCAGTGTTGGGAAGGTTAAATTTCTTTTGGAGAATCAAGAACGGATCTAGTTTATGGTCTGTGTATAGGTCTTGTATATGTGCTATACCACATTTGTCCCTCTGTTCAAGGTTTAGAGAGGGTGTAGTGAGATGTAATGTATTAAGTGGGGTAGGTATCAGTTTGGTTTCCAGAGAGTTAGATGATTGGAGATCATACCAGGCTTAAAGGGAGGCCTTGATGCACGGGTGTTTAAATAGGGATTTGGATTGAGGTATTTGTGGAAGGAGGGGTATATTACGTGGGACAAGAGAGAAGAGAGGAAGCATTTCCATGGTGGACCAAGATTTTTCTTTAGTTGGATGCCACCAAAAATAAAGTTGGTCGAGAAGGGAGGCATTATAGTATGATTTTAGATGTGGGAGACCTGGATGTAGGACGTATTAGGAGATTTGTGGCGCATCTAGGTTTCTTGGAGTTCCAGAGAAATTTGGAGAAGGTAGCTTGTAGTTTAGAGAAGAAAGCATTGGGAATGGGTATGGGGAGTGTGCGGAATATGTAGAGGATTTTGGGTAATATATACATTTTTAGGGTTGCTACTCGTCCCAATTTGGATAGTGTTGCTGTGCGGAGGTTAGTGAGTTCCTTTGGTATGTTATCAAGTAGAGATTTGTGATTTGTGGAATATAACCGATCTGTCGTAGCAGTGAGTTTGATTCCTAGATATGGTGTTGTTCCCAAGAGAAGGGGAATTGTTTGGCAAGTATTGTTTGAGTCCGGATCGGTGTATGGATGTTTAGGATGGAGGATTTGGTTTCATTAAGTTTATAGTAGGACACTTCCGAATAATATTGGAGATGTGCGCGGATTGTCTGTAGCGATTTGTGTGGGTTAGTTATCATTAGTAGAATATCATCCGCGAATAGGCTGATTTTATGTTCTGTTTTCAGATGGGTGATTCCTGTAAATGCTGCGTCGTCTCTAAGTATTGAGGCTAATGGTTCAATTAGTAGAGTAAATATTATGGGGGATAGGGAACATCCCTGTCTCGTGCTGTTTGAGATGTTGAATGAGTCTGAGAGTGTGCCATCCGTTAAAACTCTGGCTGATGGGTTGGAGTATAGGGAGAGAATCGCTGATAGCATCCATCCTGTGATACCAAATTTCTGTAATGTTTGTTGCATAAAGTGCCAGTGTATGCGGTCAAATGCTTTTTCTGCATCTAGGGATAATAGTAAGGAGTGCTGTTTGGTGCTTTCTAATTTATGGATAAGGGATATGAGTCTTCTAGTTGCATCTGGGGCTTGGTGTCCAGGGATAAATCCTACTTGGTCAGGATGTATTAGAATGGGGAGGTATTGGAGGAGTCTTTGGGCTATTATTTTAGCATAGAGTTTTAGATCTGTGTTAAGTAGTGAAATAGGTCTGTAGTTTTGAACAATTTTAGGGTCTTTACCTGGTTTAGGAATTGTGGTGATTATAGATTGTAACATTCCTTACAATCTTACAGGTCAGGAGCAAAAATTTTGTAAAATTCGTTAGTGAAACCATCCTTATTTATTTTATATATTTATTGGCACATCCACCTAAGGAGTATAAGCACACTGGGATTTTACTGAAGTCACCTGGAGATCTGTTTCTAAGATTTTAATGACTTTTATGATCTTAACGCATTTTATAGTTTTGCGTTTATTATGGACATTTGCACCTTCAGTTATATATATATACTGTATCTGTCGGACCATAACGCACTTACAATCACTGTGCGAGTATTTTATATGAGCAAGACGCATTTATTACCTATGTGCGTTTATGTTATTCGTGTTTTTCTTCTATTTATAATTTTTGTGCATTTGTTTTTATTCTTAGCATTGTTTTAGCGCTGCACCATTATTTTTTAGATTGCATTGAAGGCATATGGTTTACTTTTTTAGTGTGTTCAGCTGCTTTTGGTTTTAGCGCTCGCTTTACTCTCCACAATTTTTAATATGGAATAACTAATCCAGCTCTCTCAGCTACAGTGGGACAGAGAGTGGCGGAATCCTACACTAGACATTACCATCACGGGCAGTTTGGTCCTTGAGTCAGCCCTGTGTGGGCCCTGTGTGGGCCCTTATAACAGGAGATGCTTTAGGTGGGACTGGCCAGGTATTGGATCTTTCAGTTCAGACATGAGCTGGATTAGTTATCCCATATGCCTGATTTGATCTTGATCTTGTGAGACCAACATACACTATCATACTGGCTGTATGTCCTTGTAGCGTTTCCTTTGTTCTGTACCCTAACAAGATTTTACAAATGTTGACCAGTGACTATTTTGGCTGAGTGGAATCTCTTGAGGCCTTAACATTACTTTTTCTACATTGTTTACTTCAGAAAATATTTTTAAGTGGCCCGTTTGGGCTTTAAAATCGACAATAATATCATCATTTTTTGCAGTCTTCAAGTTTGGAAGAATAAAGATCCTCCCTTTCAAGAACTGCTTAGTGGTCTATCATCCTGGTGAGATCGCCTTGCTGACTTGCCTGACACGTGGTTGTTCCATGTGTTTTTACCATCTATCCCGACATACCTTCTGCTTTGTAGCTGATACCTCAAGTAACTCCTGAAGAAGCGATACTTTCGTGAAACATGTTGAGTAACTACAGAGTGATTACCAGGGGTGGACTGACCATTTGGAAACTTGCCCGAGGGCCCGGGGTCAGTAGGGGGCCCCATGAGATGCCCCTGGTACCTTTTTCATAGGCTTTTTTGAGTTTGGGCAAGGACACAGGGGCCCCATGATCCCCTATTGCCCAGGGGCCCCATGAGTTGTCAGTCTGCCCCTGGTGATTACTAACATTGACATCTGATCTATGTCTTTTGATACTTTTACAGGGCTACGGTATTTTTGTATTAATTTTAATCATTATTGACTAGTTTTTGTAATCTGCATAGAATGCCTCACCCCCTCTTGAGAGTTTTACATTCTTAGCAGAATAATCTGTATGTATTCCTATGTGATGGTCTACATTTAAACAATAAAGTGATTTTTTTAAAAATATTTTTGATGCAGTGCCTCTAAAGTCTGTTATTGGCCTTTTTATGTTTCCTTGGTTCAGTTGATTATCATTATGGGACGTGGCACATAGGAGCCTGATATATGCCCTCACAGGTTGTCACTCTGTGTTGGGTATGTTTTTTCCTTAATACTTTAATTAAACCAAAATAAACTTTTGGTTGTATTAATTTTCTGGGTTACATGTCATCAAAATGGGAAGCTAGATCTATTCAGATGATCCCCACATTATTAGGCAAAATTGGGACAGAATTTTGTGCATAAGGCTAGGTTCACATACTATATGTGAGATGTAGGAACACACCTGGCTTGCTTTCATTTATGCATGAAATCTCTTGGCAAAATACATGGTAATAAATTACCACTCATTTTGGTGCAACACAGTTTTTTAAAAAAAAAGGGTCTTGCACTTCTTTTGTGCGATTTGGATGTGACATATTTGGGCTGTAGCTATTTTTTTGTAGTATAGATGTATTAAACCCCCACCCCCCAAATCTCCTAGCAAAGCAGGTTTCTGTGAAATGTGTTGAGAGGGTATTCCTGTTCCACTGTGTGACACAACTGATTAATAAAATGCTCTGCATTTCTGTTCAACTTGTAGACAAGTTAACAGTGGTCATTTTAGGCCACGTGTTTGGGGAGCAAGAAAATATCTTTTATCTATGGCACAGCTAATGTTTTTTTAATGTAAATTAAAATAAATAAAATATGACCATGGCCAGAACATGTTAATATAACAAGTTAATCAGAAGAAAAACAGCAACAAAATATTTAATTAAAGGATTTACTATGTAAATTACCAGTATATATGTAAATATATTTAAATAATTCCTGCAATGTAACTGTTTAGGTAAGATAAATAAATCTTGATATTTCCATAGTATTTTATAAAATAGAATTATGATAATCTATTAATTGAAACATGTATATATTTTCTACAGGCCTACGTTGATTATTTCCTCTGTATTAGTTGGATTAGGAGGAGGACCTCTCTGGGCTAGTAAAAGCACTTACATTACAATAACTGGAAACAAATATGCAGAGACTTGTGGGAAATTAGCAAAAGATGTTGTGAACCAGTATTTTGGAATATTTTTCCTTATTTGCCAAACTTGTCGCGTTTGGGGAAATCTTATTTCTTCTTTGGTGTTTCACTTAACACCAAATGCAGGTAAACTACATTTTATTAGCCTTTCAAAAGTTCATGTATTGATCATATTATTATTTTGCTTGTATCCTAATTCTGAGTTACATGCAGTGCATGCTTTTTTCTGCTGTAGTTTTATTTGAGTCTGTTGAATAGTAACTTGTTGTAATTGTTGGTCAATGGATGGGTAAAAACTGATTTGTGGGTGCATTCTTAGTATTGAGTATATTCACCACCAATTGGCTGGGGCTGATAGTGGTGTACATGGCATTAACATTAGAGGTATTCTTGGCATAATCTGAACCGTGTTCAGGAATGTTTAAAAGTTTGGAAAGATCTATAAAACAAGAGATGGGGAAGTTACATATAGATTTGGGGCAGGTGTTACTCCATTCTAATGGAGGAGAAGGTAGGTAAAATAAACAAACATGCCCAAGTGATACAGAATCTAGAAAAACAAATGGTGGAAATGAAAAAAGAACAAAGAAACTTACAATATAAATTAGAAGAGCGGGAAAATAGAAATAGAAAAAGCAACTTAAGAATACGAGGTCTGCCTGAGATTTCACAAGGAGAAGATTTGAAGGAAACAATAGAGAAGATGTTTGAAATAATAATGGACAGATCTGTGGCAAATCTATAAAATAGATGGAGTATATAGAATAGGAAGACTGTATCAAGGGGGTAGGAATGGAATATCAAGAGATGTTATTGTTCAATTTCATCAATATCGTGACAAAGATGAAATTTGAAGGAAGATGAAAGGAAGAGCGGCTATAAAATATGGAGAGATAAATATACAGATCTTTGCTGATTTAGCTGCAAAGACACTTGCAAGAAAGAAAATCCTGAAACCATTAGCTGAACAAATGAAAAAGCAGAACGTCTGATACAGCTGGGGAACCCCAGCATGTTTAATTGGGTGGAAGAACGGGCGCTCTGCAAGATTAAAGTTTAAGGAACTAAGAGACTTCTGAGAGAGACTTGAGTTGCAGAATGTAGACATTCCTGGGTGGGGTGGGGGGATGAGTAGTAGTGGTGAAATATGGAGAACGGAAGTTGACAGATAAGCTAGGAGGGGGGTGGGGGGGGGGAGGGGTTGTGAGGGAGGAAGGGGAAGAATATATAGTTAGGGGATTTATTGGGGTTTTTTTCCTCCTTCTCCTTTCCCCTACCTTTGTCCCCTCCCTCTTTTATTCCTTTTTGGCTTTTTTTTTCTCAGGCAGGTCTGGCAGGACGCTGGGGTAGGGTAACTAGGAAGGGGTGGCCAGACGCAGAGTTCCACCCTAAAATTGAATCAAAGGTGGGATTAGGACCACAAATGATTCACAGGCAAAATCTTGGCCTTAAATGGGAGGGAAGGGGGGGGGGTTGATGGGTGGGAGAGGGATATGGGGAGGCAATGGAAAGGGGGGGTGGGGGGATGGGAAGATAGGAGAGGGTGGGGGGGAGTGGGTAGGTAGTTTTAGTCTCTGCGATATAGTGGGAGATATAGTTGCCTGGAGAAGCTCTAGAGAACGAAGGAGAAGATATGGACAAGAAAGGAGGAGAGAGGGGACGGAGGAGAGGATAGGAGAATAAGGAAGAATGGAAGAGATACATTTTGTAACTTATAATGTTAATGGATTAAATAGCCCTGGGAAGAGATTTAGGATATTTAAAGAGATCCAGCATAGATTGTCTTTAGTGGTTTTCTGACAGGAGACTCATTTGGGGAGAGAAACAAATGTGAAATTAAATTCTAGATATTATCCATTGTGGTTCTATGCAGATTCCCCAATTAGAAGAGTTAAGGGAGTGGCAATAGGTTTTGTGAAAAATATAAGGTGTTAGTTGGAGGACAGATTGGTAGTGTCAGGGCAGGAACGCTGGAATGGGCAGGCAGGCCTATGGTATGGTCACGCCGCGACTGACGACAGCCACTACCCACAGACCAGAGTCCCTCAGGGCGCGGAGTCTAAGCCCCAGGCTACCCTTCACCAGGGCCCCTGATGGTGGGGATGGACTTGACGCAGCCTGAGACCAGGTCGCGGCCCCCGAGTGACCCCAGCTGCGATAACGACTGCCGCCAATGGCGTACAGCTGGTGGGAGCTAGATGGGAACACGAGTAGAGTAGTCAGACAGGCCGGGTCAATAACAACGGAGCAGACAGTACTAGACGGTAGGCAAAGAATACTCAGGTCACGGGCTGGGTTCAGCAACGGGAGGTCAAGTAAAGGGTTAACGCAGAGAGTAGTCTTGTCCAAGCCGAGTCGGTTACCAGGAGAGCAATGGGAACAACACAAGAGCTTGCAACAGGGCAACATACAGGACACAAGTGCAGAGCACACTTGCAGACAGCAGGTTTAAATGTGCTCAACCACACCCTTCTGAGGAGGAGCCGCAGAAGCCTGAAGGCATAAAGGTTCCCACTAGAGATGAGCGAATCAAACTTGGCGAAGTGGAATTCGTTTCGAATATTAGGAAAATTTCGATTCGCGACGAATCCGAAAATTAGCAGACTTCGGATGCGCGAAAATCGAAATTTTTCCAAAAATGGCGGCGACATGTGCGGCGACGGAGCGGGGATCTCTGGGAAGGCGCGCAGACAAGGCGCGCTGACCCATAATGCATTCATTCATGACATGTGATCGCATTACCCAAACAGCAGCCAGCCAGCCAGCACTGTGTAATGGTCGAGCTATAAATTGCGGCCATTTTAGAATTCTCCATTTGCCTCCAGTCATTCAAGAGAGGCAGACCTGGCTGTATTGAGGGAGAGAGTTAGGGACACAGAAACGTTACTTAGGGACACAGAAACATTACTTAGGACCACAGAACCGTTACTTAGGGCCACAGAACTGTTACTTAGGGCCACAGAAACGTTACTTAGGGCCACAGAACCGTTACTTAGGGCCACAGAATCGTTACTTAGGGACACAGAACCGTTACTTAGGGCCACAGAAACGTTACTTAGGGCCACAGAATCGTTACTTAGGGCCACAGAATCGTTACTTAGGGACACAGAACCGTTACTTAGGGCCACAGAAACATTACTTAGGGACACAGAAACGTTACTTAGGGCCACAGAAACGTTACTTAGGGCCACAGAACTGTTACTTAGGGCCACAGAATCGTTACTTAGGGACACAGAACCGTTACTTAGGGCCACAGAACCGTTACTTAGGGCCACAGAACCGTTACTTAGGGACACAGAACCGTTACTTAGGGACACAGAATTGTTACTCAGGGACAGACACAGAATTGTTACTTAGGGACACAGAACCGTTACTTAGGGCCACAGAACCGTTACTTAGGGCCACAGAACCGTTACTTAGGGACACAGAATTGTTACTCAGGGACAGACACAGAATTGTTACTGAGGGACACAGAATTGTTACTGAGGGACACAGAATTGTTACTCAGGGACAGACACAGAATTGTTACTCAGGGACAGACACAGAATTGTTACTCAGGGACAGACACAGAATTGTTACTCAGGGACAGACACAGAATTGTTACTGAGGGACACAGAATTGTTACTGAGGGACACAGAATTGTTACTCAGGGACAGACACAGAATTGTTACTGAGGGACACAGAATTGTTACTGAGGGACACAGAATTGTTACTCAGGGACACAGAATTGTTACTCAGGGACAGACACAGAATTGTTACTCAGGGACAGACACAGAATTGTTACTGAGGGACACAGAATTGTTACTGAGGGACACAGAATTGTTACTCAGGGACAGACACAGAATTGTTACTCAGGGACAGACACAGAATTGTTACTCAGGGACAGGCACAGAATTGTTACTCAGGGACAGACACAGAATTGTTACTCAGGGACACAGAATTGTTACTGAGGGACACAGAATTGTTACTGAGGGACACAGAATTGTTACTGAGGGACACAGAATTGTTACTCAGGGACAGACACAGAATTGTTACTCAGGGACAGACACAGAATTGTTACTGAGGGACACAGAATTGTTACTGAGGGACACAGAATTGTTACTGAGGGACAGACACAGAATTGTTACTCAGGGACAGACACAGAATTGTTACTGAGGGACACAGAATTGTTACTGAGGGAAACAGAATTGTTACTCAGGGACAGACACAGAATTGTTACTCAGGGACAGACACAGAATTGTTACTCAGGGACAGACACAGAATTGTTACTGAGGGACACAGAATTGTTACTGAGGGACACAGAATTGTTACTCAGGGACAGACACAGAATTGTTACTCAGGGACAGACACAGAATTGTTACTGAGGGACACAGAATTGTTACTGAGGGAAACAGAATTGTTACTCAGGGACAGACACAGAATTGTTACTCAGGGACAGACACAGAATTGTTACTCAGGGACAGACACAGAATTGTTACTCAGGGACAGACACAGAATTGTTACTGAGGGACACAGAATTGTTACTGAGGGACACAGAATTGTTACTGAGGGACACAGAATTGTTACTGAGGGACACAGAATTGTTACTGAGGGACAGACACAGAATTGTTACTCAGGGACAGACACAGAATTGTTACTGAGGGACACAGAATTGTTACTGAGGGACACAGAATTGTTACTCAGGGACAGACACAGAATTGTTACTCAGGGACAGACACAGAATTGTTACTGAGGGACACAGAATTGTTACTGAGGGACACAGAATTGTTACTGAGGGACACAGAATTGTTACTGAGGGACAGACACAGAATTGTTACTCAGGGACAGACACAGAATTGTTACTGAGGGACACAGAATTGTTACTGAGGGACACAGAATTGTTACTGAGGGACAGACACAGAATTGTTACTCAGGGACAGACACAGAATTGTTAGTCAGGGACAGACACAGAATTGTTACTCAGGGACAGACACAGAATTGTTACTCAGGGACACAGAATTGTTACTGAGGGACACAGAATTGTTACTGAGGGACACAGAATTGTTACTGAGGGACACAGAATTGTTACTCAGGGACAGACACAGAATTGTTACTCAGGGACAGACACAGAATTGTTACTGAGGGACACAGAATTGTTACTGAGGGACACAGAATTGTTACTGAGGGACACAGAATTGTTACTCAGGGACAGACACAGAATTGTTACTGAGGGACACAGAATTGTTACTGAGGGACACAGAATTGTTACTCAGGGACAGACACAGAACTGTTACTCAGGGACAGACACAGAATTGTTACTCAGGGACAGACACAGAATTGTTACTCAGGGACAGACACAGAATTGTTACTGAGGGACACAGAATTGTTACTGAGGGACACAGAATTGTTACTCAGGGACAGACACAGAATTGTACTCAGGGACAGACACAGAATTGTTACTGAGGGACACAGAATTGTTACTGAGGGACACAGAATTGTTACTGAGGGACAGACACAGAATTGTTACTCAGGGACAGACACAGAATTGTTACTGAGGGACACAGAATTGTTACTGAGGGACACAGAATTGTTACTGAGGGACACAGAATTGTTACTCAGGGACAGACACAGAATTGTTACTGAGGGACACAGAATTGTTACTGAGGGACACAGAATTGTTACTCAGGGACAGACACAGAATTGTTACTGAGGGACAGACACAGAATTGTTACTCAGGGACAGACACAGAATTGTTACTGAGGGACACAGAATTGTTACTCAGGGACAGACACAGAATTGTTACTCAGGGACAGACACAGAATTGTTACTCAGGGACAGACACAGAATTGTTACTGAGGGACACAGAATTGTTACTGAGGGACACAGAATTGTTACTGAGGGACAGACACAGAATTGTTACTCAGGGACAGACACAGCATTGTTACTGAGGGACACAGAATTGTTACTGAGGGACACAGAATTGTTACTCAGGGACACAGAATTGTTACTCAGGGACAGACACAGAATTGTTACTCAGGGACACAGAATCGTTGAATTAAAGAGTATGTCAGACAACATGCAGAGGAGTGGCAGAGGAGGCAATGTTTAAGGAGCGAGCAGACGTGGCAGCAGAGGAAGGGGTCGAGGCAGCACTAGTCGCAGCCAGAGGCCAGTGCTCCCGGTGTCATCCAGCGGTCGTGTCTCCACCGACAACCCTGCCGTCATCGATTGGTTGGCTCGGTCGTCTTCCTCTTCCCAGGTCACCTCTGACACCTACAGCCAACGGTCGGTGGGTACGTCAGACACAACCGTTAGTTGGCATGGCCCGGGAGCAAGCCCACTGAAATCACGTGTCCTCTACCTGCCCCTGTCCTTTGGTGTTCCCTCACCAAGCGAAGTATCGCATGCTGTGGGATCAGCCCCACTGTACAGTGAGGAAGAGCTAACAGAGGGCGGTCAGGAACGGGGGGAGACATCCGCCTCTTCAGCAGCCAGGCGAAGAAGTACTGGCGAGGAGAGTGGCTCGGTAGCCGGTCTAGAAACAGGTCTGTCTCCTGACCCACACGCAGCCGAGGGGGCTAGTAGTGAGGCGGAGACCCTAATTGATGATGATGAGGCTGATCGCACTTGGCAGCCTCGTCGTCATCAGGCTATTGCTTCCGCATCATCAGGAGAAGAGGGTGGCAGCTTGGCAGCGAGCAAAACAGTCGGTGGGTTGCCCAGGAGGCAGCAGGGTCGCAGCAGTGTCAGTGGAGGCAAACGGCCACGGAGTAGAGCACCAGCTCCACTGCAGCCTACCACCACGGCCAGTACTGGTGCCGGTGTGCACGGAGGAAGTAGCAGTCAGCCAGTGAGGAGTATCGGGGGCAAAGTTTCCTACTCGGCGGTGTGGCAATTTTTCGTCAACCCGCCCGAGGAAGTAAACGTAGCCGTATGTCGACTATGTGGCCAGAAAGTCAAGCGTGGCCAGGGGGCCCATGTTGGGACTACAGCGTTGCGTCAGCATATGCAGCGTCGCCATTTGGTGGCCTGGGAAAACCGTGATAAAGATACGGCGGTTCTGCCTGCCCCAGCCCCCGCCCCATCACCCGCTCCGTTACTTGCTCCGTCACCTGACGTCAATCGCCCTCTATCAGCCAGTCAAGGCTCCAACACCTCTGCTGAGGGGAGTTGTCGCTCGTTGGCATCTTCCGCTCGTTCAGATGCTCCTTCTCCTGCTACTCCTCTTCACGGATTCCGTCAGCAGTCTTTCTTGGAATCCGTTTCCAAGAGACAACAGTTTGCGAGCACGCACCCGACGGTGCAAAAGCTGAACGTCCTCCTGTCCAAGTTGCTGGTGCTGCAGTCCCTTCCTTTCCAAGTGGTGGACTCAGCACCTTTCCGAGAAATGATGGCTTGTGCCGCGCCGCGGTGGAGAGTGCCAAGCCGGCATTTCTTCGCCAAAAAGGCAGTGCCAGCCCTGCATTCACATGTAGAAGAGATGGTGGGCCAGTCTTTGAGCATGTCGGTCTCTGCCAAAGTGCACGGCAGCGCCGACGTGTGGAGCTGTAACTACGGTCAGGGACAGTACATGTCATTTACGGCCCACTGGGTGAACGTGGTGCCGGCACAGCCGCACCAGCAACTTTGACAGGTCATGCCGCTTTTGCCTCCACGTTTGCACGTCCTTGGTCCACAAAAGATGTCCGCCTCTACCACCTCTTCTTCCGCCGTGTCCTCAGCCGCCACCCCCGTGCCAAGTCCCATTACCCGACCGGCATATCACATGTGCAGGGCGCAACGGTGTCACGCTGTGCTGCACCTGGTATGCCTTGGCGAACGTAGTCACACAGGGGAGGAACTTCTGAGTGTAATGAACAGAGAAATCGACAGATGGCTGTCTCCGCGCAAAGTGAAAATCGGAACCATGTTGACCGACAACGGAAAGAACATGGTGTCTGCTCTGCGTCAAGGAAGGTTGTGCCATGCGCCATGCATGGCTCAAGTGTTCAATCTGGTTGTCAAGCGGTTCCTAAAATCCACCATCCCACTGCAAGACATCCTTAAAATGTCACGTAAACTTTGCATGCATTTCAGCCATTCCTACACCGCAAGCACACCCTCCTTGAGCTGCAGCGGCAGAACGGAATTCCACAGCATCGCCTGATCTGCGACGTTGCAACAAGGTGGAATTCAACCCTACACATGTTAGACCACCTTTACGAACAGTGAAAGGCCATCACCGATTTCCTGATGTTACAAGCGGATAAAGGTACTCCCCTGTGTAACTTAGATGTCAGCCATTGGCAGTTCATGCGTGACACCTGCCGCTTGCTCAGGCCCTTTGAGGAGGCCACGCTATTCGTGAGTCGGCAGGACTATGGGATGAACGACGTCATTCCTCTTTTGCACGTCCTGGAACAAATGCTGTTAACAATGGCTGGTCAGGGTGCGGTAGACGTGGCGCACAGATCTCAACGCCACATGACCCCTGTGGGGGCAGGACAGGAAGAAGAGGAGGAGGTAGAGGAGGACATTGATGCTCAGGAATTATTGAGTGAAATGGGTGGTTTTTCCACTCAGCGGACAGGAGTGGAGGAGCAGGAGCATCTGGTAGAGGAGGAGGAGACAGAGGACCCAGACGCACCGTGGCAGTATGCTGTGGAGATGGAGGCAGGGAGTCCCTCGCATTCCTTGGCACAAATGGCCCATAGCATGCTCGGTTGCTTGCGTAGCGACAGCCGAATAATAACCATCAGACAGAGGGATGACTTTTGGCTGTCCACCTTGTTGGACCCTCGCTACCGTTCAAAAATGGTGGCCTTTTTCACACCTGCTGAGAGGGAGGCCAAAATAACGTACTATAAAAACCACCTATGTAGTCAGTTGGTCTCTGCCTTTCTGCGCCAACGTCCATCCTCAGACACTGTGGGCCCTGTGCGCTCGCGTTCCGCTGCCATGGCAGCAGGGGAGGGGTGGGGTGGTAGGAGCAGTGGCAGCTCCACCAGCAGCGGCTGCCTCAGTCTGCAGTCGATGATGAGTAGCTTTCTTCACCAGCGCAGTGAGGAAACTACTAACCAGCCGCAGCAGCAGCAGTATCAGGTGGACCTGGAGCAGGACCTCAAACAACAGGCTTGGGCCTACTTGGACAGCACCCTGCCAACCGAGGTAGACAATCCCCTTGACTACTGGGCAACGAAACTTGACCTTTGGCCCCAACTAGCTGAATTTGCCCTTGAAAGGCTGTCATGCCCGGCCAGTAGCGTGGCATCGGAGCGCGTGTTTAGTGCGGCAGGAGGTATTGTAACTCCGCGGAGGACACGACTGTCCACCCAAAGTGTGGAGAGACTCACGTTTGTGAAAATGAATCAGGCGTGGATTAGTCTGGATTTCAAACCACCAGTTCCTGACACAACTGACTAACTCCGCCATGAATCATGCCCCAAACATGTGCCACTTTCATGTCTCCTCACACTGCTGGTGTGTTCCATTTTTTGTCATAGGGTGCTGGCAGATTACGGGCCTCCCATTGCTGCTGCCAGGCCCGTAATCTGCCATGGGCCCCCGTACCGCCTCCTCATGCTGCTGCCAGGTCCAGAGTCTCTCATGGGTCCCTGTAAGGCCTCCCATTGCTGCTGTCTCCATTGCCACACTCTGCCATGTGCCACTTTCAGGTCTCCTCACACTGCTGGTGTGTTCCATTTTTTGTCATAGGGTGCTGGCAGATTACGGGCCTCCCAGTGCTGCTGCCAGGACCGTAATCTGCCATTAGCCCCCGTACCGCCTCCTCATCCTGCTGCCAGGTCCAGAGTGTCTCATGGGTCCCTGTACGGCCTCCCATTGCTGCTGTCTCCATCGCCACACTCTGCCATGTGCCACTTTCAGGTCTCCTCACACTGCTGGTGTGTTCCATTTTTTGTCATAGGGTGCTGGCAGATTACGGGCCTCCCATTGCTGCTGCCAGGCCTGTAATCTGCCATGGGCCCCTGTACCGCCTCCTCATGCTGCTGCCAGGTCCAGAGTGTCTCATGGGTCCCTGTACGGCCTCCCATTGCTGCTGTCTCCATCGCCACACTCTGCCATGTGCCACTTTCAGGTCTCCTCACACTGCTGGTGTGTTCCATTTTGTCATAGGGTGCTGGCAGATTACGGGCCTCCCATTGCTGCTGCCAGGCCCGTAATCTGCAATGGGCCCCCGTACCGCCTCCTCATGCTGCTGCCAGGTCCAGAGTCTCTCATGGGTCCCTGTACGGCCTCCCATTGCTGCTGTCTCCATCGCCACACTCTGCCATGTGCCACTTTCAGGTCTCCTCACACTGCTGGTGTGTTCCATTTTGTCATTGGGTGCTGGCAGATTACGGGCCTCCCATTGCTGCTGCCAGGCCCGTAATCTGCCATGGGCCCCAGTACCGCCTCCTCATGCTGCTGCCAGGTCCACAGTCTCTCATGGGTCCCTGTACGGCCTCCCATTGCTGCTGTCTCCATCGCCACACTCTGCCATGTGCCACTTTCAGGTCTCCTCACACTGCTGGTGTGTTCCATTTTGTCATAGGGTGCTGGCAGATTACGGGCCTCCCATTGCTGCTGCCAGGCCCGTAATCTGCCATGGGCCCCAGTACCGCCTCCTCATGCTGCTGCCAGGTCCAGAGTCTCTCATGGGTCCCTGTACGGCCTCCCATTGCTGCTGTCTCCATCGCCACACTCTGCCATGTGCCACTTTCAGGTCTCCTAACACTGCTGGTGTGTTCCATTTTTTGTCATAGGGTGCTGGCAGATTACGGGCCTCCCATTGCTGCTGCCAGGCCTGTAATCTGCCATGGGCCCCTGTACCGCCTCTTCATGCTGCTGCCAGGTCCAGAGTGTCTCATGGGTCCCTGTACGGCCTCCCATTGCTGCTGTCTCCATCGCCACACTCTGCCATGTGCCACTTTCAGGTCTCCTCACACTGCTGGTGTGTTCCATTTTGTCATAGGGTGCTGGCAGATTACGGGCCTCCCATTGCTGCTGCCAGGCCCGTAATCTGCCATGGGCCCCAGTACCGCCTCCTCATGCTGCTGCCAGGTCCAGAGTCTCTCATGGGTCCCTGTACGGCCTCCCATTGCTGCTGTCTCCATCGCCACACTCTGCCATGTGCCACTTTCAGGTCTCCTCACACTGCTGGTGTGTTCCATTTTGTCATAGGGTGCTGGCAGATTACGGGCCTCCCATTGCTGCTGCCAGGCCCGTAATCTGCCATGGGCCCCTGTACCGCCTCCTCATGCTGTTGCCAGGTCCACAGTGTCTCATGGGTCCCTGTACGGCCTCCCATTGCTGCTGTCTCCATCGCCACACTCTGCCATGTGCCACTTTCAGGTCTCCTCACACTGCTGGTGTGTTCCATTTTGTCATAGGGTGCTGGCAGATTACGGGCCTCCCATTGCTGCTGCCAGGCCCTTAATCTGCCATGGGCCCCACTACCGCCTCCTCATGCTGCTGCCAGGTCCAGAGTCTCTCATGGGTCCCTGTACGGCCTCCCATTGCTGCTGTCTCCATCGCCACACTCTGCCATGTGCCACTTTCAGGTCTCCTCACACTGCTGGTGTGTTCCATTTTGTCATAGGGTGCTGGCAGATTACGGGCCTCCCATTGCTGCTGCCAGGCCTGTAATCTGCCATTGGCCTCTGTACCGCCTCCTCATGCTGCTGCCAGGTCCACAGTGTCTCATGGGTCCCTGTACGGCCTCCCATTGCTGCTGTCTCCATCGCCACACTCTGCCATGTGCCACTTTCAGGTCTCCTCACACTGCTGGTGTGTTCCATTTTGTCATAGGGTGCTGGCAGATTACGGGCCTCCCATTGCTGCTGCCAGGCCTGTAATCTGCCATTGGCCTCTGTACCGCCTCCTCATGCTGCTGCCAGGTCCACAGTGTCTCATGGGTCCCTGTACGGCCTCCCATTGCTGCTGTCTCCATCGCCACACTCTGCCATGTGCCACTTTCAGGTCTCCTCACACTGCTGGTTGGTTCCATTTTGTCATAGGGTGCTGGCAGATTACGGGCCTCCCATTGCTGCTGCCAGGCCCGTAATCTGCCATGGGCCCCTGTACCGCCTCCTCATGCTGCTGCCAGGTCCAGAGTGTCTCATGGGTCCCTGTACGGCCTCCCATTGCTGCTGTCTCCATCGCCACACTCTGCCATGTGCCACTTTCAGGTCTCCTCACACTGCTGGCGTGTTCCATTTTGTCATAGGGTGCTGGCAGATTACGGGCCTCCCATTGCTGCTGCCAGGCCCGTAATCTGCTATGGGCCCCTGTACCGCCTCCTCATGCTGCTGCCAGGTCCACAGTGTCTCATGGGTCCCTGTACGGCCTCCCATTGCTGCTGTCTCCATCGCCACACTCTGCCATGTGCCACTTTCAGGTCTCCTCACACTGCTGGTGTGTTCCATTTTGTCATAGGGTGCTGGCAGATTACGGGCCTCCCATTGATGCTGCTAGGCCCGTAATCTGCCATGGGCCCCCGTACCGCCTCCTCATGCTGCTGCCAGGTCCACAGTGTCTCATGGGTCCCTGTACGGCCTCCCATTGCTGCTGTCTCCATCGCCACACTCTGCCATGTGCCACTTTCAGGTCTCCTCACACTGCTGGTGTGTTCCATTTTGTCATAGGGTGCTGGCAGATTACGGCCTCCCATTGCTGCTGCCAGGCCCGTAATCTGCCATGGGCCCCTGTACCGCCTCCTCATGCTGCTGCCAGGTCCACAGTGTCTCATGGGTCCCTGTACGGCCTCCCATTGCTGCTGTCTCCATCGCCACACTCTGCCATGTGCCACTTTCAGGTCTCCTCACACTGCTGGTGTGTTCCATTTTGTCATAGGGTGCTGGCAGATTACGGGCCTCCCATTGCTGCTGCCAGGCTAGTAATCTGCCATGGGCTCCAGTACCGCCTCCTCATTCTGCTTCCAGGTCCAGAGTCTCTCATGGGTCCCTGTACGGCCTCCCATTGCTGCTGTCTCCATCGCCACACTCTGCCATGTGCCACTTTCAGGTCTCCTCACACTGCTGGTGTGTTGCATTTTGTCATAGGGTGCTGGCAGATTACGGGCCTAGCATTGCTGCTGCCAGGCCCGTAATCTGCCATGGGCCCCTGTTCCGCCTCCTCATGCTGCTGCCAGGTCCACAGTGTCTCATGGGTCCCTGTACGGCCTCCCATTGCTGCTGTCTCCATCGCCACACTCTGCCATGTGCCACTTTCAGGTCTCCTCACATTGCTGGTGTGTTCCATTTTGTCATAGGGTGCTGGCAGATTACGGGCCTCCCATTGATGCTGCTAGGCCCGTAATCTGCCATGGGCCCCAGTACCGCCTCCTCATGCTTCTGCCAGGTCCACAGTGTCTCATGGGTCCCTGTACGGCCTCCCATTGCTGCTGTCTCCATCGCCACACTCTGCCATGTGCCACTTTCAGGTCTCCTCACACTGCTGGTGTGTTCCATTTTGTCATAGGGTGCTGGCAGATTACGGGCCTCCCATTGCTGCTGCCAGGCCCGTAATCTGCCATGGGCCCCTGTACCGCCTCCTCATGCTGTTGCCAGGTCCACAGTGTCTCATGGGTCCCTGTACGGCCTCCCATTGCTGCTGTCTCCATCGCCACACTCTGCCATGTGCCACTTTCAGGTCTCCTCACACTGCTGGTGTGTTCCATTTTGTCATAGGGTGCTGGCAGATTACGGGCCTCCCATTGCTGCTGCCAGGCCTGTAATCTGCCATGGGCCCCTTTAGCGCCTCTTCATGCTGCTTCCAGGTCCAGAGTGTCTCATGGGTCCCTGTACGGCCTCCCATTGCTGCTGTCTCCATCGCCACACTCTGCCATGTGCCACTTTCAGGTCTCCTCACACTGCTGGTGTGTTCCATTTTGTCATAGGGTGCTGGCAGATTACGGGCCTCCCATTGCTGCTGCCAGGCCCGTAATCTGCCATGGGCCCCCGTACCGCCTCCTCATGCTGCTGCCAGGTCCAGAGTGTGTCATGGGTCCCTGTACGGCCTCCCAGTGCTGCTGTCTCCATCGCCACACTCTGCCATGTGCCACTTTCAGGTCTCCTCACACTGCTGGTGTGTTCCATTTTTTGTCATAGGGTGCTGGCAGATTACGGGCCTCCCATTGCTGCTGCCTGGCCCGTAATCTGCCATGGGCCCCAGTACCGCCTCCTCATGCTGCTGCCAGGTCCAGAGTCTCTCATGGGTCCCTGTACGGCCTCCCATTGCTGCTGTCTCCATCGCCACACTCTGCCATGTGCCACTTTCAGGTCTCCTCACACTGCTGGTGTGTTCCATTTTGTCATAGCGTGCTGGCAGATTACGGGCCTCCCATTGATGCTGCTAGGCCCGTAATCTGCCATGGGCCCCCGTACCGCCTCCTCATGCTGCTGCCAGGTCCACAGTGTCTCATGGGTCCCTGTACGGCCTCCCATTGCTGCTGTCTCCATCGCCACACTCTGCCATGTGCCACTTTCAGGTCTCCTCACACTGCTGGTGTGTTCCATTTTGTCATAGGGTGCTGGCAGATTACGGGCCTCCCATTGCTGCTGCCAGGCCCGTAATCTGCCATGGGCCCCCGTACCGACTCCTCATGCTGTGACGTTGCAAAAAGGTGGAATTCAACCCTACATATGTTAGACCGCCTTTACGAACAGCGAAAGGCCATCACAGATTTCCTGATGTTACAAGCGGATAAAGGTACTCCCCTGTGTAACTTAAATGTCAGCCATTGGCAGCTCATGCATGACACCTGCCGCTTGCTCAGGCCCTTTGAGGAGGCCACGCTATTCGTGAGTCGGCAGGACTATGGGATGAACGACGTCATTTCTCTGTTGCACGTCCTGGAACAAATGCTGTTAACAATGGCTGGTCAGTTTGCGGTAGACGTGGCGCACAGATCTCAACGCCACATGACCCCTGTGGGGGCAGGACAGGAAGAAGAGGAGGATTTAGAGGAGGACATTGGTGCTCAGGAATTATTGAGTGAAATGGGTGGTTTTTCCACTCAGCGGACAGGAGTGGAGGAGCAGGAGCATCTGGTAGAGTAGGAGGAGGAGACAGAGGACCCATACGCACCGTGGCAGTATGCTGTGGAGATGGAGGCAGGGAGTCCCTCGCATTCCTTGGCACAAATGACCGTAGCATGCTCGGTTGCTTGCGTAGCG
Source organism: Staurois parvus (assembly GCF_062004578.1). Taxonomy (NCBI): domain Eukaryota; kingdom Metazoa; phylum Chordata; class Amphibia; order Anura; family Ranidae; genus Staurois; species Staurois parvus. Next base: position 744,117 of record NW_028318297.1, read on the forward strand.
ACAGCCGAATAATAACCATCAGACAGAGGGATGACTTTTGGCTGTCCACCTTGTTGGACCCTCGCTACCGTTCAAAAATGGTGGCCTTTTTCACACCTGCTGAGAGGGAGGCCAAAATAAAGTACTATTAAAACCACCTATGTAGTCAGTTGGTCTCTGCCTTTCTGCGCCAACGTCCATCCTCAGACACTGTGGGCCCTGTGCGCTCGCGTTCCGCTGCCATGGCAGCAGGGGAGGGGTGGGGTGGTAGGAGCAGTGGCAGCTCCACCAGCAGCGGCTGCCTCAGTCTGCAGTCGATGATGAGTAGCTTTCTTCACCAGCGCAGTGAGGAAACTACTAACCAGCCGCAGCAGCATCAGGTGGACCTGGAGCAGGACCTCAAACAACAAGCTTGGGCCTACTTGAACAGCACCCTGCCAACCGAGGTAGACAATCCCCTTGACTACTGGGCAACGAAACTTGACCTTTGGCCCCAAGTAGCTGAATTTGCCCTTGAAAGGCTGTCATGCCCGGCCAGTAGCGTGGCATCGGAGCGCGTGTTTAGTGCGGCAGGAGGTATTGTAACTCCGCGGAGGACACGACTGTCCACCCAAAGTGTGGAGAGACTCACGTTTGTGAAAATGAATCAGGCGTGGATTAGTCTGGATTTCAAACCACCAGTTCCTGACACAACTGACTAAATCCGCCATGAATCATGCCCCAAACATGTGCCACTTTCAGGTCTCCTCACACTGCTGGTGGGTTCCATTTTGTCATAGGGTGCTGGCAGATTACGGGCCTCCCATTGCTGCTGCCAGGCCCGTAATCTGCCATGGGCCCCTGTACCGCCTCCTCATGCTGCTGCCAGGTCTAGAGTGTGTCATGGGTCCCTGTACGGCCTCCCATTGCTGCTGTCTCCATCGCCACACTCTGCCATGTGCCACTTTCAGGTCTCCTCACACTGCTGGTGTGTTCCATTTTGTCATAGGGTGCTGGCAGATTACGGGCCTCCCATTGCTGCTGCCAGGCCCGTAATCTGCCATGGGCCCCTGTACCGCCTCCTCATGCTGCTGCCAGGTCTAGAGTGTGTCATGGGTCCCTGTACGGCCTCCCATTGCTGCTGTCTCCATCGCCACACTCTGCCATGTGCCACTTTCAGGTCTCCTCACACTGCTGGTGGGTTCCATTTTTGTCATAGGGTGCTGTATGGCCTCCCATTGCTGCTGCCTCCACCGCCACACTGTGGCTCCACACTCTGGTTTTGGCCCTGTGACTGCCCAAATGAGTGAAGTGTGCGGTGATTCTAAGATCGACGGCACTCATCTGCATGTCATACTGACTGACAGTATTATTTCTCTTCCCCAGCAGACTCCAAGGGCATTTAAATTAAAGGTACAGTGTTCTGCACTAATATGAAGGCTCTCTGAAGCCTAGAAACACCCTTTTATAAGTTAAATTCGCAGCGAATATATTCGCATCGAATCAAATTTATTCCTCGAATTCGCCGAATCAGCCGAATCGAATTTTTGAATACTTCGCTCATCTCTAGTTCCCACCATGCTTTGCAGAAATCCAAGATGGATGCCAGTTCATGGAGATGCACAAGCTCTGAAGAAAGGTAGGACCTTGACAGGTAGATCCTGAAGGGAGATATCTGTTTTTGAAGGGAAAACTACAAGAAATAGATTGTCCATTAGCTAATGTTTATTGTCTGAATAAGAAACCGGAGATATTCTTAAAAAATACTCTGAAAAAATTAATGGATTTCAAAAAGGCAGTTTAATTGTGGCAGGAGATTTTAATCTCTGTATGGACCCTCAGATAGATATGATGTCTCCTGTGCAGAAGGAGGAGAGTAGGTCTCTGAGATCCTTGAAAAAAATTATATTTCAATGTCAACTTGTAGATATATGGATAATTAAGCATATGAAGGACAGAGACTATACGTTTTACTCCCACACACACAAGATGTATTCAAGATTGGATTATATATTGCTGGAACATTGACTTATTGAGGCTTTGGTTACAGTAAAAATAGAAGTGAGGTTAAATGAGACACTTCTCCTGGATCAAGAGACGGATCAAAGAATTAAAAAAGAAATAGAGCAATTTTTTGAAGAAAATGATACAGGGGATGTGTCTGTAGCAACGGTATGGGAGGCTCATAAGGCCTCTATTAGAGGAATCCTAATCTCAATTGGAGCAAAGAAGAAGAGGGAAAGAAGAGAAAAAATGAATGTGCTCCTCAGGGAACTCTGTGAGCTAGAACAGACACATAAAAATAGAGTAACAAGAGAGATTATGCAGAGGGTAATAAATAAAAGAGAAGAATTAAATAATTTACTGGAAGAAGATAAGAGAAGAGTATTTAATAAAATGATAAGTGAGAGATATAGATGGGGAGATAGGCCAGAAAAGTATTTAATGAGGGCTCAGAGAAAAAAAAATCCAGGAACTATATAGAGAAAATAAGAGAACCCAAAGGAGAATTAGTGTATTCAACTAAAGAGATTGCTAGAGTGTTTAAAGAATACTATAGGAACCTATATAATATCACTCCCCATAGTTCTATAAATAAAGATGGAGTAGGAAAAATAGAAAAAAGATGGACATATTTAAAAAATGCAGGATTACCGAAAATAAGCGAGGAACAATTAAATCCTTAGAAATAGAAATAATGCAGTAAGAAATACAACTAGCACTAAAAAGTACTATAGCAGGGAAAAGCCCAGGCCCAGATGGATATACGGTGAGATATTATAAAAAATGAATGCATTGGGGGGAGAGATGGAAATGAGGAGGGAATCCCTACAAGCACATGTAGTTCTCATTCATAAAGAGGGTAAGGATGTTACTCAATCTTCAATTTATAGACCGATTTCTTTATTGAACACAGATACTAAATTATATGCAAAAGTTCTGGCAAACAGGTTGAAAGACCTAATGTTGGAATGGATACACATAGATCAAGTAGGCTTTGTCCCAGGGAGAGAGGGTAGAGATAATGGACTGAGATCTCTGTTTCTCATACAAAAAAAGCAAAAAAGAGAAAACCCCTGCGGTGGTGCTCTCCATTGATGCTGAACAGACATTTGATAGAGTAGATTGGGGATATATGATGGATACACTGGAAGTATTGGGGATAGGAGATAGAATGAGAGAATGGATAAGGAAGTTATATAGTCTACCCTCTTCAGCAATCATGGTTAATGGGGATTTATCAGAGTATTTCGGGATGCTAAATGGAACAAGACAGGGATGCCCTCTGTCTCCACTTCTATATGTTTTGTCACTAGAATCTCTATTGTCTACAATAAGGAATAATATGGATATGAAGGGAATATGGATAGGAGACACAGAGCATAAGGTGGCAGCTTATGCAGATGATATGTTGTTTTATGTGGGGAACCCTAGGATAACATTTCCAAATTTAATGAAGTCACTGAAAGAGTATGGGGAGATATCAAATTTAAAAATTAATCCAACTAAAACAGAGATATTAAATATATAGGGAGAAAAATAGGATACAAGAGGAATTTTCCTTGGTTTGGAGAGAAAAAGAATTAAAACATCTAGGAATAAAATTAACTGTTTCCTTCAAGAACTTATATAAATTAAACTATATCCCATTGTTAAATGAGATCAAGAATGAACTAAGGAAATTAGGTGGGGGAACCCCGTCATGGATGGGTTGTATAAATTGGATAAAAATGGTGATTGTTCCAAAAATTTTATATAGATTTCAAATGATACCAATTAAACTACCAGAAATATACTTCAGAACAATTAAAAAAAATGTTAACAAGATATATTGGGAGGAATAAAAAAACAAGAATAAGCCATGAAATTTTATGCAGAAATAGGGAAAAAGGTGGACTGGGAGTACCAGATTTGAAAAGATATTATAACTCAGTAATAATGGCAAGAATTTATGACTGGACATATAATGCAAAAGGGAAAGGCTGGGTTAAAATAGAAAATGTACTAAGTAATACCAACTTAAGCAGAATTGTATGGTTACCTTCACAATATCGAGGATTAGAAGATAGCACACGTTTGTTCACATTAAATGTTTTAAAAGTTTGGGATATTTTACACAAACAGATGGGATGGGAATTTAATTCATTGTTAATGCCCTTAGGGTCCACAGAGTTTTTCCCCCTGGGTAAAGTAGGTATCACAGGGAAATAGATTAAGGAGGAAGAAGCACAATTAAGGGATATAATGGTGGGGGAGGAAATGGGTTCACTTAAGGAATTGAAAAAAAAGGGAGACATTTTCTTGAGAATGGATGAGTGGCGTTATTTTCAATTGAAACACTTTGTAGGGAAGCTCCCAAAGCCTTTATGAACAAGAGAGGTTTGGAACCCTTTGAGCGTTTATTAGACACACGGGGATATGGGAAACATGGAACTTCTAAAATATATAAGATTCTCACTGAAATAAATACAGATAGAAGGCCTCCATATATAAAAAATGGGAAAGGGATATAGGAGTAATAATAGATGTGGAAAAACAGAGGAAAATGTATAGATTAATTCATGAAAATATAAATATGCAGGAGGTAGAAATGAATTATAAATGTATGACAAGATGGTATATTACACCGAGTGTGGCACATAGATTGAGTGGAGATAATTCACCTTTGTGTTGGCGGGGATGTGGAGGTAGAGACACTATGTATCACATATGGTGGGAGTGTCCTAGAATACAAGAGTATTGGGAGAAAATAGTGAGCGTGATTCAGAAAATTACAGAGGTTGATATTCTATTAGTCCCATAGACTTGCCTTTTTCATAGTACTAAGCTCTCAGTCAAAAAATATAAAAAATCTGGTGTATTGTACCATTTAAATGTAGCAAAGGGTTTGATACCCAAGTTCTGGAGGAGACAGGAGATGCCGAAAATAAAAGATTGGGTTGACAGGGTGGATAAAAATTGTAAATTAAAGGAACTTTACCACATGAATGAAGATAAGATGGAGAGATATCATATAAGATGGAACAAATGGGAGGAATTTAAAAAGTCAAAGTTAATTATAGAGTTTATGGGGGACTAACACGGAATAATATGGTTATACTTTCTTCTTCTATGATGGGGAATGGGATCTCCAGAAAGGATTAGGTAAATGCAGAGCAGAGGGGCCGAAGGGTTGGATGGGGAGGGGGATGGGTGGTATATAGGGTTGGGGGGGGAATGAAATGATAAATGTATGGAAAATGTGTTAATGTTTTAAAGAGTATGTTTCTACAAATTGTTTTTTGAAAAATCAATAAATATTTAAATAAAAAAAAATAGTAAAAAGGTCCAGTCTGAGCATGTAGGCCCTTTACAAAATAATCTAGAATGGATGATTGGGGACAAAGAGAAGGCAAATTTATTAAATACCTTCTTCAGTTCTGTGTATACAAAGGAGCATGGGGGAGCTCTTGTCCATAATGGGCATGTTGTTGACACAGCTCCAGGTGAGCCACATTGGCTCACAATTGATATGATCCAAAAATATTTAGACAGAATTAAGGTGAATAAAGCACCGGGTCCTTAAAGAATTGAGCTCTATCATTTGAAAGCCATTGTTTCTAATTTTTAGGGACTCTTTAATGACTGGCATAGCACCACTGTATTGGCGTAAAGTCAATGTGGTAACAATATTTAAAAAGGGTCAAAATCTTTACCAAGTAATTATAGAACTGTTAGTTTAACTTCTATAGTTGGGAAGATACTGGAGAGTTTAATAAAAGACCACATTGAGTTCTTGCTGGAAAAAAAATATTTTAAGTAACAGACAGCATGGATTCATGAAAGACAGAAGTTGTCAAACAAATCTGATTTCCTTTTATGAGGAGGTAAGCAAAACCTTGGACAGAGGGGTGGCGTTGGACATGGTATACTCGGATTTCGCAAAAACTTTTGACACAGTTCCCCATACATGGCTAATGTGTAAGGAAAAGTCTACAGTCGTGGAAAAAATCTGTATGTAAATGTATAGAAAACTGGCTAAAAGTTTGTATTCAGAGAGTAGTGGTTAATGATTCATACTCTGAATGGTCTAGGGTCGTCAGTGTGTACCCCAAGGTTCAGTGTTGGGACCCTTATTTTTTTATATATTTGCAAACGATATAGAGTCTGGGATTATTATTACCATTTCAGTCTTTGCAGATGACACCAAGCTGTGCAGTTGAATAACGTCCTTACAGAATGTCTCCAACTTGCAAGCCGACATCAATACACTGTTTAATTGGGCAACTATGTGGCAAGTGAGGTTTAATGTTGATAAATGTAAGGTTATGCACTTTGGGGCTAAGAATATGCATGCATCATACATACTAGGGGGCGTACAACTGGGGGAATCAATGGTGGAGAAGGATCTGGGAGCTATTGTAGGTCACAAGCTAAACCCCTTCATGCCGGATCGTCTCAGCGTGAAGAGGAGTTCCTGCGCCAGGAGGTGGGAGGGATGGAGTGTGGCTTAGTGTCATGTGGCCGCCGTGACGTCACGGCCGGTAACATGATCGGGAAAGGTCCCGATCAAAAGAGCGGACCGGGAGTACCGCACATGTGTAAGCCCAGACGCCGGGAGGCCGCACATTTGCGTGCTGCTGGCGTTGCTGCTGGCGTGAAGGGGTTAATAATGGCATGCAATGCCAAGCTGCGGATTCTAAAGCAAGCAATATTCACTCTTATATTAAGAGGTATAGACTCCAGAGAGACATCATTTTATCCATGTACAAATCATTAGTATTACCTCATCTGGAATATGCAGTTCAGGTTTGGGCACCAATTCACAAAAAGAACATTGGTGAACTGGAGAAAGTACAGAGGAGGGCAACCAAACTGATAAGAGGCTCAGCTATGAGGAAAGATTAGAGGAACTGAATTCATTCTCTCTTGAGAAGAGATTAAGGAGGGATATCAACATGTATAAATACATCAGTGGTTCATATAGTGAATTCGGTGTAGAGTTATTCACCTTGAGGTCATCACAGAGGACAAGGGGGCACTCTTTACATCCGGAGGAAAAGAAATTTAATCTCCAAACACGGAAAGGTTTCTTCACAGTGAGAGCTGTGTAAATGTGGAATAGACTCCCTCAAGAGTTGATTCTGGCGAGCTCAGTCGATTGCTTAAAAAAGGCCTCGATTCTTTCTTAGATACACAGAATATAACTGGATACTAACATTTATAGGTAAAGTTGATCCAGGGAATATCTGAATGCCCCTTAGGGGATCAGGAAGGAATTTTGTCCCCTGCAGGAGCAAATTCGATCATTCTTTACTGGGTTTTTTGCCTTCCTCTGGATCAACTGTGGGTATAGGATTATAACTTTTTTTTTTTTTTTTTTAATGGTTGAACTGGATGGACTTTTGTCTTTTTTCATCCAGACTAACTATGCAGCTATGTTACCTCATCAGTGCACAGTACTGGAAAATATTTTTTTACAATCTTCTTAACATTATTGAACTCCAAACTAAAGGCAGTTGAAAAGATTGATGTCCCACAGTGATTTTTCTTATTATTATACAGGATTTATATAGCACCAACAGTTTGCTCAGTGCTTTACAATACAAAACAACAATACAGTGCAATACAAAAGGGTTAAGAGGGCCCTGTTCTTTGGAGCTTACAATCTAACCCCACATCCTTCAATAAACTTCTCCCCAGTGGGTTCTAGAAAAATACATAGCCCTATCTATGTCATGTCTAGAGTATCCCCACTGTCAAAGCCATTTACACATCATCACAGGTCTTGGGTTTAGTAACACTGTAAGTGTAAATATGTAGTGCAACTTGGTTGTGTTTTGATGCATTTTTGACACTGCTGTGTTTTTTTGGTAGAGGGAAGAGGCTGAATACTGGTTAAAGAGTCTGCACCCACCATCATCTTAGCAACCAGTGACTCATTCCTGCTGTCAGCAGCAGGGATGAGTCATTCGTTCTTAAGTAGCCAGCATCTACCAGTGTCCTAACAACCAAGCTGTCAGCTAGGAATTCCCAGCTCATAGCAGAATGTAAACAAAATAAGCCCCTCCTCCTCAGAATAACCCTACTATATAGGAAACAGCTTTGCAGACTTATCCAATAGGAGAAAGATGTTCAATGAAGTGAAAAGTTAATTAGTGAAATAATGTGCAACTCCTGTGCCAACCCTAACCAATGTGAATATATAGAATTCAAATGTTATACCATAAACAAACATTATACCATAAACAAACATTAGATATGCAAATACTAAAGTCCCATTCCACCGCTAACAACATCAGATATAAAAGTCCCAATGTCATTCACTTCCCCATTGGCATCCGATGTGAAAGGGGTGAAACGGTGATCATTTATCTTCGTGAAAAATCTTTGTGTTAAGTGTACCACTCTCTGCTCCCACTCCAGAGCCCCACTCAACCCAAGATGTTGACCACCTGCGTAGGTAGGTCAAACTGCGCGTTTGGTGCATCAGCACACTCCTTCAGCGCTCGGCTACCAATGCGATTGTAAGGGACCGCCTGACAGCATCTCTATTAGTCCCCCGGTAGAGCCTCCCCAGAGTGCGGAGTCTAAGCACCGGAGCACTTGTTCACCAGGGCCCCTGATGGTGGGGATGGACTTGGAGCGCTCCGGTACCAGGTCGCAACTACCAGGTATCTCCAACAGGGGTAGAGGAGTCTGACAGGGGCTCCAGAGAGCTAGGAGTCTAATGTAAGGGAGCCCAGTGATCCCTGCGGGGTGGGTGGATGGATGAGCTAAATCAGAGTCATACAGGCTGGGTCGGTAACTAGCGGATCGGTAAGGTACAAAACGGTAGGCAAAGGATAGTCGGGTCACACGCAGGGTCAATACCAGGAGGTCAGATCTAAACGGGAACATCCAGGAGCAGAGTCAGGCAAGCCAAGGGGTCAGGATGGGAGAAGGCAACAAGGTCAAAACAATCCAGATCAGAAGTACTCACACACAGGTAACAGGATACAAAGACCATTCGGCAACAAGTGTCTGTGCAGGGCTAGTTTAAATAGCCCGCCCTGCACCTGACAGGCGTAGCCTGGGTCCCAGTGCCTGCCTAGTACTGTCCAGACGACGGGTGCGCCTGGGTCCTAGTGCCCTGCCACCTATAAGTCTCGGCAGACACCTACGCATGTGTAGACCCATGCGTCGCGATGGTTCCTGACATTGCCCCCCCTATGGGTACCCTCCGGGTGCCCAATTGATCTCTCCACTGCGGGTGACCACGCACGAATTCCCGCATAAGTCTAGGAGCATGAACATTTTGAACAGGTTCCCAATAATTTTCCTCAGGACCATAACCTTTCCACTTAATCAGGACTTGGGTCTGGCCCCCCCTTCTACGACAGTTCAGGATTGCTTCCACCTCAAACTCTTCCTGATCCCCTACTGTAATAGCCTTTGGGGGTCTGGCTTCTTGATCTGGAAATGGGTCTGTGGCTACTGGTTTCAACAAGGAGACGTGAAACACAGGATGGATCTTAAAGGTTTCAGGAAGGATCAGCTCATAAGCAACCTCGTTAATCATGCGTTTCACCAGGAAGGGACCTAAGAATTTTGGTTCTAATTTCTTGGATGGACACTGTAGTTTCAGATTAGTTGTTGCCAACCAGACCTTGTCTCCGGGCTGCAAAATTAAGTCTCCCCTTCGTTTCTTAACGAATGCTTCCTTGTTGTCTTCCTGGGCTTTCGTCATAGCTTCTTGTAGCCGTTGTTGTTGTCCGAGAAGAACTCCAACATGCTTTGAGTGGCTGGCACCGTACTTTATGCCAACAGGTCAGGCATGAACGTGGGATGGAACCCGTAACTTGAAAAAAACGGAGACTGCCCTGTAGCCGAGTGATTCGCATTATTGAATGCGAATTCTGCATGGGTAAGAGTGTCAGCCAGTCGTCCTGTACAAAAGATGTATAACACCTCAGGTATTGTTCCAGCGTCTGATTGGTTCTCTCTGTCTGCCCGTTCGTCTGAGGATGGAAGGCGGAGGAAAGCGAAAGCTTAATGTCGAGAGCTTTGCACAGGGCTCTCCAGAATCTTGAGGTGAATTGCACCCCACGGTCGGATACCACATCTTCAGGAACCCCATGTAGTCTAACTACTTCTTTGATGAAGATCCTGGCCGTTTCTTCTGCTATTGGGGTCCCCCTTATCGGTATGAAGTGGGTCATTTTTGACAATCTGTCCATGATAACAAAAATTCCTGTATGGCCCTGGGATGGGGGTAGCTCCACTATAAAATCCATGGCAATTTTTTGCCAGCATCGTGTAAGAATGGGTAGTGGGCGTAGCAGCCCCCAGGCCTTGTTTCTGGTCGGTTTATTCCTCTGGCAGATCTCGCAAGATTCCACGTATCTTTTGCAATTCTGATTCATCTTAGGCCACCAAAAGGTGCGTTTGAGTAACTCCAGAGTTTTTGCCGTTCCGAAGTGCTCTGCCATGGGGTGATCATGGCAGTGCCCTAACACCTGTGTCTGCACCTCCTTTGGAACCACAATCAGTCCTTCTTTCCGTATTAATCCTTCCTGGTGGGAGAGTGGCATGTCTGGCATTGTGGAACAAGTTTCAGATGCGTCCTGCAACCTAGCCCTTAGTTCCGTTTGCAGAGCCAAAAAATTTCCAGCAGACAGGATGGTATCCGGTTTGAGTTCCTCCTCAGGGTCCTCAAACATGCGAGACAGGGCGTCAGGCTTTGTATTCTTTGAACCAGGCCTATATGTAATGTGAAAGGTGAACTGCGAGAAAAACAGGGCCCACCTGGCTTGGCGTGGTCTTAGGCGTTTAGCTGTTTTCAAGTACTCAAGGTTCTTGTGGTCTGTGAAGATCAGGATTGGGTGAGCAGCTCCTTCCAGTAAATATCTCCATTCTGCCAATGCCGTCTTGATGGCCAATAGTTCCCGGTCCCCGATGTCATAATTGCGTTCTGCCGGGGTTAGTTTTCTGGAAAAGAACGCCACTGGGTGTAGAAGTTCCTTGGGACCCTTTCTTTGGGAGAGGATGGATCCAACCGCGTTTTCGGATGAGTCTACCTCTAGCACAAAAGGCAGAGCCGTATCCGGGTGGCCCAAAATGGGAGCGGTGGTGAACAGTCGCTTTAGAGTCTCAAATGCTTCTTGAGCTCCTGGTGTCCACTTGAAGCGCTTTCCTGACTTGGTTAACTGCGTTATGGGGGAAACCAGACCTGAAAAATTCCTGATGAATTTACGGTAAAAATTGGCAAATCCAATGAACCTTTGGACGCCTTTCTTATCGGCTGGAATTGGCCAATCAAGAATTGCCGAGATCTTTTGGGGATCCATTGCGATCCCCGCAGTGGAGATAATCATTCCTAAAAATGCAATGCTTTGCTGCTCAAAGCTGCATTTTTTGGCCTTGGCATATAGGCCGTGCAGGCGCAGCCGTTCCAGAACCTTGATTACGTGGTTTCTGTGGACATCTAGAGATGGAGAAAAGATCAGAATATCGTCTAGGTAGACGATAACGAAAATGGCCAAGAAATCACGCAACACATCATTTATGAAGTATTGGAACGTGGCTGGGGCATTGCAAAGTCTAAACGGCATGACCAGGTACTCGAAGTGCCCAAATCGAGTACGGAAAGCTGTTTTTCACTCATCCCCCTCCCGGATGCGGACCAGATTGTATGCCCCACGCAGATCCAGCTTCGTAAAGCAGACCGCTGTCCCCAGACTCTGGAATAACTCTGGGACCAAAGGTAGAGGGTAGCGGTTCTTGATGGTCACCCGATTTAATTCCCTATAGTCAATACAAGGTCTCTAGGTTTTATCTTTCTTCTCCACAAAGAAGATACCCGCCCCTGCCGGAGATGTGGAAGGGTGAATAAACTTTTTCTGGAGGTTCTCCTCAATATAGTCCTTCAGTACCCCTAATTCCTTTTCCGATAGCGGGAAGATACGGCCAAAAGGAATCTCAGAACCTGACAATAAGTCAATGGGACAATCATATGGTCGATGTGGTGGTAGTGTATCAGCCCCTCGTCTACTGAACACGTCTAAATATTCATGATATACGGTTGGTACAATCTGTCTTAGGTTAGTGTCCTCTTCTGCACATAAAAGGATCTGGGGGGCCCGAGGCCCAGAGGCCTGGCAGTTTTTCTGACAATAGTCTGAAGAAAAACTAAGGGACCCGGTTTTCCAGTCGATCTGGGGGTTGTGGGTCTGCAGCCACGGAAGCCCCAGGATCACTGGAAAAAGGGGTGATGAAATGGCGTCAAAGTGTAGTAATTCCCGATGGGAGCCCATTATGGTGGTGAGTATGGGAGGGGTCTCTTGGTCCACTAAACCTGATTTTATTTGGGAACCATCAGCCAAGAACAAATTGACCCCCCACTTCCTGGCCTGTAATGGTATCTGCTGCTGGCGGGCATTGTCAAGGTCCAGGAAGCAACTGCAGGCCCCCGAATCAATGATTGCAGTGGTTACCACGGTTTTCTCTGGCAGCTGAAACAAAAGGGGTACCGCTAAGTAATTGGACTGACTTATATTACTCAAAGAAACAGGAACCGAAGATCGAGACTTACATGTCTTCACTGGGCAGTTTCGCACTGCATGTCCAGCTTCCCCGCAATAGAAACACAGGTTCTTGGCCCGCCGTCTCTGGCGTTCTTCTGGAGTAAGGGTCTGCCGCGCCAAACCCAGCTGCATCGGTTCTGGCACATCAGTGGAGACAACTGGTGGAACAGTAGCAGGGACGGAATGACCTGTGCCTTTGGGGGGTATCCAGGTAGCTTCTTGACCCTGGCCTTGACCTGTCCTCTCAGACCGGCGTTCCCTTAACCTGCGATCAGTCTGAATCGCCAGGTCGATCAACTCCTTTAGAGACCTGGGGAGGCCAACCCGGGCTAACTCATCTTTTAGGCCGTCCGAGAGTCCGACCCTAAATTGGTGACGTAGGGCGGCGTCATTCCAGTGTGTGTCCCCCATCCATCGCCTGAACTCGGAGGCGTATTCCTCCGCAGCTCGACTACCCTGTCATAGGGCATAAAGGGTGGTTTCAGCCGAAACCGCCCACTGGGGGTCATCGTACAGAACTGACATGGCCTTAAAAAATGCGTCTAAGGTCTGTAACTGAGGGTCCTGCGTTTCCCTTAGTCTAAGGGCCCAGTCCTGGGGCTCGTCCTGTAGTAGAGAAATTACAAATCCCACCTTGACCGACTCTGTGGTAAACGCACGTGGTTGCAGTTCAAAATACAAGTAGCATGCGTTTTTGAACGTTCTAAAACGTGCTCGATCTCCCTGAAAATGTTCAGGCATGGGAACGCGGGGTTCGGCTGGTGGAGCTGCAGCCGCAGCCCCACTGGGAGATTCAGAAACCACCCTAGTGTCAATAGCTGAGGCCCGACTCTGAAGGGACACTCCAGATACCGTTAGGGTGTCAAATCGATTTTCTAACCGACTACACTTGTCCTGCAGGTTAGTTACTGCCTGGGTCAGTACGGACAAATGTCGGCACATCTCATCCCATGGAGAAGGCGACCCTCCAGACTAGGTCATGGCCGAATGGTACTGTAAGGGACCGCCTGACAGCACCTCTATCAGTCCCCCGGTAGAGCCTTTCCAGAGTGCGGAGTCTAAGCACCGGAGCACTTGTTCACCAGGGCCCCTGATGGTGGGGATGGACTTGGAGCGCTCGGGTACCATTTTGCAACTACCAGGTATCTCCAACAGGGGTAGAGGAGTCTGACAGGGGCTCCAGGGAGCTAGGAGTCTGATGTAAGGGAGCCTAGTGATCCCTGCGGGGTGGGTGGATGGATGAGCTAAATCAGAGTCATGCAGGCTGGGTCGGTAACTAGCAGATCGGTAAGGTACAAAACGGTAGGCAAAGGATAGTCGGGTCACACGCAGGGTCAATACCAGGAGGTCAGATCTAAACGGGAACATCCAGGAGCAGAGTCAGGCAAGCCAAGGGGTCAGGATGGGAGAAGGCAACAAGGTCAAAACAATCCAGATCAGAAGTACTCACACACAGGTAACAGGATACAAATACCATTTGTCAACAAGTGTCTGTGCAGGGCTAGTTTAAATAGCCCGCCCTGTACCTGACAGGCATAGCCTGGGTCCTAGTGCCTGCCTAGTACTGTCCAGATGACGGGTGCGCCTGGGTCCTAGTGCCCTGCCACCTATACGCCTCGGCAGACACCTACGCATGTGTAGACCCATGCGTCACGATGGTTCCTGACAGCGATCTTTAAGCCTCTATCCTCTGGTTTCAGACTCCATATGTAAAATAAATTGCACTTACATGAGATACAAATGTGTGGCACTTTAAAATCCTAGGAGACAATTGTCTTCTGTGTTCCCTCTCATGAGACCAAAATGGTGCTGTCAAGCCCCGCCCTATGCGTTTCGTTGTATGACGTCATCAGGAGCGTGGCTGAAGTGCCCCCCATGTGTCCATATATACCACCTGAGGGTCTCCAGTCAATCAATAATTTGCAGTTGCCATTTTGTTGTAGCCCCAACCGCCACCATTTTCCTATAGTCAATACTTAGATATGTAATGCTGAATTCTCACACTAGCGGCAGCCATTTTGTTGTAGCTAGTTCAACAAGGATCAACAAGGATCCAGGTACATCATGATCCGGATGAAGAACCGGCCGGATTCGACATTCGGGCCCCCAAAACCCCTATAGGGATGTCTACCCATCCTGGTGGCAACATTAAATAATCTGTAGGTGTAAAAACTCCGTACATATATCCCAGTGGTCGTCATAGCAACCGGACAGCCGCCATGATACCGTGGACGGATACCCTACAATACATTATACCATAATCCCTGCAATCCTAATGCCAATTGAAGTCCCTCATAAGTGGGATAGGATAGGAGGGGACCGACCCTTAATTTATACAAAAAAGAAGTGTGAAAAAAGGTATTTTATGTCTAATCCCGGCGCCCATGTTTCCAGAGCCCCGGCCAAAAATAATTAAATTAAATAGAAAATTCATAGATTAAAAATATGTCGTTATGTAAATAATTTGAAATACATGACTATGGGTATACATCGTAGCTATACCAATAAACCCACCGTCACAGTGTGCAGGGAGCCCAAGATGTTATAAAACTCTCTCGTACTCCAGCCGGTTCTTCGTCCGGATCATGATGCACCTGGATCCTTGTTGATACTAGAGCTAAAACAAAATGGCGGCTGCTAGTGCGAGAATTCAATATTACATATCTAAGTATTGGCTATAGGAAAATGGCGGCGGTTGGGGCTACAACATAATGGCACTGCTAGTTAATTATTGATTGACCGGAGACCCTCGGGGGGTATATATGGACACATAGGGGGGCGCTTCAGCCACGCTCCTGATGACGTCATACAATGAAACGTATAGAGTGGGGCTTGACAGCGCCACCTTGGTCTCATAAGAGTAAACACAGAGGACAATTGTGTCCTAGAACACATTTGTATCTCATGTAACTGCAATTTTAACTGTCTTTTACCAAATAAAAACAGTATTATGCTATCGGAGCTCCCTTTAGATGTTTTTTTATGGTGGTGGAAGAGTACTGCGGATGAGCCAGAGTTTTTTTACATATCGAGTCTGAAATCAAAGGATAGAGGCTTAGAGATCACATTGGTAGCTGACTGCTGCAGGAATGTGCTGATGCACCAAACGCACAGTTTGACCTACCTGCGCAGGTGGTCAACATCTTGGGGTGAGTGGGGCTCTGGAGTGGGAGCACTCAACACGAAGATATTTCACGGAGAAGATAATTGATCACCGTTTCACCCCTTTCACATTGGATGCCGATGGGGAAGTGAATCACATTGAAACTTTCATATCTGATGTTGTTAGCGGTGGATTGGGACTTTAGTAGTTGCATATCTAATGCACTGTGTACATGTCTGTTTATGGTATAACATTTGAATGCTATATATTCACATTGGCTAGGATTGGCACAGGAATTGCACATTATTTCACAAATTAACATTTTTTCACTTCATTGAACATCTTTCACCTATTGGATAAGTCTGCAAAGCCGTTTCCTATATTATAAGGTTATTCTGAGGAGGAGGGGCTTATTTTATAAATTCCATAGAAATATAGGAGGCACAGAGACACAAGTTTATTGTTGATTTTTGTATTATAGTGTATTAGGGGCAGCGCAGCATTAATTTATATTCTAATTTACACATTTTGTTGGCACATACACGTGTGGTATTGCTCTCAGCAGCCAATACATTTATTTGTCACGTTTATCACAGTCCACTGTGCAGTCTCCACTTATATATAAGTGAAAAACTGTGCTATTTTATTATTTACCACTGACTCTTAATGAATGTACACCTTACTGATGCACACTGGGAGGCAGGATCTGGGGACCCCCCTATTGTTTTAGGGGCTTCCAGATTCTGTTAAGCTCCAATCTGTAGACCCCCACAACCACCATGCCAAGATTGTGGGGAACAGTCCTCATCAATATGGATCCCCCATGGAAAAGTACCCCCCTCATGTTCAGGGTATGTTGCCTGGCATAGTTTGAGGGGAGCTGCGTGCTCGTCCCCCCTTTCCTAGCCTGCTAGGTTGCATGCTTGGATAAGGTTCTCATATATTTTTTAGGAGAGGAACTGTGACGGACTGCCTGACACCCTGACAAGGTATCTCAGCCAAACTACAGCTTCTTCCACTCTGGATTCAGCAAATTTACCTCATGCATCAGACAGAAACCAATGCTGGAGTAAAACAAGGAATGATTTTATTGACAAACAGCACAGCATTCATGCACAAAAACCTTTCCCCTAGACAGGTATGGCCCACATTACAAGTCCCAGGAGAAAATTACATTACATAACAAAAAAAATGAAACACAAGAAAACAATGTATTCCTTCCCGGCGCCTAGCTGTCTGGACTCTGGAGATGATTAAACAAAGTGAGAGCTTATCACCTAAACCTAATTACAGCAAACAATAGATGATGCCAGGAAACTTGTAACAGAAAATAACGTTTCTTAAAGTGGAGTTTCACTGAAAAGCGAAAGCTACACTTATTTGCCCCCCCCCACTGCCATATTTGGCACCTTTTGGGGGGGAGCCGGTACCTGGTTTTGACAGGTACCTGCTCCCACTTCCAGCTCAGTTCGCCGCAGTGAAGTGACCCGGAAGATCGGCCCCCTCTTTGCTCCCGCAATCTCCTGGGAACTTTCACAGGTCTCAGGAGACTGTCGGACCAATCAGAAGGCACGGCATGACTCGCACATGCGCAGTGGGAACCAGGCTGTTAAGCCAGAAGCTGTCACAGCCTGGTGCCCACAGTAGAGATGCCGGGGCCGTGGAGGACAGAAGGAGAGAAGGGACTGCGCAGGTGAGTACAGCGCTGGACCCCAGGATAGGTAAGTGTGTGTTCATTAAAAGTCAGCAGTTACAGTTTTTGTAGCTGCTGACTTTCAATAAAAACAAAACCGTCTGGAACTCCACTTTATCCCCACATATGCTGAAATTCACCCCCTGCACATACCACATTGCTCCAGGATAATAGTTCCACTATGCAGAGCATTTCAAGGGGTCTTAGACACAGTTCCTCCAACCCTAATTGCATGGAAAGGGTAGTTGGTATAATTCACCGCCAGCCAGGTACCCAGGGAAGTGATATAACCCTCTTGGGGAAAAGGTTCCTTGTAACCCCAAGGGGGGGGTCTTTTTAGTCCTGGGTCCATAGTCAGTGAGAAGGAGGCTGGCTCCCAGGCTCCTCCAGGGCCCAAGTCATGGTGGTTCCATGCAAAGATCCTCCGACCTTTTTCTATTTTTTTGACATAGGACGCAAGAGGATTGTGGGGGGACTCCCACACTTTTTTTTTAATTATATTCGCTGACAGGCTCCTTTTGTCAGGTGGGAATCCCAAGGTGACAGCAGGGATGGGTCACTGATTGTTAGGGCACCAATGGATATCAGATCATTAAGAATCAATGACTCATCCCTGTTGCTAATAGCATAGCCCTCAGAAAGTGAGCACTCGCATAGTCAGGAAGGTCCAACAGTGGTGGCAATTGCCCAGTAGCAGGTACCTAATGATTTTACTATTCAGAACTTAGTTACTCCTGAAATAATTGTTAGAAATGTGTGTAAACTTTACATTTAAAAAAAGCAAAAGATCTGTATATATTATTATTATTATTATACAGGATTTATATAGCGCCAACAGTTCACGCAGCGCTTTACAATATAAGGAAGACAGTACAATTACAATACATTTCAGTACAGAGGGAATATGAGGGCCCTGCTTGTGGAGCTTACAATCTAAAGGAAGGGGAAGGTGATACAAAGGGTGATATCTGCGGGGGATGATCTGGTGGAGGTGATTCAAGTACAGTTCTTAGGTGGAGGTGGGTTAGGCTTCCCTGAAGAAGTATGTTTTCAAAGATCGCCTAAAGGCAGACAGGGTGGGGGCTGACCGGACATACCAAGGTAGGGAGTACCAGAGGATGGGAGAGGCTCTGGAGAAGTCCTGGAGGAGAGCGTGGGAGGAGGTGATGAGGGAACTAGAGAGGAATATATCTTGGGAGGAGCGGAGTGGGCGAATTGGGCGGTATCTGAAGATGAGGTTGGCGATGTAGCTAGGGGCAGTGTTGTGGATGGCTTTGTAAGCTGTGGTTAGTATTTTGAATTTTATACGCTGGGTTAGTGGAAGCCAGTGAAGGGATTGGCAGAGAGGGACAGCAGTCGCTGATCGCTTGGTAAGGTGTATGAGTCTAGCAGCAGCATTCATAATAGACTGAAGGGGCTATAGCCTGTGTAACGGTAGACCAGTGAGGAGGGAGTTTCAGTAATAAAGGCGGGATATAACCAAGGCGTGGATAAGTTGTTTTGTGGTGTCATTGGTCAGAAAGGGGTGGATTTTGGAAATGTTCTGGAGGTTGAGGCGGCAGCATTTAGCCAGTGATTGGATGTAGGGCCCAAAGGAGAGGTCAGAGTCTAGGATTACGCCTAGCACCCTGGCATGAGGAGAAGGACCAATGGTTGTGCTATTGATCTTAATGGTAAAGTCGTGAGTGGGGGATCGGGGAGGAGGAAATATTACAAAATCGGTTTTGGAAAGATTGAGTTTAAGGTAGTGATGTGACATCCATGCTGATATGTCGCTTAGTAGATTTGTGATACGTGAGGAGATTGAGGGGGTGAGCTGGGGAGCGGAAAGATAGATCTGGGTGTCATCAGCATAGAGGTGGTATTGGAAGCCATGGGAGGTTATCAGTTGGCCCAGGGAGGAGGTATAGAGAGAGAAAAGGAAGGGCCCAAGGACAGAACCTTGGGGTATTCCAACAGAAAGAGGAAGAGGAGCGGAGGAGGAGGAGTTCTATGTGACACTGAAAGTGCACTGAGACAGGTAAGAGGAGAACCAAGAGAGTGCAGAGTCACGGAGGCCGATGGAGTGGAGTTTACTGAGGAGGAGCACGTGGTCAACTGTGTGAAAGGCAGCGGAAAGGTTAAGGAGTATAAGTATGGAGTAATGGCCATTGGTATTAGCAGTTAGTAGGTCATTAGTGAGTTTTAGTAGGGCAGTTTCTGTGGAATGCTGTGAAGCCAGACTCTCGGGGATCAAGAAGGTTGTTGTCGGTGAGGTAGCAGTTCATACGGTTGTGAACAAGATGCTTGGAGGCAAACGGAAGCAGGGAGATGGGTCTTAAGTTATTCAAACAGGTGGGGTCCAGCGAGGGTTTTTTGAGAATGGGGTTAACCAGTGCATGTTTGAGCGGAGAGGGAAAGGTGCCCATGGAGAGTGAGAGGTTGAAGATGTGGGTTAGAGAGTTTAGGATAGAGCATGAAGGAGGCTGCAACAGTCGTGAGGGGACAGGATCCAGGGGACAGGTGGTGAAATGGGCCTTGGAAAGGAGTTCAATTTTCTGGCAGTAAGTAAGTTGGTGGGTCGAGGCAGTGGGGGGTGGAGTAAGGAATTAGGTGTTGACGAGGATTGGATGAAAGGGTCTTGATGAGAGTGTTGCAGTAGGTTTGCTTAGCAGCGTGGAGGGTGGAGTTGTATTTGAAAAGAGCGGATTTGTAGATTGTAAAGTCTTTCAGGGATTTAGTTTTACGCCATGCTCACTCAAAAGTGCGGCTGCGTCTCTTGAGACTTCTGGTGTCATCTGCTTGCCAGGGTTGTGACAGGTGAGGCCTGGTTCTGCGTGTAGAGAGAGGAGCAAGACTGTCCAGGGAGGATGATAGATAGTTGTAGGCAGATGTGGCCAGCTCTGGGCAGGACAGGGGTGCAATTTCATCATAGAGGCGCTCAGTAGCGGAGTGAAGAAGGTAAGGGCTGAGGTGGTGGAGGTTTCTACAGGTAACGGTTTGGTGGTTGGAGGCATGGGAGGTAGGGGGAGTGTGAAGCTCATAAAGTTGTGATCAGAGAGGGGAAAAGGGGTGTTATAGAGGTTACAGGTAGTGTGTAGGTGGGTGAATACAAGGGCAAGGGTGTTGCCATTGGAGTGGGTAGTGGATTGTGACCATTGTGTTAGGTTAAAAGAGGAAGTTAGGTTGAGTAGTTGAGAGGTGGCAGAGGTATGCACATTTACTGGGATGTTAAAGTCACCGAGTATGATGGCAGGCACCTTAGAGGAGAGAAAGTACGGTAGGCATGCTGAAAAGTCATCAAGAAAGCGTGAAACTGGGCTTGGGGGCAGGTAGATGACTGCGATCCTCAGACAAACAGGAGAAAAGAGAGTAATACAGTGAACTTCAAAAGAGTGGAGGGACAGAGATAGAGGGGCAGGAATAACCTGGAACGTGCTTTGTGGGGAAAGAAGAAGTCCGACTCCACTCCCTTTTCATCCACTGGGTCTGGACGAGTGAATCCAGAGGAGGCCGCCATGGGAGAGTGCAGCTGAGGAGACAGAGTCGGGAATCCTGGAGCCATGTTTCAGTAATAGTAAGTAAGTAGGTTGAGGGAGTGGGATAGGAAGAGATCATTGATAGTAGAGAATTTGTTAGAGGCTGAGCGGGCGTTCCAGACGGCACATAGGAGGGAGGGGTTGGTGCGTGGAAACAGGGGAATTGAGATGAGAGAGAGGGTTGCGGCTGCAGCCAGAGAGGGGAGGCTTCTGCTTCTGTGGGTTGGAGTTTGATGGTAGAGGGCCAGGGTTTGGAACAATGTCTCCAGAAGTTAGTAGTAATAGGAAGGTGAGGGAGGTGAGGTGGGAGCGAGATTTATATGAGGGAAAATGCTGCAGTGATTTTGTAGCGGTGACATTATGTGGACCAAGAGAGAGCAGGAGATAAGTGCAATGATAATGAGAGAGCAGAAGTGAGGGTGATAAGTACAGGTTGTGGGGTGGGGAGGAAAGGTAAACAAGAGAGAGTTTGAGAAGAGAGGGCATTATAGCAACAAAGAGAGTTAGTAAGAGCATGCTGAAAAGAGGAGAAATAACAAAGGAAGGCTGATGGAAAGAGGTAAGAGAGGGAAGAACACATGCAATCTACTTGAGGTGGAGCACTAATGTTTGTACTTGCCTTAGTCAAAGTGTCGTGTTTAAAGTGCCATGCACTTAGCGACCGTAATGCGTACTTTGCGCAAGGAATGCCAGCCTGTCCCCTCGCCAACTGTCCCAAGGACTGTACTTTTGGATGGATGGGGGGAGGTTAGGCAATCGTTCAATTAAGAGCTAATAAATGACACATGGTGAATGTGTTCTGCGCTTAAATTGCAAGCAGGATGGACACAAGATAAGGCAAGGTGTTTGATCTCAGCTAAGGCACTATGAGGCTAAGGTCACTTAATATAGGCAAGTATACACAGTAGTTACAAAAAAAAACAAAAAAAATCTAACAAAGCAGATAATTTCAGGCATGCAAAAATAGCTTAGTGATTGAGAGAGCAGTGGAAGCAGTGTTTACCAAGGGCAACAGGAAGGCAGATGTCAGTTGCAGGCAGAGCAGGAAGTTTCAGAGGGCAATGGAAACAGTGGTTACCTGGAGGAGCAGAGGAGAAATGATGAGAGGATGTTGAGATGTTCCCTTGTTGCCGTGTTTAAAGTACCATGCACTTAGCGCCGTAATGTGTACTTTATGCAAGGAATGCCAGCCTGTCACCTCGCCAGCCGTCCCAAGGAGTGTACTGAATTTATACTTGGATGGATGGGGGGAGGTTAGGCAATCGTTCAACTAAGAGCTAATAAATGGCACATGGTGAATGAGTTCTGCCCTTAACAAATTGCAAGCAGGATAGACACAAGATAAAGCAGGTGTTTTTTTTTCACACCTTCATAATTTCCCCCCGATCTGCTCATTTCCCCATAATAATTGCATTGTGACAGGGGCATGGTCCAATATTGACATAACTTCTATTTTTACTTTGACCAGAGGCTCGACAAGTCAATGGTCCAGCAATATATAATCCAGTCTTGAATACATCTCATGTGCATGAGAATAAAATGTATAGTCTCTGTCCTTCATGTGCTTAATTCTGCATATATCTACAATCCATGCAGAGATTGAAATCACCTGCCACAATTAAATTGCCTTTTTTGAAATCCATTAACTTTCTCAGAGTATTTTTTAGAAATACCTCCAGTTTCTTATTCGGGCAATAAATATTTGCTAGTGTACAGTCTATTTCCTGTAATTTTCCCTTCAGAAACAGAAATTCTACTTCCGGATCTACCAATCTGTCTTCCAGCTTAAACCTTATATTTTTCGCAAAACCTATTGCCACTCCCTTGGCACGTTTAATTGGGGAATCTGCATAAAACCACATTGGATAATATCTGGAATTTAATTTCACATTTGATTCTTGCACCAAATCTGTTTCCTGTAAAAAAAAAACCACTGAAGAAAATCTGTCGAATTTCTTTAAAAATCCCAAATCTCTTCCCAGGGCTATTTAACCATTTAACATTATAAGTCACAAAGTGAATCTCTTCCATTCTTCTCCTCTCCACACCTCTATCTTCCCCATCTCTTCTCTCTTCCTCTTTCCTCCACATCTTCCCCTTTGATCTCTAGGATTTCTTCAGACTGATGTTTCTTCCACTATTTCGCAGAGTCTTAAACTACCTATCCCCTCCTCATACCCTCCTCCCACCCACCCACTTTTCCTCCCACTCCTCTCCATCCCCCCCTGCCCCCCACCACCCCATCTCCCTTTAAGCTTACATTTTGCCTATGAATCATTTGTGGTCCTAACCCCACCTTTGATTCAGCTTTTAAGGTGAAGCTATGACCATGAACTTTTCCCCAATAAGCGTGTCTCATCCTCCGTGTCCTACCATACTCTAGTAGACTTCAAAGATCATAAGAGAGAGGCAGAAATGGAGGGCGAGAGAGAGAAGAAAAAAAAAAAGGGGAGAGAACCCCCCTCCCTCCCTCCCGTCTTATTCATCTTTACTATTCCTACTCTCTATTTCTCCTTAGAGCTACTTGCCTCTCCTCATTTTCCATAGCTCACATTTCTCCTTCTCCTTCTTCCTCCCAACCAGGGATATTTATTTTCTGTATATCAAGTCTCTCACAAAAGTCTCTCAGATCTTCGGGGAATCTCAGTCTTGCTGAACGTCCATTTCTCCATCCGATCAAACACGCTGGAAACCCCCAGCTATATCGAACATTCTGTTTTCTCATCTGTTCCAGTAACGGTTTCAAAGTTCTCCAAAGTTCTACTTATTAATGTTTCCGCTGCTAATTCAGCAAAGATCTGTATATTTATTTCTCCATATTTTATTATTGCTCTTCCTTTTATCTTCTTCCAAAGCTCTTCTTTATCCCGAAAATTATGGAATTGCAATATTACATCTCTTGGCTTTTCCTTTCTATCTTCTTGTATGTATTTACCTATTCTATATACTCCCTCCATTTTGAGAGGCTATCCATTGTAGTATTCAACATTCTTGTTATTATTCCCATCAAATCTTCTCCTTGGGAGATCTATGGAAAGCCTTGTATCCTTAGATTGCATCTCCTATCCCTATTCTCCTGGTCTTCCAATTTATATAGCAGATTTCTTTGTTCTTTTCTCATTTCCATCGCCCGTTTTTCTAATGTCTGTATAATTTGGGCACGTTTATCTAGTTTTTCTTCCGTCTCCTCCACCATTGATAATATTTGCCCCAGATCTTTGTGTAATTTCGCCAGTTTCTGTTTTAGGGATCTTTCAAGTCCTTTAAACATTTCTGCTTTTTCTGCTTTAGTAAGCATCTGTGAGCTCTCCTCTTGTTCTTCTACTTTATCCATATCCACTTTTTCTTCCATATGTTGACTACTGTTAGCTAATCCCAGGGATAGTCTGGAACATTCCCCACTGTTTTCCCTCTCACCTCTTACACTTATTCCCTGTTGTCTCTCTGGAGTCTGTTTCTCCTGTAAGGGTATGTATCGTATTTTTCGCTCCATAAGACGCACTTTTTTCCCCCAAAAAAAGGGGGGAAAATGTCAGTGCGTCTTATGGAGCGAGTGTAAAGCGGCCGGTCCGGTATTTCTGCCGCCACCATGTCAGAATATCGGGCCGGCCGCTCAGCTCTTCTATCCTGCAGGACCCTACCTGTTCCTCGCTCCAGCGCTGCAGACTTCCTGCGGCGGCTTCTGTGACAGCTGGGTGCCCATTGCACATGCGCGAGAAGCACCGCGCTTCGTGAATGGTCCGGTGTCTTATGGGTCCCAGAAGGCTCCGGGCCATTCACAAAGCGCAGCGCTTCTCGTGCATGCGCAGTGGGCACCTGGCTGTCACAGAAACCACCGCGGGAAGAAGAAGGAAGGACAACTCCGTGAAAGTGGGAGCGGGTACCTGTCAAATTCAGGTACCCGTTTCCCCTCCCTCCCCAAAGGTCCACAATCTCTGGTAATCTCCTTTACTGTCTGCAGTCTCTGGTCATCCCCTGCACTGTCTGCAGTCTCTGGTCTTCTGTACTATGTCCGCAGTCTCTGGTCATTCCCTGTACTGTGTCCGCAGTCTCTGATCATTCCCTGTACTGTGTCCGCAGTCTCTGGTCATTCCCTGTACTGTGTCCGCAGTCTCTGGTCATCTCCTGTACTGTGTCCGCAGTCTCTGGTCATCTCCTGTACTGTGTCCGCAGTCTCTGGTCATCTCCTGTACTGTGTCCGCAGTCTCTGGTCATCTCCTGTACTGTGTCCGCAGTCTCTGGTCATCTCCTGTACTGTGTCCGCAGTCTCTGGTCATCTCCTGTACTGTGTCCGCAGTCTCTGGTCATCTCCTGTACTGTGTCCGCAGTCTCTGGTCATCTCCTGTACTGTGTCCGCAGTCTCTGGTCATCTCCTGTACTGTGTCCGCAGTCTCTGGTCATTTCCTGTACTGTGTCTGCAGTCTCTGGTCATCTCCTGTACTATGTCTGCAGTCTCTGGTCATTCCCTGTACTGTGTCCGCAGTCTCTGGTCATTCCCTGTACTGTGTCCGCAGTCTCTGGTCATTCCCTGTACTGTGTCTACAGTCTCTGGTCATTCCCTGTACTGTGTCCTCAGTACATTGGTTCAGAATATTTTTATTCTTGTTTTTCTCCTCTAAAACCTAGGTGCGTCTTATGGTCAGGTGCGTCTTATGGAGCGAAAAATACGATATTTTTTAATTGAGCCTGTTTGGGAAGCCTTAGGCCCTCCTCCCTTTGATACTGTGTTTTTCATGCTGTCAGGGACTATTTCAATTTTACGCAGTTCTGGTTTTGGGGGTGGGGAGGTCTATTTTTGATTTGATATCAAAATTTGTTGTCTTCCATAGGTATCCCCCTCTCAGTTCTTTTCTTCCTTTTTCTCTCCCCCCACTACCAAACTGATCTACCCGGGTCCTCTTCTTCTAGGTCTTTATCTGTTTTACATTGTCCTCCTTCTGATTTTCCTCTAAGACCCCCTGGGTGAACCCCTCCTCAGTTTAAACATATAGTTCAATACATACAGTTCAGTTCACATGCAATATATTAATCTCAGTACGTTTGTCACTCTCACTCACCCTCTTATCCCCAATACGGCTTTTCCCCCGTATGAGATCTCTGTCATATATGAAGAAAAGGGCTTCTCTGAAAAACATTTCCCGCACTCCGAACAGGTATACAACTTCTCCTCCATGTAAGATCTCTGATGTGTGTGAAGACTAGGCTTCACAGAAAAGAATTTCCCGCACTCAGGATAGACACATGGCTTTTCACACTTAGAACAGTGATATAGCATCTTCCTCATGTGAGCTCTCTGATATATATGCAGGCTGGACTTCTACGAAAAACATTTCCCGCACTCTGAACAAGGGTATGGCTGCTCCCTCTTGTATTATCACTGGTATGTATAAAAATAGGACTTACAGGAAAAACATTTCCTGCACTCGAAACAGGAATACTTCTCCCCCATGTGAGATCTCTGGTTTCTATAGAGATTGAACTTCTCTGAGAGACTTTCCCGCACTTTAGGACATCTCTTCCTTTACTCCAAGTGAGGGGTGAGGCGGCTCCAGGTACTCTCTTCTGGGGAACATTGCACTCGACATTCCCCTCACACAATGAGTGGATTGCAGGGGGGGTTCACCGAGCCCGTTTCCGCATGTCTCTAGCTGCCCCTTGTCCTGTGTGCCGGATGAAGAGTGCTCCAAGAAACGCCGGCCGGCTCCTCTGCCTCCCAGAGCTCCCTTGCGGCAGATCACCTGATCGCCCAGCATCCACTGAGCTCCGGGGAACACACAGCGTCGGGCCGAGAGCACAGAATGGCCGCCACTTCCGAAGGTCCTCGGTCCACGCCAGGCAGGTCTCCTCTCTCCCCGGCTAGTCTCTCCAAGCCATGGTCAGGCTCCTTCCTGGGTGTGGTCCAAGCAAGATAAAGCAGGTGTTTATTCTAAGCTAAGGCACTATGAGGCTAAGGTCACTTAATACAGGCAAGTATACACAGTAGTTACAAAAAAGCAAAACAAATCTAACAAAGCAGATAATTTCAGGCATGCAAAATAGCTTAGTGATTGAGAGAGCAGTGGAAGCAGTGGTTACCAAGGGCAACAGGAAGGCAGATGTCAGTTGCAGACAGAGCAGGAAGTTTCAGAGGGCAAAGGAAGCAGTGGTTACCTGGAGGAGCAGAGGAGAAATGATGAGAGGATGTTGAGATGTTCCCTTGTTGCCATGTTTAAAGTGCCATGCACTTAGAGCCGTAATGCGTACTTTGCACAAGGAATGCCAGCCTGTCCCCTCGCCATTTTTTAAATTAAATTTAAAAAATGAATAAAATGATACATTTCAATACCCACAATTCATGCACTTATGAGCATGAGATGGTGAATAACAGTCTGGGATGAGTCAGTCAGGAAACTTTCAGTCAGGGTTGAGAGCTCTGCAGGTCAGTTCCCCGATACCTCCCCCTGCTATAGAAGCATGAGAAGTTTTTAGAAGGCAGTGGGAGGCACTGGCCTGCATACTTAAGGTACCTTGGCCAATACCCAAGCTGGAGGCTTGGCATGGGGCCAGGACATCCCTTAATTATGAGAGAGCCTGATCAGCAGGAGTGAGTATCAGGTGGAAGATGGAGTGAAGGCTGGAGTGTGGAACTTGGGAGGGGGCCCAGGGAAATGCCCTACCTACAGGCAGATGCTGGAAAAGGGAATCTCCACTACACCCCCGTTTTCTAAGAGGAACATGAGCAGCAGGGAAAGCACCAGCCCAGCGAAAGGACGGAAGGCAGCCACCAACCCACCAAGCTGACAGAAAAGGACAGTGTAAGTACCCTTACACCCCCTGGGCCGGATAAGGGGAGAGGGCAGTCAAGTGGAAAACCCAACTAGTTTCTCATCTGGGACTGTTTTCTCAAGTGGCAGTTTCTGTCTCCCCTTGCCCTGGGATACACTCAGGCAGCTAGCTGAAGAATAGGACTCATCTGGGGTCTGAGGTGGTACACCAGAAAGACTGGAGAGCTCTCCAAAGGACAGACGTTTTGTCCACTGACTTGTACATAGTTGCTAAGCAGTTTGTCCTCAAAGTTAACAGTTTCCTTGGGCATTACATACGCTCCTGAACCCTATCGAAGTTATCAACTTCTTAACAAAATCACAAAACCAAGCTCAAAGACTGTTTACTGACGCGTGTTGCCATTATGTATCACTAGAACTATATATACAGTACATACTGTACGGTGTTCACAAATACTTAAAGCGGACCTTCACTCTAAATGAAGTTCAATCTTGCTATGCCTCCTTGCCCCTCCCACTCTCACACTTGGATATTCATATATATATTTTTTTTTCTAATAGATTTTTTTGTGCTGCAAAGCAGCTCTTCAACATTTCTCACCTAAGCGAGAACAATGCTTTTGTCCCCTACCCCCATGCAAAGATATAACACTTGTACATATGCATGGCTTTCCCACACATCTGTGCATGCAAACCATGCACAAAAGATATATATCCTGAAAGTTACAAAGTTTTGGTTTGCTTGAGCATGTGCTGGAAATCTCCAGTGCATGCACAGATGTATTGGAGGGCTCTGCCGGGACCCAAAGGCAGGGCAAAGCCCTTTGACACTTCTTTGCATAAGCCATAATAAGCATTAGCTAGTACTGGCACTCTGCTGCATATGAGAATCATCATGCAATTGTAACTCAGCAACCTGGAAATGGGGTTGGGTATGCATGACCTTACCAGGGACCTCTTCTCCATCGTCTAGCTATCTGACAGTGTGCCACTGCTGTCTACAGGTTGGTATTTTGAGGCAGATTCTGTCAGTGAGGCTTCCCTTTCGCTCTCACCTGACTAGCTCAGAATCCTGCAGACCTCTTCACTAGTGTACCTTTTGTTAGACATTTTGGCCACTAAATGTATAGGTACCTAGTGCGACTCATGGGAAGGGGTTTCAGACACCGGGAGGAGGGGCAGGGTTTTAGGGTCATGTGACCGTCGGGATTTGCTGTCAAGGTGGTCACATGATTGGAAAAGGTCCTGTCAGGGCTCCCAGGTGTGACCAGAGATGTGTGACTGACGCAGGGAAACGCAGACCTCAGATATGTTATAAACAATATAATTTATTAACACTAACAATACAAACATAAACGCAGTGCAATACTAAAACATAATACAGTGCAAACAAACCAAACCAAACCACCCACAGATAACAGTACATACAAGCAAGCGTCGTCAGGCAGGCCGGGTCAATATCAATAGGGCAGGTAGGTACAGGGGGAGCAAGCGGAGATTGGTCAGGGTCACAAGCCAGGGATCAGAACAGGTAGCAAGCAGCGTGGTACAGAGGGTCAGACAGAGGGATGGTCAGGAGCGAGCCGGGATCAGAGCAGGAGAAGTCAGCAGCGGTTCAGAAACAGGATGCAGGACAGAAACAGGATGCAGGACAGAAACAGGATGCAGGGCCCAGGACAAACACACACCAAGGCAGAGTCTGTGGGTCTGGCCATCCCTTAAATACCCCAGCATAATCAGTTACAGGTGTTAGCTGGCTGCAAAGTTGAGTCTCTGATTGCTGGGAACACCCGCTGGCCAGCCCTGGTACTGCAGATCAAAAGGCAGGTGAGTCCCACCATAGCTGGCCAGTCCATTCCTGACAGTACCCCCCCCCCCAAGGAGCGGCCTCAGGACGCTCCAAACAGTCCTAGCTGGGAAAAATGTTCCACCGCCCGGGTCTGGTAACTGGCGGGATATCAAAGACTGGCACACCGGGCAGGACTCCGGGCAGCGGTACACCGGGCAGAGGCACATCGGGCTGGACTCCGGGCAGAGGCACATCGGGCTGGACTCCGGGCAGAGGCACACCGGGCTGGACTCCGGGCAGAGGCACACCGGGCTGGACTCCGGGCAGAGGCACACCGGGCTGGACTCCGGGCAGAGGCACATCGGGCAGAGGCACATCGGGCAGGACTCCGGGCAGAGGCACATCGGGCAGGACTCCGGGCAGAGGCACATCGGGCAGGACTCCGGGCAGAGGCACATCGGGCAGGACTCCGGGCAGAGGCACATCGGGCAGGACTCCGGGCAGAGGCACATCGGGCAGGACCCCGGGCAGAGGCACATCGGGCTACCAGGCGAAGCAGCAGGCAGCGGGCCACCAGGCGGAGCAACAGGCACCGGGCCCCCGGGTGGGGCGACAGGCACCGGGCCCCCGGGCGGGGCGACAGGCACCGGGCCCCCAGGCTGAGCGGCGGGCGCCGGACCCCCAGGCGGAACTACAGGTCTCGGGCCCTCAGGCGGAGCGGCGGGCGCCGGACCCCAGAAGGAGCGACAGGTCTCGGGCCCTCAGGCGGGGCGACAGGCATCGGACCCCCAGGCGGGGCGACAGGCATCGGACCCCCAGGCGGGGCGACAGGCATCGGACCCCCAGGCGGGGCGACGGGCATCGGACCCCCAGGCGGGGCGACGGGCATCGGACCCCCAGGCGGAGCGACAGGCATCGGGCCCCCAGGCGGGGCGACAGGCATCGGGCCCCCAGGCGGGGCGACAGGCATCGGGCCCCCAGGCGGGGCGACAGGCATCGGGCCCCCAGGCGGGGCGACAGGCATCGGGCCCCCAGACGGAGCGGCAGGCGCCGGACCCCCAGGCGGAGCTACAGGTCTCGGGCCCTCAGGCGGAGCAACAGGTCTCGGGCCCCCAGACGAAGCGGCGGGCACCGAGTCACCAGGCACGACAGTGGGCACCGAGTCGTCTGGCAAGACTGCGGGCACCGAGTCAACTGGCGGAACAGCGGGCACCGAGTCGTCTGGCAAGACTGCGGGCACCGAGTCGTCTGGCAAGACTGCGGGCACCGAGTCGTCTGGCAAGACTGCGGGCACCGAGTCGACTGGCAAGACTGCGGGCACCGAGTCGTCTGGCAAGACTGCGGGCACCGAGTCGACTGGCGGAACAGCGGGCATCGAGTCGTCTGGCAAGGCTGCGGGCACCGAGTCGTCTGGCAAGACTGCGGGCACCGAGTCGTCTGGCAAGACTGCGGGCACCGAGTCGTCT
The DNA here is from genome assembly GCF_062004578.1 of Staurois parvus. Taxonomy (NCBI): domain Eukaryota; kingdom Metazoa; phylum Chordata; class Amphibia; order Anura; family Ranidae; genus Staurois; species Staurois parvus. Next base: position 774,953 of record NW_028318297.1, read on the forward strand.
GGCAAGACTGCGGGCATCGAGTCAACTGGCGGAACAGCAGGCACCGAGTCGTCTGGCAAGACTGCGGGCACCGAGTCGTCTGGCAAGACTGCGGGCACCGAGTCGTCTGGCAAGACTGCGGGCACTGAGTCGTCTGGCAAGACTGCGGGCACCGAGTCGTCTGGCGGAACAGCGGGCACCGAGTCAACTGGCGGAACAGCGGGCATCGAGTCGTCTGGCAAGACTGCGGGCACCGAGTCGTCTGGCAAGACTGCGGGCACCGAGTCGTCTGGCAAGACTGCGGGCACCGAGTCGTCTGGCAAGACTGCGGGCACCGAGTCAACTGGCGGAACAGCGGCCATCGAGTCAACTGGCGGAACAGCAGGCACCGAGTCGTCTGGCAAGACTGCGGGCACCGAGTCATCTGGCAAGACTGCGGGCACCGAGTCGCCTGGCAAGACTGCAGGCACCGAGTCGTCTGGCAAGACTGCGGGCACCGAGTCGTCTGGCAAGACTGCGGGCACCGAGTCGTCTGGCAAGACTGCGGGCACCGAGTCGTCTGGCAAGACTGCGGGCACCGAGTCGTCTGGCGGGACTGCGGGCACCGAGTCGTCTGGCGGGACTGCGGGCACCAAGTCGTCTGGCGGGACTGCGGGCACCGAGTCGCCTGGCAAGACTGCGGGCACCGAGTCGTCTGGCAAGACTGCGGGCACCGAGTCGTCTGGCAAGACTGCGGGCACCGAGTCGTCTGGCAAGACTGCGGGCACCGAGTCGACTGGCGGAACAGCGGGCACCGAGTCGACTGGCGGAACAGCGGGCACCGAGTCGTCTGGCAAGACAGTGGGCTCCGAGTCAACAGGCACGACAGTGGGCACCGGGTCATCAGGTATCGGATTGTCTGGCTCGACAGCGGGCATCGGGTCACCAGGTATGACAGCGGGCACTGGGTCACCAGGCATCAGGTCATTTGGCTTGCCAGCGGGCACCGCGTCATCTGGCAAGGCAGTGGGCACCGGGTCACCAGGTATGACAGCGGGCTCTGAGTCAATTGGCACGACAGCGGGCACTGGATCAGGTACCGGATCATCTGGATCAACAGCGGGCATCGAGTCAACTGGCCTAATAGGATCGTCGGGCTGGATCAGTTCATCATGCTGAGTAGCGGCATCAGGCTGAATGCAGGCATCAGGCTGAGGAGAGGCTTCAGGCTGAGGAGAGGCTTCAGGCTGAGGAGAGGCATCCGGCTGAGGAGAGGCATCCGGCTGAGGAGAGGCATCCGGCTGAGGAGAGGCATCCGGCTGAAGAGAGGCTTCAGGCTGAGTCACGGAAGGCAGGTTCACCGGTTTGGATACTGGCAGGATGGTATTGGTTGGAAAGAATTTTCGCTTTTTTCTGGTTTTAACTACTGGAGCACTGCAAGTAAACGCAGGTCTGCAAACGAATGGAGCAGCTGGAGACAGAGAAAAACTGGAGGATGGAACAGGAGAGGGAGCAGTTGCTACAGAGGGCTTTTTTACAGGGTTAAAGGCAGGATAGGTGCAGCGAGTGGGAACAGGGTACTGACATGCGGTAGATAGCCAAGTATACTGGGCTGTAACTGGAGGAGCTGGTGGGAATACAGGAGTAGAGTTAGAAGCAGGACTGGGTTTTTGTAAGCTGACTGAGGCTGGGTGCAACAAGTCTGTCCATGTCTGCAGTAGGGGTTGAACAAAGCTGAGCTTACACAAAGCCTGTCTGGTCAATGACTGCATTGCGTTTATACAATCTCTTAGTGTCTGTGGTGAACATGTGGAATAACGCTCCAGAAAGTAACCCACATCATCCTCTAATAACCACACCAGGGACTCAACCTGGTCTGCACTAAATGGTGGCAAAAATTCATCCCTGCATTCGGGGGAACCAGATGAAACCAACTCAACACAAACCTGAATCAATGGCTGCACCATAGAGAAATCTGTGCCCTGATCTACTAGAACATGAGCGAGCCGTATACATTCTAGCAGTTCATCCCGGGGATACTCCTTCAGAGTCTGATAAGCATACTCTCTGTCATCAAGCACTAGCAGAGATAAATACTCAACCTCATCCAGATCCATCCTTCCCATCAACAAGCCAAGATGGCTTCCCTGTGCAGCCACTTCTGGTCAGGATTGGCCTTGGTGTAATGTCAGGGCTCCCAGGTGTGACCAGAGATGTGTGACTGACGCAGGGAAACGCAGACCTCAGATATGTTATAAACAATATAATTTATTAACACTAACAATACAAACATAAACGCAGTGCAATACTAAAACATAATACAGTGCAAACAAACCAAACCAAACCACCCACAGATAACAGTACATACTAGCAAGCGTCGTCAGGCAGGCCGGGTCAATATCAATAGGGCAGGTAGGTACAGGGGGAGCAAGCGGAGATTGGTCAGGGTCACAAGCCAGGGATCAGAACAGGTAGCAAGCAGCGTGGTACAGAGGGTCAGACAGAGGGATGGTCAGGAGCGAGCCGGGATCAGAGCAGGAGAAGTCAGCAGCGGTTCAGAAACAGGATGCAGGACAGAAACAGGATGCAGGACAGAAACAGGATGCAGGGCCCAGGACAAACACACACCAAGGCAGAGTCTGTGGGTCTGGCCATCCCTTAAATACCCCAGCATAATCAGTTACAGGTGTTAGCTGGCTGCAAAGTTGAGTCTCTGATTGCTGGGAACACCCGCTGGCCAGCCCTGGTACTGCAGATCAAAAGGCAGGTGAGTCCCACCATAGCTGGCCAGTCCATTCCTGACAGGTCCTGATCGCAAGGGGAGATCGGGAACTTTCCGTGAGACACCGACATGTGCTCTCAGCACATATGTGTTTTCAAATGGTAAGCAAATGTGTCGAGGCCCAGCTGCCGAGAGGCCGCATATGTACAGTCAGCATCAAGGGGTTAAAGTTAGGATCTTTCCCCAGCCTGGACCTGCTGAGTGATGTTAGCCGACAAGGGGCTTCAGCTCGCTATCAGTTGAAAACAGGTCACTGGAGTGCAGAACAAACTGTACTCCTGTGATCCACAGGTAAAGTATAGCCAAAAGAGCTTTGGCTGTAATTCTTTAGTCAGTTCAGTGTTCTCAGCTGCTGCTACTCTGATAGCTCTCTCTCTCTGCTTTCCAGACAGTTGTGGAATTCTCTGGAACCTAGGTGTGGAGTTATGCAGATGGCAGTATGAATAGTTATGCAGCCCTGGTAAATCCCAGGGAGCAGGGCCCTGAAGAGCTCTGCACAACTGCATAAATAATCTGGGAGACTGGGCTTCTGGGTCTCTTTCTGCTCAGGATCTGTACCTCCACGGCAACACTGCCATGTTCGTGGGCAACCTGAGGGCCTGGATACTGAAGCTACAGAGAGCAGACTGAAGGACTGTCTGCTAAAGATCTAGTATAGTATCACAGGAGAAAGATGTTGCTTTGAGGTTGGAAGGAGGCTACCAACTGTACCTGGACAGAGTACAGACTGCTGTGAGAGATCTTAGAGACCTTTGGTCTTCTGCCAACCCTCTTGTGCCAGACCCACAGGGGTGTCAAACTGGCGGCCCTCCAGCTGTTGCAAAACCACAAGTCCCATCATGCCTCTGCCTTTGGGAGTCATGCTTGTAACTGTCAATCTTGCAATGTCTCATGGGACTTGTAGTTTGGCAACAGCTGGAGGGCTGCCAGTTTGGCACCAGTGCAAGAGAATCAGCAGCCTGTTTTAACCAGGGTGCCCATTCACACTGGGGTGCCTTGAGGGTTCTTCAAGGGTGCCTTAGCAAAATGTCTAAAAAATGCCCAAAACCTATATACAAGCCAGCGGGTGGAACAAACCTGCCTTTTAATTATACAAAGCCACAGGTTTTGATTGTGCACCATGGCAATCTTCTAAGTGCCAGTGACCTGACAACCAATGACATCAGCAGTTAAGGAGGAGGGTAATTGTCTGTGCAGCATCTTTGTTCGACCCCGCCCCTCTCCATCAGTGCTAGGGTCACATTAGCTCAGTGATGGAGAAAAACTCTCCAGTGAGGGAGAAAAGAAACACTGGTATGCTAGTCAGTTCCAGAGTGAAAAAGTGTATTTGCTTTGGAAGAATAAATCACCTCTAACATTGGGTGCCCTACGTTGCGGATGTTGCTGTGTTATATAAAACGATTAAAATAGTTTTTTACATTTTAGAATGGGGTGCCTCAAGACTGTTCATTATTTTAAAGGGTGCCTCAGGACTGTCCATAATTTTAGAGAGTGCCTTGAAATTGTTCACAATTTTAAAGGGTGCCGTGACTGAAAAAAGGTTGAGAAACACTAGTCTAAAGGAAACATCACCTGGTGTTCTGAAGAGCTTAGTTTAGTTCTCTGTGAAGGGATTCTGCTCTTGTTGCTCTAAAGGAAGAAGCTTGGGTGCTATTAACTGCTTCTTTTAAAAAGCCAAGTCAACAGTTTGCTATGTGCAATGACTTCTGTTTCAGCTTTGCATTTAATGGTTTCTACTACAAGCCAAGTCCACAGTTTGCTGTATGTAAGGACCTCTGCTTCAGCCTTACAGAATGGAGTTCACTGTTCTCAACTTGCACATAGTTCCGGTTTTTGGAGTATCCTACTTAACTCCCTCAACCCTATCCAAGTTCTCTAAAAATAAAAATAACAAAATTAACACCCCTAGACTGGTTATTGAGGAAAAGGAGTGACTGTGTTTGTGTGCCTGGCTGCAGGGCAATCCACTAGCCTAGTTAGTAAAAGATAGATTTAGAGGTTCAAATATAAATTACTGTATCGCCCAATATATGGCTTCCATCCAGTAGCCAAAAAATATGCAGACCAAAGAAGAGATTTGTGAAAAGAGATTCACAAGAAAGCGGCTACATTATGGACAGAATGCGATACTCAGAAAAGTTTCCAAAAATTATGCTTTATTACACATTAATGATTGACACTCGGGCAATCGCCCTGGTTTACCATCACCTCAGTATTAGACAATACACACAGACCTAAAACCATAAAATCACATCAAGACCGGTCTGGATATACAGTTGTGGCCAAAATTATTCAACCCCCACTGAAATTGAGTGTTTTGGCCAGTTTGACATTGCTTTTGATCATTCAGTCATCTTGCTTACATTTACATTAAAGAGGCACTTGTAGGTCAGACAAATATAACATAACAGTTATAATGAAATAACCACAAATGTCTTTTCTGTGCTCACAGCATTATCAGTTTTATTCAACCCCCAAGTGACATTCAATCTTAGTACTTAGTACAGCATCCTTTTACAGTTATAACAGCTTTTAAACGTGAAGCATAGCTTGACACAAGTGTCTTGCAGCGATCTACGGGTATCTTCGCCCATTCTTCATGGGCAAAGGCCTCCAGTTCAGTCACATTCTTAGGCTTGCGCACTGCAACTGCTTTCTTTAAGTCCCACCAGAGGTTCTCAATCGGATTTAAGTCTGGTGACTGCGATGGCCACTCCAAAATGTTCCAGCCTTTCCTCTGCAACCATGCTCTAGTGGACTTGGAGGTATGCTTGGGATCATTGTCCTGTTGAAAGGTCCAACGTCTCCCAAGCCTCAGGTGTGTGACGGACTGCATCACGTTTCCATCCAATATCTCCTGGTACTGAAGAGAATTCATGGTACCTTGCACACGCTGAAGCTTCCCTGTACCTGCAGAAGCAAAACAGCCCCAAAGCATGATTGACCCTCCACCATGCTTCACAGTAGGCAAGGTGTTCTTTTCATCATAGGCCTTGTTCTTCCTCCTCCAAACATAGCGTTGATCCATGGGCCCAAACAGTTCTAATTTTGTTTCATCAGTCCACAGAACACTATCCCACAACTTTTGTGGTTTGTCCACATGGCTTTTGGCATACTGCAGTCGACTCTTCTTATTCTTTGGAGACAGCAAGGGGGTACGCCTGGGAGTTCTGGCACGGAGGCCTTCATTACGCAGTGTGCGTCTTATTGTCTGGGCTGAAACTTCTGTACCCACATCTGACAAATCTTTTCTCAGTTCCTCAGCAGTCACACGGGGACTTCTCTCCACTCTACGCTTCAGGTAGCGCACAGCAGTCGAAGTCAGCATCTTCTTTCTGCCACGACCAGGTAGCGTTTCAACAGTGCCCTTTGCCTTGAATTTGCGAATGATGCTTCCTAAGGTGTCTCTTGGTATGTTTAACATCTTTGCAATCTTCTTATAGCCATTGCCCTTCCTGTGAAGAGAAATCACCTCTTCTCTTGTCTTCCTGGACCATTCTCTTGCCTTCACCATGTTTGTAACCACACCAGTAAATGTCTAGAAGGAGCTGAGTATCACAGTCATTTTAAAGCTGCCTAATTGGTGCTTATTATGCTTGATTGCTGCTCGGTGACATCCACAGGTGTTTTCAATACCTGATGGAAAGCACCTGTATGAACCTCTGTTCTTCAGAGTGGTAGTCTTTAAGGGGTTGAATAATTGTGGCAATGAAGAAACCACATAAGAACCATTTACTACTGTATTACATAAACAATTGATGTCATTTTAGTTGCATTTGGGTAGTTACAACGTCCTTGTAGGATTTGATTCTGAATACAATTCCAAATGTACACTATAGTCCCTAAACCCCTTTACAGCATTGGGGGTTGAATAATTTTGGCCACAACTGTATGTGCTGCAAAGGCTATGACCACCATGGTCTAAAGCATTTGCAGCACCGCACATTGGTTACATTCCCTGTAGGAGGTATTTTTAAAAAATTATACCATGGGTATATAATATCACATACTATGCAAATAAGCACATATAGTTACCACATAGGTTACACTCCCTGAAGGAGGTATTTTCAATTGTACCATAGGTATATAATGTCACATGCAAGCATAAAGGCAAATACAATTATCACCTGGAGAGAACCATAACCCTAAGCCTATGTAAGGCAAAGTGGGTAAAAAATTGAATAAAAAAAGGGGGGAATGAACCCCAATGATATAATGATGGATTCATGCAGTACAACCCTGTGGAGGCACATGTGGTTGGGACCCATTTATCTGTAATATACGTATATAATTGCAAAGATTCTTATAGATGAAAGAGTCCCTGTTGATGTCTTGATGGAGAAATGGATGCAAATAGCAGAGGCCTACTTTATATGGTTTCTTCACCACAACATGTGGACTACAAACCACTTTAATATTTGAAATGAGATGAGGCCCAGTGGGTCTTCCGCCTGTTGCAATATATGTAGTATGCCTTGCATCTAGAAAAAGCATCTTAATGTCCCCATCCTGTAATAAGACAAACAATATAGGAATAGTCACTCTGGGTACTCTCACTCTATTGTATATATAGTAGTATAAGTAGCAAAGAGCCTTCTTCGTTAATCCTGTAACAGTCCACTCACCACCTGTGCAATGGGTAGTAAAAAATAAAGATATCCTTCATAGGTACTGCCTTGTTGATCCAGGGAACTACCGCTTACATCAGCTGACATTTCGCGGGTTCCAACCTCTCCATGGTGCCTGTACAGCCTTTGCATGATTTATGGCATGTGAAAATGGCTGCCTCCTTGTAGGTCGGCGTGCATATCGGCAATGCGCATGACCGGAAGTGACGTATCTGACATATGACGTCAACGCGTTTCACCGATGGGCGTATCTCACTCAGCTTCATCAGGACCAATGAGATTCCTGCATTTCAGCTTCCTATTTATAGTGGGTTTAAACCCACACATCATATGCAAATTATTAACTTGCAGCTATTCTCAATGGGAAGAAAGGCTAATTACTTAGCACAACAGCTGGTCATTACTCACATTTAAAAGAACAGGCAACTGGATATATCAGAAGATGGCGATATTAATTAGGAAATCCCTAAATAAGGCTATTTAACCAGAGATATTTGAAGATCACAATAAGAAAAATTACTGCAAACTCACCAGAAGATGGCGATATTAATTAGAAAATCCCTATATAGGGCTATTTAACCAAAGATACCTGAAGATCACAATGAACATTTATAAACAAACAGCTATTCTCAATAAAAAAGAGGCTAATTACTTAGCTCAACAGTTGATCTTTTATCGCATTTAAATTTAAACCAACAGGTAGCTGAACACATCTACAGAAAGAAAGGTTTATGATGTTATTTTAACATTAATGGAGATAAGAAATTACCGCAAACTCACCACAAAATGGCGATATTAAATAAGAAATCCCTATATAAGGCTATTTATCCAGAAATACCTGGAGATCACACTCCACATTTAACCCCTTTGTGTACAATGTATCAAGTTTATATATCCAGTATTTTTACTTTCTTAATAATTCTCTGTCAAAATCACCTCTCCTTTGGGGAAAATGTAATGCATAAAAGCCTTTCACTTTTGTACCATCCAATTTACCCCCATGATGCTTAGCATAGTGTTGAGCTAAATTACTCTCAGGGTCATTGGATCTGATATCTCTAAAGTGTTCACCTATTCGTACTTTAAGTTGTCTTTTAGTTTTACCAATATACATCTTTTTACAAGGACAAGTCAGTATATATAATACTCTGGCTGTGGAACAATTTATAAGACTTTGAATTTTGTAGTGAGTGCTATTTTTTGAGTCACAGAAAAAATCTGTGCGATCCACAAATTTACAGATCTGACATTTTCCACATCTATACATCCCTTTTGTACGTGACTTCAACCGTGTTGTTTGTTTTAACGGTTGATAGTCAGAGTGAATAAGGAGGTCACCAAGATTTGGTGCTCTTCTTGCTACCATTTGAGGGCGCTCACCTACAATTTTACTCAGTTTGGGGCATTGGGTTAGAATCTTCCAGTGCTTTTCTAATATTTGTTTCACAGCCTGCCATTGAGCTCCAAATTGAGTTATCATTCTAACAGGTTGCTCACTTAGTTTAACCTTCTCTTCCTTTTTTGGGGACAATAAACTCTTACGGTCAGTTTGATATGCCCGTCTCCGAGCTTTTCTAATCTGAGAGTGAGAATATCCCCGTTCTCTAAACCTTTTATAGAGGTCCTGCGCTTCCATCCTAAAATCATTAATGTTCGAACAATTTCTCCAACATCTCAGGAACTGTCCTACCGGAATTCCTGTAATCAGTGAACGTGGATGATAACTTCTGGCTTCTAATAAGGTATTAGCTGCAGTTGGTTTTCTAAACGTTTTAGTAAAGAGTCTCTTGTCTTCAAGTCTAATTTCCAGGTCAAGAAAGGAGATACATCTTTCATCAAACACATATGTAAGTCCAATATTGAAGGAGTTTTGATTTAACTCCTCCATAAAAAGTTTTAATTCCTCCGATGTTCCTCTCCATATAAGGAAAATATCATCGATATACCTCAACCAAATCTGGGCATGTGCAATAAACGCTGCTGACCTGAAGACAACCTGCTCCTCCCAAAAACCTAAATGCAGACAGGCATAGGCCGGGGCCCATGGTGCCCCCATACTTGTACCTCTAATCTGTTGATAAAAGGTATTGTTAAATTGAAAAAAATTATGTTGTAATGCAAAATCCAGTAATTCACTAATAAATTTGTTTTGTCCCCCAAGAGTGGGGTATGTTTTATCAAGAAAGTAGAAAGTCGATCTCAAACCACATTCATGTGGGATTGATGTGTAGAGTGATTCTACATCTATTCCAACTAGAATAGAGTTTTCATTTATTATTAAATTTTCAATTTTAGCCAAAACATCTTTAGTATCTCTTACATAAGAGGATAGATTAGGGACCATATCTTTGAGAAACAAATCAATGCATTTCCCTGTTTTATCTAAGGGGCCATTAATGGCAGAAACAATAGGTCTACCTGGAGGATTTTCTTGATTTTTATGTATTTTAGGGATGATGTAGAAGGTAGGATGATTAAATTCCTCAATTCTCAGATATTCAAACTCCTTTTTGGTTAGAAGACCCGCCTCTTTACCCAATGTTAACATAGAGTTTAGTTTTTTCACCACTACATGGAAAGGATTAGTAGTTAATTTCCTATATGTAGATGAATTCACCTCTTTGACATAGTTTTCATTTTAAATAACTACATTACCCCCCTTATCACTTCTCTTAATTACTATATTTTTGGTCTCTTTTAATTCTTTTTCTTTCCTTTTTTGTAAGATTGTCACCAATTGGCATTCTCCACTCAAGATTTTTAAGATCATCTGCAACTAAATCTAGAAATGCCGATATTCTCATGTTGGAACGTATTTTTGGCATTTTAGTCGACCTAATATTTAGATCGACTTTTCTGATCACATCATTGTGATTATCCAATTCTGGTTCATTTTCATCACAATCATCACTTTCCTCCATGAGAGATATCAGCATATCGAGCATTTTCCAATCCTCCATGGAAGAGTCCGAACCCATATCCTCCAACATAGTGGGGTTACCATGTATCAATCTTAGAAATACTTTTCTTAAGAATAAGTTGACGTCTTTGAATACTTCAAACTCATCCATGGGAGTCACTGGTGAAAAGGACATACCTTTATTTAATAAAGTAATATGTTCCTCTCTGAGTGGAAAATTAGCCAAATTGATTACCTTCTTATCATGGGTGATTTCATCAACTACCTTTTCTGACTTCTTGTTCTGCCCTTGTCCTCCTGATGTTTGTTTTTTAAGGATTCCTCTATGTTCTTTTTGGTTCCTCTCCCCATTTGTGATTGACTGGTTCGGGGAAGTTCCCCATCCTTATCACAAGTGTAATAAAAGCGCCACACCCTTAATACTTTAAAGCAGGTGTGGCGCTTTTGAGGTGGAATTGCTGCTTTAAAGTTCCCCATCCTGTTGGTCTAAAAAAGATACAGATTTACCAAGATTTTCTGAATCACTTTCACTAGACATGGTTTCCCCCATTGATCTAGAATGTGAACGAAAAACTCTCCGTTTAGATCGACTTCTACCTCTTTTTATAGTAAGATCAAAAATCTCCCGTTTCCCAATCCTTGAGGTCACGTCTAAATTTGGTTTGTTTGGTAGTTCTAAGATTTTTTTGAACCTTTTCTACTTCTTTTTTAAGTTGATCATACATTTTTCAAAATTCTCCTGATTTTTAAAAGGATCTAGTCCTTCTACACTTTTTGTGATAGCTAGATCCAATTCCTCTAGTTGCAGTTTTTCTTCCTCAACAATAAGTTTCATACCTTTAATTCCGTGTTCTATGCATAGCACCTCCCTAGCGGTTTTACCGAGTCTGGCTCGGGGTTAAATCTTGCTGTCAAAAACGGTAACCCCGAGCCAGACTCAGGCTCACCGCAATCTAATTACCTGGTGCCGATCTGTGTCCCTCGTCCTGTGCTGCCAGCAGCCATCACCTCCGTCTGTCCCCAGTCTCCTTCCCCGCTTCCCTGCTTCTCTGGTTCCTGGCTATCTCACGCTGATCAGTGTGATCAGTGTGAGTCTGCCGTGCTGTGCCGTCGGGGGGCGGGGCTTGCGGGAGGCGGGAATTATAAAAATAGATCACCGTCAAAATAATGTGTTACTCTAGTGCATACATTGTAACTCTACCTGAGATATTTCCATAGTGCAGTTTTTCAGTTTCTGTGACTAAAAACGGTTTTGAGCTCATGGCTTCCAAAAAGCGCCTCGCTAGCGCTAAAGCGGTTTATGATGAGCTAGCGAACAGCGACAGTGAGGAGCTACTTGATTTGAGCGATAGCGACTCATGTGGTGATTTGTCTTCAGACACCGAAAGTGAAAACAGTGGCGAATCTGAGATTGACGTGAGTGATCTGCACACGTGGTGCACTATTGATTGCGATACGCCAGTGCCGCCAAGATTTCCGTTTAACGGCGCACCTGGTATGAAAATACACTTTCCAGATGACAACCCCTTGGCGTACTTGGAATTGTTTCTGACCAATGAGGTTATTGCAATTATCGTGACGGAGACAAATAGGTACGCAGTGCAACAACTAGCTGCTCCACAGAGCCAGTTTTCACGAAGCAGAAAGCGGGAGCCTGTCACCAAAGAGGACATTTGGCTGTTTCTCAGCCTAATTATTGTGTGGTGGGGAAACTGCTGCAGAAGTGGTACTGGACCACCAACAAAATGCTTGCCACGCCATTCTTTGGTACCCTCATGTCATGTCGGAGTACAACTTTTCCCTCATTATGAAATTTTTGCACTTCGCAAATAATGAGGATTTTGATGAATCGACTTATCCAGCTCCCAAGCTAAAAAAAATTTGGGAAGTCTCCCAAATAATTGTAAAGAATTTCCAGCAGAGCTATGTGCCAGAGAGAGACATCAGCATAGACGAAAGTCTAATGGCCTACAAGAGAAGGCTCAGCTGGATACAGTACATCGCGTCCAAGAGAGCACGATTTGGCATCAAATCCTATCTGCTGTCTGAATCCTCTACCGGCTACATCTGGAACACAGTCATATACACCGGCAAAGGCACAAAATTTGATCCTAAGTACAGCAACTACGGAATGGCAACATCTTCTGTCCTGTCACTGATTGAGCTTCTGCTAAACCAAGGCTACTATGTAACGACGGACAATTTGTACACCTGTCCAGAACTTTACGAGGTTCTTCTTCAGCACAGAACTGATGCCTATGGAACCGTTAGGGCTAACCGGCGCAACCTGGCATCCATGTTTGCAAAAAACAAACTGAAGTCGGGAGAATAGTTGCCTGGAAGAAAGGCAAAATGATGGCACTGAGATGGTGGGACAAGAAGGATGTGTGCCTAATGAGTACCATTCACAATGCCTCCACTGTGATGGTACAAACAAAAGATGAGAAAAACATTCCGAAGCCTCAGGTTGTTATTGACTACAATAGCACCATGGGAGGTGTCAACAGAGTTGATCAAGCTATGACTTTCTATCCGAGGATGAGAAGGCAGCAGAGAAAATACTATAAAAAGATTTTCCGGCATCTTCTAGAACAGTGTTTGTGGAATGCCTTACATTCTGTTCCACAAAAACAGTGACAAGCTTGTGGTTCATGCAGACTTTATATGGAAAGGGGCGGAATCGATTTTCCTCAAGCATCAAACACCATCAGTGTCTGTGGGTAGATCCGGATGACGTGCTGTGGGAATTGTCAACCCAGAACGACTGACTGGATGTCATTTTATGAACCACATCCCACCAACCCAAAAAAAGGCAGCACCTACACGGATGTGCGTGGTATGTTGCTCTTGGCGAGACGAGTAGGAAAAAAATCTGCAAAGAAACGAGGTTCCACTGTCCTGATTGTGATGTCGGACTTTGTGCAGTCAGATGTTTAAAAATTTACCTCACTCGTGATGTTTTCTAAAACAAAATGCAGTGTCTATACAATATTGTTTGGACAGTTCCGTGTGTTTGATTTGATTACATTATTTAATTTATTATTATATTATTATTTTTTATTATATTATAATTTATGACTTAATTTATTAAACTTTACTGCACCAAGGATGTCTACTAGACTCTTGTTTAAATAGATTTCAGTGAGTTATTCCTAAGAATTACAGGCCTACAATAATAAAACAACATATTTCCAATAAAAACAATGTACCACTTTTAGCACAGAAATACTGACATAATCATATCACTATGGAGGCTAGGGAAGAACCTGGGCAAATTTTTAGCGGCTCCTATAAGTGTAAGTACTGCAGTGATAAAGCCACAAGTTAAAGAATATGTAAACTGACCACACTAGGCATGAAAGCACATCACGGTCAGTTCTCAATGCTGGGAACTCAGCTTGCTCTCCTCCAATGATCAGACTTGTCCTGGCACGTCCCCCCTGCACAGCCATTCACTGGGAAGAACAGTGTGCTGCTATTTCTCATCCCCTATGTCTCTGAGCTCATTTTGCTACCGAGAATAAAGGGTGTATGACCACTTATAAAAAAGGGAAAAATGCATTTATAATGTTTTTATATTTATACACAAATGTTTTACCTTTCATTTCTATTTTAAACGTTATGGGTTGTTTTACAAGTTAAGAGTTTACGTATTCTTTAATTCAGTGACCATTAAAACAAATAGTGCAAAATCATACGCGTATCACCTCTGATTGCTTAAAGTATATGTTTGCTCTTACCTTGTAAAACAACCCATTCAGTTTAAAATAGAAATGTAAAGTAAAACAGTTGTGCATAGTGTCACATGGACTTGCTTAGCTCTTGTGGTAGATGTGTTTTTACTGAGTCACGCCAGTCCAAACTTGTGGTTTAAGACTTGGCGGTCCACTTTTATTAGGTAAAAGAGAAAAGAAAAAGTTTGACACACCGGTTGCTCATGCAGAGGGTTTCATTAAGAAAAAAATGTAACAGAAAATGCCAAGCCACCTGGTTCTCTTGTCAGCAGCATCGTTGTTCTCTTTATTTTGGTCTATCAGATCTGGCTCTCTGGCTCTTCCTGACTCACTCAGCCTCTAATGAATGCCCACAGCTGTACAGGCCCACTCCTGGCCTCTCAGTATGGGGTCTCCAGGTACCTTGGTGTAACGGATCACACGCACGCCCACAGCAACTAGCTGACCAAGGCATGGTCCGTGACTGGGGCAAGAGGGAATGAGGGGACTTTGAGCATATACAACTGGCTTTGATATCCTTTCACAGCCCACACTACCCCTGGCCACCACTAGAGGGAAACTCCACTCCAATCCAGCTGGCTGACAACACACAGGCACATACAAATCTTATATACAATCTGGGGCACTCTAAGGGTTGGGGGGCAGACTAGCAATTGGCACACCCTTCTAGGATTCCTCCAGCTATCCTACAAGCTAGAACCTTGGTGTTAATCACTCTTCCACTGTCCACACCCCCCCACACCAGACACACAACAAATGGTAGCTTGTCACCACCCAACAGTTTGTCCGCAGACACACACACATATCTCAGTCTGGCAGATCTGCTACTTTACAATCTGCATGCAATCTGCCAAAATGCAATGCTATTGCATACAGAACTTAGACTGAGCACATAGACAATAAAATACAACAATCTCTCAAGGGATATGAGCATGAGCTTAATAACACAGAAGTCACTTATTAATTTTATGATTTAATATCCCGAAAGTGGGCAGTGCATAAAATATGTGCTAAGAAAAAACTGTTGCAGAAAATACAAAAAAGACACACAATTGGCTATTTACTATGGAATAAAAAGGGAATAAAAACAGAAATAAAACTTTTACCAAGATTTATCCTGTGACTGGAGCAAAGTCAAAGAAAGTCCGTGATTTGCCAGTCAAATGGAACCGGCTCCATATGAATCACCCCGTCCGTATCTCAGGGTCCTCAATTTATTGAAATATGGATGTGGGCTGGACTTTAGCCCTTGGCCAATCAACCCTGGGGGGGTGTTCCTGTACCAGCCCACAGGACGTTCTGTGTTCTAAAATGCCCAATCTCGATTGGACCAGGAACGAATCGGATCACCAGGTCAGGGATAGAATTTCCGACACCAGCGCATCAGTCCAATTGCAACAGTTTAGCTGTAGCACTGTTCAGCTGTCGCAGTCAGGCACCATATAACTGTTTTGTGCATTTCTCTGGGATTCTACAGAGGCTACAAGTACACTTTTACGTGTAGCCTAAAATGCGTCCAATCAGAAGGAATTATTTTAATCTCTCCGCAACTAATACTTTAGCTTTTATGAGAGATTAAATAGATTCCTCTGATCTGTGACTATACATCAGAGCTGGCAGACATTTCTGAGCACACTCCTGGTCCCCTGCGGTTTCTTGAAGCTGAAATGGCTAGAGCTCTTCATTTCAAGATTCAAGAAGGTAGCAAACTCTGTCTACATAGGTGAGAACATTATATTGGCATCTAGGTGTCACCACTAGATCTACTATTACATAATTCTACTGATCACATCACATCTCAACTACCCTACTCTTACATTTATATTACACTTGGGTTCTCACACTCCTCCTGAGACTTAAGTGCTCCCTCCAGTCCCTGCTGACCCTGGGTTCACTAGCCACCTGACTTTCCCAGTCCTGTGGGCAAGGAATTCCCCCCAACATGAGGTGCAGTCTCTTGGCAGGAACACACAGCTGGCCATCCTTAATACTGATTGGACCCTAAGCAATAATTTCTTTGCCCCTAGAACACACCTAGGCAGGGGCGGACTGACCATTCGAGCACTCGGGCACTGCCCGCCCGAGGGCCCAGGGTCTGTAGGGGGCCCCATGAAATGCCCCTGGTAACTTTTTATAGGCTTTTTTGGGTGTGCTTTGAGTGTGGGCAAGGACACAGGGGCCCCATGATCCCCTATTGCCCGGGGGCCCCATGAGTTGTCAGTTCGCCCCTGCACCTAGGTCACATTTAACCCCTTGATTGCGCCCCCCCCCCCCGTTAACCTCTTCACTGCCATGTCACCAGTGTCATTATTTACAGTGTACAGATTTTTTACTGATCACTGTATTAGTGTTGCTGGCGTTAGCATCAGTTAGCGTCATTAGCGTTAGCATCAGTTAGTACGCCTCCCAGATAGCCCGCTATTACATCAGTAGGGGCGGACTGACCATTGGGGAACTCGGGCACTGCCCGAGGGCCCAGGGTCAGTAGGGGGCCCCATGAAATGCCCCTGGTACCTTTCATAGGCTTTTTTGGGTGTGGTTTGAGTGTGGGAAAGGACACAGGGGCCCCATGATCCCCTATTGCCCGGGGGCCCCATGAGTTGTCAGTCCACCCCGTACACCTGTAATCACATTTAACCCCTTGATTGCCAGGAACACACTCAGTTACTCACTAAACCTCCATTGCTAGTATAGCGTCTGAACAGATCAATATATTTGATCAGATCAGTGCTATACCAGCGTTCACATTAGTATAGCATCCCCAAAAATGCAGCGTTAGCGGAATCAGTCCCGACACCTGGCAGCACCTGCGTTTAGCCTACCCCCCCCTTCTCCCCCAGCAAGTGCACTGTCAGTAGATAACTGTCACTTAATACATTGCACACAAAACCGCAGTGTTCACAGAATCAGGCTTGATCTCTGCTAGCACTTGTCAGTAAATTGTTTGTAGCAAGTCCTTCACAGCCAGGCACTCTTTCCCATGAGTCGCACTAGGTACCTATAAATTTAGTGGCCAAAATTGTTGGTTATGTGTTATAGAAGACACTGGTAGTGATAGCAGAATTCAGACTTTACTTGTGTGGGTTAAGTTACAAACATACAGAGCACATTTCACAGCAGACATATTACTTCCTGAAGAGATGATAGAGAGAAGAGGAACAAACAAGTTTTCAGATATACACAACTAGTAACCTTTAGTGTATAGTGCCATCTACTGGTCAAGTGATATTAACACACAATACTATATATAGTACATTATAGTACATGCTGTTGCATTCCCAACACCCCTTCTCAATGGCATGTGCATAATTATATGACATTTAGTCTCTTTTGTAGAAAACAATAACGTTCCCTTATTTTTGGATAATCTGGTTCCATTGGTGTTTTCGCTTCCTTTGCATCTTGCATGTGAAGCTGTTCTAACATTTCTGTAATTTTCTGACTTTGGTTAAGAAGATAGCTTCTATCCTCTTCCCGCTCTATTTGAATTCCTAGGTAGTGAGTAATGTTCCCCAACTCTTTAATTTCAAAATTTTGTTTCAGTTTGTGAACTATTTGGTCATAGTCCCCTTCTTGTTCAAAACACGTCAAGATGTCATCGACGTATATTAGAATGTATGTCCATTTGTTCTCTTGATTCTTTGAATACAGACATGGATCTGCTTTACTTTTTGAGAACCCTTCCTTTCTGAGTATTTCGTTCACTTTTTCATTCCATGCTCCCGCTGCTTGCTTGAGCCCATAGATGCTCTTTTGCAGTTTGCAAACAAGGTTCTTTTCTTTCTCAAATTCTGGTGGCTGTTCCATGTACAGATCCTCCTTGAAGTCTCCATACAAAAAGGCAGTTTTGACATCTAGATGCTTTACTTGCATTCCTTTTCCGGCAGCAATACTAAGGAGTGTTCTTATGGTAGAATGTTTCACAACTGGACCAAATGTCTCATCGTAATCTTCTCCAAATTTCTGGGAGTATCCCTTGGCAACTAATCTTGCTTTGTATCTATAGATGTTTCCTTCTGTATCATATTTCACTTTAAAAGTCCATTTGCTTCCGATGGTTTTGCGACCAGGAGGGAGTTCTGTTAGTGACCAAGTTTTATTTTCTTGAAGTGATTTTATTTCTTCTTCAGCTGCTTTTCTCCAACGATCGGCTTCCCTTCTCGGCAAAGTTTCTATGTCTTCCCAGGATGTAGGCTCCTGTGTTTGATGTGTTTTAGCAGCGTATGATAACCTGCGGGGTGGTATCCCTTTTGTCATTCGAGAGGATCTTCTGATTTCTTGTTGTTCAGTGGGTTCTATTGGCTCGTTGTAGTTCCACTTCTTCTTGTTCTGGCTCTTGTCCTGCTTCGCATGGGTCAGTGTCTCTCGCCGATTCAGCGTGTAAATCCTCTCCACATTTTTCAAGAATTGTATTATCTGATGCTTCACTTTCATCAAAATAAACACTGCGGCTTACTGTGACCTTGTTGGTCTTTGGACAAAGGATTCTATATCCCTTACTCTGCTCACTGTAGCCAACCAGAATGCCTTCTATGGCTTTGTTCTCCAACTTGGAGCGTTTCTGACTTGGAATGTGGGCATATGCTTTACAGCCAAATACTCTGATGTGTCCTACGTTAGGTTTTGATCCGTTCCACATTTCATATGTTGTACTCTCAATAGCTTTTGATGGGAGCCTGTTTTGTAGGTATGTTGCAGTCATTATTGCTTCTCCCCAGTATTTGTTAGGTAAGGCAGCGTCCGTAATCATACATCTGGTCATTTCTACAAGAGTGCGATTCTTTCTTTCAGCTACACCGTTTTGCTCAGGAGTGTATGGTACAGTTGTTTGGTGTATAATACCTTGTTTCTTTAGGTATGATTCCATCTCTTTATTCATATATTCCCCTCCATTGTCAGTGCGTATTATTCCAGATTTCCTTTGGAACTTGTTGCTTGTCATAGCTACAAACTCTTGAAGTTTTTCTAATGTCTCACTTTTGTGCTTCATTAGATACGTTATTGTGTACCGGGAATAATCATCGATGAAAGTCAGTAAATATCTGTTCCCGCCAGGTGTGATGTTTTTCATTGGTCCGCACACATCATTGTGTATTAGTTCCATGGGTTTAATGGTTTTACTCTGACTGGTCTGTGGAAGAGAGGTTCGGTTGGCCTTTGCTTTGATGCAACACGTGCACTTGCTGAGTGTGTGGCAAGGCAATATTTTCATGTCTTCTGATAGACTTCTCTTTGCAAAGTCCTTTATAGCTTCTGGGTTTCGATGCCCCAATCTTCTATGCCACAGGTGGATGCACTTGTCATGCGGGTTATGAGTTGCCGCATTAGCCTTCTCACTTTCAGTGATGATTTTGTACAGATGTTCATGTAATCTTCCTCTTGCTAAAATTTGCTTTCCATTTTGAATTGTGCATTCATTATCTCTGAACTGGACAGTGAGTCCATTGCTTGCAAGGGTTTTAACTGATAGGAGGCTTCCTTCTAGGCTTGGAACATATAGAACATTCTTTACAAGGATGCTCTGCTTGCCCCCTGATGGCGTTTTGCAGTTCAGAAATCCCTGACCTTTACCTTCTGCTGTAATACTTTTCCCATTTGCTAGGAAGACTTTATCTTTTACACTAAAATCAATTTCTGTGAAGAATGTCTCGTCGCTTGTCATGTGACTTGTTGCCCCTGAATTAATGTACCATCCATGTGAGGTACTATTCTGAGTCACTTTAAAAGTACCACTCCATGATGCACTTTCATTTTCTTTCATGACCGCTTTAGCTCTTTCTCTTGTGGGTAGCTCCCGCTTTCTCTGCTCAGCTTTCCAGATTGAACAGTTCTTTTTCAGGTGACCGGCCTTTTTGCAGCGAAAACATACCCTGGTTTCTTTGCTTTGTCTTATGCTTTCATGCACCTTCAGAGCTGCCTCTGGTCTCTCGTTCTCTTCACTATGCAAATTTTCCTTTCTTCTGCTGTATTCATCAATTAATTTTCCCTTAACATATTCTAGTGTCAGTTCAGTTTCCGGTCTAGTTTCTAGAGCATTTATAAGGGCACTGTATGATTCTGGAAAGCTGCACAGAAGTATTGACAGAACATGGTTGCTTTTTAAATCTTCACCTATTGCACCCAGCTGGTCCACAATTTCTAGCATAGCTTTTACATGTTCACCCATTTCCTGCCCTTTTTCCAGCCTCATCTTATACAGTTTGCGTAGCAGATATAGTTTACTGTTTAGGTTTGCACGTTCATGCGGTTCCTGTAATGCTGTTCACATACCTTTAGCAGTGCTTTCTTTCCTTATATGAATGAGTTGATCATCCTCCACTAACAGGCTTATGACTGCTTTTGCTTGCCTGTTTTTTCTGTCCCATTCTTCCGGGTTGTCATTGGGTCTGTGTGTATCTAGTACCTGCCACAAGTCATCTTTGGATAACAGCATTTCAAGCTTAAACTTCCATAGCTGGTAGTTGGTATTGTTGAGCTTTGCTATTGTAAACTTCATATCTGAAGCACTTGCCATCTTGCCATCTTTCAGTGAATTGGTAGGATTGTAAATGCAGCACTTACTTGCTTGTAGTTTTCCTTTTTCCAGTGTCTGGAGCTGGGTCCATAACTAGAGATGAGCGAAGTATTCAAAAATTCGATTCGACTGATTCGGCGAATTCGTAGAAAAATTTCGATTCGAGTCGAATATATTCGCTGTGAATTTAACTTAAAAAAGGGTGTTTCTAGGCTTCAGAGAGACTTAATATTAGTGCTGAACACTGTACCTTTAATTTAAATGCCCTTGGAGTCTGCTGGGGAAGAGAAATAATACTGTCAGGCAGTATGACATGCAGATGAGTGCCGTCGATCTTAGAATCACCGCACACTTCACTCATTTGGCCAGTCACGGGGCCAAAACCAGAGTGTGGAGCCACAGTGTGGCGGTGGAGGCAGCAGCAATGGGAGGCCATGCAGCACCCTATGACAAAAATGGAAACCACCAGCAGTGTGAGGAGACCTGAAAGTGGCACATGGCAGAGTGTGGCGATAGAGACAGCAGCAATGGGAGGCCGTACAGGGACCCATGACACACTCTGGACCTGGCAGCAGCATGAGGAGGCGGTACAGGGGCCCATGGCAGATTACGGGCCTGGCAGCAGCATGAGGAGTCGGTAGGGGGGCCCATGGCAGATTACAGGCCTGGCAGCAGCAATGGGAGGCCGTACAGGGACCCATGACACAATCTGGACCTGGCAGCAGCATGGGGAGGCGGTACAGGGGCCCATGACAGATTACGGGCCTGGCAGCAGCATTTGGAGTCGGTACGGGGGCCCATGACACACTCTGGACCTGGCAGCAGCATGAGGAGGCGGTACAGGGGCGCATGACAGATTACGAGCCTGGCAGCAGCAACTTGGACAGGAGGACGTTCAGTTTCTGCACCGTCTGGTGCGTGCTCGCAAACTGTTGTCTCTTGGAAACGGATTCCAAGAAAGACTGCTGACGGAATCCGTGAAGAGGAGTAGCAGGAGAAGGAGCATCTGAACGAGCGGAATATGCCAACAAGCGACAACAGGGGCCCATGACAGATTACGGGCCTGGCAGCAGCATGAGGAGTCGGTACGGGGGCCCATGGCAGATTAGGGGCCTGGCAGCAGCTATGGGAGGCCCGTAATCTGCCAGCACCCTATGACAAAAAATGGAACCCACCAGCAGTGTGAGGAGACCTGAAAGTGGCACATGGCAGAGTGTGGCGATGGAGACAGCAGCAATGGGAGGCCGTACAGGGACCCATGACACACTCTGGACCTGGCAGCAGCATGAGGAGGCGGTATAGGGGCCCATGGAAGATTAGGGGCCTGGCAGCAGCTATGGGAGGCCCGTAATCTGCCAGCACCCTATGACAAAAAATGGAATACACCAGCAGTGTGAGGAGACCTGAAAGTGGCACATGGCAGAGTGTGGCGATGGAGACAGCAGCAATGGGAGGCCGTACAGGGACCCATGAGAGACTCTGGACTTGGCAGCAGCATGAGGAGGCGGTATAGGGGCCCATGGCAGATTAGGGGCCTGGCAGCAGCTATGGGAGGCCCGTAATCTGCCAGCACCCTATGACAAAAAATGGAACACACCAGCAGTGTGAGGAGACCTGAAAGTGGCACATTTTTGGGGCATGATTCATGGCGGATTTAGTCAGTTGTGTCAGGAACTGGTGGTTTGAAATCCAGACTAATCCACGCCTGATTCATTTTCACAAACGTCAGTCTCTCCACACTTTGGGTGGACAGTCGTGTCCTCCGCGGAGTTGCAATACCTCCTGCCGCACTAAACACGCGCTCCGATGCCACGCTACTGGCCGGGCATGACAGCCTTTCAAGGGCAAATTCAGCTAGTTGGGGCCAAAGGTCAAGTTTCGTTGCCCAGTAGTCAAGGGGATTGTCTACCTCGGTTGGCAGGGTGCTGTCCAAGTAGGCCTAAGCCTGTTGTTTGAGGTCCTGCTCCAGGTCCACCTGATGCTGCTGCTGCTGCTGCTGCTGCGGCTGGTTAGTAGTTTCCTCACTGCGCTGGTGAAGAAAGCTACTCATCATCGACTGCAGACTGAGGCAGCCGCTGCTGGTGGAGCTACCACTGCTCCTACCACCCCACCCCTCCCCTGCTGCCATGGCATCGGAACGCGAGCGCACAGGGCCCACAGTGTCTGAGGATGGACGTTGGCGCAGACAGGCAGAGACCAGCTGACTACATAGGTGGTTTTTATAGTACGTTATTTTGGCCTCCCTCTCAGCAGGTGTGAAAAAGGCCACCATTTTGGAACGGTAGCGAGGGTCCAACAAGGTGGACAGCCAAAAGTCATCCCTCTGTCTGATGGTTATTATTCGGCTGTCGCTACGCAAGCAACCGAGCATGCTATGGGCCATTTGTGCCAAGGAATGCGAGGGACTCCCTGCCTCCATCTCCACAGCATACTGCCACGGTGCGTCTGGGTCCTCTGTCTCCTCCTCCTCCTCCTCCTCTACCAGATGCTCCTGCTCCTCCACTCCTGTCCGCTGAGTGGAAAAACCACCCATTTCACTCAATAATTCCTGAGCACCAATGTCCTCCTCTACCTCCTCCTCTTCTTCCTGTCCTGCCCCCACAGGGGTCATGTGGCGTTGAGATCTGTGCGCCACGTCTACCGCACCCTGACCAGCCATTGTTAACAGCATTTGTTCCAGGACGTGCAACAGAGGAATGACGTCGTTCATCCCATAGTCCTGCCGACTCACGAATAGCGTGGCCTCCTCAAAGGGCCTGAGCAAGCGCAGGTGTCACGCATGAGCTGCCAATGGCTGACATCTAAGTTACACAGGGAATACCTTTATCCGCTTTTAACATCAGGAAATCTGTGATGGCCTTTTGCTGTTCGTAAAGGCGGTCTAACATATGTAGGGTTGAATTCCACCTTGTTGCAACGTCACAGCATGAGGAGTCGGTATAGGGGCCCATGGCAGATTAGGGGCCTGGCAGCAGCTATGGGAGGCCCGTAATCTGCCAGCACCCTATGTCAAAAAATTCTACACACCAGCAGTGTGTGAGGAGACCTGAAAGTGGCACATGGCAGAGTGTGGCGATGGAGACAGCAGCAATGGGAGGCCGTACAGGGACCCATGACAGACTCTGGACCTGGCAGCAGCATGAGGAGGCGGTATATAGGGGCCTATGGCAGATTAGGGGCCTGGCAGCAGCTATAGGAGGCCCATAATCTGCCAGCACCCTATGTCAAAAAAATTCTACACACCAGCAGTGTGAGGAGACCTGAAAGTGGCACATGGCATGAGAGACTCTGGACCTGGCAGCAGCATGAGGAAGCGGTATATAGGGGCCTATGGCAGATTAGGGGCCTGGCAGCAGCTATAGGAGGCCCATAATCTGCCAGCACCCTATGTCAAAAAATTCAACACACCAGCAGTGTGAGGAGACCTGAAAGTGGCACATGGCAGAGTGTGGCGATGGAGACAGCAGCAATGGGAGGCCGTACAGGGACCCATGACAGACTCTGGACCTGGCAGCAGCATGAGGAGGCGGTATATAGGGGCCCATGGCAGATTAGGGGCCTGGCAGCAGCTAAGGGAGGCCCTTAATCTGCCAGCACCCTATGTCAAAAAATTCTACACACCAGCAGTGTGTGAGGAGACCTGAAAGTGGCACATGGCAGAGTGTGGCGATGGAGACAGCAGCAATGGGAGGCCGTACAGGGACCCATGACAGACTCTGGACCTGGCAGCAGCATGAGGAGGCGGTATATAGGGGCCTATGGCAGATTAGGGGCCTGGCAGCAGCTATAGGAGGCCCATAATCTGCCAGCACCCTATGTCAAAAAAATTCTACACACCAGCAGTGTGAGGAGACCTGAAAGTGGCACATGGCATGAGAGACTCTGGACCTGGCAGCAGCATGAGGAAGCGGTATATAGGGGCCTATGGCAGATTAGGGGCCTGGCAGCAGCTATAGGAGGCCCATAATCTGCCAGCACCCTATGTCAAAAAATTCAACACACCAGCAGTGTGAGGAGACCTGAAAGTGGCACATGGCAGAGTGTGGCGATGGAGACAGCAGCAATGGGAGGCCGTACAGGGACCCATGACAGACTCTGGACCTGGCAGCAGCATGAGGAGGCGGTATATAGGGGCCCATGGCAGATTAGGGGCCTGGCAGCAGCTATGGGAGGCCCTTAATCTGCCAGCACCCTATGTCAAAAAATTCTACACACCAGCAGTGTGTGAGGAGACCTGAAAGTGGCACATGGCAGAGTGTGGCGATGGAGACAGCAGCAATGGGAGGCCGTACAGGGACCCATGACAGACTGTGGACCTGGCAGCAGCATGAGGAGGCGGTATATAGGGGCCTATGGCAGATTAGGGGCCTGGCAGCAGCTATGGGAGGCCCGTAATCTGCCAGCACCCTATGTCAAAAAATTCTACACACCAGCAGTGTGTGAGGAGACCTGAAAGTGGCACATGGCAGAGTGTGGCGATGGAGACAGCAGCAATGGGAGGCCGTACAGG
Organism: Staurois parvus; assembly: GCF_062004578.1. Lineage (NCBI taxonomy): Eukaryota > Metazoa > Chordata > Amphibia > Anura > Ranidae > Staurois > Staurois parvus. The sequence continues at coordinate 799,999 of NW_028318297.1, forward strand.
GACCCATGACAGACTCTGGACCTGGCAGCAGCATGAGGAGGCGGTATATAGGGGCCCATGGCAGATTAGGGGCCTGGCAGCAGCTATGGGAGGCCCTTAATCTGCCAGCACCCTATGTCAAAAAATTCTACACACCAGCAGTGTGTGAGGAGACCTGAAAGTGGCACATGGCAGAGTGTGGCGATGGAGACAGCAGCAATGGGAGGCCGTACAGGGACCCATGACAGACTCTGGACCTGGCAGCAGCATGAGGAGGCGGTATATAGGGGCCTATGGCAGATTAGGGGCCTGGCAGCAGCTATGGGAGGCCCTTAATCTGCCAGCACCCTATGTCAAAAAATTCTACACACCAGCAGTGTGAGGAGACCTGAAAGTGGCACATGGCATGAGAGACTCTGGACCTGGCAGCAGCATGAGGAAGCGGTATATAGGGGCCTATGGCAGATTAGGGGCCTGGCAGCAGCAATGGGAGGCCCATAATCTGCCAGCACCCTATGTCAAAAAATTCTACACACCAGCAGTGTGTGAGGAGACCTGAAAGTGGCACATGGCAGAGTGTGGCGATGGAGACAGCAGCAATGGGAGGCCGTACAGGGACCCATGACAGACTCTGGACCTGGCAGCAGCATGAGGAGGCGGTATATAGGGGCCCATGGCAGATTAGGGGCCTGGCAGCAGCTATGGGAGGCCCTTAATCTGCCAGCACCCTATGTCAAAAAATTCTACACACCAGCAGTGTGAGGAGACCTGAAAGTGGCACATGGCATGAGAGACTCTGGACCTGGCAGCAGCATGAGGAAGCGGTATATAGGGGCCCATGGCAGATTAGGGGCCTGGCAGCAGCTATGGGAGGCCCTTAATCTGCCAGCACCCTATGTCAAAAAATTCTACACACCAGCAGTGTGTGAGGAGACCTGAAAGTGGCACATGGCAGAGTGTGGCGATGGAGACAGCAGCAATGGGAGGCCGTACAGGGACCCATGACAGACTCTGGACCTGGCAGCAGCATGAGGAGGCGGTATATAGGGGCCTATGGCAGATTAGGGGCCTGGCAGCAGCTATGGGAGGCCCTTAATCTGCCAGCACCCTATGTCAAAAAATTCTACACACCAGCAGTGTGAGGAGACCTGAAAGTGGCACATGGCAGAGTGTGGCGATGGAGACAGCAGCAATGGGAGGCCGTACAGGGACCCATGACAGACTCTGGACCTGGCAGCAGCATGAGGAGGCGGTATATAGGGGCCCATGGCAGATTAGGGGCCTGGCAGCAGCTATGGGAGGCCCTTAATCTGCCAGCACCCTATGTCAAAAAATTCTACACACCAGCAGTGTGTGAGGAGACCTGAAAGTGGCACATGGCAGAGTGTGGCGATGGAGACAGCAGCAATGGGAGGCCGTACAGGGACCCATGACAGACTCTGGACCTGGCAGCAGCATGAGGAGGCGGTATATAGGGGCCTATGGCAGATTAGGGGCCTGGCAGCAGCTATGGGAGGCCCGTAATCTGCCAGCACCCTATGTCAAAAAATTCTACACACCAGCAGTGTGTGAGGAGACCTGAAAGTGGCACATGGCAGAGTGTGGCGATGGAGACAGCAGCAATGGGAGGCCGTACAGGGACCCATGACAGACTCTGGACCTGGCAGCAGCATGAGGAGGCGGTATATAGGGGCCCATGGCAGATTAGGGGCCTGGCAGCAGCTATGGGAGGCCCTTAATCTGCCAGCACCCTATGTCAAAAAATTCTACACACCAGCAGTGTGTGAGGAGACCTGAAAGTGGCACATGGCAGAGTGTGGCGATGGAGACAGCAGCAATGGGAGGCCGTACAGGGACCCATGACAGACTCTGGACCTGGCAGCAGCATGAGGAGGCGGTATATAGGGGCCCATGGCAGATTAGGGGCCTGGCAGCAGCTATGGGAGGCCCTTAATCTGCCAGCACCCTATGTCAAAAAATTCTACACACCAGCAGTGTGTGAGGAGACCTGAAAGTGGCACATGGCAGAGTGTGGCGATGGAGACAGCAGCAATGGGAGGCCGTACAGGGACCCATGACAGACTCTGGACCTGGCAGCAGCATGAGGAGGCGGTATATAGGGGCCCATGGCAGATTAGGGGCCTGGCAGCAGCTATGGGAGGCCCTTAATCTGCCAGCACCCTATGTCAAAAAATTCTACACACCAGCAGTGTGTGAGGAGACCTGAAAGTGGCACATGGCAGAGTGTGGCGATGGAGACAGCAGCAATGGGAGGCCGTACAGGGACCCATGACAGACTCTGGACCTGGCAGCAGCATGAGGAGGCGGTATATAGGGGCCTATGGCAGATTAGGGGCCTGGCAGCAGCTATGGGAGGCCCTTAATCTGCCAGCACCCTATGTCAAAAAATTCTACACACCAGCAGTGTGAGGAGACCTGAAAGTGGCACATGGCATGAGAGACTCTGGACCTGGCAGCAGCATGAGGAAGCGGTATATAGGGGCCCATGGCAGATTAGGGGCCTGGCAGCAGCTATGGGAGGCCCTTAATCTGCCAGCACCCTATGTCAAAAAATTCTACACACCAGCAGTGTGTGAGGAGACCTGAAAGTGGCACATGGCAGAGTGTGGCGATGGAGACAGCAGCAATGGGAGGCCGTACAGGGACCCATGACAGACTCTGGACCTGGCAGCAGCATGAGGAGGCGGTATATAGGGGCCCATGGCAGATTAGGGGCCTGGCAGCAGCTATGGGAGGCCCTTAATCTGCCAGCACCCTATGTCAAAAAATTCTACACACCAGCAGTGTGAGGAGACCTGAAAGTGGCACATGGCATGAGAGACTCTGGACCTGGCAGCAGCATGAGGAAGCGGTATATAGGGGCCCATGGCAGATTAGGGGCCTGGCAGCAGCTATGGGAGGCCCTTAATCTGCCAGCACCCTATGTCAAAAAATTCTACACACCAGCAGTGTGTGAGGAGACCTGAAAGTGGCACATGGCAGAGTGTGGCGATGGAGACAGCAGCAATGGGAGGCCGTACAGGGACCCATGACAGACTCTGGACCTGGCAGCAGCATGAGGAGGCGGTATATAGGGGCCCATGGCAGATTAGGGGCCTGGCAGCAGCTATGGGAGGCCCTTAATCTGCCAGCACCCTATGTCAAAAAATTCTACACACCAGCAGTGTGTGAGGAGACCTGAAAGTGGCACATGGCAGAGTGTGGCGATGGAGACAGCAGCAATGGGAGGCCGTACAGGGACCCATGACAGACTCTGGACCTGGCAGCAGCATGAGGAGGCGGTATATAGGGGCCCATGGCAGATTAGGGGCCTGGCAGCAGCTATGGGAGGCCCTTAATCTGCCAGCACCCTATGTCAAAAAATTCTACACACCAGCAGTGTGAGGAGACCTGAAATTGGCACATGGCATGAGAGACTCTGGACCTGGCAGCAGCATGAGGAAGCGGTATATAGGGGCCCATGGCAGATTAGGGGCCTGGCAGCAGCTATGGGAGGCCCTTAATCTGCCAGCACCCTATGTCAAAAAATTCTACACACCAGCAGTGTGTGAGGAGACCTGAAAGTGGCACATGGCAGAGTGTGGCGATGGAGACAGCAGCAATGGGAGACCGTACAGGGACCCATGACAGACTCTGGACCTGGCAGCAGCATGAGGAGGCGGTATATAGGGGCCCATGGCAGATTAGGGGCCTGGCAGCAGCTATGGGAGGCCCTTAATCTGCCAGCACCCTATGTCAAAAAATTCTACATACCAGCAGTGTGAGGAGACCTGAAAGTGGCACATGGCAGAGTGTGGCGATGGAGACAGCAGCAATGGGAGGCCGTACAGGGACCCATGACAGACTCTGGACCTGGCAGCAGCATGAGGAGGCGGTATATAGGGGCCCATGGCAGATTAGGGGCCTGGCAGCAGCTATGGGAGGCCCTTAATCTGCCAGCACCCTATGTCAAAAAATTCTACACACCAGCAGTGTGTGAGGAGACCTGAAAGTGGCACATGGCAGAGTGTGGCGATGGAGACAGCAGCAATGGGAGGCCGTACAGGGACCCATGACAGACTCTGGACCTGGCAGCAGCATGAGGAGGCGGTATATAGGGGCCCATGGCAGATTAGGGGCCTGGCAGCAGCTATGGGAGGCCCGTAATCTGCCAGCACCCTATTTTAAAAAATTCTACACACCAGCAGTGTGTGAGGAGACCTCAAAGTGGCACATGGCAGAGTGTGGCGATGGAGACAGCAGCAATGGGAGGCCGTACAGGGACCCATGACAGACTCTGGACCTGGCAGCAGCATGAGGAGGCGGTATATAGGGGCCCATGGCAGATTAGGGGCCTGGCAGCAGCTATGGGAGGCCCTTAATCTGCCAGCACCCTATGTCAAAAAATTCTACACACCAGCAGTGTGAGGAGACCTGAAAGTGGCACATGGCATGAGAGACTCTGGACCTGGCAGCAGCATGAGGAAGCGGTATATAGGGGCCCATGGCAGATTAGGGGCCTGGCAGCAGCTATGGGAGGCCCTTAATCTGCCAGCACCCTATGTCAAAAAATTCTACACACCAGCAGTGTGTGAGGAGACCTGAAAGTGGCACATGGCAGAGTGTGGCGATGGAGACAGCAGCAATGGGAGGCCGTACAGGGACCCATGACAGACTCTGGACCTGGCAGCAGCATGAGGAGGCGGTATATAGGGGCCCATGGCAGATTAGGGGCCTGGCAGCAGCTATGGGAGGCCCTTAATCTGCCAGCACCCTATGTCAAAAAATTCTACACACCAGCAGTGTGAGGAGACCTGAAAGTGGCACATGGCATGAGAGACTCTGGACCTGGCAGCAGCATGAGGAAGCGGTATATAGGGGCCTATGGCAGATTAGGGGCCTGGCAGCAGCTATAGGAGGCCCATAATCTGCCAGCACCCTATGTCAAAAAATTCTACACACCAGCAGTGTGTGAGGAGACCTCAAAGTGGCACATGTTTGAGGCATGATTCATGGCGGATTTAGTCAGTTGTGTCAGGAACTGGTGGTTTGAAATCCAGACTAATCCACGCCTGATTCATTTTCACAAACGTGAGTCTCTCCACACTTTGGGTGGACAGTCGTGTCCTCCGCGGAGTTACAATACCTCCTGCCGCACTAAACACACGCTCCGATGCCACGCTACTGGCTGGGCATGACAGCCTTTCAAGGGCAAATTCAGCTAGTTGGGGCCAAAGGTCAAGTTTCGTTGCCCAGTAGTCAAGGGGATTGTCTACCTCGGTTGGCAGGGTGCTGTCCAAGTAGGCCCAAGCCTGTTGTTTGAGGTCCTGCTCCAGGTCCACCTGATGCTGCTGCTGCTGCTGCGGCTGGTTAGTAGTTTCCTCACTGCGCTGGTGAAGAAAGCTACTCATCATCGACTGCAGACTGAGGCAGCTGCTGCTGGTGGAGCTGCCACTGCTCCTACCACCCCACCCCTCCCCTGCTGCCATGGCAGCGGAACGCGAGCGCACAGGGCCCACAGTGTCTGAGGATGGACGTTGGCGCACAAAGGCAGAGACCAACTGACTACATAGGTGGTTTTTATAGTACGTTATTTTGGCCTCCCTCTCAGCAGGTGTGAAAAAGGCCACCATTTTGGAACGGTAGCGAGGGTCCAACAAGGTGGACAGCCAAAAGTCATCCCTCTGTCTGATGGTTATTATTCGGCTGTCGCTACGCAAGCAACCGAGCATGCTATGGGCCATTTGTGCCAAGGAATGCGAGGGACTCCCTGCCTCCATCTCCACAGCATACTGCCACGGTGCGTCTGGGTCCTCTGTCTCCTCCTCCTCCTCCTCCTCTACCAGATGCTCCTGCTCCTCCACTCCTGTCCGCTGAGTGGAAAAACCACCCATTTCACGCAATAATTCCTGAGCACAAATGTCCTCCTCTACCTCCTCCTCTTCTTCCTGTCCTGCCCCCACAGGGGTCATGTGGCGTTGAGATCTGTGCGCCACGTCTACCGCACCCTGACCAGCCATTGTTAACAGCATTTGTTCAAGGACGTGCAACAGAGGAATGACGTCGTTCATCCCATAGTCCTGCCGACTCACGAATAGCGTGGCCTCCTCAAAGGGCCTGAGCAAGCGGCAGGTGTCACGCATGAGCTGCCAATGGCTGACATCGAAGTTACACAGGGGAGTACCTTTATCCGCTTGTAACATCAGGAAATCGGTGATGGCCTTTCGCTGTTCGTAAAGGCGGTCTAACATGTGTAGGGTTGAATTCCACCTTGTTGCAACGTCGCAGATCAGGCGATGCTGTGGAATTCCGTTCTGCCGCTGCAGCTCAAGGAGGGTGTGCTTTGCGGTGTAGGAATGGCTGAAATGCATGCAAAGTTTACGTGACATTTTAAGGATGTCTTGCAGTGGGATGGTGGATTTTAGGAACCGCTTGACAACCAGATTGAACACGTGAGCCATGCATGGCGCATGGCACAACCTTCCTTGACGCAGAGCAGACACCATGTTCTTTCCGTTGTCGGTCAACATGGTTCCGATTTTCAGTTTGCGCGGAGACAGCCATCTGTCGATTTCTCTGTTCATTACACTCAGAAGTTCCTCCCCTGTGTGACTACGTTCGCCAAGGCATACCAGGTGCAGAACAGCGTGACACCGTTGCGCCCTGCACATGTGATATGCCGGTCGGGTAATGGGACTTGGCACGGGGGTGGCGGCTGAGGACACGGCGGAAGAAGAGGTGGTAGAGGCGGACATCTTTGCCGGACCAAGGACGTGCAAACGTGGAGGCAAAAGCGGCGTGACCTGTCCAAGTTGCTGGTGCGGCTGTGACGGCACCACGTTCACCCAGTGGGCCGTAAATGACATGTACTGTCCCTGACCGTAGTTACAGCTCCACACGTCGGCGCTGCCGTGCACTTTGGCAGAGACCGACATGCTCAAAGACTGGCCCACCATGTCTTCTACATGTGAATGCAGGGCTGGCACTGCCTTTTTGGCGAAGAAATGACGGCTTGGCACTCTCCACCGCGGCGCGGCACAAGCCATCATTTCTCTGAAAGGTGCTGAGTCCACCACTTGGAAAGGGAGGGACTGCAGCACCAGCAACTTGGACAGGAGGACGTTCAGCTTTTGCACCGTCGGGTGCGTGCTCGCAAACTGTTGTCTCTTGGAAACGGATTCCAAGAAAGACTGCTGACGGAATCCGTGAAGAGGAGTAGCAGGAGAAGGAGCATCTGAACGAGCGGAAGATGCCAACGAGCGACAACTCCCCTCAGCAGAGGTGTTGGAGCCTTGACTGGCTGATGGAGGGCGATTGACGTCGGGTGACGGAGCAAGTAACGGAGCGGGTGATGGAGCGGGGGCTGGGGCGGGCAGAACCGCCGTATCTTTATCACGGTTTTCCCAGGCCACCGAATGGCGACGCTGCATATGCTGCCGCAACGCTGTAGTCCCAACATGGGCCCCCTGGCCACGCTTGACTTTCTGGCCACATAGTCGACATACGGCTACGTTTACTTCCTCGGGCGGCTTGACGAAAAATTGCCACACCGCCGAGTAGGAAACTTTGCCCCCGATACTCCTCACTGGCAGACTGCTGCTTCCTCCGTGCACACCGGCACCACTACTGGCCGTGGTGGTAGGCTGCAGTGGAGCTGGTGCTCTACTCCGTGGACGTTTGGCTCCACTGACACTGCTGCGACCCTGCTGCTGTCTCCTGGGCAACCCACCGACTGTTTTGCTCGCTGCCAAGCTGCCACCCTCTTCTCCTGATGATGCGGAAGAAATTGCCTGATGACGACGAGGCTGCCAAGTGTGATCAACCTCCTCATCATCAAGTAGGGTCTCCGCCTCACTACTAGCCCCCTCGGCTGCGTCTGGGTCAGGAGACAGACCTGTCTCTAGACCGGCTACCGAGCCACTCTCCTCGCCACTACTTCTTCGCCTGGCTGCTGAAAAGGCGGATGTCTCCCCCCGTTCCTGACCGCCCTCTGTTAGCTCTTCCTCACTGTACAGTGGGGCTGAGCCCACAGCATGCGATACTTCGCTTGGTGAGGGAACACCAAAGGACAGGGGCAGGTAGAGGACACGTGATTTCAGTGGGCTTGGTCCCGGGCCATGCCAACTAACGGTTGTGTCTGACGTACCCACCGACCGTTGGCTGTAGGTGTCAGAGGTGACCTGGGAAGAGGAAGACGACCGAGCCAACCAATCGACGACGGCAGGGTTGTCGGTGGAGACACGACCGCTGGATGACACCGGGAGCACTGGCCTCTGGCTGCGAATAGTGCTGCCTCGACCCCTTCCTCTGCTGCCACGTCTGCTCGCTCCTAAAACATTGCCTCCTCTGCCACTCCTCTGCATGTTGTCTGACATACTCTTTAATTAAACGATTATGTGTCCCTGAGTAACAATTCTGTGTCCCTGAGTAACAATTCTGTGTCTGTGCGAGTAACAATTCTGTGGCCCTAAGTAACAGTTCTGTGGCCCTCAGTAACAATTCTGTGTCCCTGATTAACGTTTCTGTGGCCCCAAGTAACAGTTCTGTGGCCCTCAGTAACAATTCTGTGTCTGTGCAAGTAACAATTCTGTGTCTGTGCGAGTAACAATTCTGTGGCCCTAAGTAAAGTTTCTGTGGCCCTAAGTAACAATTCTCTGGCACTCAGTAACAATTCTGTCTGTCCCTGAGTAACAATTCTCTGGCACTCAGTAACAATTCTGTCTGTCCCTGAGTAAAAATTCTGTGGCCCTAAGTAAAGTTTCTGGGGCCCTGAGTAACAATTATCTGGCACTCCGTAACAATTCTGTCTGTCCCTGAGTAACAATTCTCTGGCACTCAGTAACAATTCTGTCTGTCCCTGAGTAAAAATTCTCTGGCCCTAAGTAATGTTTCTGTGGCCCTGAGTAACAATTCTCTGGCACTCCGTAACAATTCTGTCTGTCCCTGAGTAACAATTCTCTGGCACTCAGTAACAATTCTGTCTGTCCCTGAGTAAAAATTCTGTGGCCCTAATTAAAGTTTCTGTGGCCCTAAGTAACAATTCTCTGGCACTCAGTAACAATTCTGTCTGTCCCTGAGTAACAATTCTCTGGCACTCGGTAACAATTCTGTCTGTCCCTGAGTAACAATTCTCTGGCACTCCGTAACAATTCTGTCTGTCCCTGAGTAACAATTCTCTGGCACTCAGTAACAATTCTGTCTGTCCCTGAGTAAAAATTCTGTGGCCCTAAGTAAAGTTTCTGTGGCCCTGAGTAACAATTCTCTGGCACTCTGTAACAATTCTGTCTGTCCCTGAGTAACAATTCTCTGGCACTCAGTAACAATTCTGTCTGTCCCTGAGTAAAAATTCTGTGGCCCTAATTAAAGTTTCTGTGGCCCTAAGTAACAATTCTCTGGCACTCAGTAACAATTCTGTCTGTCCCTGAGTAACAATTCTCTGGCACTCGGTAACAATTCTGTCTGTCCCTGAGTAACAATTCTCTGGCACTCAGTAACAATTCTGTCTGTCCCTGAGTAAAAATTCTGTGGCCCTAATTAAAGTTTCTGTGGCCCTAAGTAACAATTCTCTGGCACTCAGTAACAATTCTGTCTGTCCCTGAGTAACAATTCTCTGGCACTCGGTAACAATTCTGTCTGTCCCTGAGTAAAAATTCTGTGGCCCTAATTAAAGTTTCTGTGGCCCTAAGTAACAATTCTCTGGCACTCAGTAACAATTCTGTCTGTCCCTGAGTAACAATTCTCTGGCACTCAGTAACAATTCTGTCTGTCCCTGAGTAAAAATTCTGTGGCCCTAAGTAAAGTTTCTGGGGCCCTGAGTAACAATTATCTGGCACTCAGTAACAATTCTGTCTGCCCCTAGTAACAATTCTCTGGCACTCAGTAACAATTCTGTCTGTCCCTGAGTAACAATTCTCTGGCACTCAGTAACAATTCTGTCTGTCCCTGAGTAAAAATTCTGTGGCCCTAAGTAAAGTTTCTGTGGCCCTGAGTAACAATTCTCTGGCACTCCGTAACAATTCTGTCTGTCCCTGAGTAACAATTCTCTGGCACTCAGTAACAATTCTGTCTGTCCCTGAGTAAAAATTCTGTGGCCCTAATTAAAGTTTCTGTGGCCCTAAGTAACAATTCTCTGGCACTCAGTAACAATTCTGTCTGTCCCTGAGTAACAATTCTCTGGCACTCGGTAACAATTCTGTCTGTCCCTGAGTAACAATTCTCTGGCACTCAGTAACAATTCTGTCTGTCCCTGAGTAAAAATTCTGTGGCCCTAAGTAAAGTTTCTGTGGCCCTAAGTAACAATTCTCTGGCACTCCGTAACAATTCTGTCTGTCCCTGAGTAACAATTCTCTGGCACTCAGTAACAATTCTGTCTGTCCCTGAGTAAAAATTCTGTGGCCCTAAGTAAAGTTTCTGTGGCCCTGAGTAACAATTCTCTGGCACTCCGTAACAATTCTGTCTGTCCCTGAGTAACAATTCTCTGGCACTCAGTAACAATTCTGTCTGTCCCTGAGTAAAAATTCTGTGGCCCTAATTAAAGTTTCTGTGGCCCTAAGTAACAATTCTCTGGCACTCAGTAACAATTCTGTCTGTCCCTGAGTAACAATTCTCTGGCACTCAGTAACAATTCTGTCTGTCCCTGAGTAAAAATTCTGTGGCCCTAAGTAAAGTTTCTGGGGCCCTGAGTAACAATTATCTGGCACTCAGTAACAATTCTGTCTGTCCCTGAGTAACAATTCTCTGGCACTCAGTAACAATTCTGTCTGTCCCTGAGTAACAATTCTCTGGCACTCAGTAACAATTCTGTCTGTCCCTGAGTAAAAATTCTGTGGCCCTAAGTAAAGTTTCTGTGGCCCTGAGTAACAATTCTCTGGCACTCCGTAACAATTCTGTCTGTCCCTGAGTAACAATTCTCTGGCACTCAGTAACAATTCTGTCTGTCCCTGAGTAAAAATTCTGTGGCCCTAATTAAAGTTTCTGTGGCCCTAAGTAACAATTCTCTGGCACTCAGTAACAATTCTGTCTGTCCCTGAGTAACAATTCTCTGGCACTCGGTAACAATTCTGTCTGTCCCTGAGTAACAATTCTCTGGCACTCAGTAACAATTCTGTCTGTCCCTGAGTAAAAATTCTGTGGCCCTAATTAAAGTTTCTGTGGCCCTAAGTAACAATTCTCTGGCACTCAGTAACAATTCTGTCTGTCCCTGAGTAACAATTCTCTGGCACTCAGTAACAATTCTGTCTGTCCCTGAGTAAAAATTCTGTGGCCCTAAGTAAAGTTTCTGTGGCCCTGAGTAACAATTCTCTGGCACTCCGTAACAATTCTGTCTGTCCCTGAGTAACAATTCTCTGGCACTCAGTAACAATTCTGTCTGTCCCTGAGTAAAAATTCTGTGGCCCTAATTAAAGTTTCTGTGGCCCTAAGTAACAATTCTCTGGCACTCAGTAACAATTCTGTCTGTCCCTGAGTAACAATTCTCTGGCACTCGGTAACAATTCTGTCTGTCCCTGAGTAACAATTCTCTGGCACTCAGTAACAATTCTGTCTGTCCCTGAGTAAAAATTCTGTGGCCCTAATTAAAGTTTCTGTGGCCCTAAGTAACAATTCTCTGGCACTCAGTAACAATTCTGTCTGTCCCTGAGTAACAATTCTCTGGCACTCCGTAACAATTCTGTCTGTCCCTGAGTAACAATTCTCTGGCACTCCGTAACAATTCTGTCTGTCCCTGAGTATGAATTCTGTGGCCCTAACTAGCGTTTCTTTGTCCCTAAGTAACAGTTCTGTGGCCCTCAGTAACAGTTCTGTGTCTGTGCGAGTAACAATTCTGTGTCTGTGCGAGTAACAATTCTGTGGCCCTAAGTAACAGTTCTGTGGCCTTCAGTAACAATTCTGTGTCTGTGCGAGTAACAATTCTGTGTCTGTGCGAGTAACAATTCTGTGGCCCTAAGTAAAGTTTCTGTGGCCCTAAGTAACAATTCTCTGGCACTCAGTAACAATTCTGTCTGTCCCTGAGTAACAATTCTCTGGCACTCAGTAACAATTCTGTCTGTCCCTGAGTAAAAATTCTGTGGCCCTAAGTAAAGTTTCTGTGGCCCTGAGTAACAATTCTCTGGCACTCAGTAACAATTCTGTCTGTCCCTGAGTAACAATTCTCTGGCACTCAGTAACAATTCTGTCTGTCCCTGAGTAAAAATTCTGTGGCCCTAATTAAAGTTTCTGTGGCCCTAAGTAACAATTCTCTGGCACTCAGTAACAATTCTGTCTGTCCCTGAGTAACAATTCTCTGGCACTCAGTAACAATTCTGTCTGTCCCTGAGTAACAATTCTGTGGCCCTAATAACGTTTCTGTGGCCCTAAGTAACAATTCTCTGGCACTGAGTAACAATTCTGTCTGTCCCTGATTATGAATTCTGTGGCCCTAACTAGCGTTTCTTTGTCCCTAAATAACGATTCTGTGGCCCTCATTAACAAGTCTGTGTCCCTGAGTAATGGTTCTCTGTCCCTAAGTAACTTTTCTCTGTCCCCAATTATCGTTTCTGTGGCCCTAACTCTGTCCCTGTCCCTAGTACAGAGCGGTCTGCCTCTGTTCAATAACTGCAGGCAAATGAAGAATTCCAAAATGGCCGCTATTTATAGCTCGACCATTACACAGTGCTGGCTGGCTGGCTGCTGATAGGCTGATGCGATCACATGTAGTTGAGGAATGCATTATGGGTCAGCGCGCCTTGTCTGCGCGCCTTCCCAGACATCCCCGCTCCGTCGCCGCACATGTCAGCCGCCATTTTCTGAAAAATTTCGATTCGCGCGTCCGAATTAGGCTATTTTTCGGATTCGGCACGAATCGAAATTTTTCCGATATTCGACTCGAATTCCACTTCGGATACTTCGATTCGCTCATCTCTATCCATAACCTGTTGGTTATGTGTTATAGAAGACACTGGTAGTGATAGCAGAATTCAGACTTTACTTGTGTGGCTTAAGTTACAAACATTCAGAGCACATTTCACAGCAGACATATTACTTCCTGAAGAGATGATAGAGAGAAGAGGAACAAACAAGTTTTCAGATATACACAACTAGTAACCTTTAGTGTATAGTGGTCAAGTGATATTAACACACAATACTATATATAGTACATTATAGTACATGCTGTTGCATTCCCAACAAAAATATCCATCCAAAGGTACACTAGTGAAGAGGCCTACAGGATTCTGAGCATTAAAAAAAAATTATAGTATCTATACCGCCATTTGTAAAGGCTATAACTTTTACGTAATCCAATTAATTTACACCTATTGGGATTTTTTTTTAGCAAAGACATGTAGCAGAAATATATTTTTGACTTTTTGCTATTAAACATGTCCAGTAAAAAACATAATAATAATAAAAAAAAAAGTCATCATAAATTTAGGCCAAAATGTATTCTGCTGTATTTTTTTTCAAAATTGTTCTGTATTTTTTTTCAAAATTGTTGCTTTTTTAAATTAAAATTAAAAATGCACAGGCAATCAAATACCACCGAAAGAGCTCTATTCATGGGAAAAAAGGACGTAAATTTCATTTGGGTGCAGCGTTGCAAGCAAAAATTGGCCTGGTCAGGAAGGGGGGTAAATCTGGAGGGCAAGTGGTTAATATTAGCCTTATTTTGTTCTCAGTTGTACACTGTGAAGTTAATTTGTGATGCCTTTTAGATTGTAAGCTCATAAGCAGGGCCCCTCTAACCCTCTTGTAAAGTACTGTGCAAAATGTAACACCATAATTACTGTTTCCTGACGGCTCCATGTCACCACAGCTGGGTGAGGCCCCGCCCTCCCCCTGCCTGATCAGGACGTAACTCAATACATTTTTGACCCACCTCATCTAGGCTTTCCTTTTTCTTCCTCCTGCAATCAGGACAGGTGGCGTCTCCCCTCCTAGCTGGTCTAATGGCTGGCTGTCCGTCCAGAATCGCTCTCAAAGTTGGACTCGGTCCCCTGTACTCCTTTGCTAACAGCAGTTTGACCAGGGAGCCCCGCTGGTCCTCGGGGAGGCATCAGGCCGTGGTAAAGTACTGCCGGCTACGGGGTGTTACACCTGTAGGGGTTCCTTGGTGGCTGCTGGCAGGGATAAAATCCTTCCATGTCGGCTGCTGGGGATGATGGCGGTGGATAGAGCTGGTCTGCCGGCTTCTTACCAGCTCCGCTCGGTCAGTGTGTGTTGGCCCTGCTCTAAGCATGTGCAGGACCGCTCGGCCAATCAGGAGAGGGAGGCAGGGCCAAGCTTAAGGGAGCCAAAATTTAAAGATACTTCTGGCTGAAGCATCTGGCTCCTGTGTGCTCCTGCAGCCTGCCTGTGCCTGCTATTCCCTCTCTCTCTTCCAGATATGTATTTCACCTGCATACCTGGAGGCCTTGTGGACAGAGGCCTCGAGTTCCTGTTCAGCCTCTAGGGGTCAGTGTTTCCCATCACGATATGGCAGAGATTTGTATCAAGACCGCCCCAGACCAGGTGGATGCTGGGCATGCCCTATAAGAGCCATGCCGGGCAAGATGGCTTGTGAGACTTGCTTCAAAGAAGCAGCCAAGAACCGGATAAGGTGGAGATGGTATCGCTAATGAAGCAGGCATTTGAGGAGACTCTAAAGGCATTTGCATTGCAGTCACAGCTTTCAGCCACCTCAGTTCCGTCCACCTCACGCTCCTTGTCTCCACAGATGCCGCCAGCTAGTTAGGTGATTCCAGAGGCTCAGGAACCTTTGGCCTCAGACGCTGTATCCAAAGATGAGGATGAGGGTATGACTGTTTTGATTTTGCCTGGGTGCAGTCTTTTGTAAAAGAGATTAGGCAGGCTCTGTTTTGGGAAGATGCTGGGGAAGAACCGCAGAAGAAACAGAGGACGTTTTTCACGAACATGAAAAAGGAGGGGGTGAATTTCCCATTCAAGAAATTCAGGACATAATTACTGATGAGTGGAACCAAGCAGATAAGAGAATCCCTTTTAAGAATCTGTTCGCAAAGCTATATCCTTTCAAGTCTGAGAGTATTAAGAGTTTGGAGGAGCCTCCAGTGGTGGACGCAGCACTTATACACCTCGCTAGACACATAATCCTTCCGCTAGATGATGCAGTGACATTCAGGGATGTGTTTTTAATAGAAGAATGGATGTGGATCGTAAAAAGATCTTCACACTTTCTGGTGAGACGTGCAGACCTTCTATGGCTCTGGCGGCTATTTCGAAGGCCATGGAGTCCTGGGGTCAGAAGTGGCAGTGGGAAGTGACCTGAGCAAAGCCAAGGTCTTGGCCTCCTTAGCCAATTTGAAGCTAATGGCTTCTTTTATGGCGGAGGCATCCATTGACCTAATTAAGATGTTGGCCAGGATCATGCTTAATGCAGTAACGGCCAGAAGAGCCATACAGCTGAGGTCCTGGGTGGCGGACCCAGCCTCCAAACAAGGATGGTGTAAGATACCATTTGAAGTGCAGTCCCTGTTTGGAAATAAATTAGACACTGCCATCGCAAAAGCCACAGGGAGGAAGTCGGGATTTATTCCTCAGGAACAGAGGCTGCTTCACAGAAGAGGTGCAGCATACACAAATTTGCCAAGGACCAGAGGTAGAGATGCCAAGTCTTACAGGCCAGGGAAAGAATTTCTTCATCAATGTTAGAACACGGCTGCAAATCGCAAGTCGAAGAGACCAATTTCGTCTCTGGAACAGGTGTTCCAGATGTCCTTTTGACTATCTGCCTGGCGCACACTTTTTGTGTGGGAGCCAGATTATTCAAGTTCCGTCGGCACATGCGGTAAAGGAGCCTTGGGTAATTTCCATCCGGTTTGGCCATGCTAGGCAGTTCCTGAGGCATCCCCGCAGAATCTTTGTCCCGACAAAATTACCTTTGGCAAGAGAAAGGCAGGATGTATAATGGAATTTATTAAAAACCCTCCTCAACCAGGAAGTGATTGTTGCAGTACCCCAGCAAGAACGTTTTTCTGGAATCTACTCGCCTCTATTTCTAGTGCAGAAAAAGTTGGGAGCATGGTGACCGATGATAGACCACAGGAGGCTCAACATGTATATCAAGAAAGACAGATTCAAAATGTAATTTCTCCAGACAATTCTGAAAATCGTTCAGCCAGGGGATTGGCTTCTATCAGTGGACCTCAAGGATGAGTATTTCCATGTACTGGTAGCCCCAGTCTGCCAGAAGTTTCTACGGTTTGCGGTAGGACAGCTCCATTTTCAGTTTGTATGCCTACTCTTTGGGCTAACCACATCACCCAGAGTATTCATGAAGATTCTTCTGGCCCTAGTGGAGTAGCTGAGGTCACAGGGAGTGCGAATATTTCACTACTTGGACGACATTCTGCTCCTGAATCAAGACAGAGAGACTCTTCTGTCACGCCTGATGTTAACCATGGAGACATTACAGAAGTTACGATGGTTAATCAACCGGGAGAAGTCACCTTATGTCAACCCAGAACCTGGTATACCTAGGCGCAGAAGTGAACACTCGGGCAGCATCAGTGGCGTTACCGGAGGACAAGATGTTGGGCATTCTAACCATGAAGTCAATAACCCAGAAGAGGCTCTACCTTCCTGCAATATAATGTATGCAGCTGTTAGACTTTATGACCTTGGCTGTTTCGGTGGTCAAATGGGCACAATGGAATTCACATCCCCTTCAGGTAGGGCTCTAGAACAATGGAGATTGGGGGATCTTGGGCAGAAGAAACAAATAAATTCCCAGATGAGAATGAGCCTGGAATGGTGACCAAGATAGCAGAATCTCCTACAATGCCATTCTTTACTTGCGATACAGTGGCAGGTGGCCCAATCGGATGCCAGCGAAGTGGGCTGGGGAGCCCTGTGTAGAGTTCACTGGGCCCAGGGCCAGTGGTCATTCCAGGCTGTCAATATGGTTTTCAACATTCTAGAATCGAGGGCAGCATTCCAAGCACTCCTGGCTTTCAAAAAGGCTCATTCAGGGTGCACCCATTCTGATGAAGTTGGACTATACAACGGCAGTAGCCTACATACACAGATAGGGGGCACCAGCAGCATACCCCTCCTGAGGGAGGGCTCTCTAATTATGGAATGGGTCCAAGCCAACTTACAACTGCTAACAGCAATTTATGTGCCTGGTCGCTTGAATACCCAGGTGGATTATCTATCCACAATGAGTTTGAACAACGAGTGGGTCCTTTCACCTCAAGTCTTTCGGAGTCTAGTGGCATGGACCTTTCTGCCAGAGATGGACCTGTTTGCCTCCCTGAAGAATAACAAACTACCTCATTTTTTTTCTCCAGGATCAGTCACCCACAAGCTTCAGGGTGGACGCATTGACAATGGCATGGAATTTCAAGCCTACTTATACTTTCCCTCCAATTCCAGTGATTCTCAGCTTGCTGCGCAGAATACACCAGGAGAGGGTGACTGTTCTGTCAGTAATACTAGATTGGCCAAAGAGACCCTGGTACCTGCTACTCTGCTCATTGAACATCAGAGAACCATACCCTCTGCCAGTGATACTGGATCTGCTCATGCAGGGACCTATTCAGCACCCTGCTTCGGAGGAACTCAGGCTGACAGTCTGGGTCTTGAAAGGCAAAGGCTGATCAATCTAGTATGCTCGACTAAGGTCACAGATACTTTGATGAAAGCCAGAAAGGATAGCAGCAACACGGCCTATATCAGGACATGGAGCAAGTTCGTGGAATTTGCAGACAGGCATGGCTTTGGCCAGATACCCACAGAGTCTGCTACTTATTGGAATTCCTCCAGGTGGGGCTGGAAATGGGTCTGTCTGTAAGTACTCCTGAAGGCTCACGTTTCTACCCTCTCGGCTTTTACAGGTACCCTATGGGCATCTGACTTTAGTGCTTCAGTTCTTTAACCACTAGCCTACAGGGCACTTAAACCCCCTTCCTGCCCAGGCCAATTTCCAGCTTTCAACGCTGTCACACTTTGAATGACAATTGCGCAGTCATGGAACACTGTACCCATATGAAATTTTTATATTTTTTTTGTGACAGATAAAGCTTTATTTTGGTGGTATTTAATCACCTCTGGGTTTTTTATTTTTTTCTTAAACAAACCAAAAACCACTGAAAATGTTGAAAAAAAAAACTTTTTTTCTTAGTTTTTGTTATACAATTTTGTAAATAAGTGATTTTTCTCCTTCACTGATGTGCGCTAATGAGGCTGCAGTGATGGGCACTGATAGGCTGCACTGATGGACACTGATAGGTGGCACTGATGGGCACTGATGAGGAGGCACTGGTAGGTGGCACTGATGGGCAATGACAGGTATCACTGATGGACACTGAAAGGCAGCACTCATATATGGCACTGATAGGCGGCACTGCTAGGCGGCACTGACTGACACTGATAGACAGCACTGATGGGTACTGACAGGCAGCACTGATGCACGCTGATAGGCGGCACTGACTGGCACTGATAGGTGGCACTGATTGGCAGCACTGATAGGTGGCACTGACTGGCATTGATAGGTGGCACTGACTGGCACTGATGGGTGACACTGAAAGGCAGCTCAGATGGGCATTGATATGTGGCATTGATGTGCACTGGTAGGCACTGATATTGGGCATTTATGTGGCACTGATGGGCACTGGCAGGTGGCATGGTTGAGCACTGACAGCTGGCACTGATGGACACTGAAGGGTGGCACTGCTGGGGCTACACAGATCATCAGGGCACACTGATCATCAGTGCTCTGATGATCTGTGTACATGTCCCCTCCTAGGAATGCCGATTTCCAGCTCTCCTCTCCTCACGAGCTGTCAGCGTGACAGCTCATGAGGAGAGAAATGCCGATAACCGGCATTTCCCTGTTTACATATGATCAACTGTGATTGGACAAAGCTGATCACATGACTGAGCCGACATCTTTGGCTCTTTCCATTGATCGGTGATCCGCTGTGTCCGAGGGACACAGAGCACCGCTGATCGCCGGTCTGTGCACTCTCGGAGCCGCACATGCGCGGTTAGAATGGGAGGACGTCATATGATGTCCGCCCAGAACAAGAGAACCGCTATGTGCCCGTCATTGTACTATATGGCGGGCAGGAGGCAGTTATACAGCTATCCGCCAAACACCACCTAAGCCTCTGATTTTCCCAAAATGGGACTTGCCATTTGGTGTTGGACTTCCTCTCATAAGACACCTTCAGTCATCCTGTTTCACTATGGTATCTTATTCTGAAAACAGCATTTCTTGTGGCGATAACATCAGCCAGAAGAGGCTCGGAACTAGCAGCCTTAGGGTTTAAAGAACCCTTTATTTCTTTCGTTCTGGATAAGGTCGTGCTTAGACCAATGCTAGGATTCGTACCCAAAGTTGCCTCCGGGTTTCACAATGAAAGATTTTCCACTCCTGATGCTCCTTTTGGAAAATTCCCAGGACCCAAGTCCATTGGATGTTGGGCACTCATTGAGAGACTGTGGACGCTACTTCCGAGCTCAGGAAGTCAGATCATCTTTTCACCATCCCTAACTGTGCACGGAAAGGCTTGAGAGCTTCTAGTAGAGTAATCGCTACATGACTGGTCAAGACCATCTCTACCTTACAGAATGAGAGGGTTGCCTGTGCCTGAGGCACAGCGCATTCCACTAGAGGGGTTTCAACCTCATGGGCAGCAGTGGGCCGAGTTTCCCTAGAAACAAGCTGCAAAGCGGCTACATGGGCTTCTCTTCATAACTCATTGTATAGAACCTGCAGCTTTGACTACTGCTAATTTTGACAGGGGTATCTTGGCCTCTGCTTCCAGTCGAAATTAAATTGGTTTTGCATTATTCTCCCATGTGTGGATAGTTAAATCACTGCTGTGCTGACATGGAGCAGTCAGGAAAACGGAAAATTTTATTCAAATACTTATAATATATATATAATATATAATAATTTTCCTTTCCTGACTAGCTCCATGGCAGCACAAATCCCACCTAGTTTAGTAGTACGAGTTAAGGAAAAATTATTTGTCATATAACAGATACAGTATGACTGTCATGGATTTAACTCAAAAAGTGTGAGCATACAGTCCTGCAGGCTGGAAAAGGGGGTAGAAGAGCACACCCCCCCATACACACTTTTTATTTGTAATGTCAGCTCTTTTGTCTACATTATGTGAAACTTGGTAAAATGTACCAGATTGCAAAAAACACATATATAAACATAGCATTATTATTAGTTCAGGTACTTATAGCGCCATCAATTTACATACATATTGTACATTCACATCATGCCCTACCTTCAAGGAGCATACAATCTAAAGTCATTAACATTCATATACAGTGAAGGAAATAAGTATTTGATCCCCTGCTGATTTTGAATGTTTGCCCACTCACAAAGAAATGATCAGTCTAAAAATTGAATGGTAGGTGTATTGTAACAGTGAGAGACAGAATAGCAACACAAAATTCAAAAGAAATGCATGTCTAACAAATTATGCACTGATTTGCATGTTCGTAAAAAAAGAACATTCAAACCTGGTACAATAACTATATGTAAAAAAACCCAACAAAACAAATTTTAAAAAAATGAACGATTCTGTTGGAATCTGAGCGGGAAAGTGTCCGCATATCAAAGGAGGCATAAATACAGATTAAGATCATTTCCGTAAACTTACCGGAGCTGTAAGAATGTAGTGGGTAGAATTAAATTCTGGGCTTTTGGCCTTCCGCTGCATCATGCCATGAAGAAGAGCTCTGTGGATGAGGAGGGGATGCTGTGTATGTAGTTTCATACGTTCTAGGATGCACCAATCTTTTAAGAGTTGGATACCCTCTTCAGTTATTTTGATGGTGTAGGTCTTGCTTTCTTTGGTCACTTCAGAATTAATAGGGTATGACCATCTGAGAAATCTGGTGGTTATGTAAAGGCTTAGGTATGGTAGCCATTTTCTTTCTTCTTTTCTTTGTGTAAGCAGATAGATCCACGAAGAAGGACAGACCATGAGTGCTTTGGTGTTGTCTTAAGAGAGTTTCTTGTATTCATAAGACATTTGTATTTTATGTGGAAGAAATGTATACGAACAATAGTGTCCCTTGGTAGATGCTTTTGGGAGATGTAGTGGTTTGGGGAGTCTATGAATGCTGTCAATTACTTTCTTCCAGTGGTATATCAGAAAGGACTTCTTTCAAGCTATTTTGGAAGTGAGCGTGTAGGTCATAATTTTTGACTGTTTCCGGTATTCGATGGATTTTTTATGTTGTTCCTCCTCAATCTGTCCTCTAAATCTGCCGTGTCACGTACCTGACCAGAGGCTGAGGTGATGAGACGACTCCCCTTACGGCTAAGTGCAATGCTCCCCTGCAGGTGGTAACAGAAGGTGCAGTTCCCAAAGAAGCACGGGTTGCTAATGATGTAGTTGCATGGTGACACCCGATGAGACCACGTGGGTGGACAGGATACAGGGGGGCTCTCCAGAGGACTGGTGGATCCAGACGGATGGGCAGAGCAGGAATTGAAGTCAGAAGCCAGAGCCAGGGTCAAACACAGAGCATCAATCAGGAGTAAAGACAGGAGCGAAGTCAGGAGCACACCAGGGTCATGCACAAGTCATCAATCAGGAATAGGGAGGAGCAGATCCGAGGAACAAGCCGAGGTAAGAGCCAGGTGAAAAGCCAAAGCAGGTCAGGGTCAAACTAGGTCAGTGACGGATAATCAGCAGGGTAACTCGCACAGGAACAGGAGGCTGATGATAATCCAGCAATTATTGTGAGGGGCTGTAGTCCTTATAAAGGCTGCTGGGCTCAAGCAACTATCGTGCCCTGCATGTGCTGATGCACCATCGTGCACATGGATATGCAACTGCGTGCTGTACGCCTTTGTGCATTTGTGTGCAAATTAGCAGGGCCATATTGGGCATTGCTGAATGTGTCAGGGCTTCCTCCTTTCCTTCCCTGACAGTATGGCCTACCCATAGAAGTATAAAAAAGATACACGTATGGTATTCTTTCATATTTGCATAAAGTGTTTAACGTATCGTTTGTTTCTGGGAGACCCCCCACATGTCTATAGCCCACATTATATTCCTTTTAAAACCAGGCCACCTACAGATCCCAGTCCTTTCAGACCTATATTGTTATTACAGACAGTAAAAATATTAGCCAAGGTCCTAACCAATAGGCTGCACAAAGTCATCTCCAGCATAATTCACTCTACTCAAGCAGGCTTCATGCCACAAAAAGCAACTGCAGTTAACCTACGATGCTTATTTAGTAATATCAAACACCAACAGACAGCACTGGTGACCGAGTCACTATAGCTTGATGTCACTATGGCATTCGATTGTGTCAAATGGCCATACCTGTGGAAAACCCTAGAAAAATGTGGGTTTTGGAACAAGTTTATAATCTGGGTTAAGCTACTATACCCTTCTCCGAGGTGATTATCAGAGAGGGCAGTAGAATCTCTGAGGCCTTTCAACTAGAAAGGGAAACTAGACAGGGATGCCTACTATCCCCTCTCCTTTTCACTTTTTCTATTGAGCCCCTGGCTGCCCTAATAAGATCAACTGAAGGCATAACAGCTATATATTATATTGCAAGCCCATTACACCCCTCTTAAATTTTACACTATGTTCCTTCTGGACTCTCTTATTTGTTGTAGATGAAGTAGAGACTGGGGCAGTCTCATATACATGCTCTGGTGCTGTGCAAAACTTCATAGGTATTGGACTACTGTCCTGAATACTTTAACCCCTTGACGCCAACGTCACACAAATATGCGGCCTCACGGAACTGGGCTTTTTTTCGTGGGGCCACATATTTGCGTACCTGTCTTTGTGCTGGGAACGTGCCGCACTGTGCGCTCCCAGCACAAAGACCGCAGTGTCACTGAGAGCCCCGGGTCCCGTTCTAACGATCGGGACCCGGGACTCCCGATTCCGGGTCACATGACCACTGTGATAGCCTCTGATTGGCTATCACAGTGATCAGTCACTGTACAGCCCAGCCCCCTTGTTTTTTTCTCTCTCTATGAATGGAGAAGAGAGATACATTGTATCTCTCTAACTCCTGGCATAGACAGAAAAAAAAGTTTGTAAAAAAAAAAAAAAAAAAGATAAATAAATAAATATTAAAACATAAAATAAAAAAATAAAGAAAATAATACCTAGATCAAGGTTTGATCTAGTTCAGTGCCAGGGTTTTTGTTTGGGTCAAGGTCAAAAGGTCAGGGTCAAAGGTCAGGATTAAAAAAAAATTGGTATCAGTGTCAGTTAGTGTCAATATCAGTGTCAGTGTGTTTTAGGTAAAAAAAAAAAATACAAAAACAAAATGCGCACTATTGTTTCTGGGCCGTACTACGGGTACAAACAACAAATAACATACACATATATGGTATCGCTGCGATCATCATAAGCTGGAGAATTTATTTTAGGCTGTTTCTTGGTCGTAGGTTATGGTAGTAACAAGAAACACACAGCTAAATTTAAAAAAAAATATTTTTTTTTTTACTATTTTGGGCCAGTTTTCTTTTGATAATAAAAAACAATCAGGAGATATCCATTACCATTTACCACCAAATGAAAGCCCAATTTGTCCTGAAAAAAAACACAGTATAATTCACTTGGATGAACAAAGTAGTTGTGATGGTATGTACGGTTTTACTAACACATGTCAATGTTGCAAAATTCTGCCTAGGCATTTAGATTTGTTTTACCCTTAGGCGTGAAGGGGTTAAATACTGTCTTTCACATATACTTACCTTGTAGACCCTAAAATTTGCTTACTAGGCATTCTAGACAATCCACGATGGACAGATCATTCCAAGGCAGCCATTGCCAGAGCATTATTCCAAGCTAGAAACTCCTTATTGCAGCACTGGAAATTGGAACAACCATATTTCAACATAAAGGGGGCCCCACAAAATTTAACAAGGTGTGGGATAACTAGGATTTGGCAGAAAAAACCTCCTGCACTAAAATGGGGCCCTAACACTCAAGCTGCTGACACTAACCTCTTACCTATGTGAGTAAAGTATGAAAATATATATATAAACAGTGCAGCGCTAAAATAAATGTGAATAAATGTAAATAAATAATGCAAAAAAAACCCCAGTGCACAAAGGGGTTAAACTATTATACAGTGCAACAATATTCATGCAAGTGCTGCTATGTGTTCACTCCGTGCAAATCCTTAGTGGCCGAAGTGCCCCCTCACCTCCTTAAATCGACCCTACAGGGTCAGCTCGCTCTGAGAATTAAAACCACTCTGAATGGCAACAGGATCCTGTTCAAATTCACTCCCAAATCCTTTTATGCACCGCTCTGTCAGCAGCATCCCCTCCGGATGATATACAAACAAAGAACCTCCATAGTGTAAAACCTCCATAGTGTAAAACTCATGCTATAGATGTATTGCATGGGTATTGATACAGGGATTTCAAATATGGCCCCCACACCGGAAGTGACATCACCGCGCACCCGGAAATACCGCCTCGCGTACCGACGCGTTGCGTCATGCTGGACACGTGACTTCCTCAGGGTACCCATGCAATACATCTATAGCATGAAGTAAAAGAGCTGTGTTAAAGGAGAAGGAGCATGTGAGTGGGCAATTTGTCTTTACTGTTTACATCCAAATAAAATGCAGTTTTACACTATGGAGTGAACACATAGCAGCACTTGCATGAATATTGTATTCTGAGCACTTTCATGGACATTTTATTTGCTGTATTTATTATTGTGTAATTTCTGTATGTATCACGGCAGAGTGTTATATGAGGTATTTTTTAGAGTGTTGGTCAGGACACTGGTCACTTTTACACATTTATTATTCCCGTTGGGAATTCACATGTTGCACTGTATAATAGTTTAACCCCTTTGTGCACTGAGGGGTTTTTTGCATTTTTTATTTACATTTATTCACATTTATTTTAGCGCTGCACTGTTTATATATATATATATATATTTGGATAACTAGGATTGTCTTCTATAGAGCTCATAATGAGCAGACTTTTAGAAATGCCTTAAATTTAAATCTTTGCTGGGTATTGATAGCATCCCAAATAGTTGGATTTACTTTGTGTAATGTACTGTATTGCCATAATTGTACCCTAACAGTCTCACTGTACCTTGTTATCATTCTTTTCCTGTGCCTATGCTGCACAACTGATTTCACCAGTAACATTTTCTACCTGTCTAATTGCTCTGGATGACTTTAAGACATTTCAATAAACTTTTCTTGATAAAAAAAAAAAATACATATGCCATAGCCCTTGTACCCACAAAATACTTTGTAACTACTGTACCACAAGTGAAAATTCCACAAACACACATAAACTTAATGATCATTTTTAAAAAATAAAACAGATTATGGACAAACAGGTAACACTTCATCTACCGTAAAGGAGAAATACATTAAAATCATCAGAACTACTTAGCAACCGGCAACCGTAGAGACAAACACTCTGGTCTAGAGCAGTGGTCTCCAAACTGCGGCCCAGGGGCTGGATGCGGCCCTTTGCTTGCTTTTATCTGGCCCTTGGGACATTACTCCCCCCACCATCAGCAACAGTGGGGCATAGTTCCTGCCACTGACACCAACAATGGGGCACTATTCCTTTCACTGACACCAATAAAGGGGCATTATTCCTCCCACTGCCACCAATGATAGGGCACTATTCCTCCTACTGACACTAATGATAAGGCACTATTCCTCCCATTGACACCAATGATGGGGCACTATTCCTCTCACTGACACCAATGATGGGAAACTATTCCTTCCACTGACACCAATAATGGGGGATTATTCCTCCCACTGAAACCAATGATAGGGCACTATTCCTCCTACTTACACCAATGATGGGGCACTATTCCTCCCACTGATGCCAATGATGGGGCACTATTCCGCCTACTGAAGCCAACAATGGGACACTATTCCGCCCATTGATACCAGTGATGGGGCACTATATCTCCCATTAATACCAATGATGAGGCATTGATTACTTCCATGGATGCTGGTCACCACTGGTATCTCTTCAAATGTACAGTAATAGGAAAGTTTAAGGCTGGCCATGCATTATACAATTTTCTTTTAGATTTACCAAAACCATATAATATGAGGTCATACCTGAACATCTTCAATTTGTATGCAATCGGGCAGCCCCTTGCACTCATGGATGCCAGGACATTTTCCTTTCCTACTGGCCACAATCCGGCCCCCCTGAAGTCTGAAGGAGAGTAAACTGGTCCTTCGTTTATAAAGTTTGGAGACCCCTTGTCTAGAGTATGTTGTGTACAGTGCTAAGCATATTGTTATTTACAACACAATGTATAGAGTGCAGCAGTTAACAGTGTATGTCATGTTGCATTATATACCCTTATATTGCTAGTCAGCAGGAGGGGAAGATGGCCAGTATCTGTGATCAAAGGGTAGAAAAAAATGTCTTGTTTCAATGGTGAGGAGGGGGATAAAAAATGTGCAGTATTGATTGTCGGAGGGGAAGGGGGAATTACCTGGTATCACAGTGGTCAGCAGAAAAAAAAAAAAAGGCCAACGTCAGTGGTGAAAGGAAAAACCCCTGTGTTGGTGGTCATCAGTGGTCAATGAGAGAAAAAAATGCCCTAGTGGGGGCAAAAGGGAGCATTAGTGTACAGTGGAGGAAGAGGAGGGCACTGGTGACAATGAGTAGAGGGCTTTGTTAATCTGTGGAGGAAAAGGGGGGTCTAGAACTTTGTGGGGAAGAGAAGGGGTACTGGAGGGAGAAGAGGGCTCTGTGAAAGGGAATGGGGGCATTTTAGCATCATTTTACAGTTTAGCACCAGACGAATTGTGATTCGTGTATAGCCATTCCTGTTCAATGGAAGAAGATCGTTAAAGTGATTTCTATTGATCTGAAATCTTGGAACACTTCTGATGATCAGTGGCTGCAGAAAATAGGATGCATCTGATGATCAGTGTATTTTGACAGTGCAGAGTGCCACTGTCAAAATACAATGTCCTGGCGAGGGGAAGTGGGGTCCTCTATCCACCTCACTTGAGTGGATCAGGGAATCGGTTTTTTTTGTTTGTTCGGCTCACTGACTGAGAAAAAACAAATCATCTAAGGCCAGCTAAACCCTTTAACCCTACAGTCCTGTACCCATATACCTACATCGTGTTCTGTATCTCTTCCAAACTACCCTGCACCCATACATTTCCTTATTTCCTGTGCACATATATTTGAAGAGTGTCTTGTGTCCATATACAGTATTTGCACAATATACTGTGCCCATACACCTCAACACTGCACTTTACTCATACACCTCTATACTGCCCTATACCTATATACCTTACCATGCTGTCCTGTACACATACGCCATCATAGTTTCCTGTGCCATACCAGGGGCATGATGGGACTTGTGGTACCCCCAGAGGTCTCTGGTTATCTCAGACCACTTTTTGATTAACTGCTCAGTCCTAAAAACTTCTTGCTGCTCATTCCACTGCTCATAGGCCAGGTTCCAGCAGGCACTTCCCATTCTCATACTTTGATTGAACAGTCACAATGTCTACTAATTGCACTTGACTTTGCAGTAATGGGAGTGAAAGCCATGCTCTGATTGGACAGTCAAGGGTGGGCATTAGGATGCAGGGCATAATCTTAGGATAGTCTAGTGGATTTAAGGTCTTTTGGGAGGTATGCTATTGTATCTCAAATACTACATTCTAATTTTTAATGTAAGTAAATCAAATTGAGCCTATGCTAGTTCTGCCACTGGACAATTTTTGTACAGCTGTATTTCAGATTTATTGTAGGTAAATACCTGCCTTGTCTCTCTGAGATTGGACCTATTCTAAATGCTGTTGTACTGTCCTGTCACTGGATACATTTCCACTAATGTATCTTGGATGATATACCTAATTTTCATTGTAGCTAAACACCTCCCTTGTCTATCTGAAAGTAGGGTTATTCTAGCTGTTCTAATACTATCCTTCAGCTGATCAAATATTGAATTTCAGATGCTACTAAATTTTATTGTAGGTAAACATCTGCTTTTCTATCCCAAATTCTAGCTGCTAACATACTGTTTTGTAGCTGATCAATTTCTTTGCCAACTGTATCACAAATGGTATGCTCTTGGAGATAACGAGATAGGGGGAGGGTTCAAAATATATGTAGTAGTGTGTTTTTTGTGCACCCTAGAATAAAAATTGTAATGTCCTTAGATGCGGTGTCTGCATTATTTATCTTTTTTTAAGGTGAAGTAAATTTTTTTGTAAGTATAGAAAGCTACTTGATGAACATATCTTGTGTTCTTTGTAACTTCCTGTGCATTGAAGTGAAGTATCAAATAATGTTATATGCTGCTCTTGCTTATTTAACACCATTTTTTCTTACAGGACTTGATGCTCTAAATCAAACAATTTGTGGAGCAGGAGACTGCCCAGCTGAATTGACACAATCTAGTAATAATACATCTGGTCGCCCATCCAACACTGTAATTTACATTCTCCTAGGCTCATATACCGGTATGTAATTGTGCTACTATAACAGGTAAAATTGTTCAAAAATCAAATAACCATTAAAGTGGAATTGAAGAAGGGCCAAGTCAACTATATAGCATTTTACTATTAAGCTGCTAACAACTTACAAACATAAATTTTCAAAAAATAGTCAAAAAATTTCAAATATTTACAGGTGCTTGCAAAAGAACTAATATACAAGCCCTTTGACAATATTACACAAATTACAGAGTTAAAGTTGTTGTTGTTAAGGCTCAAGGTTTTTTACCTTCATACATGATGATAAAACAGCTTCTGTGTGCAGCAGCCCCCCTATTATTTACCTGATCCCCATCGCGATCCAGCAATATGCACGAGAGACTCATCTCTCTGGGGTCTCTCCATTCTCATTGGCTGAGACAGCAGTAGGAGCCATTGGCTCCCTCTGCTGTCAACACAGCCAATGAGGAGAGAAAGGGGGCAGGGCTGGGCCATGGTTCTGTGTGTGAATGGACACGCAGAGCAGCGGCTCGGGAGTGAGCATTCTTGGGTACCCCAATAGCAAGCTGCATGCTCTGGGGCACTCGGCAGGAGGGAGGGCCAGGAGATCTGGTGGGAGACCGGAAAAAAGGAGGATTGGGGCTATTCTGTGCAAAACCACTGCACAGAGCAGGTAAGTATTACATGTTTGGGTTTTTTTATTGTCTTTAATATCACTTTAAAAGTGAGACTTCTTGATGTCCAATTACAGTGTAATCAAAATTGCCCTCACTAAGGAAAACTCACCAGATGGACCCCAGATCAATATGTATATTAAATATATAAATCTAACAATAATTCAGCATTGAGTGTGCACCAATTCAGATAAGAAATCCTCCACCACACCTTGTGTGAATGGCAAATGACTGGACAGGAGGACCCCAGGTGATAAGAGGTCAAAATGAGCTCATGTGGAATAAATCTACTACTTAAATCATCCATCAAGGCTTGTATTTTCTCCAGAAACTTTCCCTATGCATTCAGGGCTGATGTCCTTAAAGCAAGCATGTCTTTATAAGTACCTATGAAAAGAAAAATATGCTCCAATGATTCAGATCATATAAGCAAAGGGAAATTTGTAGAGTAGCAAGTCATTCTCAATAGCATGAAAGAGGACTAGTAAACAAGTCCTTAAACAATATTTACAAATTACAGTGGTAGGAATGAGGCTTATTAATTCCATAACCATAAGTAAATCATTATATTCATTACAGAAGACTCATCAGTTGGATAGACCCCACAAATATAGAGGTCAATATGTGCATAATATGTGGAAATCCAACAGTATTGCATCAAGAGTGAAAACGTTAAGATGAAAATCCTCCACCACAGCTCATATAAATGGCAACTCACCAGTTAGAAGGACCCCAGGTGTTAGGAGGTAAATATAGGTTGAGGCAGCTATTACTTTATTACCTATTATTGAGGTGGCTATTACTTTAGGTTGTCCACCAAGGCTTGTATTATATCCAGAAGCTGTCCACATATTCTTCCCCATTTTCATGCATTTTTTATGTGTTGTATTGAACCACATGAGGTGGCTGTTGTTTTATAGTACTCTGACGTCTAGCTGAGGTTTTGTTGCACTACAACTTTTTTACTATGTGATTTGTCCTCTCCCACTGTCTTCAACTCCTGTTTAGTGCTAGTTCATTCAATCCTAGCTAGACGTTCCCTTTTTCTTCTGTGTTCCCTTAGTCGGTGTTAGTATTTTGCAGAGACAGGGCTTAGGAAAGTCATTGTGTTCTTACACTTCAAAAGACTGAAAGAAAACTCTGTACTGCAATTGCCTGAAGTAAAAATTGTGTTGGATTCAACTTCTGTGTCTTATTAAAAAGTTAATCTGTGTGTGGATGGTGCAAAGTCAACAGGTGACCATACAGTCCAGACAGACTGGGCCTTGGGAGGTTTGTCCATGCGTAAAGCAGATTTCTGAAGCCTTCAATGCATTCTGCTTTATCTGTTCTGATATTTTACTTGTGCACATGGTTGTTCTGCACTGTGGGGGAGATTTACTAAAACTGGAGCATTCAGAATCTGGTGAAGCTGTGCGTGGTAGCCAATCAGCTTCTAACTTCAACTTATTTGATTAACTAGTTGTGGATCTCCCCATGTAGATATACTGCTGTAGCTGATCTGGGCTAGATTACATGTCTCATGCGTGATCCGGCTCTTCCTAGCAGGGGGCACGAGCACCCCATTGCCCCAGTTGTGCTGTGATTTGTTACAGCACAAGCCGATCAATGGGTCCTGCCCAATGATTTATGGCCAAGACTTGCCAATTGGCAGAGGGGATGACAGGAGAGAGATCTTGGGGATAAAAAGCTGGCACATCTCTTAGTAAAATCAGTACAAAGTAAACACTTTACATTTGTTAGGCACACAGTTAACCCTTTGATTTCCCTTAGATGTTAACCCCTTCCTATCCAGTGTCATTAGTATATTATTAGCACTGATCACTGTATTAGTGTCACTGGTGATGTCGATGTAATTTATTCAGTTCCCACACAGAGTCAGTTAGTGTCAGATTGCCCGCCATACAATCACAGTCCGGCTATAAGTTGCTGATCGCTGCCATTACTAGTATAAAATAAAAATCAATAAATAAAAAATCTAGTATATATCCCATAGTTTGTAGATGCTCTGACTTTCATGCAAACCAGTTAATATATGCTTATTGGGATTTGTTTTTACCAAAAAATGTAACAGAATACATTTTGGTCTAAATATATGAAGAAATTTAATTTTAAACATTTTTTTATTGGATATGTTTTATTGCAGAATGTAAAAAATATTTTTTTTCCAAAATTTTCAGTCTGTAATATAAAAAAAAGAGTGGTGATCACATACCACCAAAAGAAAGCTCTATTTGTGTGATAAAAATGATATAAATTTTATTTGGGTACAGTGTTGCATTCTTTCTTTTGGTGGTATTTGATCACCTGTGCGTTTTTTATTTTTGGCGCTATAAACAAAAAAGTTGTGAAGAAAAAACATGTTTTTGAAAAAAACTATATTTTCTCATTTTGGTCATAAAAAATATTTTTAAAAAACTACAATTTCGTCATAAATTTAAGCCAAAGTGTATTCTGCTACATGTTTTGGGTTAAAAAAATCCCAATAAGTGTATATTGATAGCTTTGTGTGAAAGTTATAGCATCTACAAACTATGGTATAGATAATGGAATTTACACAGCTTTTACTTTCTGACTGCTTATCACATTCCTTGAGGTGCTAAAATACCAGGACAGTGCAAACACCACCAAATGACCCCTTTTTGGAAAGTAGACACCCTTAGCTATCTGCTGAGAGACATATTGGCCTTGATTCACTATTGGGTGTGGGCGCATATTTATGGGCTTAAGCCCAATTTTCATGGGCGTCCGTCCATTTTTTACCCTGCAACCTAATTCACTATTGAGCAGAGCCCATAAGCAGACGCCCAATCTAATTCACAAAAAGACACACGCCCGGAATCAGACTCACAAAAGCAGACTTGCTAAGAAGCACGTCTAACACCATGAAAAATCACTGTAGAGACATGTTCACTTAGAAATTTGCTTTGCCAAATATCAGGACTTCACTTTAACCTCTTGCCGACCGCGCATAGCCAAATGACGGCTTCACCGCGGCCGGCCAGTTCTGAGTGGACGTCATATGACGTCCTCCCAGAACGCGCTCTCCTGCGCGCCCCAGGGGGCGCGCACCCGGCGATCTCCGTGATCGCTGTGTCCTACGGACACAGCTGATCACGTGATGTGGTGAAAGGCCGATCCCACCGGCCTTTTACCACGTGATCAGCGGTGTCCAATGACACGCTGATCACAGGGAAATGCAAGTGCCGGTTCTCGGCTGCACTTTCCTCACGCTGTCAGATCGTGAGGAAAGTACTGCCGAGAACCGGCAGTTGTCAGAGCGGGGATCGGCACCGATCATCAGGGCACTGATGATCAGTGCCCTGATGATCGGTGCCCAGCAGTGACACCCGCAAGTTCCGCCCAGCAGTGCGCCCACTAGCCCCGCCCACCCGTTCCCAGCAGTGCCCCCACCTGTGCCCAGCAGTGCCCCCACCTGTGCCCAGCAGTGCACCCACCTGTGCCACTCTGCAGTGCCACCTACCTGTGCCCAGAAGTGCCACCTACATGTGCCCAGCAGTGCCACCCACCTGTGCCCACCCACCTGTGCCCACCAGTGCCACCCACCTGTGCCCACCAGTGCCACCCACCTGTGCCCACCCACCAGTGCTGCCCACCAGTGCCACCCACCAGTGCAGCCCAGCAGTGCTGCCAGTCAGTGCCACCAGTCAGTGCCCAGGGGTTGTGCCAGTCAGTGCCGTCTATCAGTACCCATCATCAGTGTCACCTATCAGTGCCACCTATCAGTGCTGCATATCAGTGCCGCCTATCCGTGACCCCTAATTAGTGCTGTCTATCAGTGCCGCCTATCCGTGCCACCTCATTAGTGCTGCCTATCAGTGCCCTTTAGTGCTGCCTATCAGTGCCCATCAGTGCCGCCTATCAGTGCCCATCAGTGCCGCCTCATCAACGCAAATCAGTGAAGGAGAAAAAATACATGTTTGAAAAATTTTATAAAAGAAACAAATAAACTTTTTTTTTTTTCAAATTTTTTGCACTTTTTTTAATTTATAGCGCAAAAAGTAAAGCGCCCAGTGGCGATTAAATACCACCAAAAGAAAGCTCTATTTGTGAGAAAAAAATGATCAAAATTTCATATGGGTACAATGTTGCATGACCGCGCAATTGTCAATCAAAGTGCGGCAGCGCTGAAAGCTGAAAATTGGCCTGGTAAGGAAGGGGGTATAAGTGCCTGGTAGGCAAGTATTTAAACAATATCTGCTATTTCCAAAAAAATTAAGAATGTGTTAAAAATCGTTTTTTTCAAGGAAATCGACACAGTAAAAATCTAGATGCCCGTGCAGTGTCTTTGGCAGATAGAACTGAGCATGTGCAGAACACCTTTTAGACCTCTGCCATGGGCGTTTGCTTTTTAGCCACTGACTAATAGTGAATCTGATTGTGGATTCCTCTGACAGCCGGCACTCGGTCGCGACTACTATGTTTAATAAACAGCACTCGGCATATCTTCATGTAATCTAATTAGATTTCCTTAGTTCTAGTGATTCTATTTTTGTTTCTTATCCTTTATAATTATTTCTGTTATGATTTTACTTATTTTGAAGGTCTAGATAATATTTATTTTGAAAGCTGAATGTAAAAATAAAGGTCCGCAATAAAAAAAAAAAAAAAAAAAAAACAGCGTGGGTCCCCCCTCTCATCCATACCAAGCCCTTCAGGTCTGGTATGGATATTAAGGGGGAACTCCATGCTGAAATTTAAAAAAAAAACAGCGTGGGTCCCCCTCAATATCCATACCAGACCTTTATCCGAGCATGCAGCCCGGCAGGTCAGGAAAGGGGGGGGGGACGAGCGAGCGCCCCCCCCTCCTGAACCATACCAGGCCACATGCCCTCAACATGGGGGGGGGTGCTTTGGGGCAGGGGGGCTCCCCCCCCAAAGCACCTTGTCCCCATGTTGATGAGGACAAGGGCCTCTTCCCCACAACCCTGGCCGGTGGTTGTGGGGGTCTGCGGGCGGGGGGCTTATCAGAATCTGGAAGCCCCCTTTAACAAGGGGGCCCCCAGATCCCGGCCCCCCCCCCCTACGTGAATGATTCTGCGGTACACGGTCCGCAGACTCATTCACAAAAAAACTAAGTAGATCCAACGTCAATCGCGGCGGCGGCGACCCGAAAAAAGGAAAAAAAAAAAAAAGGTTCCGCTCCCGTCCAAGGCTTCCAGCCTAGTGAAGAAAAGCCTAGCTGACATTTCTTATATAGGTATGGGCGGGGCCAGCCGGGGACATCATCCCAGTGACCCGCCCCATGTCACATGCTTGCTGTTCCCGGCTGGCCCCGCCCCATACCTATATAAGAAATGTCAGCTAGGCTTTTCTTCACTAGGCTGGAAGCCTCGGACGGGAGCGGAACCTTTTTTTTTTTTTTCCTTTTTTCGGGTCGCCGCCGCCGCGATTGACGTTGGATCTACTTCGGGGGACATTGTTTTAATAAAGGACTTGTCAAAGACCCTGTACTGTGTTTTTTTTACACCACACTTAGTTTTTTTGTGAATAAGTCTGCGGACCGTGTACCGCAGAATCATTCACGTAGGGGGGGGGGACCGGGATCTGGGGGCCCCCCTGCCCCAAAGCACCCCCCATGTTGAGGGCATGTTGCCTGGTATGGTTCAGGAGGGGGGGGGCGCTCGCTCGTCCCCCCCCCTTTCCTGACCTGCCGGGCTGCATGCTCGGATAAGGGTCTGGTATGGATATTGAGGGGGACCCACGCTGGTTTTTTTTTAATTCCAGCGTGGAGTTCCCCCTTAATATCCATACCAGATCCGAAGGGCTTGGTACAGATGGGAGGGGGGACCCCACGCTTTTTTTTTTATTATTTATGCAATAAAGGGAATTATTTTACATTCAGCTGTCAGTGGGGAACCCCGCTGACAGTTGAAACATTAACTCATGGCTGGCGCTCCTACAAT